>NC_136250.1:27740000-28422500 GCF_053564925.1 Oryzias latipes
CCGGGAGAACCCAACGCATTCAATCCTAACCTTGTCCCCGCCCTAATTGTAAATAGTCACTTCATTTCTCTAAAGTAAAAATGGGATTTCTTTAAAACAATTTGGAGAAATTTTCAATTATAGAAATCCCATTTTCCTAAATAAATCCTTTTTTTCTACATCTTTTTAAAGTAATATTCATGTACATTGCAATAATTCTTGAACATGTGTGTAAAGTACAGGCAGTGATGTCATTCGTAGCTGTCGAGGATGTTTTAGTGGAGTCTGCATGTGCATCAACAGTAACACGCTGTGCATTCACTCATAAGCTTGGACACTTTATAGCCTCCTGCGAGGTGAAGCACCTCCCTCACACTTCCTGCCCTCTCCTTTATTCCGATGCCATGCTTGCAGCATGCCTCCATACATACACCCAATCTGAGCTCAGTGTTTATCTGCTGTTGTGCCAAGCCACTGTGAGCCGGCTCCCTCAACGGCAGCTGTCAAGGGCAGCATGTTCTTTTTTGACGCAGCTTCCTTGATCTCCTGTGATCCCCTTCCAGGCATCCTACAGCTGCACTACGTCATTATGACATAACCTCCACCAGGCAGCTTCAAAATATCACATCTGCTATCTCAGTCTGAACCCTCAGCGGTGGATTATGTTTGTGAGATTGTCGAAGGAGGGTGGAGTGCTCCGATTCTGGAGGCTGACTAAGGGTCATCTTTTCTGCTCCTCTTCACATCAACCACTTCTCAGCCTACTGGATTGGCTGTTCCATTCACTTTATTTTTATTGGAGTTGAAATATGACTCCTGGGTATTTGTTTGTGGCGCGTTTGTCTTCGCCTCGTGACTCCCGCAGCTGGAGAACTTTTCAAAGACCTTTTCTGAACTCCTTTGGAACTCATGTGTGTCGGCTTTAGAGTTCAAGACCTTCTTAGCCTCTGAAATATCAACACTATACAGCCTTCCCCTCCGCCCCCCCTCTCTGGGTTGAACAAAAGGTGATGGTCAGACCTCTAAAAGTGCTTGTCTTTGTCTTTCGTCATCTCCATCACATTTTTTTGCCTTTCGGGGAAGCTCAAAAACGTCTGTGAAGTCAGAGAAAACCTGTTTTTTTCAAGAAAGCAACTCATCCAGGAGCTTTTGTTCAGCATTACCAACTGACGCATTAAACTGCAGCGAGTTGTATGTTTATTTAAAGGACTTTAAAATGACTTCCTCCCAATTTTCACAGATATTGTGCTGACAATGAACAATTTAAAACATTATGATGGTGTGCTGCAGTGGGAAAAAGTCATAAAAATACTTTCAAAACTGTGTTCCGGCTTTTAATTTAACACCATGTTAAAAAAAAGAACCCAAATTGGAGAGAAAAGTTCCTTGAATTCCTCTAAATGTATATTACATTAATGCCCCATACACTCTAATGAGAAATACGTTGATCTAACAAATGAATCACTTCAGTTGGTAACACGTAATTGAATTATGTTTATTCAACTTACATTTTTATGCCTATTCAACTTAATTTAATATGTTGATCTAACTTTTAAAAAATTCACAAAATGCTAAATGCTCCAAATATTGCAGGATTAAAAAAAAAAGTTAAATCTGCTTCCTGTCTTTTTTGAATGATGCAACAGCTGACTTAAGCTAAGCCGTCGTAGTCTTCGGTCGTCATTTGCACCTAAATTTCATCCACAGCTGTTTACTTGTGCGAAAACGGATAATGCTGCAGTCAGATTGTTTTCGCCGTTATTAGCCACCAAAGTACACACAGATGATGTTCCCAGGCAACAATGACCTTTTTAATATGTGAGCTCCTTTCTTCGACTAGAACTCTACAGCCAGCTGCTGTGTCGCTTTATCAAACCGTCATCTGTTTTCAGGAAACTTATTATGAACAGATTATCAGCAGCTGCTGCCATCTGGATGAGATCTTCATTTTGAAGTCCTTTCTCACCACATCGGTCGTAAAAACGTTGCGATATTTTACTGTGATTTTTACGTTAACGACCAGACATTAGTGGGACACGCTGATAAATGTAAGCAATACATACATTGATTTTTGGATATTTATGCGTGAAGCAGACACCCCTGTCCCCTTTTGTCTTCATCATGAAGCCTTTTGAACACACCAGGCCCCTTTTGTAGTTTATACACAATTTTTGTGTAAATCTTGTGCAACTGAGCGTGATTTCTGCAAGATGCACACGCAGATTTGTGGCTTTCCACCACCGTTCCATGTATGTCTGATGGACTTTTCAGGCATTTACCACTGATGTATATCTTTTATGTATACCATGGTCCGGGTGAATTCTCGATTCTGATTGGCTGCTGGGTGTGCATTAAAAACTGATGAAAAAGGTTAAAACAAGGTTACATGTTTAAAAAAGACAGAGAGCACTGGGATTTATGGTAGTTTTGGATGTAAATAGTTGGCATAAAAGAACGTAAAGTCATTCCAGTTCCATCCATGGCTAAACAGCTGCACTAAAATCTCCTGGATCTGATATGTAGGTGTAGTGCGCCAGAGCCCAGGCTTTACCTATAGCAGGGGGGGGGAGAGCGGTGATAAGAGTGTAATTACCCTCGCCCCACCCCGTCTCACCCACTCTGACACCCAATAATAAAACTTTGATGTGCTCCTCTCAAAAAATAGCAGCAGCCACTAATCACAATTGATTGCATCCACTTAGGCGAGGCACACTCATCATCTCCCGCGCTCTCCGGATGGGAGTCGTCCTCGGCGAAGACCGCAGCAGAAAAACTATTCAAATGAAATGCAGCAAAGGAATGAAGATTAATCAGAAGAAAAAGGGGGGCAAAAATAAAAGCAAAAAGGGAAAAGATCTTGTGGTGTCAGCTGAGGCGAACAGTGGGAGGGAAAAGCCATTGTTGGAAGTACACAACCCGATCTTTCAGGTTCTGCTTAGAGGTTTTCTCAGTGTCATTGAGTCCAGATTCACCTTTATACTCGCTCCACGTCTGAACGTAGGTCAGGCTTTTCATTGTAGCTCCTTCTTTATGTGACAACCAGAGCCACTTCCTAGGAGTTGAAATGAAAATCTCTTTTTGTGGATCTCTTTAAATAAAGATTTAATATTCAGAGTCACCTAAACATTCAATTATTATTTACACGTAAGCATAATAATTAATTGTAGCAATAGATAGGCTATAAATGTGTGTTTTGTTCAAACCTTTTGTTTTCTACAGTGATATTAACTCCTTGTGGACACAGAAAAACACAGAAAACCATAATTTCTCACATGTTAAACCAGAATTGTATTCACACTTTAAATATTTTACAGCAAAGATTTATTATTTGAATCACCTAATCACCTTTTTACAGTGATGGAAACCCTTTGTGGATATTAAATTATCTTTGCCTCGAATAAACACAAAAAAATGTGTTTTTTGTTGTTGTTGTTTTTTCATTAAAAATTATTAAAATTATTAAAAATATTTTTTTCTCTCACCAAAAATCTTTGACCGTATCAATATATTATTTGAAATCACCCAAACGTTCAACTCTTTGTTTAAAAGTAAGCATGATAATTAATTGACTGTGTCCAAAATAAGGACTTTAAATTTGTGATTTGTTCAAATATTTTATTTCATACAGTGAACTTAACCCTTTGTATATGTGAGATCATCTTTAATATAAAAAAATCCCACAGAAATGATCATTTTTGAAATTTTTTACCCAGAAGAGTTTGGAAAAAAATAAAGAAATAACTTTTTTCACTCTTTAAATATTTTACCTTAAAGATTTACTATTTTAAAATCATTTAAAATTGAATTGTTATTTAAAAGTAAGCATTATAATTAACTGATTGTTTCAAAAAGAGGCTGGAAATTTGTGATAACAAACCTCTAAAAAAATTATTAAAGAGCTATTTCACACAATAGAGACCTTTTTTTCCCATCAGTCCTTTTGGTACTTTATTTTTTTTACTATATTCTGTACTTTTATACCAATCAGGAATCGAATAATTTTGCCCATTACGACATTCCTATTTGTTCTATTGCTTTTTGTCATTTTTCTACAACTTAAACATTTGGAGTTCATCTTTTTCTTAGTCATTCAGAGGGAAAAAAATGTAAATGTTTAAAGAAGTTGCTGCTCTTTGAAGGTTTTCTTCCTAACATATTTTCAGAATATTCAGACTATAAAGGTTTTTAGCAGATCTAGAAGTTTTTCTTTGCATTTTTGAAAAATTCTCTATGCTTTTTCTTCTTTTTAAGCTTCATAAAACGTTGCTTTGATGCTTCCTCTGCTTTTTCCCACAGTTCCTTTCTTAGGTTCTCCAACAAACCCCCTCATTGTTTGTGTTACAGGTTTGTGGCACAGTTTAGTCATATTTTTAAGGACTCTTAGACCTTTTTTAAGCTTTTGAATCTCCTTTTTTTTAGATACCCTTTTAAAAGCGTAGCATTTTCTTTGTTCTGTTTTCAGCACTCACTTTTTGAGAACTGTTGTTGTGTGGGCTCGTTATTGCAGAACCAAAGCATGTCGGCATTCTAATTAAAAAATAAATAAATAAAAGTGATTTAAACAAATATGACACATTTAACAGGCTTGATAACAGACTACTAAATATGTGTAAATAAAAGGGCTTAAATGGTTGTTGCAGTAAATTTAGTGTGACACCCTTGTATAGCATCGACTACCGTTTCATTTGAATAAGATGTAATTGGTCTGAAGCATCTGTTGGGACTTATTCCAGCTCTGTTGAAAAAAAAGCTTCAATTTTGAGAAGTTCAATTAATTTAAGTGTATTTCTTGTTTTCACTTTAGATGTATTGTAGTTAAAGATAATTGATTTTTAACAGTTAAACCTGTTGATACTTGATATTTTCCCAAAATTGTTTGGTTAACCACCTGTGGTTTTTATGCATATATTTCTTTCTTTTAATCCAGGTCAGCACAAACCATGATACCACTACCACCATGCAAACACCATTGGTGCATTATTAGTTGTTCTTGTAGGAACTTGCTGTCTGGTTCCTTAGTCTGTGCACCCATTTTTGTTGATGTTGTTTTGTTTTTTCTGGTCTGTTGTGTTGCTGTGCACACCTGCCATTCACCGATTCCAATGTCTGATTCCAAATTCACCTTCTAATTAACTGTCTCTCCTGGAGGCTCGTCACATTTCCTCATCAGATATGAAGAGGTCAGGCCTGTTTCTTCCATTTCTGAATGATTCCGTGTCTTTATTTTCGTTTAATTACATTTTCTTATCTATAGTAAAAGCTTGTGGTAAAATTTTGTGACATTTAAAAGGAAATGAATTCTGATTTATCTAATATTGGAAAAGATTTTAAATCACTTCCTTTTTTTCTCAAAAGTTATTCTTTTTATTTATAGAGTACATAAATATAATGCCACATGTTAAAAGTGCAATAACTGACATTTTAGTAGCTTAAAACCTTTTTTTTTCTAGTTTTATAGCTTAAAACTTAACATTTTCCAAGCTTCAGGTGAACTAATCAGTTGCCTTTCTCTCATCTGTGTTGATCCTCTTATTGTATCTGACATAATGGGGAATAAAAGCATAAAAAACAAAACAAAAGGTCACCTTTTCTTCAAAGGAAAAAACCCCAAAGAGAATGATGCATGCGAGAGCGCTGTGATGTAACAATAAAGCAACTGTCCGCTGTGTTTTTGCGCCGCTCTTCTTGGTGCCATTGTTCCTGAAACGCAGCACCGCAGCATCCCGCCGCGTTAATCAGGTTGTCGTCCGGGTTTGTCCTTGTTTCTCTTTGAGCCCACACGGCTGTTGTTCGAGTCTCAAAAAAACGCCAACGTGGGAAACGAGTCTTTGCTGACACATTTTCATTTATTCCGCTTTCTTTCTTTCTTTTTATTTTTTTATTTTTTTTAACTTGTCCTGTCCAACGGCTGGGCAGACAGATGAGAGCTGAGGGCCTCTTGTGTTGGACATGTTTTACTTTAACAACAGGGATTATGAATCTTCTGACAAACCAGAGGTATGTCTGAATAAACCCCTTTTGTAATCGAGGCCAAACTTTATTCATTTTAATCATATTTGAAAATCCTTTGTGTTGGACCGGACGGAAAAGGAAAGGAGGGAAGAAGAGAGAGGGATATTAAAGAGGGGGGGATAGGAGGGTGATAATAGAAAGGGGGGGGTAAAACCATGAAGTAGCATAAAGCAACAGGTTTCTGGATGGTTATAATCATAACGGTGAGGTTCACATGTACTACAGGTCTATAAGGGCGGGGCCTGTCCACACACACTCAGATGTTATAAACACACCTATTGGCTCAAGAACTGTTCACATGTCAACATGAACTTAATACATATAATGTTAATATAATGTTCACACATGCATACTTATGCATTCAAACCAACTAGTGTGAAATATATCAGTTCTTTCTGCCGTCAAATATTCATGACAAGTTTTGTTTGAGTAATGCTTGGTTTTATATAATGAACGGATAATTATTGATTTCTCAAATAATTTATTGACTATTATTTAAGCAAACTTGAGGGTGTAAAGCACGTTTGTACACCTAAAGAAGTTGGTAAGTGAAATATAAACAAAGCTTTATTCATTCATTCGTTCGTTCAAATTGGTGTCTTTCCACAACGATTTCACGTTTGTCTAATTGGACTTTCACGCATGTACCACCGATGTGTAACTTGAATTGCATATAAACGGCTCAATATTCACGCACGGTTCATGTTATACATAGATTCACGTGTTGTTTGCGTGGTTTTTTCGTACTTCTTTTTCGTTTTAAAGTGGCTCATTCTTGATACAGCTGTGAAAGGTTCACGTACAGACCACGGCTTTTCTCCCTTTTTTCACGTATATTCACGGAAGACAATCGGTCAACCGTGCAATATGCACAAAATACACGTAGTGGCTGTGTGACACGGCCTTGCAGGATGTACACCCACGCCGTGGTGGAAGCTCATCTCAGTCATGACCCAAAGCTCAAAGATGAGGGAGAGGACATGGAATGATTGACAGACAAAATATTTATTTAAATGAAGTTAATTCAAGGCTATTTAAATCAGGTTTGATATGTAGCATGCTTATTTCTCAAGAGTCCAGGAATGACTCCATTTACCATAAAGGACAGTGAATAATAACAAACATTCCTTTTAGTGTGCAAATGTGTTCCTTAAAATTGAACCCCAATTTGGGAATTTGTGCAAAATCTTGTCAAAAATGTTTGAAAAACGTTCTACAACGGGAAAAAAAGAGATGTATTAAGGAAGCCAGGCACAAGGTAAGATCTAAACAGGAAGTCATGACACTGCTAGAATATACAACAACAAACGTTTACATTTGTCAGATCAGGCTCTTGCGTTTCTTCGCAGATTTGTGTTTTCTAAATTTAAACACAAAAGTTCTCTTTTACCTTCAAGGCAGTTTCCGGTGTAGCACGGGTCAGAAGTTGAGAGTCACAAACATTTGACCTCATTTCATTGGATAAATGTCTATTCTGATGAGAGTTGACGTCTTCTTTAAAAATATTTAGTTTTTAGACATTCAAAGGAAGAAAACTGTTCCCTGCAGAGACCCCACCCCCACCCCTGCAGGCTTTTTTTTGTCATTGAATCTTAATATCCACAGAAGTTTGAATTTAGAAACACTTGATATAATTGAATCATTAGAATTAGAGAGGGACATAGAGAAAAGAGAATGAGACGCAAAAAGGCTTTGGAGCGTGCTTTCACTGCAGATTCTTCAATGGTGTTTTATTGTCTAACAGAAGAGAAATTGCATTGGGAAAACTAGGATTTATTCTGTCTTTATTTGAAGGCAATAATTAATTTTGTTTTAGAAATGGCTCTTTTGCTAAAAATCCATTTTATTTGTAAGAAATCTAGTGACAGGACCTTATCGCATGTTGTAGGGTGTAATGTCACATTTTTGTGCACACACGTGTTTTCCGTGTTCTTTTTTTTTTTGTTCCTTTTAAAGTGTAAAATACATCTTTGGTTTTTGATTTATGATGTGCAAATCAGTTGAGGTAAATACTCGTTTGGGCAGCTTGACTTTTTCCTCAGAACTCATCTCTCTGCACATCTATCATACTTTTTAGTACCTTTGCTGAGTTGCCAAATACGTGGTTCGGGTTCTGGCGCTTACCTGATAATAAACACCTCTGCAAGTCAGCTTAGTTCAGGGTTGAAGTTTTTTTTTTTTTTTTTTGATTCTTTGATTTTCATCGTGTTTTTCTGAACATCAGGTCCCAGTGGGAGCGTTTCAGATTCATGTAATTCAGGTGTTCTAACCAACAGTTTGAAGGTGTAAACGGACACACGATCTTCACTTCAAACACACACATGAGTTTTTCCCTCATCTTCACAGAAGGTTCTGGCTCCAGCATAGCTGCAAATCTATATTGACTCTTTTGAACTGGGCAGACCGTTTTTCTGAATTAAACTTGAGAAAAACGGACTTGAAACGTGCCAACATGTTGGATCGATCAAGGAATTATAGACGCCACTGGTCTGTCTTTAGTTTCACCAATGACCTTGTATTTTAACTGGACGTGTGACGTCAGCCATAGAAAATGCTTTGCTTCCGGTTCCAACCAAATTTAGTCAATTCAGTCGACATTTTTCCACGACATATCCTTCGCCATATTGGAAGCAGACGTCCTCAGCAAGCCGTGATTGGTCCGTCTACATTTCTACGGCAACCATTCTTTCCAATCAGGGGTGAGCACGATAGAAGGCCTCACCTGTACCTCCTACTTTTATTGAGGCCTCTGACTGGTCAGTTTATAGCTTAAATAACTGGCACTACAGCAAATATATCTTAAAATAAAATTAGGATCAGCACGAAGAGGTTGATAGCATTTGTAAACATTTGTAATGTTTTTTTTTTTTTTACAGTTTACATGTTTTGCAGACCTTATGTTTTTTTACACTTTTGCAGCTGTATTTATTTAATATTTAATATTTATTTCTTTATTTAATAAGAATCTCATTTTTGATAATAATTTTTCATAATCATTTTAGTAATATTTTTAATTATCTAATATAAATGTCATTTGTGATGTCCTATATTGATGTTATATTATTTAGATTATTTCTGAATGTCGTGTTGCTGCCACAGATAAATGAAATTTCCCCATTGTGGGATTAATAAAGTCATCTATCTATCTATCTATCTATCTATCTATCTATCTATCTATCTATCTATCTATCTATCTATCTATCTATCTATCTATCTATCTATCTATCTATCTATCTATCTATCTATCTATCTATCTATCTATCTATCTATCTATCTATCTATCTATCTATCTATCTATCTATCTATCTATCTATCTATCTATCTATCTATCTATCTATCTATCTATCTATCTATCTATCTATCTATCTATCTATCTATCTATCTATCTATCTATCTATCTATCTATCTATCTATCTATCTATCTATCTATCTATCTATCTATCTATCTATAGAATGTAGTAGAGTGAAAAAGGCAGCGATGCCCAGTTTAGCTTAGCCTGGTCGGTTTAGTTTAGAAATCAGCTAATATATTTTATAACTGTTTTTCTGTTTTCTACAATTACTGGTGTGAACCCCTTTGAGAAAACTGTGTTGTGATATTGGGCTATATACATTGAATTGAATGACTGAGAAATAGCGGTTTATTTCACTGTAGAAGTCTACGGGATTTCGGCTTTTTGGGACCAGCGGGTACTTCCTGTTTGAAAAGCAAGGTGTTAGAGGTGGTTCAGTCCAGTTCTCATTTACTGTCATTGGTTTCAACACGTGTTATTGTTTAACTTCCTCTTATGTGAAGTTTGAAGTTAATTCAGTTCTTAAAACGTCACATTTTTCTACTTTCAAACAATAGTCAACAACCCCGCCTCCCCTTCCTCTCTCTGTTCCAGGACAGAGCAAAGAGTTTGTGGCTCGCCCACTTCGCAGACTTCAAACTGCATTTTTTTTCCTTTTGCTCCTGATTCACCGAGATTTGAATGGAGTTGAATAAAGAAATGCAATTTTGAGCTTAATGTTCCTTATATCTGTCCTCCATTATCTGAATAATTCCACATAACATGCTAAAAACGCTATTTTCATCGTATTGGGCCTTGAAGGAGTGAAAAGTCCTGCAACAGCTGGGATTCTTTGCAGTAACAGATTTCTTTCTGTCATCTGGACATTAAAATCATTAATTGGGCGTAGAAAGGAAACACTCAGATCAATATCGCTGGAGCAGAACATCCACTGATGTTACAGGAGGAAAGCGTTTAGTTTACATGTTCTGCATGGAGGGGGAAGTGACGGCCATCGGTGTGACACCCTCTTCTCCCGGGCTCTGACTCTCCTTGGCTCAGTACGTTTATTAAAAGCAGTAAAATTCATCTCCTGGTTCCTGCGTTCCTCAGCGTTGACCTTGGCCTCGCAGACTTCATTAACGCCGTTCATGCTGCACGTTAAGACGGAAAACGGGGGCTTTGTCACAATAAGGACGGAAGCACCAGCAATTTATTTTAATGTCTAAATAACACGTTTTCTCATAAATGGGGAATTGGCGTTTAACATTTAGGCATCATTGATACCCTCCCTGTTTTGTTCTCTTTCCTATAAATGCCCAACCGATGTCATGCAAAGATTTCTTCATCTATTTCTGTCCATTTTTGAGGTGCTCTGTGTCTTTGGGGCTTTGAGCTTTCATGGGAGAAAAAAAGGGGAGGAATCCTCAGATCTGAGAGAGTTCAGAGTGCAGAGAGCCCGGAGTTACTGTCAATCACAGCAGAATTTATCAGCCCATCCAAGGGGGATGGAGATGGCTAGGCTTTTATCCTAACCGCATGTTGTCATTCTACATTACAGCTGATGGAATCTGCTTAGGTAGGTGGGCAAACAAGGTTAGGTGAGATGAAAGTGACTACAGATGAGAGAGACAGACAGGATCTGTGAATTTGTCCTCAGTTCTTGCGTAAGCCGGATAAAGGACAGCCAAGATGGAGGCGTTGTAATTCAGAAAGTATGACCCGCCTGCTATTCACATCTGCCTGCATATTTAAAAAAAAAAGTAGAGCACCTTTTGCAGAACAGAATCAGAACAACACAACAGGTCAATTGAAAGCTTCTTTTACCCAGTTAAAAAATGTGGGGGGAAAATGGAATGAAAATGGAAGTTGATGTAAACTTTTTTTTTATTTCCTGTATTCTGTCTTTCTTATCAGTTTAACAAATTTACATTTTTTTCAAAGAAAATCCAAAATATGTATCTTGTATCTGTTTACTGGAGAAGGCAGCAGTTGTGACTGAGATGAGAGGAAAAATGTTTCTCTGCTGTTTTTATAAACTACATTTGAATATTTTGCATCGCACAATTACACCCACGCCAGAAAGAAAGAATAACCATTGAAAGGTTGTGAGCTTAATGATCGTAACCATCCGGAATCAAAGGAAGCAAATGAAAAGCAGACTAAACAAAAAAAAACATCAAACTTCTCTGCTTTTTTAAGAATATTTTTAGGACAAATTGGTTTCCCTTTGATTGTTATGTGTTTTTGCAACAGAAAGAGGGCCATAAAGAAGAAATAAATCCAGTTTGTTTAACATTTTTATTCAAATTAAAAGTTCATCCTGTTACCGAATGTTTACATTTAAACGTGATGGAGACAAAATGCATCTTTATTTAGAAATCAGATACATATTATATCATCATTCTAAAATAAAACAAGAAATACATTTTTTTTCCTTCAAAATAGAGATTTCTTTGTGTTATTTTCCATAGCAACCAAAACAATTTTTGTATCTTTAAGTCTTATAAAAATGTGTGTCAATTTTTGTGTTACCGCATTAAAGTAAATGCTTAAATTTTCCATAGCAACAAGTGTTTTTAGCGACTATGAGGGCATTTTTACATTCTAGCATTAAATAACATGTATTTTCCAGCTTTCATCCCATGTTTTTTGTTAATGTGTAACTGTGGCTCAGGCAGTTGAGCAGGTCGTCCAATGATCGCAGGGTCCGATTCGCTAAGTGCCTTAATTTCTGATAATGCACATTTTGTCGGCCATTATCCCATTTACATCATGCTCAATTACAAAAGAAATAAATATTCAATCAGTTTTTAGTACTTTATTCTTGTTATTTTATTTTCGTTTGGATCGCTTTTTTCATAAAAAGCAGACGTTGTTACGTGGTGCGGCGCGTTGTCACGGTAACATGACATCGACTCTAGAGTGCATCAGTTGAAAGATAGAAATTTCACCTCTTCCCGCTTGTTTTTGTCCAGATGATGAAGCAAAACTTTGTTTTAAAGAAGCCGGCGCAGTGATACAGAACATTTAAGCCACGTGACCGGAACTTCTTTCTTAGTCGTGCATCATCACTGTGGATTATCACTTTTTTAATCCTCAACCAGCAGCCAATCAGAATCGAGTGTTTACCCGGACCATGGTATGAATAAATATATACAGAACAGTTTTATGAGGACCCAAATAATTTCCTAAACCACTTTGTGTTTTTAATACTTGATTTTTAAACCATTTATCTGCAAACAGATATGACAACTGTGGGTAAATGTGACTCAGAGATTTATTTTTGTGTTGTTTTTTTTTCTTCCTTTCTCTCTTCCAGCATTGAAAGACTCCCGCTTTCAGCTGGTGAACTTCTCAGACAACGAGCTGCGGGTGTCACTCTCAAACGTCTCGCTGTCAGACGAGGGTCGATATGTTTGCCAGCTCTACACAGACCCCCCACAGGAAGCCTACGCTGACATCACAGTGCTAAGTACAAAGCAGAGCACACACTCTCAGTGCTGCACACACCCACACTTTTAAAAAAAGATCAGGACCTAAATTAGGTTTCTGACTATAGAAAGTGCTGATTAAAAGGGAAAAACAATGTTTTTTTGTAAAGATTTAGGAATAGAAAGACAGTTTTATTAACCCGGTGTAAATTTCAAGCAAATACAGCATAAAAACATTCTTGCCTAAAGAGGAACAAATATATTTAAAAGAATAAAAAAAAAACATAAAATATTGTTGTGAAGTAAGAAGATGAGCTTTGTAAAAACACTCAATTTAGGCATCAAACCAGCAGCATTTTGACCCGCTCCTGCTTCCCCTGTTGCTGTTAAACCTTCATCTTTCATCTAAAATTATTGAACGATTTGATTAACAGCTTATTTTGAGGTCAATTTTTAGAGTTATTTGGGGTCATCGTTCATTCTCGCCCACGTGTTCCTGATAATATTTCTCTGCTCAACATGTAAAAAATGTAAATTCAAGCTAATTTCCAGCTAATTTGCTGGGTTAAATAAATCTGTCCCCTCGTTAGTTTGTTACTGCGTGAAAGTGTTAACTATCGGGATAATGTCCTCCAAGACACGACTACTCCTAAGTGAGATTTAATCAGGTTACAGAGAATGAGAGTAAACCTCAAGGAGTCATCAGAAATCAGAGGTCGGCTACTATCAATTGTTTCAGTTAGTTCTTTTTTTGACAATATTTGTACAAAGACAAAAATGCTGTCCAAATAAAATCCAGTCTAAGTGATACGTAATTTAATTTTTTACCAATGTCATTTATTGGGACAATGCACACTAATAAACCATCAATCCAGACTGCACTGCAAAAAAAAAAGTAGTCTAAAAATAAAATCTAGAAATTTCCACACAAGCATTCAAAAACGAAAAATGAAGCTAAAAAATGATAAACAACGGAATGTTTTGAGCTTTTATCAGGGTTTTTGAGGGAACTTAAAAAGTCTTAAAAGCGTTGAGATTTAGGCATTTGGAAATAAAGACCTTAAAAATCAATTTGAAGTCTTGAATTTTGATTTGAGCCTTTAAAATGTGCTGTTCTCACATTTCTTGTCAAAAATTAAAATTTTCAACCCAGATTGTTTTGATCAAACATATTAAATAAATCAATCATTATGTACCAATACCCTGAATACCAACCGCCGGTTTAAAAAGACAAGAAAAAGAAAAGCATCTTTCAACAGAAACAACTACAGTTTAGATAATAAAATTAGAATGAATGAATAAAATAGGAATTAGGCTGAGAAAATGGTCTTAAATATTTGTCATCTTAAAAAGATTTAACCTGAATAAACATGTTAAAACCCTTTCTTATGTACGTAATCCTGCTTTGTTTTGATTGCAGTAATAAAAGAATTGGTGACACAAGTGGAAATGCCTCCCTTTAGAACAAAATGTGAACAAAATGAGAATAAAATCTTAGTACAGGTTGGGGCATTGTAAAAAAAAAACTTTAATGAAATTTAAAACCAACAATGCCAATTTAAAGGAAGCTTGGAACGGTTTAGAGTAAAGTTAAAACATCTTAAAACCTGGTATAATAGCTGGAATGTCTAAATAAAAGGTTAAAAAATCTTTGCAAGGATCATATAGTTTGTTGTGTGATATATCTTTCCATCTGTAGTCCCTAGACAGGATAAAACCAGCATCTTGACTTTGCATAATTGTTGTTTTTTTTTTTGCATAATGTTTTTTTTTTTTTTTGCTGTGTTTACCTGGAAATGTTTACGGCAGCTTTGAATCTTCAACAAAAAGACTCTTAAACTGAACATTTTTACCGGACCTTCTTCAAGCTGCAGTTCTTTGTTTTTGCTCAGGGTTCTACTGGGGGAACTGGGTGGGTGGGAGGAGGAACCTGGTGAGGGAGGGGTCCCATCTTTGCATGATTGTCCTGTGTTTTCTGTTTTTAATAGTTTTCATTTTTTATGAACATTTTATCTGCTTCTATGTTAAGCGCTTTGTGTTTTCAACTGAAATGAAAGGCGCCATATAAATAAATTAAGTTTGAGTTTGAGCTAAATGCTGTCGGAAATGTCGCAAAAAAAACTCGATATTCCAACTTCTGCTTCAAGTGAGGTGACAAGACACTTGTGTGTTAACACAACGTTTTGTCTGTGTGCCCTGTTGCAGTTCCTCCCGGCAACCCCATCATCGAAGCCCGAGATGAGGTCCTGAGCGAGGGCAACGAGACAGAGATGACCTGCTCTGCCATGAGCAGCAAGCCCGCCGCCGCCATCAGATGGATGAAGGGAGATAAAGAGCTTCCAGGTATGCAGCAGCCAACTGTCATGACATTTTCTCCCTTCAGCCAATACCTGAGTTAAAATTCATCTCTGCATGTGTGTGGGGCGCCTTGTTGCCGAACGATGTTTAGATAAAGATCTCACGGTTCGCTTCATCCAAAAGACGCTTTGAGACGACATGAAAGTGAAACATGTGGGCATGAAAGCTGGAGTGTGAACAAAAGGACAACACAGCCTTTTAAGTATTTGGATGTCTCACAATATTCTATTTTACATTATTTATTTATGTGAATCAATTCAAAGGAGATCCCATGTGAGGCTACTTTACAGAGGAGCCAAACAACTTTCAAGTTTCATTCCAGTCGTGACCCAATTCAGTCCAGCTGAACTCTGAAGAGTTTAATGTCAGAAATACTGTGTCGGTTTAGAAACATTTCATTAGCTGAGAAAACCTCCGGTTGTTTACCCTGACCCCGGTTCCGTTTTTCATTTGACTCTTTAGGACTCATAAAAAAAACCTAAAAATGTTTCCAACTGTAAAAGAATGGAAGAGAATAAAACAATAGAACCGAACAGATTTTCAGGTAGAGGTGTGATAGTTTGGTGTGTTTTGTGATCACTAGTCAAACATGCTGCTATGGGCAAATGGGGAGGAAATCCGACAGACGATTCAAGTTCAAAAGTCTCAACGTCAAAGTAGCCTTCGTTAGCCAGCGGTACTTCCTGTCTGGAACGCCAGGGGGAGGAGTCACTCAGTTCAGTTCTCCTATAAAGTCAATGATTTTGACGCAAACCAGGAAGTGTCAAATCTTCTTTAATAGACCATGGAGTCTGATCTTGTAAAAGGAATTTGAATTTTTAATACGTTGTTTTGAATTCATTAGAGCTTAAAAATAGTGCGTGTTTTGGGCGTAGCTTCTTTACTTTGTCCTGCCCAAGTTCTGTTTTTTGGAACATTGTTAGTCCGAGCTAACTCCAGTCAATGTGCACGTCCCACTTGAGACTTTACTGACGTTAGATAGTCTGTTTAGTTTTTTGACTATGGTTGACTTGAGTCCCCTATCTGACTTTGACTCCCCAAAACTCAGACAAATGGCAGAAGACGACACTACAGAAACAAACAAGGCCCGTCCCAAGGAAAAGTCATTTAGACGGTTTGGTATCATGGGAACTTTCCCTTCCCAAATGTGCATGTTGCACATGCCATATGCACAGATGCTGGCTTATGAACTGCACTGATTAGCAGGCAGATGGTCCTCCCCCTCTTTAGCCAAGAGGAAGCAGCATCCATGATGTCCAAAAAAAAAGGATTTCAGATTCACAATACCGACCAAACACACACTGTTTTTGGAGTTTGTTTTTCATCTACAGACACTTTTACAGAAGGCATGCAAATGTGTGCTCTTATGTGTGTTTGTTTAGAACTAAAAAGAAACAAACGCCGCATCGCCGCCTTTACATTCTCCCCGTCTAGAGCAGGCTCTGCTTCAGCTTTGAGTGGATTCTTGTAAAACAGTGCAGATCTGCAGAGGTGGCAAAAGCTGCCTGGCACCCTGACAGCTTTCCATGCTTTCATCAAAGGTTGCTGAGCGTTAGAAGCCGATGCCGAGCTCAGGGGTGAACAGGCCGCCTCGGAGTTTAGACAGGGAGCTTTGTACAGACTTTCAAACAAAGGCTCCAATCAGAAGCCGTGTTGAAGGCCCAGAGCACCTTCACCTCTACACTCCAGTGCATTAAACTGCTGCTATTCAGCTCCAACCTGAGTAATCCACCGAGATTAGGTCACAGATTGACTTGTAAAGGGTTTTTACTGTCACAAAATAAGACTAGAGTTCAATCAATCAGTGTTTTTTGCTGACATGTTGACATAAGCTTGTATTGACTGTTGAATAGCCAAAGTTAATCTCTGGTGTTTTCTAAACTGTCAACGTTTAAAAGATTTGATCAAAATAATTTTGGTCGATAAAATCAAGAAATGGGAAACAGAGACGTTCAAACAGTTTATAGGCTCGGTTATCAAAATTCAAGACTTGTAAAGGTTTATTAAGGTCTTTTTTCTGAGAGGATGAACAGTTGAAATTATGAGGTCAAACTAGGATCATCTTAAGACGAAGGAAAAACCTTTAAAACAGTTTTGAATTGAGCTTTAATCACGCTGTTAACTGAAAATTAGAAAAAATAATGGTCAATTTAAAAATGATATAAAGGGCAAAAATTAAACCTAAAACTGTTACCAATTTTTTTTAAAATAATGTACATTTGTTTTTTTTTGTTTTTTTAAATCTTTTTGTTTTTTTTGTTTCTCCCTCTTTGCTTTCAGTTCAGTTTTCAGGTTTTCGCTGCTGAGCTGATCCTATTTTTTCTTGGGGGCGGGGCTTTGAGCTCATTGGCTACCAGGACGTGATTGTTATCCATCATTGTTACATTCCTATGATTCCCAAAGAGCTAACAGTGAGGGGACGTCTTTTCTGAGCCACCCCACTCTGATGTAGGCTACCAAACTTTGGGAGACTATTATCCTTTCTGTGTAAAATGGAAATAATGTTTTTGGTTGTTTTGCTATTTGTTCATTTATCGCAATTTGTAACGTCATCGCAATATTGATCATTAATACCGCAAATCCCAACTTTTCCTCATATTGTGCAGCCCTATAGTTTACTCTGACAGCCTTTAGAATAGCATGATATAGGAACTATAAAGTCGAAAAAGATTCCTATGTTTAGCAGAATTTCTTATTGTTTGGTTTGTTGTTGGTATAGTTGGCTTCCTTGATGGCCCTGCTCTGTTCTCATATTCCGTTCCTTCAGTGCAACAAAAAGAAACACAGGACTGAAAAACATTATAAAGGATACCTGAGCTCTGCCACAAGAGCAGCATTACTTAAACTGCTTTAAGCTTTAGCTCCAAAAAGACTTGTTTCTGATTAAAATTCCAGAGAATTCAAATTAATTACCTTCAGGGATTATCGTACTCTCTTAAATATCACTTAAAGGTTACGGTTGTCATGCTTGCCAATGTAAATCCAACCATCTCTACTAATGTGTGCACACCCTTTATATCACTATTATCTGTCTCCTTCCCGCTGCTCTCACCCTGCTTGTTTAGTGATTTATTGACAGCAGTCCTGACACAGATATCTTCACTTTCCTGGCTAACAATATAGTGAAAGTCATATAAAGTGGAAACCTTGCAGCGCGGCTCGATCCTTTCAGTTCTTTTAAGACTTACCAAAGAGACAGCACTTGGCAGGGCTCTTTATTGACTGACAAGGAGCAAAGCAGCCAATAACCTCAAGAGACAGCCACAGGACCATTTCACATCCTCTGCTCTGAGCTGCATGTTTGGCAAGAAATTTGGCTTTGTCGGAATTCACTCACTACTTCCTCACTATTTAGTGCACTATGAAGAGTGTTCGCCAATTTGTCGGGGTGTCCGAATCGAAAATCCAGTGACCCAGAAATTTCCTAGAAGTCTCTGCGAAGATCAAGTGAGCAATATTTGATGTCTCAGACAAACCTGGATCAGAGAAAATATCCCCAAGGTGTAGACCAGTGTTTTTCAACTTTTTTTGAGCCACGGCACACTTTAACCTTGACAAAAGTCCAGCGGCACACCAGCATCCAAAAATTAAAAAAAAAGGAAAAACTCATAGTTTGTATTGATCTACAGTCCCTCGACAATCTCACTTGCATTTTTATGATAATTGTGGCAGAAAAAGCTGGAAGTTGCAGCTGTTTTTTCTAAAAGATGTAATAAAAGTTAAATTAAAAGATTTAAAAACTGTTTAATGTGTGTTTATTGTGGTTTCAAGACGTTTAACAAATAAGACTCATTGTGCGCTGAGACACTGTCACTTTAACCCAATGCATCATGGGAGATGTAGTGAATAACAGCCGCCGAACGCAGATAGACTCGTTTCTCTGAGCTTCATTGTTTTGTTCTCTTGTTCCACGGTCTGACACCGGATCCCGCGGAAAGCTACACCGTTATAGCTTTAGCCGGTATTTTTGTTGGAACTGAGAGACTTAGTGAACAGAATCGGAACAAGGAGGTGAAGTCTTTAACCACTTCTGATTGGTCAGACTGATGACGTGTGATCAAGCCTCCAAGAATGATTGGTGGAGACAGTTAAAGGGGTGGGACTTTTTCGAATACAGCTGTAGCTGCGGCTGAATCGCGGTACCGTCAGTCTTATCAAAATGTCTTTAATAGAATCAAATAAACACAAAGAAAAAAGTATTTTACGATCTTTTATATTCCTAACTACTCATTGTTTTATCAGGGCCTGTTTGGATGAACACAGAGCTGATATCCTGGAGATGGGAAATGTTTATAGATCAGTTAATGAGGGCAATTTCCCACGGCACACCTGACCATCTCCCACGGTACACTAGTGTGCTCCGGCACACCGGTTGAAAAACACTGTTGTAGATAGACCACCTAAAACTCCCCAGTCAGGTTTCAATTCAAATCAATTCAAATTTATTTATATAGCCCAATATTCCAAAAAAAAGTCAACTCAATGGGCTTCATATCGGTCATTTTAAAAGAACATGAAGTCAGTCATAAAATTCAATAGTTAATAGCTAAACTAAACTAAACAGACTAAGCTACTCTGGGTATCTCTGCCCTTAGACCCTCGTTCTCTGTAAGGAAAAACTCCTTAAAAAAATGTATTCCTGAAAAAAAAAGAAGAAGAAACCTCAGGGGTGTCCACATGAAGGAGGGATCCTCCCCCAGGACGGACAGGCGATACAGCAGAACTCTTCAAAAAGAATTAGCTTATCTAACTCTACAACTACATGTTTGAACAGTCCACCAGATGAGTTTCATCCAGATATAGTTGGGGGACGGCTGGGGGTGCAAGACGACATGGCCAAATGTAGGCATAGAGACGAGCCACAGACAGGGTCCATGGCCAAGTACAGGAGCATGGGCGTGCCGACTGAAATCGGGAGGACAAAACATAATTTGCACTGCAACAAACAAAGGCATGGAGAGCTAAATGATAAAGACTAGAGGAGAGGAGAAGTAGATGAGAATAAAGGACAGACCCTGAGTGCACTAAACTTTCCCCAGCTTCTAACTTCTAGCAGCCTACTAGCGACCAGCTGTTATTGAAATTTAACTCAAACATCTTAATAGCAAGTTGCATGCACTATGGTACTTATACCGGATAGTAATCATAATATTAATGATAGAAAATTTACATTTTTAGGATATCAATATTAAAACAATGTAGTATTAATAATCAGGGGAATGGACCGCTCTGGCCTTATGAAACAAGCTATAATGGTGTGTATAATGGATGTAAACTTCATTACAGTACGTGAGGTAAGGGGGGCAAAAAGTTAAATATTCTCTGATTACTAGCTAGTCTAATTCTCTCCAAAGAGGAATGTTTTAAGCCTAACTTTGAATGTCAGCCTCTCTTCCATGAGCTGGGAGCTTCTTCTTTAATTCTGGGAACCACAAGCAGTTCTGCATTTTGTGAGCTAAGTGTTCTGTTTGGTTGGTAAGGTGCTTTGAGGTCTTATCGGACGTGGTCATACAATGTAAGGCCTTATAGGTTAACAGGAGGATCTTGAACTTGATTCTAGAATCAACTGGGAGCCAATGAAGTGAAACTAACACAGGAGTGATGTGATCTCTTCTGCTAGTTCCTGCTAACAATCTAGTTGCTGCGTTCTGAACAAGCTGAAGACTTCTTAAGGAACTCTTAGGACACGATGCTAACAAAAAGTTTTCACCATCACTTGTACATAAAACATTTCTGATCTTAGCTGTATTGTGCAGGTGAAAAAAATGCAGTTTTACAGGCCTGTGATATGCGAGCTTGAAATGATAAATCTTGGTTTTCCAACAGGGGCAAAGACGAAAGGATTCAAGGACTAAAAACAACCATAAATGTACCAGTTCATAAAGAATCCGGTCGGGACCCCTTTCTGTTCAATGCAACATAAAATGATCTACATTTAAAATGGAAATAAATATACATATGGAGTAATTTTAACCCCTTTTTTTTTTTGCTTCTGTAGCAACATTTTTTCAAATTCTTTTGATAAATCAATGCTGACGGTATATTTATCTCATTTTAAAAATATTTAGCGGTGAGACTGTTCTCCATCGGGCCATTAGTTTTAGTTTTTAGTAGTGATTGGTGTCTCCAAGTCGCATTTTTAACCGCCTTGTATGGTTTTATACATAAAATGCCAAGGACAGAATCTAAGAAAACTGCTTTCACGCCTCCTCTGTCATCTTCCGATGCTGCACTGTGCATCAACCCGGCACTCTTTCCATTTCATTTACCTGTGGAACAGCAGGCGCATGTGCTTTGTTGCACATCATTTGTTTCACTCAAGAAGTACATTGTCTTTGCAGAAAGACATTAATATTTGATGCAACGCTGTTTGAGTGCTCAGATGTCCATCTTTTGAGATTACTTCTCTGCCTTTGCCAGCATTTAGGCACCGGTCAGATTTGGCCCCATGCTGTGCCAAGCGGGGGTCTTTCATTCTGCGTCTATGTTGCACAGATGAATGATGAGTGAGCAGCTGGCTGGCGGTGATAAATTAAACAGAGTCACAGGAAAATTTGCTACAGACGGTCCACTGTTTAAAAACTCTCGTTATCCAACCCGTTGTGTTTTACATTTTGGGTATAAAATGGCCTGCAGGAAGAAATAGCTCACAACTGGAAGAGGAAGGTATCCTTCAAGTACAAAGGTAATTTTTAGGTGGTGACAGATGGCAGAAAAGGAGGGATAGGCAGGAAATAAGATGGTGCCTCATTAATCACCTGAATTACCTCACCGTTTATGCTAATTACACTTTATTCTTAGACACCTTTGGACTTGAAGGACCCATAAGTACTGTGGATCACAAAGTAAATCATTTCCAAAGATTCATACAAAAAAATGAACCAACACACCAGGAATTAGAAGCATAAAAGCTTTTGATTTGAACAGACGTCTTGAGGTTCCTTTTGCAGTTGATTACACTCGTTTAAGGCCTCTAGTGGGATTTATTCATGAAAAACCTGTTCCTTTACACCGGCCACATCCCATGTTTGCTCTTCCAGCATCCAGAAAGACAGTCACCATAGCAATGGAGCCGCCTCAGTGACTGAGCTGCAGTGGAGGCGCCATTAGAAAATGCACGCTGCTGAAATATGAACTGATGGGTCCAAAAGCCATACATTTGCACAGATTCTGTGCCAGCGCTTCTTTTGTTGGACTCTTTCACCTTATTCAAGTACTTGTTTTATTGATGCTACTCTAATGCACTCCTGCAAATGACTGAGAGGAAGCAGGACAAAAGGATAAGAGAAAGTGAATAATCAATCATGCTTTGTGACTGTGATTTGCGGCACTCCAAGCATGCATCCCCAGCCTTTTTTTTTCTTCTAAAGCTGGGAAGAAGCTGTTCTCTTCAGTGTGCCTGAGAATGTATTGTCCGAGTGACATTAAAGAGGAGGCGGACTCCTTGCAAGCATTCGGCTTGGCAACGCCGAGCAAAAAGTGGCCACGTAGTAAATCTGGCTTCGTAAAGCTTAATGAGTGATTCACAGTCTCACAGTAGTACCAGAAGGCAAGCTTTTTTTTATTTTATTTTTATTTTTTGCTGATTCACTTTATCTGAGCATCATCGAGGACACTTCACTTCTGCCATAAATGTACATAAATCCAACAGCAGCTCCTTTTGTCTGGCCCCAGCATTTTAAGCTGTCCTTTCCAGAGGCAGCCTTGAGTACCGAGTTTTCATCCTTTTATGTCGTTAAAGTTAAACTTTGTGGACTGGAAACTCAACAACGGGCGACGCACAGAAAGTACACCTATTATGAGTATTACTTTGCAAAATGTGGAGTCTATGTCTCCTTTACAATAAGCAGATAAAGTCGTTTTAAAACAACTTCTTAAATTTTAGAATTAGAACAAACTGGGTTTAGACATACTGGGCCTTTTTATTGGACGCTCTTATTTCTCTTGTCAGATTTGGTGGTTAGAACAGCAGCTGTGTAATTTCCTGGTGACGCTCCATTAGGTTAGTTTAAACAACAAAGGAAAATGGTTTTCGATCAAAGCTTAATTTAGGGCACAATTAAAAGGTTTAACCACACTAACAAGGTCCTTTCCCTTCTTGTTTTTATGGAAAAGTCTTGGGTTCTTCACAAACACCCCCCTACTAACGCAGCTTCTTACTGACCAAACACACCTGATCAAGGTTATCAGCAGCGAATAAGATAAGTAGGTCAACAAATTATTGTCAACATGAGTTTGTTCACTTTATTAGAGTCTTGGAAGACATCAAAGCCATAAAACACTGGAGGCTATTTATATTGGCTCATGTGCTGCAGGCATAATCCACATGAATCAAGTTTTATACCGATGGTAATTTTTTAAACACAGACGTCCTACATATTATTTAATGTTATTATCATACTGTTGCTGTGAGGATACGTCAGTGGTGTTTTTGGTCGTGTTCTGTCATCTATCATCCAGTCCTGGTTCATGTTAATCCTCCACAGCTGTCCTCATTTCTGTTCATTGTCATTAGTGAGTAGAAGTGTCTGGTTTTCAGTTTGACATTGTCATTATCTGCTTTATCTGCTATTAGTTTCCACGGTTTTTGTCATGTTTAGGTTTGTTTAGGTTTGTACGAAGCCCATCGAGCCAACTGTTGTAGTGAATGTGGGCTATACAAATAAAATTGAATAGAATTGAATTTTTTATTAAATGTTTGCATTTCTGCTTCTAAGCCTAGCTTCCTGCATTGTTGGCTTCTACACCGCCAGTTCCTGACAGCTGTATCCAATGTGGCTCAGGTTCTAGATTAGGAGGCTTTTGTTGTGATTGGAAAGATTTTAATACAGAAGATTGTGAAACTGAATGATGTGGAAATCAGAAAATATTACATTAAACAGATACATTTAGTGTCTGTTGTAAAACAAGATAATGGGTTCAACAGAACACCGGGGGATTTTCCAGCCACATCTTACTCTTGCATCTCTAACAGAAATGAATTAATGGTATTACAAAAAAGAAAAAAGAGAAAAAGAAAAAAACCTTTATTAGAGGCAAAAAGGTCAGGTGATCAAGCACGCCTTGAGGCCATACGAGTGCACGCACCTGCTGTGCATGACTTTAAGGATTAGCATCTAAACCAAAACGAAACATGTCAGTTAAAAAATTGTTGACAACATGAGAAAGGTGAGTTTTAAAACTATGCAGCGCTTAAAAACCAGAGACCAGCCTAGAATCTACAGTTGATGTCGTGTGGAAAATGTTTACACCACAGTAGAGAAGCCAATTATTCACTACGTATAAAAAAAAAATGCTGTAATGTTTTGGTATGAGTCTCCTTAATAATCCATTCGTTAGACATTAACAGGAATTACTAATGTGTTCATAAGCTTTTATTGGACATTCATCAGCATTAATAGATTTACTAAATGTGCGGCCTTTAAAGACATTTTTAGCCTTTGTAAAGCCTTTATGATGTATAAGACGTTTAGTAACATTTGTTGATGTCTTACTTATATCTTACAGGTGTTGTACATTTTATAAATTATAACATTTTATTATCTTTTATTTGTTTTATTAGATACATGTTTGTCCGATATATTGTATTTTTTTACCTGTTAATTTGCGTAATTTTTTGCTTTCTTTTTTCTTTTACCTTTAGGCACTTTGAGACCCTGTTAGGAGTTGTACAGGGCTTTATAAATGAAGTTTCACAGTTAGCTGTTTCACAAATGTCTTACAGGTGTTGTTAATAAGATGATTATAAAAACATTCAACTAGCAGTTGTAGATGTCTTACAAATGTCTTATATTTATGATCAAATTGTTTACAAGCCCTACGTTAATGTGATAACTGCAGTTTTCCTTATAGTTTATTAAAAATCCTCCTGCTGCTTGATATAAAGCGTGACCGATCTTTATCCTCACAATTCTTATTTATAAAGACCTTGTAGGCGATTGATTGTGCCTCTGTCAATAGTTGGAGAGTTTTGCAGCATTCTCATCTAAAGTGACGGATATTTTCTGGCACAAAGAACGAAAACGTAGTATGAAAATATATCATTATGTGAAACCACAAACAATCTTTTCAAGATTCAAACAATCCCATTTCAAGCCTTTTACTCGGGTTTTCTGTCTCTAACCTTTAAGAAACTGTTGCAGCGAGTGATGCCACAATTTTACAATACAGATTACTTCCTGCATGAAATTCTATACCAGTTACTAGTCATTTCTTATAGGTGAATTGTTTTTTCCCCAAGTTTCAAGGTTTTTTATTTGTCGTGTATGCGTCATGTGACTGATGGAGCAGTTCGATATTCCTTGGACTGGGGGATGTTTCAGTACAAAACACTGGAGTAACTCACCTACTAACCAAAAATATCTAGAAATGACACATGCACTTTTATTTTCTCATTTATTCATTAGTAATCGACACTTCAGGAATGTAGTTGTTGACGATGGGTATTTTTTTCGATACCTTGGTAAAGATACTCTCATCACTAGTTGTATCCCAGTGAAAACTGCTTCATTCTCACTTAATCCATCCATCTTCTTTATCCCGTGTGGGGTCATGGGGTCGCTGAAGCCCACACCGCATTTTTTTTGTGCTTTTAGACAAAAGAAAAGGCTCTTCAGAAATCCGAGTCGAGTAACTTGACTTAATAACTGGAGAATCTTTTCACCAAAGTAAATGTTTTAATAAATGTTTATTTGTTTTATTTCCTTTAGGCAAACCCAAAGTTCAACTGACCTACGACAAGATGTACACAGTAACCAGCCGGCTGACGTTCACCGTCAACAAAGAGGATGATGGGATGCCTGTGATTTGCATCGTGGATCACCCTGCAGTCAAGGACTTCCGAGCACAGAAGTACTTGGAGGTGCAGTGTAAGTACTAGTCTCTTAGTGTTCTGTTGCTGCCTTTGTTTTTACAAAGAAACACAATTCTGCCTTTCATACTTGGGTCACATTTTCATTAAAGTTCAGGGTGTTTTATACTTGTGCAAACATGGAAACTGCACATGAATATTTATAACTCATGAAGGCATTTTCTTTCAACAAACCTTCTTATGCGCATGGAAATCACTTTTCTTATGCAAGCTTTCTGTGATTGTGTGGAACATGGTAAATGAGAGGTGTAAAACTGACTCCAATTGGCTTTTTCCCTATAAAGGTTTTATGAGTCCTCGAGGAAGCGTTGTAAACTCTGGAGAAGCGGTTGTTTTTGCTGCACTTGGGTTCACAGTCTGTCAGAAATTCAACAATGAATGCAGGATTTCTGCTCGGTTGTCTTATTTGGGCCTTGTGGTGCCATGTTCAGACAACACCTCCCTTCAATAATCTTAGGAAAGGTTTGGACACCACCGAATTCAAGTGGTACATACTTGTACCAACCTAAACAGTTTGTATTTTCCTTTGCAGAGTCGTGGGATTCTTCTTTTTTTCTCTCAGAGATGTTAAGGAAGGGTGTTCCTCCAGCTTCGCACTAAATGGAAATGATGAACTTTCCTGTAAGAATAAAAAGTTTGAGTTTGTGGGAAAAGGTTAGGATTGGGTCTTAACATTTACAGAAATGTGACCAGGGGTCACACTTATAGACCATTTCAACATCAATGTGTAGTATATTACTGTGGTATTTGGTTATTGGAGCCTCTTGACCTATTTTCACCTTTCGGGAAATAAAAATTTTGACAAGTCAATATAAAGTTTTAGGTACTTGAATGTCTGTAAAGTTTGTTTAACATTAAGGCAGGATAAAGGACTTTAATTTTGGAGCTGTTGCCGGCAAAGAATTAACACACCCTAATTGAACTACCATAACCCTGTAATCGTTCATGCAATTCCAATGGATTCTGAGGCCATTGGCGCAAAGCTGCTGATCTCTGCGTCCAATTCAGTTTGTTTACGTTAATTGCGTAAACACTTTACTACTGTAAAATGTTGCATGTTGCATGCATACATATCGGAGCTTCAAGATCCGTTGAAATAATGTCAATTGCATAAACGCTTAAATAATTACAGTAGTCGAAGGAATATCAACAGTGTAGCTAAAGCTGCAGTGTTAAAGGGTCAGAGGTAACAGCATCACTGCTCTACACAAGACAATGTGTGGGGTTGATTTTGATGAAAAGGAAGACACGGGATAGCAGTTCGTTGGATCTTCTTAAAGGCAACTAGAGTATTACCAGCTCAGTGGCCTTGTGGTTAGAGTGTCCCCCCTGTAACTGGAAGGTCGGAAGGTCATACCAAAGACTTTAATAATGGTACTCTGCTTGACACTCAGCAATTAAGGGGTTGGATTGGGGGGTTAAGCCACCAAATGGTTCCCGCATGCGGCTGTGTCTGCAGCTCGCCGCTCCCCAAGGGGATGGGTCAAATGCAGAGAACAAATTTCGCACACCTAGGTGTGTGACAGATAGTTGGAATTTAACTTAATTAAAGGGCCTGTATCATGCAAAATTTTTGACTTTATTTAATTGTATAAGAACTTGAAATCAGTCCTAAACTTCAAAAAGTAATTGCTAGACTAAACTAAACTGAGTAAGCTAAACTGGACGTTCCTGCCCTTAGACCCTCCTTCTCACATTGTGACATCACAAAGTGAGGAACAGCCCCTTCCAGGAAGAGACTGCGCCCCCAGCACCACCCCCGGGCAAACACACACACTTTCTCCACGGAGCTAGCGGCGGTCGGCTGGGTCAATAGTGTAGCATAAATATCATGGGCAAAACGCAGACATACTGCCGAGGCCGGCTCTAGGTTGACGTCATGAAATGGGCGCCACCCACAAGGAGCGAAAGGCAGTGCCTCAGAGATCGAGTCTCCTCAAATCTTGGTAGGAAAATGAGCTGCGATAATAACTCAGATTTCTTTAAAAAAATCGTTCTTTAGTGTGTCAAAGGATACACTAAAGAAACTGTTGGATATGGTTCACTCTGAAAGTCTTAAGAAAAGCATGATATAGGCCCTTTAAGAAAAAAGTACTGTACCAACACAGGGAATGTGTGACGTGTTCAAGGACGCTACATGTGGGTTTTTGAACATGCTTTTAGCATACCGTGTTCACACAAGTCTGTCACTACCCGATACCAGCACATGTAGTCACACAGTTGGTAGAGGCTTTGCGCGAAATTTTGTACCGTTGCAAATCTTGATCATCTTGCTTAAGGCGTTTTCTCTCACTGCCTTATGCCGATAGATAAAAGACTTGGTGTCAAAGAATTCCAGCCAGGACACAAACCGCAATTGTAAAATTTTCCTTCCTTCATGATGATATTCAAACGGTTCCGTAAATTGACAAGAATGCTACCCAAACATCAGTACCAAATCCCTGATTGGTCAAAGTTCAGCTAGTTTAACTTTTGATGTGTAGTCAATGGTCATCTTTTTGTATGCAAAAGACTTAACCTTAAAAAAATTGCATGGCAACTTGTCTGGAACTGCTTTCCAACTATAAAAGGCCACAAAAGTGAAGCACATCTCACCACATTAGTGGTGTTTTTTGTTTTGGCTTTCTTGAATTCATTAGTTAAAGTTAGTTAGTTAGCTAAAGTTAGTCTGAATGGATGTGTCGTCCAAAGATACCAGTTCTAAAATAGAAGAAGTGGAATTACAATCCGTGGAGAGCATTTGATCAGTTCCAGTAGATTCTTCCATGTTGTTCCCCTCAGTTGGGAATCTTGCAAAGAAAATAGGTTTAATCGAGCAGACTCCATGAGCGAACAAGGACTCTTTTATTTTTTATTTTAAGAACAACTGGGGCATAAGCTGTAGAGTAGATGAGCGGCAAAGAAAGAGCATCTCCTAAATGGAGGGGGAATCGTTTGCCAGCTGGAGGCGACAGCCAAGTAAACAAAGTTTGGATCAGTCAGAGTAATTAACCTTTATTGCTTCTTTAAATGCAGATGAGATAATGATGCCGCAGAGACAAAAAAACAGAGCCCCAGTTTACCTGTACAGCCTTGGATGTGCTGCACTGAGCAGATGCCCCAACAATGTTCATCAGTTTAAGATTGCATTGCTTAGCATAAAGACTGCCGCCCCGCTGCGTTCGCATCAGCACGGTCAAGGTAAGCAAACGCAGGGCTCTCACAGCTTCAGCGAGGGCAGAGGATCCAGTGTGTTTGCCAGCTGTTGTCTTCGTGGCACTCAGCATGCATCACGTGAGCCTTTGGTGTGAGAAAAATTCACACATTTATTTTTCTGCTTGATGTTCAGCTATAAATGAAAAACCTTGAGAAATGAATGGATGGATACATTCGTAACAGTCTATTCTGTTTCATTGAGTCTTTGTTTTTTTTCTCTCTGAGCTCCACTTTAAATAAAGTTGCTTTGGAATGAAGGGGCAGTCATGGCCAAGAGGCTGTAGCAGCAGCTTTGTGGCTGGAGGGTTGCCAGTTCGATTCCGCTGTAATCAACCCTCTTTCCAGAATGCTTGGTTGGGCTCCCCACCCGACCGTTCATAACATCTCAAGTGCACTTTAACAAGACAGCTCACCACCACCTGCCCCCCTTTTGGAGAAGCACGTTGCTGGACCGCTTGGGATGGGTCAAATGCGTTTTCCCGCATGGTTCAATGAAAACTGA
Source organism: Oryzias latipes (assembly GCF_053564925.1). Taxonomy (NCBI): domain Eukaryota; kingdom Metazoa; phylum Chordata; class Actinopteri; order Beloniformes; family Adrianichthyidae; genus Oryzias; species Oryzias latipes. The sequence continues at coordinate 27,769,623 of NC_136250.1, forward strand.
ATTAAAAAAGAAAGCTGACAGCCTTACAGACATGAAGACACAAAAACAAATGTGGTTTACTGTTAGTTGGAGACTGAGAATGAAGGTCATTTCTTGAAAATAAAGAACCATCTCTAACCCTGTAGCACCAGATTTAGATCTGATATTGACGCTCATCAACCAGTTACACAATTAATTTAATTCCAAATGGATTCTGAAGCTGATAAAATCCACGACAGTGTTTATGCAATCAACGTTAATCAGGTGATTATGACATGGAAAAAAGCAGCCTCAGAATCTACTGGACTTACGACGGTTCTGTAAATGGTCAAAGAGATAAACTAGTGCCTGTTATTCGGCTCTTTAACACGCGCAAGCAGACACGTTTAACACCGACAGCTCCGGTTAGTGACACAAATCATGACACCGTGGGAAAAAACACACACAAACAAAAGTCCTAACTCAGAACGCAAACAAGATTCTACAAAACTGGAAAAAGCACATTAGTTGTCAGTGTGGTGCAAATATGTCATGTCTAGATGAAGCTTTTGACCAGCAGTGGGTACATTAAGTTTAGCGATTTACATTTTAGGTTCCCAGTTATTATTATGCTTAACCCCTGAATGAAGTTACAATCATTTCCACAGTTTAACTCCCATCTTGTGATCTATTTTCAAAGCGTTCCCAGTGGTCTTTTAACTAGGATGATGCAGTTTTTAGCCAATCGTATATAATTTAATCCAAAAATCTGTTGTTTTCTGAAACATACAGTAGTTTCTGCAGAGCAGCAGGAGTTCATAAATTCCTCTCTAAGTTGTGGACTGTTGCCACAGAGAAACCCCCGTCTCATGCACCGTCTGGAGCATCCAAAATGGCGAGCAATATCGGAGCTCATCCAGCCGTAAAGCTTTGATCTAGCTCAGACGAGGAATATAAAGACGTTCATGGATCTATTTGTCTGCAGGTGGATGATCAGAATGGAGCAGAGCAGGGAGCTAACATATTTTCTACTTCACAAAAAGGATATTTTTCATTCACAATAAATTGAAAAAAATAAATACTCACAAATGCAATTTTAGGCTTAATTTTCTTTTTATGCGTTCTCCATCATCAGAAAAATGCCACGTTTAAAACACCAAAAAAAATGATTTCAGTTTCATTGAAACTTTAACGTTTGAGGACGTTTATCATGTTGACTGAAATGATATCCTTGTTTGATGAAATGAAAATGAAAATTTAACATTCTAGTTCAATAACCCCAGACTTTTATGTAAAACGGAAAAACAATCAACAAATTCCGACTTTTTTTAGAATGACAATCCGTTTCATACTTTCTGAGCCTTCCTCCCACCTGTGGATTCTCCACAATGTTCAATCTGAGGCTCTAAAAAGCAGGACGAATTGGGGAAAACTATATTTTAGGCATTGTGATGGAAATAAATGTAGCAGAGGAAAGCCTGTTTTCTGGTCCAACATCAGCCTGTCCAGCCAACTTAAAGGAAAGCGTCTGAATTTCACCTCCGCTCAGGCAGAGCCTTCAAGAAGGAGAACCAGGAAATATGTGCATTTGTTTTTAGTTTAGTTGTGTTCTTTAATAACATGGTTGAATCTTGACTTTTATTTTTTAAGTGTCACGTTTGTTTTTTGCTTGGCCCCATACTTTTCATCTGCTCCACCCCAGGAAAAAGGAAGCTCGTGCTAACGCCTGGTTTCAGATTTGAAAATAAAGTTCAGGTTTCAGAGATAAATCAAGGATCATTCGATGATCCAAAACCTTGTGACAGCTCTTTTCCTGGATTTCAAATATAGCCCATGGCAAATTTAGCTCCAATGACTTTAATTTCTACTTAATCAAGTTCTGCTCCCACCGACTCCAACAGCTGATGTGACATCTTTTTGAGCTCAGCGCCCTCGTACGGCACAACGTGCAGCAGATCTGCTTCTGCTCAGAGATTCAAATTGAAATTTTCTCTGTAACGGTTTCTATCTAGCGCCTCAAATGTCATCTTAAGAGCTGGACAGATGCATTTCTGCATCACTTAAGCAGTCAGAAGCTTTTGGACGTTACTCCAAACATTTACATTCAGGGGATTTGTTGCTGTGAACTCCCAGCATGCAACCAAAGTGGCTTGCAATCTGCCTGAAGCCGCCCTTTGTTGAGCTTAATGCCTCACAAAACATAAAGCAAAACATCATGACAGCACCTGCAGAGGGTTCACCATGAGGCGCTAACCGTTCATGACCCTTTTAAGTGTCAGATTAGTAAAAAAATAGATTTTTTCTAAGTCAGATCAGTTCTGGAGCAGCATTAAGGTGACAGATAAAATGGAATTAAACTTGACACTTGATAGAATAAAGTGGTCATGGATGACCACTTTATGGATGAGCATGATGAGGCTTTTAACGCCAGTCATACATTGTGTTTAAACCAAATGAAGGTGCTGTGACAGCATAAATATGCATAGCTCTAAAGGGGCGGGGTCACAGGAACTAAGTTCCTTGTGACCAGCAGAGCCGTTTGATGTTATCTCAGTAATCTATCGAGTTTATTTGAGTTTGTGCAGAATTCATCTGTCCATTTTATGTGGAATAAAATGCCCCCCCCCCCATAGTGGGAGGGAGGGGGGGTCAACCTACTGAGCGTTGGGTTGATGCTTTTAAAAACGTCAACAGAGTTGTCAGATAAATTCCTCTAGACCACATGTGTCAAACTCATGCACCGAAAGAGAATCAAAGTTTTAAATTTCTTAGAATAAAAAATAAAACTTGGTGTGTATTTATTCTATGGAGGGGGAATCAGACTTGTTTTTAGCTCAAACAGCATCCTTCCTTATCTGCAAAGGACAGCGTGTCGTAAAACCCCCGCATCCTAGTTTGGGGTAAGAAGCAGGGGATAAAACACAAAAGAATTGTTGCTGAAAAGGTAAAAATGTTAAAAAATAAAAGCAATTTCTTTCACAAGAGTCCAGTGAACGCAAGGAAGGTGGAAGTTCCTTCCATCGTCTGCTTCAAAAGATCGGTCTCCTCTGGTTTTCTAGAATCTATCAGCAGATTTTGCCCGGGAACCAGTGAACAGACTTTAAAATGGGGGGTGTTGTGTCAGTCCTCCTGACACAATTTCATCCAGGCTGGGGACCAGCACAGGGAATTTCCCCCTGCAGCGACAGGCAGTAGCGTGAAGGGTCTTGCCCAAGGACCCACACTGGAGGTGTCCCATGGAAATTGAACCCTTGGTTTCCCATGTACCAGCTCTGCGCTTCACCAACTGAGCCATCCAGCCACTAAATAGGAAACTATGATATCATGATGACAGTATACCTATTCATGAACCCATGTCCTCATGTGATCTATTTGTATTGTCTTTCATGTTAAATGCTCTTCCTAACACGACACTATTTTACCGGGCTTGGGACAGGCACAAGCAGGACACTGGTTTGTGTCTTGTGTTTTTCTGTCCGTCCATCTTTTCACTTTTATTCTTATTTAATTGAAGTTTTTTGCCACTTTTGTCTCTTTGGTCATGGGCAGTCGTGTCATTTGGGGTGGGGTTGCCCCCCCTCTTTCCCATGCCTACATCCGGCGTTGCTCCTTGCCCCTTTGGTGCATTACAGCATGACGGCTGAAGCCTCGGCGTGAAGCGGTGTGAGGCGCGGTGCCGGTGGTCCATGTGGGCTCCCTGTTATCAGAGGCCAGCAAAATGTCATGCTGCCTCTGTAGATCCACTGATCTCTTCCTCTAGCGCTCGCAGGGAAAGGTCAGATAGCTAAAGAGTAAATTTTATTTTTAACTAGAATGCTAGGACACGCCGCGGGCCAAAGATATGAAGTTTCAGAGGCATAAAACGAGGGAATGTTTTGATTTTGTGCTCAGTAATGGAAGCAAAAGCTGGTCGGTTTTTCCATGGGTCAGCTGTTGGCGTGGAAAAATAACCCCACGTCAGTGGGGGGGGGGGGGGGGGGGGGTTCTGGAGCCTCTGCGTGATCTGGAAAGTAGTGTTAAAGCAACCTCTAAATCTTGCTTTTTTTCTCTAAATCGTGCTTTTTGTGGGAGTTTTCAGCTTTTCCACTAATGTCTGAGATTTTTCGGTTGTTGGGACCTTTGATTAGATCATAAGTCACTGTTGAAACGAGGGCGGCTTGTTTCAGCCAGCCTGTTGTAAGTTAAGCGTGTTCTTCTGGCTGTGTGAAATAAATTCACTTTTTTTTTTATTCCAGTGTGATGAAGAGCAATGTGAACAGTTAAATTTGGTTATTTTCTCAAATTGTTTCCAACAATTTTGCCTCCACTGTTGAAAATCTGTGTCTTTCCTGGAAATGGTTAACTAAATGAATCATTGGTGCTATAAAATGCTTTGTTTGAGGTTAATTATGTGGGTATGTGGAGCAGGCCAGCTTGTTTTCCCCTTAAGGTTGGCTGGATGGTGATGAGGCGAGACACACAATAAAGCAACTAATTCTGTTAGCATAATGATGACGGCCATCTCGTGTACATATATATATATATATGGTGGACGCTCCTTCATTTCTACTAGTGCTGTAATCTGAATCTGGCAGTTTTTTTGTTGTTTTTTTTCATCATGCAGAAACCAGAAAGCGTCTTCACAACTACTTCACAACAACCTACAGACGCTTGCCGCCCTTCACGTTTATAGCTTTGAGATGACAAGGTCAGTTGCAAGCACTGGAAACGTTGCAGGATGCCACATAGTGCCTGGAATGGAAATAAAGCCAAAGGGCTGCAGTCTAAATCCGTGCATGCCCACTGAGCAGAGGACCTGGCGCTTCGCCCGTCCGCTGTCCATCAACCAAACCGAAAGCCAGCCTCTGACAGGGTGTGATTTAGACAGATGGACAAGCAGACACGTGTTGTTTATTACAGAGAAGGTCGAACAGCAGTGTGCAACTTTACTGCCGTCTTTGAAGCCGTAACTCAGGCTAGATTCTGCCGTCTGCAGGCTGATTAAAAATGCAACCACCAAATAGAACATTTAGGCCATAAAAGCGGGCAGAGAACAAGAACATTTTACTGCACTGTTGGAAACTGTAATTACACTTTTCTGCAATCATTCTTGTGACGGATGTCAAAGATATACTGTTTTGGTTTTGTTGATTCCTACAAAAGTAAAATCACAAATTGTCCTATTAATAAAGGATGCATGTTTTTTTTTTAGTAAGATTCGTTCATAGAAAATAGAACATTTTAATTTAAACGCATATTTATTCCCCAAAAAACGTTTAAATAGAAAGGTTTCTTTGAAAATATATAGTTATTAAATTTTAAGGGTTACCATTATCTTCTTTAAAGATCCACTCTGCTCACTATTTGATCCATTTTTAAAGCATTCTCAGTGGTCTTTTACCACTGAGTACGCCATTATTAGGCAAAATTAAAATCCTGTGTCATTTTCCAGAACATACTTACTGCAGAGCAGCAGGAGTTCATTAGAAATTCACCTCTGACTTATGGGTGGGACCGTTGGCACCCTCCCATTTCTGAGAGGTTGGTGCAGGGAGCATTTTTCTATGCGACAAATACAATTTTTCAAATGGATTATATTTTTCGTCCGCTTCAGAATCACAGCTTTTTAAATAAAGCTAAACTTCTAAAAATAATTTTTCATGTTTAATTTTCTTAATATGTGTCCTCCCTCTTTAGAAAACCCTTCTCTTATTGGAGTCTTTCTATTGGAATATTACCGGCCCGTAGCTGTAATGTTTGGAATTTTTAACATTTTTTTTTACGGTGCTGTTTTGTTTTGCACATCTTTGAATCCATGGATAATATATTTATTTATATGAAAACACGAGCAACAGTAATATTTAAAACGGGGCAGGAGCTTTGGTCTCTTAGGTCCCCCTGCTGGTTTGTCCAAACAGAATCAGTTTTCCTCAAAGAGAAAGTTTCTGCTCTGCAATCTTTATCAAGTAACCTCCTTGAGTTAAGTTCTATTGGGTCTGTTTTTGTTAGGTTTGTTTATAGTTTCACTGAACATCAGTGCCGAGCAAAGTTCAAGACTGGATTATGGTGTGCAGTAAAGACACAGTAAAGGAGCAGTGGCTTGTGTAACAGGAAGCTTTTGCCTTTTTAGCTTAAACTTGCCTTAAAGAAATGCAGTTGGAGCATTTGAGGAAGGCAATTTATTCTTTTTTTTATATTTTTATTCAGTCTTTACTTTCCTTCACCCTCAAGGGTTCAAGAACATGAAGATGCTCCCTCTAGAGCCCTCTTGCCATCCTTAAGTACTTTGACATTTCACCGTTTTAAACATGTATCTGTTTACTCCCAATAGAGAGTGGAAATGGTAATGGGTTTTAAGATGGTTTTATGCCCAACATTAAAGTTCAAACCTCCCCGCAGTTTGCAAACTGCTGCGGCTCTGAAGCTGCAGATGTCATCAACTCTCTGCCTCCTGGAGTCCACTCATCTGGACCACGAGGCTCGGACGGGTCTGCGGTTTGTCACAGAGGTCAACACCATCCTGCTTGAACTGCTGAGCGAAGTTCCAGGAAGAAAGCGGAGACGCTTTCGCAGTTGTTTGGATCACTGATGGCCTGACTTAAAGAGAAGACCCATGTGATGCTCCTCGCTGGGTTGTACTCGGACTTTCAGCACCGCTCTGCCTTCTTAAGCAGATGGTTTTTCACTTGTTGGGTTTCTTGATGTTGGACAAGAGTCTAAGCGACAGTTTGTCACTTGTGTGATCTCATTCTAGAATATTTGTTACAAAAGAAACTGTTGTATATTTTAGGAGATATGCAACTAATTTCAACAGACTGGAAGAAGAGTTGAAGAATTTGAGGAAAAAAGAGATGTTTAGACTATGGTCACCAAAAACGCCACTGCGCGGCGGCCTAAAAGCAAGTTTTTCAGCCAATTCGGCAGGCGGCTCCTAATTAGGAGGCGGCAGTCGCATTTTTACATGCTGTGCAATGGCCAAGGAGGTTTTAAGAAAAAGTTTGAAATTTGACAGCGACCAAACAGATTTTCTCTAAAACACACATCTCTAAAATAAACGTCGTCCAATTAGAGCTGCTGCTGGCCTGCAACCCGGCTGCCACCGTCCTGTGTCACCAGATTTAATAACAGCGTCGTCCCCGCCTGACTGACCCCTAACGGGCGCTGCCTACATTCATGACCACACCAATGACTTTCAAATTATTGGGTGGCAGCATGACATCTTGAAAATTCTGCTGTTGTTTCCCCATCGCAGGATGGTATCTTTCAAAGATCCATTTCAAAGAAAATGGTGTTTTTTTGTGGGGTTTTTTTTGATTATGGAGAGCACAGATAAAGAAAATTTAGCTTAAAATTGCATTTTGGATTCTTTCTTTAATCAAAGTGTTTGTGAATCAAGACAAGATCTTGTTTGAAAATAAGCCACAAGCTCCGTGCTCTGCTCCATTCTGATGCATCCACTTATAGACAAAGAGATCCATGAACGTCTTTGTTTTCCTCGTCTGAGCTGGAATCTGGATTTAACCTGTACGGCTGGTAAGCTCCAACCCTGCTCACCATTTCTGCTGCACCGCTAATGTTAGGTCGGGGGTGTGAGGGGTTGTACGCTAGCAGGAGAGCCCGTAAACTGATAGGTGAAGGGAGGGGACGGTGTTGTTTGGCGCCAACAGCCCCATCTACAACTCAGAGGCGAATTTTTAATGAACTCCTGCCGCTCTGCAGAAAACAACACCTTTCTTTTTCTTTTATTAGGACTAAAAACAACATAATCGTGCTTAAAAGACCACTGGGAACATTTCGAAAAGACAGCATAAGATGATTGGACTTTAAGCTAAATTAAATATTGAGTAAGTTCAGTTAAAAAGATGGAGCAGAGAATAAACTTGGTGCAAAATAATGTGTTGGACCAGCAGCAGCAGCTGAAAGCAGCTAAACAGGCTGATGCGAAGCTGCTTGTGACGGGTTCGAACATGACGTTGCATAAAGCGCAGAACCAACAGTGCAGTGTCTGCATGGAGAACAGATAAACAAGGAAAACGATGCACCACACACTGATGAGGCAGGACGCCGTCTTCAGGCAGAGCCTCTTCAGTCGTTTCTTCCCCTCACTGATCCAAAGAACTGTTAGTTATGGTGATGATGATTGGAGAAAATACAAAGTAAGAGTGACCCTAAATCTAAATCTAGATTCCTGTTCTAGGAAGAATGTGTTGTCTTTCCATCATGGGCCAAGCCTTGTAAAGCCCACCCGCCTCTGCTATTATTATCTTCTCCCAATAGAATCATTCCACAACCGTGCAAAATGTATATCTTCAAAAATGGGGGCTGTAACGAGTATCCGAATACTCAGATATTTGCTATCTGTTCCAGAAGAAATGAGTGTGAATATTTATGACGTCAGAGATTACTGATTTTCTTTTCTTTTTTTTTCTTTTAGACATATAGTAGAGTATAGTAAAAAGACACTCCAGGAAATGTAATTGTGGCTCTAAAGTGCAAAATATTGTTGGATTTTAAATTAAACTAATGAAGCTAGATGTGCTACTGTAGCAGGAAGTAAATACATATTCAAAGTGAAGTGTTGGTGAGGCTCACCTTTTCAAAGTAAAACTGTCAAGTTTTTTATTTTAGGTAAAGAAAAAATTGACTCAAGTTCCGTTTATTGAAAGAAGTTCTCCAAAACTGATTTTGTTTTAAATTTGGTCAACATTTTGACTAAAACTGTGATTAATTGTGATTTTAAGAATCTTACATAATCCGGTGATTGATTTCGTACTGGAAGACATCTGTACAGCGTTCATTTAAACTGTTTTGGTTCTTCCACTGAAGATGTCAGTGTTGCTTTTGACAATCAGTAACATAATTCTAGGTCCTGGAGAAAAGTCGTCATGTAACGCTAAACAGTAGTAATGGTTTTGCGTATCGGTGCAAAGACGATGTGAAAAGCTGCTTATTTCCTTCTCAGAATGAGCTGATTCACGTTGACGGTGTGAACAGTCGAGGGGTTACGGCATACCGTCCCGGCGACAGCTCTGGTGTTAAAGGACTGTGAGGGTTTTCTAGTTGTTCCATTTCTAGGAGTCGCTGTGTCTTAATTTACTAACTTCTAGTCATTGATCTACTGGAACGGTCGTCAACTAAACTTTGGGCATGGAAACACTGTGGAAGCATTTTCAGGATTTGTTGTTAAATCATCCAAAACAGAAGCGATGTAAAAAAAAAAAATCAGAAAATATTGATGAAAAAAAAATCTTCATGTTTTTATCTTTTGTGGTTTTTTTATTCTGATTTCCTGTTTTAAATCAAGGTATAAATGACTAAATAAATATTATTTTTAATTTTAATACATCCAAACAAACATATAATAAACATTTAAGCACAACGTATATTAAATAGTAAGAATCGTAGTTAGATCCGTGAATCGTTGATCTTGATTCGTGAATGGAATCGTATCGCCACCCCAGTAATGATCCACATCCTTAACGATGAATCATTCATAGTTAAATATGACATTTCATTTTAACTTGTTTATAAAATGCACTTCCTGAGCTCTCTTTCTTTCTCCCTCTCTCCATCTGTCTGTCTGTGATCAGATGTTCGTCCCTCAGGTTTCTTAGTTATTTCGGCACACATGTAGGTTGATCCAGAACCTTTTAAAATAGCATAAAAATTCAGTTTGTCCTTGTTCATTTGGATGTGTGGTTGAAATACAAATGGAATTCCTCTTTTCTTAGTGTGATCTTATCCACATTGCATTGGGTCTTGGTGCTCCATTCCCGCTGTTTAACATATTTTTTGGGTGCAATTATACATTCTTCCATTTTTTTGTTTTTTATTACTGTGTTCTGCTTTCTGATTGGCTGTTGATCCCTATCAATCAGTCTCCTCTGTGCTGTGTCTCCTGTACAAAATGCATTCAGTCTACATAATCTACGTAAACAAGCAGAACTTTAGTCCTGCTTTGTGGATTTATTCATGGACTGTGACCCCACAATAAAGGAGGGACCACTGCAGTCTTAACTAACCTTGTGAGGAGAAGATCAGCTGACTGGTCAGCCAGTGTTTCATTCCGCAGAAAAAGGAATCTCATTTTTATACAGGTAGAATCAAAATGACCCAGCCCTGAACCAATGAGTCGAATCAAACATGATGGTTATTGCAGGTTTCTGTGAACAAACATCAAAGTCAGGTTTGCAGCATGAAGACATAAAGCCTCATATTGACCCGATTAATAGTTAAAGAGTTTAGCTGTGGAACGAAGGCTCTCGCTGCATTTCACCAAAACACGAGTCGAACACATTTTCTCTCTATTTCTGGTATTTTTTCCTGCATTTTATTTAAATATATATATTTATTTCTTCCCCCTTTTCAGACAAACCGGAGGTGAAGATCGCGGTGAGGTTTCCTCAGGGTTTGACGAGGGAAGGAGAGAACCTGGAGCTGACATGTCAAGCCAAAGGCAAACCGCAGTAAGAGGCGCTCGCACTCTTTTTAGCCAATTAAATCAAACCGCAGGGAGTTAATAGCATCCCCACCTGCTAACAGATGCACACTTATGTTTATCCAGACAGCGTTCCTTCATCGCATTGCAGATGTGTTTAGATCCATGGCTTTCACTGATGTGATTTGGCTGTCCAGAGGAATAAGCCCTGAATTTTAACTCTGCATTACTCAATCTCTGTTGGCTGTAGAAAAATGGATTAAAAGAAGATGTGAAGCACTTGTTACACTCACACAAATCATTTCTGTTAGATCAGTGGCCAACCCCGGTGCCCCGGACCGGTACCGGGCCTCAGACAAATATAAAAAAAAAAAGGAAAAAACCTGATTTACATTTTCTGTTTTATTTTTAATCTGATTCTGAAGGAAGTTTTATTCTGGAAAACTACTGGATTTTCTCCACCAGATCCGACTCATTCTTGATGCAAGTCGCTCGGTCACGTGTTTAAAATCCATCCACTACGTTTGTAAAGCGCCTCCACCGACCACTAAATTGAAGCCCCGGAGCTACCACGTTCAACAAAAAGACAAAAGAAGGAGAGTTTCTTATGGCAGAAAAGAGTCGGAGAGGAAACAGAAGAAGAACCTTCCACTTCATAATGAGAGAAAGCTGCATTTAACAGAAATAACCAGGAGTCTTTACTCCAAACATGGATTTATTGTGACAGTTGTTCCCACAAACCTTAATAATAATGCAGAATATTCAGCAACTGGCTGTCTTATGTTTCTGCTAATAAAGTTTTTCAAATGGTGGATTCACATTTATTATTAAAGAATACTAGTTTTAGTTACCGTTTGTTATTTATATTTATCCGTCGCACCTTAAAAAAGTTGGACGAGGCTCAAACTGCCGTCAGCAGCTTCCACTTTTTAACAGTTAATAGAAAATCTAGATCACATTTTGATGGTTCCCACACAAAATCTAGTGAACAAATAACTTTTAAAGCAGATGTTTTACAGAGGATGAAGATAAACCTTAAAATCAAACGTGAAGGAAAACCGGAAGCTGAAAAGAAAAAAAAATCAGACGCTCACTTTAGCCTCGTTTTCGTGGTCAAAACGCAGACACGATGCAGATGCCGGATGATGATGATGCAGATGATCTAGGATGATGTCATTCGGGGCCTCCGAGATCGTGTCGTCTTACTTTGGGGTAGGAAATTGTTTACCCGATAACAACTCATATTTTATTAGAAATATGTCTTCAGTGTGCTAAATTATCATACATGCAGATAAAGGCTTAAAGATATTCAAACAGATTCTGACGGGTTTTTTTTCATGCATATTTCTTTTAACACATCATAAATGATCCTATCTATAATCATTACAGAAATGTATGGCACGTTTTTTTGTTTTGTAGATGTTATCAAAAAGTTTTAAAAAAAAGATCTTCATTTGAAAAATGTAAAATGTAGACTTTAATGGGTTAAGTTTTATAGCACCACATGAGGTTAGATGATGGATAACAATAGAAAAAAAACTCAACAACTACGACCATAATACAAAGTGAACAAAACGGAATCTGACGTTTTCCTTGGTTTCTTTTGTGGGCCAATGCCACCATAGCAGTGAGTAAGGCTATGTGTTAAAGACTTCATTTCCTCTGCAGCGTTTTAACCTTCAAGGCATGAATGAGAGCTGCTTGAGCCTTTGAAAAACCTGACGCTGTCATCTGAAAAATCTCGCCGTCTCTCATTAGGCCGCTCTCCTCTCCGCATACCATCCGTGTAAACAGGTGTTGATTTGGCGGGATCACAGGACTTCGTTGTACGAGATGTAATGGAGTGCAAATGAAGCCATTAGAGTCAACAGGGTTGACTAAAGGAGCCCCACTGAACTAACCAAACATCAATATAGTTACCGCTGTTTGGATGAATCATAATAGTTTGTTGACAAGGTAATTCAGATTTGAAGAGAACAAAGCAATCATTGGATGGAGCCAGAGTTATGAAAATCACATTACATGCGCTCAACTCCGAGGTGTTTATTTTCTTCTAATATGTGAGTAAATACTGTGCTGTGGCGACAAATGACAGCCTCAAAGAGAAAAGCTCCTGACGCAACAAGTAAGGTGTTTTGATTGAACAGGCATGAAAAGTGGCTCTGAAGCGTTTCTGTAAAGGAGGATAAATGATTAGCCTCCATTTATAATGAAACACAATGGTGATGATGATGATGATGATGATACACTATTTTAAAGAACAAACGGCATCTGTGGGATTTTTCAAACAGCTGCATCGAACTTCAAACAAAAACAAAAAAAAAATCCAGATTTTTCCCCTTTTTCTATATTAATGCCAGTTAAACAACAACACACAGAATAGACAATCGTGGAAAATGGAAACACGTGACAGAGAAAAGGCAAGAAATGGAAACAATCCACTTGTAAGGCATAAACAACGACTATATATGATGAGAACTGGACCACTCCCCCCCCCAGACCGGTGGCCCCTGAAGTCCAAATCACATCATCAAATCACTCAATGCAAAAAAGGGCCTATTTCATGCAAAAACAATATTTTGAGCTACTAGCTGGCGATATTTTGCTCCATTTACCCATCTCTCAGTATTCGACAATAGTCTTCTCAATGGGCTGTATACCAGTAATTGTATGAGAACATGAAATCATAGAATTCAATAGTTAGTGGCTAAACGAAACCAGGAAACTGGGAGCACAGATGAGCCAATTGGAATCTGGAATCAATCCCGCTCTCCTGGAGAGAAGTGGGAAAGAGGGACAACACATGAATCGCACTGCACCAAACAGAGGCATGGAGAACTAAATGATCAAGAATAGAGGAGAGGAGACGTAGATGAGAATAGAGGACAGAACCCCAGTGCACCATACTTTCCCCAGCTTCTAACTTCCAGCAGTCTACTAGCGACCAATTGTTATTATTCCTCCATAAACCTGTGCTCTGAGCACCAGCCCCTCCCAATAAACAAAAAACGGGTTGGGTTCTCTCATTGTGACGTAGATAAGCACCGCCCACCCAGGCTAACACACAACCCACACTGTCTCCGTAGAGCTAGCGGTGATTGGCTAAACACTTTTTATATGCACAATATGTTTGAGAAGTGTTAGATCTTGCTCGTTTTCATGGTCAAAACGCAGACACGCCGCTTAGGCCGGCTCTAGGACGACGTCATGAAATGGGCGGCACCCACAAGGAGTGAAAGGCGGTGCCTTACAGATCGAGTCATCTTACTTCTGGGTTGAGCTCAGGAAACTAAGTAATAATTCCTTAAAAATGTGTTTTTTAGTGTGCCATAGTTAATATATTAGTATATATATACTGTAGTTTACTCTGAAAAGCTTAAGAATTGCATGATATAGACCCTTTAGAGACCATTAAAAAAGCAAAACAAAAAGCACATAGACAACATTACATCTCACAAAACAAAATTCCACAAACCAAAACAAAATATTAAAAAAAAAAATCAGAAAATGAAAGTAATTTCAGGAATACAAAATGAAATTTTAGAAAAACTAAACCATGAGTCATCGGAAAAGGTATAGGTACTTTTGGACAACACTGATTGGATGATAAGATCCTATTTGCTATATGTCAAATAAGTTTGAGTTGAAACGATAGACAAACTTCATCAAGTTAAGTCTGAAAATATATAATTCCTCCACCAATAGTGCGGAAATTACGTTACGTCCACCATCTAGGGGAAAAATGCCACAGGAACATGTTAAAAAGTCATGTTTTCTTTTGTTTGTTGTAAGAGAAAGTCTAACTTTGTGAATTTCTTTTTCTTTCACAACAACAGTAGATCTTATTAAGTTTGATCAACAGTCCACGGCAGATTGCTTCCCCGGCTTTTGACCTTACCGGGCCTCTAAACCCCCGTTGGACCTGGTCTGCCCAATTTTTTGTGTCAGATTTTAATTGATTTAATTAAAGTGGTAAATTACAGTTACTAAACCATAAAACCCAAAAGACAGAAGCTGTAACTTTTAATCTTAACCATCAGCATCTCCTGCTGTTGTCAGTTGGGGGGGGGGATATTTCCTCCAACTGTAGCATGCATTTAAGGCCCGACTTACGCTTGTGTCTAAAGCGCACCACTGTGATTAGATAATCTCAAAGATGTAAAGCACAGGAAAGTTATTAAAAATTCGCCTTTGTATTTTGATCCAACACTAAGAAAGTCCTCGTTTGCACTGCTCTCAACACTCATCCCCGTTTTAAGATCTTCTAGATGATAAACCCCAGGCAAACTCATGCAGAGCTGATGAAGTTGCACTTCAAAAGCCAAGCTGCTTCCCCCAGGATGCTCCTGCGGTGCTGGGCCGGGGCCGGGGATCAAACTCTTCACAAAACCCTTAAGTTTTGGACGGCCTGCCTCAACCCCTGAGCTTGCAAAATGCTAATGTTGTCAGTTTGACTTGTTTGTAGTTTTTCGAGGCAAAGCAAACTGCAACTCTGACCCTGCATCCTCAGGTGGAACAGGCCTTCACTCCACGCTCAGGTTCCAATTTAATTCGAAATCTAATCTTAACCATGAATCAAAACCAATCCCAAACTGTCCGTCTCTTTTAGCATTTTTATTTTGGTCTTAAACTCTGTGTGATTTTCTGAAGGGTAGAAGTACACTTGCACACTTGATTGCCACGCCGCGTGCTTTCTGCTGGGACCCTACCACCACCATCACCACCACCTCCCCATAGTTTTCATACTTGGCATATAGACAAGCTGGCTCCCCATATTCATTTTATAAAGATGAAAACACAATCAATACAGTGAGCCGGGAATTGGAAGTCATTTTCATTAGGGCTGCTGAGAGTTGTGCAGTCATTACCAGCTGATTGCAGAAAGGGCCCAGGCTGCAGCGGCCATTTGTATTCTAGACGCCTGCCCTTCCTCTCTCCTTGCAGCCCAATCTCACCTCTTTGGTCTACCTCTGTCTATCTCCTCACTCTGGATTTATTTTTCCATTCTCACAACATCAGATCCACCTATAGAATTTATTTTTTCCACTCTTCTGGGGGTTTAGGTCCAACTCTGGCTTGGGAAACAGATTTAAATAAATACTTTTTGATTTGTTAGCTGCTGGGGAGAACTTCCTTCTCCGTCCATTAAGCCCATCTGTGGGTACTTTAATAGTTATTTTATTTTCTCAGCTTCACTTTGTTTCCTGACTTGTGTTTTCTGAAAGGAAGCAACTCAACGGAAGCTTAAACCAAATTCAGTTGATTGGTCCATCAGAGGGAAATAACAACCACTGGCAACGACCGTTTCAGATGCCGATACAAAATGACGTTTGTATTCCTTCACTGTAGCTTCTGTGACTGTGGCCACCTGGTCTGATTGTCATAGAAATGAAAACTTTTAACCTTCATGCGACTGCAGAGCTTTAGCTCCAGAGTTGACATTCTTCTGAATGCCACAACTCTTTGACTGTTGATGGGATTGACATAATTCCAACAGATTATGAAGCGGAGAGAAGCAATTTTCTGCTCTTGTGGAACACTTTACAGTGGTAAAGTTTTTACACAATTAACGGAAACCTGAGGGTTCTGGTGTGGAGACGTGTGGCTTTGTGTTGTTATGCAAACCTTTCGAAAAGGTTAAGAGACTTTAAGTGCTGCATATTGATGCAAAGATGTGTTCTACCTGTCAAAATGCGATGATTAATGCAATTATGCCTGCAAATAAAATCCACAGAATCCATTGGTTCCCATTGATTTGTTAAACCAAAGAATTCTGACGCTAAAAAATGTGGCTTTGAGCTGTCGTTCAACCCTTCACTAAAGTCCATTTTCAGAGATTTTACTAACGTAAAATTCCAGATACTTTACGAACATGAAGTGTTGCTTATTGGCACAAAGCCGCTTTCCTCCATGTCACAATCCATCGGTTTATGCAGTTAATGTGAACCAGTGGATTCTGATGCAGAGAAATGCAGGCTTGCGCTTTTCTGCATCACTTTATTAACTTAATGTTTTAAAGACTTTACTAAAGTAAAGCTTTAGAGATTTTAGTTACATAAAGCGTTGCATATCGGCGCAAACTGCTTTCCTTCACGGCAGAATCTGTTGGTTCAAGCAATTAACGTAAACCAACGGATTTTGACGCAGAGCATTCAAGCTTGCCATTTTGTGCAACGCTTTACAAAGAATAAGTTTTAAAGACTTGACTAATGTAAAGTGTTGCATATGGGCGGCCGTGGTGCAGTGCTAGGTCGGTTGACCTCTGACTGGAAGATTGCGGGTTCGATTCCCACCTTGCACGATCATGTGTCGAAGTGTTCTTGGACACTGAAGCCCACCTTAGCTCTGGTGGAAGGTCGCTGCCAGTTTTTGGCAGCGGAGCCGCCATCGAAGGGTGAATGTGGCTTTGGAACGCTTTGGGCCTTCGAGGAAGGTAGAAATAAGCTTTACAAGTCTTTACCATTGACCATATCAGTGAAAAATTGCATTTTCTTGATGGCAGAATCCATTGTTTTGCACAAATATCGTAAAACTAACAAGTTCTGACGTGAAAAAAATTAGGGTATAAGGTGTTATGCACCACTTTATGAAGGTAAAGTTTTAACGTCTTTTAAAGTGTCTCACATCGGCACAAAGCTGTTTTTCCCCATGTCCAAATCCATTGGTATTACGGTAATTGTGTAAACTGTTGAAAAGCTTTGGTAGTGTAAAGAGCTTGAATTAGGCCAGTGAAAGTCCTAGGGTTAAAAGGTCAAGTTAGAAACCGAACTTCCGATGGCCCCATTTTACAGAAAAGGACAATCTTTACTTAAGCAAATATTATTAAAGCAATAGTTTGTTTTAGTTGTATTCCTAAACTCCATATAAGACAACAAAATTATAATTAATACTTGGGCAGAGATTAAAATAAAAATGCTTTTATCATTTTTGGCAGTTTGTTTGTTTAAATAAATAAACTTTGCCAAATAATAAAAAATATCTTGAATATGTGGAGTCAGTTTCTTTAAAAAAAAAATCCCAAAAGTACCAGTGAAATAATTTCTTTTAGCCTTAAAAGAAAGGTATTTATTAAATATAATACCTACATTGACCTTTCAGAATCCTGGTGACTAACAATGAAAATCAAACCAGACCTGTTGGGGTTTGATGAAAACAGAGCTGTTACCAATGAACACTGATTAAAAGGATTTTTTAGGACTCTAAATAAATCCAAGGACTCCTTTTGTGGTCGGCACTTGGCATCATGGGAGCACAGACCCTTGGACAGAAAGAAAGCTGTGAGAGTCAGACTGAGGGGGGGGGGGGGTAAAAGTAAACCTGGAGAGACAGAAAGAAGAAACTGCGGACAGGTTGTTCAGGTCAGCAGCTAAAGATCAGAAACATGGAGCTGGAAGCGCCCCTGTGCTCACAGTCAGCCAACCAAGAAGAGCAGGAGAGAAGCTCATGAAATGCAGCAGCCACTTCAATGCAGCAAGTAAATCACAAGGGAGTGGAGGGCCTCAGCGCATCATGGCAGGATATCCATCAACCTGAGTCGCTGCTATAGTTTAAGCCACCTGAGTGAGGACAAACTACGAACTTCATCAAAAGGGAAAGTTTGAAGCCTTTTTCTTTTTTGAGGAGGAGAGTCTGCTCATCTATAAGTGGGAGCTGGTTTCACAGAATAGTTCAGATGGAGACAAAATAGCTTCTTTAAGTCTTAGTCACAACTGCCTCTAAAGGGCCTATTTGATGCCAGCAGTGATGGGACTTATGGCTCTTTTTAGGGAGCCGAATCTTTTGGATCAGTTCATTTCAAAGAGCCGTTCAAAAGAATGGCTCATTTGGCTCTATTTATATTTGTTAACTTTTAAGTAGTTTATTCATTTATTCCTGGAAATAATGATAGAGAGAATTGTTGGGCTTAGATCTGGATTAGAATAATGAAAACTCAGATTGTCTACCAATAATTCCAAATTCTCAAATTATTTTGGAAATTTCACTTATAGTTTCATTTGGACAAGATGTCAAAGTCTGAAATGGACTCATTGTAAATATTCCTCTGCCAGCACATATTGTACAGTGTGTGTAAAGAGTGTGTACGTGTACTTTGAATATGAATGCAACAGCTCAACCAGATGGTCTGCAACCTCTAAAGCAGGGGTGGGCAAACCTTTTGGTTCGTGGGCAACACAGGGTTAAAAAAACCCAACAGAAGGGCCGGACCAGGAGCAGATGTGTGGATTGTTTTGATAATCTTCCTCAAAAGAGAGAAAAAAATAACATGGATCTAAAGAAAAAACTGCTTTATTTTTAACTAAATTTTTTTTTGTTTGTTTGTTTTTTTAAACAGAACCTATTGGAGTTTTTATTCCAAAACTGGGACTACTTTTCTCATTTTGGTGCCAGTTGCACAAATGGGTCGATGTCCCTCAGATGAAAAAAAGTGTAAAGTTAGAGAAATGCTGCGTTCGTGTGGGGTCGGAATGATCCGAAAAATGACGGTCCAGCTCAGGAATCGCACACGAGCTTCAGACAACACATGAACGCAGAATAACTTTCTGAATTGAACGAAAGTC
Source organism: Oryzias latipes (assembly GCF_053564925.1). Classification (NCBI taxonomy): domain Eukaryota; kingdom Metazoa; phylum Chordata; class Actinopteri; order Beloniformes; family Adrianichthyidae; genus Oryzias; species Oryzias latipes. Next base: position 27,788,556 of record NC_136250.1, read on the forward strand.
AGCAATTTTAGTGCAGCATCTACGGGGAGACAACAGCATTAGACAGAAAATAAAATATTCTTATTAAAAAGGGGCCAGATTAAAAAGTTCAACAGGTGGCTCCGCCCCTCATGAACCATTTTAAGATGCAGAAACGAGCTCAGCATTGCATATGGAAAATTCCTGTCGCCACAATAAATGCCTCTAAATAAACCGAATAAACAAATCTCGTTTTGCAACCAAAGCCAGTAAAAAACATTGAAAATAACCAGATAAATATTTTATTTATTATGATATTTATAATTTCACTCATCCAAAAAAATGGGATTATTTGAGAACAAAATCTCTCTTTCCTCAAAAACAGTTCATCACCCTGTCAGGTAGATTATCGCGCTTCAGTTCCATCCTGAAGTCCTTTTCTATTCCGTCAAGGTCAGTGCTGAGAGCCCAGTCTGTCCACTTGTGTTTCTGCGTAGGTCTGAATTTGCTTTAGAGCCGAAAATGTGCGCTTGACAGGCGCAGTGGACACAGGGACGGTCAGCGCCAAACACACAAATCTCTACGGCTCCTCACTCAGATTTTTCTGATGAAGGAAGTCAAGGAGATCAGTGGGAGATTTTCCTACTAAGTCAGTGTTTTTCAACCAGTGTGCTGCGGCACACTAGTGTGCCGTGGGAAATCGCCCTCATTCACTGATATAAAAGCATTTACCACCTCCAGGATATCAGCTCTGTGTTCATCCAAACAGGCCCTGATAAAACACTGAGTAGTTAGGAATATGAAAGATCATAAAATACTTTTTTCTTTGTGTTTATTTGATTAAATTAAAGACATTTTGTTAAGAATGACGGTACCGCAATTTAGCCGTAGCGTCAGCTGTTTTTTTGGAAAAGTCCCGTCCCTTCAACTGTCTCCACCAATCATTCTTGGAGACTCAATCACATGTCATCAGTCTGACCAATCAGAAGTGGTGAAAGTGTTCACTTCCTTGTTCCGATATAGCTCGTAAAGTTGCTCAATTTAAACAAAAATACCAACTAAAGCTCGTCTTTAGCGGTGTAGCTTTCCATAGATTCCGGTGTCAGACCGTGGAACAAGTGAACAAAACAATGAAGCTCAGAGAAACGATCTCCGGCCGTTTTTAAACTACATCTCCCATGATGCATTTGGTAAAGTGACAGCGTCTCAGCGCACAATGAGTCTTCGTGTTTAACGGCTTGAAAAAACAACAAACACACATCAAACAGTTTTTAAATCTTCTAACCTAATTTTTATTAAATCTTTTATAAAGAACAGCTGCAACGTCCTGCTTGTTCTGCCACAATTATCACAAAAATGCATGTGAGATTGCAGAGGGGCTGTACATCAACTGAGTTGATGTACTGCCCCTCTGCAGTACATCAACTGAGTTTCTTCTTTTTTTTTTTTTTTTTTTTTTTTCCTTTTTTTGGATGCTGGTGTGCCGCATGATTTTTATCAAGGTTTAAGTGTGCCGTGGCTCAAAAAAGGTTGAAAAACACTGTAAAAAATCCTCCATGGTGTACATTACAGTCAGCTCTGTTCTTAACTGAGACGGATCAAAAAGAGCTCAGCAGCTCTGCGTCAAAATGGACAAGGCTGCATGTGTCTTCCTGAAACTTCTGTCCAATCAGAAGGTCTGAAAGCTGTGACGTTGCCTAAGCCTGCTAGAGGGCCCCGGTATCACCAACTCAGAATCTGATTGGTTGAAAGAAATGAATGACTGACATTGATTTCGCATCACAAGACCTTCAGAACGGAGAGTGAAGGCCCTGACCCGGGGCTGGCAACAAAGGACAGCTGAAATGCGATTGGTTAAATACTCCAATGTGAAAATGCGTCTGTCTGGAAGCAGCATAACCATCATAAACACAATAAAAGAGAATGGACAGACCACTTGGAGTGAGTTAATGATTGTGCATGGACAAAATATAATTAACACATGATTCAGATATTTTTTAGGCCTTCAGAGAAGGCCCTGACAGCCCACCACTGATGACCACACATATGGACAGTGATGTGTTTATTTTTGCCCTCATGTAGCCAGTTTGTAATGGGACAGGAATAAGAAGACATTTCCCTTGGTAAATATGCTAAAATCCATTGTATTTAATAAATGCGCAGATAACCAAGACTTGGAGCTTTGATCCTAAAGCAGTGAGTGCGTATGCATGGAAACTGGCCAAAATATGTTTTAATAGTTTTTTTTTATTGTGTAAAAATAAATACATAGTATACAAATATACAGTGATAATGGTTTTTATAGCATATTTTTGCGTTTCGGGTCCAAGAGTGCACTGGTCGCTCCGCCCTTTGACCCTGAAGATCCTGTCTGACACAAACCAAAATGTTTTCCTCCACATTTATTGTCATTTCAGGCCCCACCGGGTGAACTGGTTGAAGGTGGATGATGACGTACCGTCTCATGCTATCATCGCCGGGGCTGACCTTTACATCGAGAACCTCAACAAGTCCTACAACGGGACCTACCGCTGCGTGGCCTCTAATTCTTTGGGGGAGTCGTACGATGACTACATCCTATATGTCTACGGTGAGCTCACCTGAAAGCGCTCCGCTTGTCCAGCTTTACCTCCACACTAATCATTCTGTCAATCATTTCAGTTTTTGAGGCTTTTCTTTTCAACAAGCAACAGAAATTCTTTGATGGTACATGTCTTTCATAGTCCTGAACATGCTGAACTATCACTGAAAAATAAACTAAATTGATGCTAAAGTTTCAAAAAAAAGTGGGAGACAGATTTGTTTTCCTCAAGAATTTAAGGATGTATTGTCATAAATGATTCTGAAACAGCATCATTTATCTGGATTAACATTACATTTGTCTTCTCTGCTTTGTGTCTTTGCATTCTAATTGGCCTTTTTCTGATTGAAAAAGGACACCACAGTTTGCAGATACGAAATTAATTTCATTTCTAACACCTTAAAATGTTTATTTTAAATTTAAAAGGGTTGCTCCAGCAGAGAAGGCTGTGAAGCGACATTTTTACCTGACAAGTATTTCATTTTTTTACACATTAAAATGTTTTGAATAGCATAAACCCTAAGTTGTAGACATTTAAAGCCACAAGGAAACAATGGTATGTTTTTAGACGATGACCAGAGTGTTATTGTTGAACTTAACCCCAAGCCAATCACTTTCATTCTGCTCAAATGAAATGAAAATACTAATCTGGCCAACACAAAGACCTTTTTAAATAAAATTAAACGTACACACCAAACGATTATAAAAAGACTGACAAAATAAACAATGATTTGCCCTTGCATACATTTTATTATTAGCTGATGCACATTACTGCACATTACATAACAGCAGCAGCAGGTTCATCTTTTGCAGATTGCAGCAGGTGAATAATCTGCTAAGAAAAATAACGTTATCTATTAGGCTCACGCTGCACATTCATTGTTGGACCTGCAGGAGCAATAAATCGATGTTCCCAAACGTTAAAGTAGGCTTTAGTATTTGAGAATTCGCGTGGAAAGCATCAGGACCAATTCTCCTGCCATTATCTGACTGAGGGAGGATCCGAAGAAAATCCAATCAACTTTAAGGCGTGTCACACAGGCACTATGTACATTTGATGCATTTTCCAAGTAGGAAATGTCGGTCTTTCGTGATCCATGCGTGATATACGTCTTTCATAATTGTTTCTAGAGTCCATCGATGTGCGCAGATGTCCGTCGAATTATGTAGTTTATGCGTATTTACATAGTTTTTACTCATTTATTATCTAAATCATACGCAATTGTGCGCGATTTTTGCAAGATGCATAGGCAAATTTGTGGTTTTCCACAACCGTACCACGCATAGCTAACGTAATTTTCAGGAATGTACCACCGGTGTATAACTTTTATATCGAGTATACGGCACACAAATCCTGTTTAAATGACGTAATTGACACACGAATCACTAATGAATTACATTTAAACCGCGCAATAGTCACGCATGGTTCTAGGTTTGTTTACGTGTGCTTTGTGTGGTTTATTCGTACTTTTTCCGTAGTTAATTCGTTATACATCAATGAAAATTTCACGTAGAGGCCACAACTTTTGTCTCTTTGTCCACGTTTATATGTATGACCGGTTTTTGTCTGTGCAATATGCACACAGTGTCTGTAGTGGCTGTGTGACACGGCCTGTACTTCTGCACAATCAGTGCACTTTGCCCCAAAGTTTTTAATAGAAATATTTCAAGCTAATTTAGTTTCTATGTCAAACTGTTTTCATTCCAGTCTTTGCTTTGTACATTTAACCGACAAATACAATGCAATATAACTATTATTACTCATAAAATCTGTTTTTTTCTAAGATAAACTAATTTATCGGTGCATTTCTCTTGATATTCAACTCAAACTCACACTAAATATATACACTAAATATATACTAAAGATTGTAAAAGGGGCAGAAAAACAAGTTTCCTTCTTTCTTCTGTTTCTCTTGTATAAGGACTTGAAGATAATCTTTCTTTTTTGTTGTTTAATGGAAATGAAGAGAATTTAAAAAATGATGATAAAATAATAAAAATATAAATACATGATCAATTTAACTCTAAAAACTCTCATTCAAAACCTAATCGGGACTTTTTTTTCTGAAGTTAAAATATGGCCACAGAATTTCCAGTTCATTTGGTCTAATTGCATTAGCTTTTCTCCAAGGCTTGTGTCCCTGTCTGATCATGTTTAAGGGCCAATTAATGCAGAAATGTGGGGAAAAAAACCTAAAGGCTGAAAACTTTCCTTTTTTTCTGTTGCTTTACCTTTCTGATAACTAATCCCCCAAATGGCGGTGAGCGTAATATTCTAAGAGTTGTGTCAGCGGCTCCTGGAGGCCGGCCAGGTCACGATGGAGATATTTTGGTGGGTGAAGGTAGCTGTCAAGGACTGCCAGCAAAAAGAAGCAGCTCACTGTGTTTTTCGCAGTTAAAGGCGAGCCTGAATCTGCCCCACTGAGTTATTGCATTTCATTTTTAATATATGAGTCCAGAGGACATGTAGTACTTTTCATTTTTTCCTAATGTAAGTCAAGTCTCTTTTATTTATTAACCTCCAAATTCTACATTTGCATAATGTTTTCATAATGTGTGCAGGGTGACACGTTCAGGTAAGGAGACACGACTGGGATGTAATGTGAAAAGAGAGTGCAGCAATCGCTTCTTCCTTTTTTTTTTGCCGGTGTTTGCGAGTGCGTAGTGTAATCTTTAACCTGCTTCCACCTTCTTCTGCCACATTTCCTCATTTCTGTGCCGTCCATGTTGATTTATCCCCTTCCTCTCGTTCTGTTTTCATCACATTATCTCAACATGCTTTGATAGCAAACGCTCTCCCCCTGAGCAGGGCATTACGCTCTAATGTGCTCATTTTCCCTGACCAAAATGACTCCCATCTCACTTGTGTGGACCCCCAGAGTATTTATTTGGGCGCTTTTGTCACGAGTGAAAAGGTTTCTTTGTTCCGCGTGAGGTGGAAGGTAGGAAAGTTCATTGGCTGATGGACGTTATTTGTGATCCACGGATCAGGAAAAAGGTCTCTGTCACCAGGTGGATGACGCTCTTTGGGATGAAAAACCTTCGTTTCGTATTGATTTTATCTGATTCAGAAAAAGGAAAATCTTATTTATGTTTAGAAATGTTAGATTTAGTCTCCTTTGACGCCTAAACTGATCCTGCCACTGGAAGATCGACTAAACTCCCAACATCTCTCTGGGATAAAAACTACATTTCTGACATCTTAATCCTCATCTTTTCAAAAGCTTTTAAAGATGTCTAAACTAAAAAAAAAAAAACAATTTGAAAATGAAGAGACTCAATGCTTATATATTCTAGACTGTATATACTCTGGACTACATGGCGCACCCGAATTTAAGAAACACCGATTACGGTAAATTTAAAAAGAAAAAGATTATTGTACATATACTGTATCGGTTGCACTTCTCTATATACTATAAATGTCTATATTGTAACACGGAATCGGCTTCCTCGTTATTGTAAAACTGAGAAACTACAAATAATTTTCTTATTCTCTCTTTCATTCTCTAAAATCTTAATTTTAGACATAGTTTTATCAAGCTCATGTCACAACTGCTTGGCCGGTTCCATGAGGGTAACCTGTAAAGGATAACCTGTTTGTTACGTGCGCACCACGTAACAAATAGTCTGCTTTTTGTGACAAAAGCGATCTAAATGGGGAAAAAAACAAGAATTAAGGACTAAAAACTGGTTAATATTTATTTCTAAGTGACCATGGTATAAGCGGGTTAATGGTATGCTTTATCACGAAAAGAAAATTATTTTTTAACATGTTTGTGTTTTAAAGTGGATGTATGATTTAGTTTAAAACGTTAGTTGGGGTGCGTTCTATTACAGTTTTATTTCAATCAAGTCTATATTGGAAGCCACAAGTTACAGTCAATTTTTTTATAAAAAATAAAGAAATAAAGCCAAAAGAAACATGAATTGTTTGGATAAAATCTTTTTTAATAATACTGTACTTTAACAAAAGCCTTTCTAAATGACCAACCATCAGTCCAATCCTTCATACTGAGCTGATGTTTGTTTTACTTCAACCAAATGTATAAATTCTTCTTTAAAATTTTTTATTTTTTATTTTATGAAGTCTCTTTAACTTCGTCTATCTTTTTCCAACATCGTTTCTATTCCAAAATTCAGAAAAGCTTTTCCCATTTCTTCAGGTGTAAAAGTAGTTTTACTTACAAATCTTTATTATTCAGGAGTAGATGTACGAGTTGACTTTCAGTGATGCACATGGTTATAAATGCGGCATGAGCCCTTTTCACACAATCAGCTTTGAGCTCAGAGCAGTCGGGTCCTTTATTTTTAAATTTCCAGTGGAACAGTGGATCTTCAAAGTCATCCATTAGTTTGGCTGAACTGTAGCAACAGACTGTGAAGCTCGATGCCAAAAAAGCTCCCATTAATTCCATTAAAAGTTGTTCCGAGAGCAAACGAGCCAAAAAGGCATCTATTGTTCTGATCTCCATTATTCTGTTACTGTGGAATGATGGAGACAGGAAACAAGCCTCTCTTCTTTTTTTTTTTACAGAAAATGATGAAACAAAAAATGACTTTTCCATCTTCTGAGCATCATACAACAGAAAAAAAACAGGAATGTGGTTCACATGGTTTTGGCTTTGCACTGCAAAAACAGACCCTCTATAGAAATAATTTAAAAATTCTTAAATTAAGACAGATTTTTTTAAATAATCCAATCAAATCGGCCAATAGTTCTAGTCAGTGATATATGTTTTCTCAAACAAAGATTATTTTTTGTTTGAAAAAGTTTTTAGGTAAAATTATTTTTCTTGCAGGGATAAGTAAGTTTTTTTTTGTAAACACTTGAGATTCTGTTTTTCTGGTGTTGTGACTTTTTCTGATGAGTAAATTCCCATCAGAAACTTCAAGCTTCACTTACGTGTGAATAACAACGAGAACCGTTGATGGAGCGAACGAGTTCTTATATCTGTTGGTTTTTTACCATCGCCCGTATGGTAATAGTTCAACGTCAGAAATAAAAGAATACGAGTTGGACAAACTGCCAAAACAGACACACAAATTTTAACCCTCCTGTTATGTTCATTTGTGAGGAATAGAAATGGTGTGCTTGGGTCAATTTGACCCAGTGCGTGTTTAGTTATCCAATAGCTGTCTGAAACCAAAAAAAAATCCTAACAAGGAGTGTGAATATTTTATTAGTAACTCCATTACTAATTATTTTATCAATATGTAGTGCAATGGTTCAATTATTAGATAATTCACTCGTTTTTCATAAACGTTTTTTTAATGTTTCATAGAAATATCAAATTGAAATTTTGTTTTACAGACATGCACTGTGAGCCAGAAATGGGTGTGTGTATGTGTGTGTGTGATTGGGGTGAAATATGTCTCAAAGAAAGAAATACTCTGACATTTCTGACATCCTTTTACCTCCAGTTTGACCGCTGGGTCAAATTGACCCGAACAGTATTTATGTGATATAAATATGCAGAGGGTGGTTTTGAAAATGTGAGATGAACCATTTTCATGCTATACATTAATTACACTAACTAAGGCAAGCAGAAGTTTCAAATACTCAAAATACTTTAAACTATTTTTCCTAAATGTTCAAATTTTAAAACGGGTCAATTTGACACATAACATAACAGGAGGGTTAAAGGAGGAGATTTTCTCCATGTGGAGAGAAGCAGGGTCGTCTCTGAGCGATACACTTAGAATCACAGTATCATCAGAGTACTTTATTATGTAGTTATTGTCGTTATTAGGTGCTAGACACACCTGTACCTCCTTTACACTATAGGGCATTAAATAACTTCCATAGACTGTATGTGACAGTCCATTTAAAGCAGGGGTCGGGAACCTTTTTTGCCGAGAGAGCCATAAACGCCACATATTTTTAAATTTAATTTTGAAAGAGCCATACATTAATGTAGTGTCCCTTTACCACACTGAGGCACGTAGACTTAACCTCTTTTAAGGTTCTTTATTATGGTTACTGCAGACCGCAACAAACGTCGTACAATTAATTCATCAACTCCTGAATCTCTCCCGCCGACACGAGAGCGCGTCTCCCAAATTTATATTCACCTGCTCCCGCTCCAGCCCTCCCATTTCCCTTATTCGGCCCATAGCTGAACCCCATTGGTCCAAATTACCTAACAACAGGCTGAGCGACAGAACTGAGAGCCAATCAGATCTCTGCTTGATGCGTTCAGCGAACTCCAGAACTTGTAACGCGGCCCAACAGCCAAGTTAAACTCAGTTCGCGACAATATGTTTAAAACTAAAAATACAAGTGAATGAGTGCATTTGATGTAATTTCAACATTTTTAAAGTACAATAAGTCTGTGGATTCTTTTTAATAACATTGTTATTCTGTTGCTAATAAATGATGAGTATTTCTCGTGGTAGTTTTGCTGATTGTCTAGTCTGGTTGATACGTGGTGAGTTTCTGCTTCATGCAGGCGTTGAGACGTTAAACGTGATCGTAGGTCTGACTGTTCTTTAGATGTGACAAAGACTGCTCACATGCAGACGGGGAGCCAAACACACACTCACACACTGCAGTGAGTGACAGGCAGCGGGTTTAACGTTTTTACAATCCCTGCGCGATTCACTTGCTGCCCGTCCCCACAACCCCCCCACCCCCTGCTTTCTTCCTCACACATCCCGTCCCCGCAACTGCGCGCTCTTTCTCAGAGACGGGAGCGCGCAGTTTTAGGCACCTCAATTCACAGGTTTCCGGGTGGTACAAACTCTGTGAAATAATAGATAATAGTAAAATGGCAGTGCTGGTGCAGATTTCTCTCTCTAAGCACCGCTCTAATGAAAAAAAAGTATAATTAAAGATTTGTCTGCGAGCCACATGTGACCATCAAAAGAGCCATATATGGCTCGCGAGCCATAGGTTCCCGACCCCTGATTTAAAGAGTGTTTAGCGTCATTCTTGGAGTGCACATGCTTTCCATGCATCTGCATTTGCAGCTCACGCAGAAACAGCAGTCCTCAAATGTCGTCTTGTTGCTCTGCTTGCATCAGGTTTAAATTTTGTAAAAAAAAAACAAAAACAAAAAAAACTTGGAGGCATTTTGCTTGACTTTTTTTTTATTCCAAACAACACAACCCCAATGGTGAGGGCAGCGAGTTCCCCCTCTCTCTCATCCACCCACTCCCACCCCCCGGTAAGAGAAAAACACAACGATATACACAGAATGCAACATGTGGGCAAATAAAAGCCTCGCGCAAAAGAATAAAAAGAAAAAGAAACAGTCACCACCAAACCGCAGGCCTTCATCCCTCCAGAGCTTCTCTTTTGATGACTTTGATGTGTCTGCAGACTCCACAACACTAATGTCTGCTGTAATTCTGCAGCAAATTGGGCTGAACATTTGCCTCGCTAATAGGAAGAAAGATGTTGTGGCGGAGCTGTGGGAATCTGATTTTCCAACGGCGCACACAGACAGGAACGCACCACCTGCTGCTCCGACACCCTCACCACCATGGAACAACCCCTGCAGTCAACAATTTACATCCACAATCTGTAAGGACGGTGTGTATATGTGCACACAGACCGTCAACTTTGAGCCTTCAAACTGTGACCAAGCGCAGCTTCAATCAACTTCTTAAAACATTTTGCAAGTTTTGGTTGATAAAAAAAAAGGGTCTCAAAGTTTTCCAGCTTCAAGTTTTTTCGCCTTCATTGTACAAACGAGGCCTTCACAGAAAAAAAAACAAATCAATCACAGAAAAAGTCAAATTCTCAGAAAGGGAAACGGATGAATCCATACGTGAAGTTAGGAAGGCAAAATAAAAAAAGGTTCTCCCCAAAACATTAACAGAATGACCCCTGATGGGAAATGATCTTTTCCCTTTTACATGATGTGATGCACATCTCTCTACATGCTCCATGAATCCAGACATAAAAGATTCAACTCCAATTCTTTTACCTGATTGGATACCATCCAGATATTTTTCTTTATTCATTTGATGTTTAAAACGCCAAACGATCAAATGAAAATGCTTTTTAATAGAGAATTATTTTTTGTACTTAAAACTTTTCACTTTAAGCAAACATCACAAAATGTCTTTGACATAACAGCTTCAAACCTTCAAATCTGGCATTTTACAAGTTTTCAGTAGAAATTGCAAACAGGATTGTGTTAAATTATAATCCTGGTTACAAACTTTTGTGAAGAAACTTGTTTATTGGCAAATTTGAGATAAAGTACACATCATAAGTAAATATATGTCAACTTTTTTCTACCATTTTTACTTTTTTTCCCCCCAGAACACGGGTCTAGGTTTTTGGATTTAGCCTGAAAAGATAAAAACGCAAAATGAACGTAAAATATGGATTCATCTTAAAACAATCCCTCTTATTTATAACATGAGTATGAAATGAAAACAGAACGATTACACATTAAAACATCCAGTTTTATAAGTAACCCCCCTCCCCCCTGCATTATTTGGCCATTTCCTTAAAATAGAACATTGAAAATTAAACAAATGCTTTGATTTCTTATATACTTTTACTGCAGGGGTGTCCAACTCAATTGGTTAAAAACAATGCACTGCACAAAGCTTTGAACCGAGCTTCAGACATCCGTCTTTATTGGACCTCCAGAACCGATCGCCTTCCAGCCTGACAGCCAGAACAAATGCCCCCCCCCGAGCCCTCATATTTTCAGCCGTGTTTGATTCCAGACGATTGTGACCCTAAGTGATGGAGAGCAGCCGGTGTCTGGCTGACACTAACCGGGTTAACGGTGAGAGCAGTTCGGTTTGTTCCGCTCCGAACGCTCAGCACCTCCTTTTTTCCTCACACAGTCGCAGCGTTCTGCATTTCACACACCACCGAAACCCATCCAGAAGGCTTAAGTCGTTTACAGTAACCGAGTTTTCTTCTTCTCCACCTCCGGATTTTATTGCACAACAGCTGATGTTTGGTGTCCCTTTTGCTCAGTCCTCCTCGCTCCAACAAAAACACTTCCTCTCCATTAAAGCCCACTGCAGCTTCTCCCTCTCATCTCCTCATGAAGGATCCAGTGTGACTTTTGCAGCCTGGCTGACCTGCCTTTGTGGAAAGAGTTCTGGCAGACAGCCGATCTATTCATCTACATTATTACTTATTCAAAGGAAAGAGGGAATTTAGAGGATAAAAAACCTAAATAATATCAATAATAGTTCCAATTAGTTTCGGAGCTACAGTCAAAACCAAAATTGACATATCTCACCCCCAAAAATGGTTTATTCTGCCCTCTGATCCCACAGCAGAGTGCACTCATTCTGAATGTTTAAATCGTCTGTCTTAAACGGAGTAAAACGAACAGCGCATCTGGGAAAATTCCACGCACAGACCACAACTTTTCTCACTTTTTCTATGTATGTTCACGAATGACCAATTCTCATCCGTGCAAGTGGCTGTGTGGCACGGCCTTTAAGGACTTCAAATTAAACGGTTCATAGCCCAATAATAAACCTAGTTTCTAGTTCTAAGAAAAGGGTTGACTCAAAATAGAAATCATACAATAGGATCTTTTGTAATGGCATTGTTTTCGTCTGCTCCGGATTCACAACGATTAAAAAAAAAGTACCGTAAATTCCGGACTACAAAGCGCACCCAATTACAAGCCGCACCCACCCATTTTCACGTGTTTAATTAGTTTTATACATACACAAACCGCGTCAGAGTACAAGCCGCGCATATGTTAGGCGATATTGTCATCCTGACAGATCACGGCCAGCATCCCAGAGTGAGTGCAATTCATTAGCACATTGTGGGTGGTGCCAGCTTTGCCTCTGGCTCATGTATTTGAGTGTATCGACATCTGTCAAACAGCATGGACCTCTATTCTGTTCACAAGTTCCTCAGTTATGGTGTTTTTATTTCATTTTTTTTTTACTTATTGACAATCTAGGTATCATACATAAAATTACAAACAGTAACCATATAATCAACATTACATCCCTCAGTTATGATGAGGAAATTTACATCCGCGATTCCACATTTCCAATGAGTCTTAGGGGCTAAAGGCGGGGCCAATGCCCGGCTCGCCATTCTGTTGTACGTGTTTAAGAATGAGCAAGTATCAGCAGTGCATGGAGGGGTGAACGGGTACAGTTCTCCTTCCGCTTGTGTCGCGGCAGCGTTATGGGAGTAACAGGACTGGTTAGAAAACACAACGGTAAAATAAAGCAGCGGCGACTGAAAAGCCCGCGCCTCAGCGTGATACGCGCGCCTCAGTGCGGCGCGTGCGTCAGAATTCAGAAGCCTCTGCGCTCCGCTCCCGCCCCGCGCGCTCCTTGTCTCCCCTTCCTATCTACTCCGACACCTCTGGCCAGGGCAGCTTCAGGGAGGAGCACTTCGTCCCCGTTGCGCCGGTGGACGGAGCAAATCGTTTCTGTGCAAAGCAATCGGACTTAATACTGTACGTTTTGTGTATGACGGGCGGGTGCGTTGTTACGTGTGGGAGCCTTCAGACTGCCATCGGCCCCGCAGCTCAATCAGCAGGAGAAGATGTCTCCAGCTCACACGGAGGCTGTGAGTTTTTCAAAGCAAAATTCCGCTTTTACGGTTTCCTTAGAAACCGTAAATGGAGTGTAAATTCACTCTATGCGCTGTTCTCTCCGTCACGCAGCAAACCGGCTTTTCCAAACCCGTTGGTGACGGTGGACTTTTTTACGCTGCTTTTAACGATTGCTTTTAACTTGAAAGCTTCATCATAATGTAGCGGCGATCACGTGCACGTTGGGTCTAATGGCCCCAAAGGATTCTGGGATGCGGCCGGGCATGCGTGTTTCATTTTGTTGAACCATGACTGAAGTGTCTAAGACCTGAACTCAACTCCATGCTGTTTGGCTGCTTAGAGGTGTGTTGAATATAAATGCCTTGTGCTTGGTGTTAGATAAAGATTACAAGCTATTCACTGAGTTCGATAGTACGTACATGGCTGCCGCTAATTAAATCCATAAATTAGCCGCGTCACTGAATAAGCCGCAGAGCTGTAAGCGCAGGAAAAAAGTAGCGGCTTGTAGTCCGGAAATTACGGTACTCAGAAAAGCTTAATTTTCTTTTTTTTATCTCCTCCGTTATCAGATGAATGCTACAAAAACACCAACTTTACTAGAGCGGGTCTTTAGGTTCTGTTTTAACTTATAAGAAAAAACAACTTAGTTTTAGTTCATCATCTTTTCTCGGCTTTATCTTGTTAGGCGTAATCAGAAACGCTCTGCATTTACGCGGTGACGCTTTCATGTGGCGCTCCCTTGGAGTTGTTCTCCAGATGAAAAGCTTCCTGTCAGTTTGTGTCTGGGAGCTTCCTGCCGTCCTGCTCCGCCTGTTCGGGGCAGAAACCCTGATTCATAAGCCTCATCAGTAAACAAGGCCCGATGACTCAGCGGGCGGGAAAGCACATTCTGCCTGTCACATTTGAAAGTCAATGAGCCTCCGCGCTCTTTGATATACTGCATCAGCAAGCCACCATAAAGAAAAAAAAAACGTGCATTACGGAAAAGTTCACTTTGAGTTTTCATGTTTTCACGGTGTCTGCTTCATGGAAACCGTCCCGTCACCCAAGCACAACCTACAGGTTTAAAAAGCTTCTGCCGGCGGACCGCCCAACTTTTGCCCCACTTTGCCTCTTGAACTGTGGAAGTTGTCTTTGAATTCTGACGTTGTTGATGGATTAAAAACATGCCCCGCTTCAGCACACCTTGAATGCTGATTCAGATTACCTTCAGGCACTTTTGCAATTTCAAATTTGCTTCAGGCAAAGATGTGTGCAGCTGCACGGTCAACCCTTCATGCTCTTCGCCAAAAGTAAAAAGGAAAAATGTTTTTTTTTCTATATAGATATGAATTTGGCAGCAATTTATAGCCTTTTCTGCCCCCCCTGCTTTCGGATCAGAAACACACCTCTGTGCCCCCAGGAAAGACTTCAAAAACAACCAGGTACCATTTATAATCCTCTCAACAGAACTTCAGAATACATTTCTTCTTTTAGTGCATTTTGGTGCGACAGAAGCAGACATTTCTCTAAAGTTAACACCTGAAACAAAGCTCCAGAGTTGGTTTAGATATTTCTAAAAAGGCCAGATCATCTTAACCTATAATGTATTAATCTGTCGCACAATCGACCAAAATACTTCACCCAGGAGTTTTAGGAATAACAATCCAGACTGAGCAAAGAAAGGGAGACTGTGGAGAGGAAAACAGGACTAAAGGAAGAATACACAAAACCTGCAGCAAAACCAAACACCAGGATGTCTGTTCATAAAAAAATGATGTTAGTGACTGTAGAAATGAGAAAACAGGAAGCAGACCAACACAAACTAACTGGAACTTTAGTTAAAAGGCAATGAGAGAATATGTGTAACTATATTCAATTTAAATTAAATATGTGTGTGCTTTTCTATGTTTTTTTAAAATACATTTAATTTTTTTATTTTTTTTCCAAGCAATTTATAAACATACTAAGTCTGGAATATCTATGTATGTATATATATCTATCTATCGATCGATCGATCGATAGATAGATCTATATTTATAAGTAGATATATATATTTAGATTTGTTTTTTTGTTTGTTTATCTTTCTATGTTTGTTTTGTTTATTTTGATTGCTTGAAATAAACTAATTCCAAAGCCAACAAACAAACAGAATCTCTGGAAATGGAAGGACAAAGGTGAAGGAATTGTAGCTTAAGCTAGTTTTTAAACTTTTAGCAACATCCAGAAATCCTGCAGACGGAAGTTCACATAATTCCCTCTAATGTAGTTATAAGACATTAACAAGCATTAGTAATGTGTTTATAGGCTTTTAAATGACATTTATAAGACATGAATTGGCATGAAGTCCTATAAACAAATTACTAATGCTTGTTAATGTCTTGTAACTAGATTCTTAGGAAATCTTATTATAAAGCTTCACCTTAATAATTGTTTCTTTTGTTTCACTTCAAGTGTTGCTGTTCAAGTAAATTTGGATCCTAATAACAGGAACTTCAAGTATATCTCCAGTTTTTCTTCATATTTTCTCAGTTAGTCAGTGATCAAGGCTGGTCTGCAAGTTGTGTTTACCTTCTATATTATACAAAGAAGGAAATAACATTTTCATCTTTTTTTAAAGTTTGTAATAATTTAGGAATTGTTCTATCTATTCCACTGAAATCGTTAACATTTTCTCCAAATTTTGTATTTCTTTCAACCACCGAAGTCTGATTGAGTCGATCAATTTTATTAACATCATTTAATTACATTTACTATATCAGTTTTTTGTTGTTGTTGATTTTTTTTATCATCGCACAAATTATAGTAAAATGTGTTTTTTCTCTATGTGTTTATTTAGTCTGAACTAATAAAATTAAAATGATCTAAAACTTCATAATTAAAACAATAAATGACAATCTTCAAAGTTCAAAAGGGGTATTTGGGGGGAAAAACTCCTTTCTATTCAATCCCAACTGAAATTTCTACAAATGCTTTTACAGATAAATTAACTATAAATTAACTCTCAAAACTATCAATTAGGATCAAGAGTTGTTAGAAATCATTGACTCACCTTTATATTTATTAATTATATCACCCTTTGAAATTGCTTAGAATTTTTTTATGGATATACAATTTGAAATCTTTGCTCCAGTTATTTTATATCTGTAGTGAAGATATAGTGAAGTTTTAGCATTTGTTCTAATTTGATCATTTTACACTACATTTATTATATCTCTTAACATTATTCATCACAGTTTTTTTTCAGATTCTTTTGTTTCTTTTTTACTTAACTACCATTATAATTCAAAAAAAATTATTTGTTGTTCATTTATTCCTAATAGTTATTCATATTTATTTCTATCTGAATTACCTCCTGGTGTTTGTTTTTGTACCCCAGGGTATAGTTAACTAAGTGAGTACTAATTTTAATCAAATGCATAGATTTTGAAATATTTATTTATTTTTAGAGAACTATTTATTGTTGACTCGAAAAACTAAAGACACTGCACACCCACACCACCCTACACAGGTGGGATCGGGGAGAGGCGGCCGGTCTGCACTCGCCTGGGCCCTCTCTGGGCGGCCAGGCTTGTGGGGATCCTAGCGGCCGGGGGATCGGTCGACCGGCAGGGGTCGTTGTGTGGTGACTGGGGGGCCAACCAGAAGAACGTGTGTGAATGTGAGAGTGCATGGGTGGGGGACTACCTCGCCGGTGCTTGCTAGGGGTCACCTTTCCGCTCTGCAGGGTGGGGAGGGCACCGGGGGAGGATGCGGGAGGAGGGGTTAAGGGGGGTGTAGGGTGAGGGGGGTTGGGGGGAGGGGGGGGGGGGGGCTGTGGTTGCGTCATGCTCTATGGGCCATCCACACAGGCTGCTCCGAACTGTGATGACAAGATTCTGGCTGGGTGGCGGGCGGGGTCCTGGCTCCCCCTTTGGCCCGCTTCTCTGCGTCCAGCACCCGGTTGCCCCGATGGCTCCCGTCTGGTACGGCTGAGCGCGCCTTCCCCTTGGCCTGGGGACCCCGATGCCGGGGATACCCGTTCTCCACTCTTTTTCCTCTGTAAACTAGAAAATACATATGGCCGTGGTGCAGTGGTAGGGCGGTTGACCTCCAGTCGTAACATTGCGGGTTTGATCCCCGCCATGCCCATCCATGTGTCGAATTGTCCTTGGACAAGACACTAAACACCTGGAAGGTCGGCGCCAGTGTTCGGCAGCGGAGCCCAGTGTGTGAATGTGTGTGTGACTGTAAAGCGCTTTTGGCCTTCGAGGAAGGTAGAAAAGCACTATATAAGGTTTTACTATTTACCATAAAACGAAACAAAAATTAAGTAATACATAAAAAAGTTTTTTTCTTTAAACAAAAGGGATTCAAACAAACATACACCTTGGCTATGGACGATGCATAACCCCCTATTGTAAAAGTAAAATCTGTCCAACACAAAAGCTCTCATCTGTATGTTGTTGGACAGGACAAGTTGAGAAGGAAAAACAGATGTATTGCCATTCATTTTGTAGGTGCAACAGTGTGTGATCAAGAAACCAAAGCATGTGTTCCTGGTAAACCCAGTCCTACACAATCCAGGGTAGCAGAGATTAAAATAAATCCTCTAAAATGACTTCATTCGTGTACGATTGAAGTATATATGACATAAACCAGGAATTCAAACGTGCATATTTGTGCCACCTGCAGGTAAAAGAAGTTCATACACACCTATTTTATCCCGATCATCTTCAGTAATAGAGCTTTTTTCCTGGCGACAGTAACCACCCCTCCCTCAGTGTGTTCCACAGCTCTAAGTGCTGCTGACCTCTCCACTCGTTGACTTTTCCTGCATAGGCCTCATTTTTCCTCCAACCGCTACATCTAACAGTCTTCCTCCTGCAGCTGCCTCCTCCTGTTTCCGTGCCCCAGAGTCTTCCTCAAGCCCGATTTCATTAAGGTGTGGACAATCCGTCCTCCTCGCCACCCAGCACAAATGAGTTTAATTTTTTTTTTTTCCCCGGCACCTCTTAACAAACCCAACAGGTTTTTCCAATCCATTCGCAGGCAATCAGAGCAACGCGGGAGGCCTGTGACCACGCTGAGGCACCGCCGCCGCCGGCTTTATATCAAAGCAGCCGGGCCATTTCGACAGGGAAAATGTCACTTTGATACCTCCCACTGGTCACTGTCAGAGTGGGGAGACTAACCCGACTAATGAAGTAAACAAAAAAAAAAAGGAAAAAGCTGGGAGGGAAATTGTCTCTGGTCAGAACCAGCAGCCCTCCTTAATGCTCGTCATTTGTTTTGTTTGGAATCATTAATATCCCACCTTTTCTTTTTTTTTAGTGAGTCTTTATATCATTTTTTCTGACCGTGTCTTTATTGTTCCCATGTGTTTGTGGGAACAGCGGTAGTCATGACACCACAGAAACACATAAAACGGCTCGGTTCGCATCCGCCAAAGTGAGTTTTTGGCAGCAGCGCGTCGTCACTCGGCTTCTGTGGCTTTTATTGTTCATTTGTCCCCTCCCCCTTTTGTTTGACATGTTTGTCCTCTCATCCAGATGCTCCCACCACCACTCCTTCCCCCACCACAGCCATCATCACCACCTCCTCCATCACCTCCACCTCAAGTCCCAGAGCCAATCAAGGTACAGTATCACCCCCGACACAGCCTATTTATGTGTGTGCACCCAAGCCTTCCTTCCATATGTTTTCATCTCCACTGCACAGTGTCAGGTGGGCTCACCTGCACTTATTTTTACCCGCGGGTAAAAGGTCGTCTGTTTGTAGGCATCTGCCAAATTTTAACAAGCTTCAACAATTCTTCCACAATTTTAAAGAAATGAGTGGATGCGGTGTGGCTGAACTCCAGGTCAAGGACCACTTCTCAGACGGTTGTTTGTTTTTTTTATTTTTATTTTATTTTCATGTTTAAATAAGAAAATGGAAACTTAAAAAGGATGCATTTTGCCTTTAGTCGAGGTGACACCAGAGGCTGCATCTGCTGTTTGTGGACAGTTCAGACTCAGGAAGCAGAAGGTTTTTTTGCTTTTGTTTTAATATTATATAGAAATTCTTTCACAGCCGTCTGTGGGAGCTAAAAGCATAACTGTCACTCTCTCCGTGTGCAGGTGTGTGGCAGTTTTCAATTGATACATCATGCTGGTATATTTAGAAAAATCCATCCAAATTCTTAGAAACAAAATATCAACAATCCTGATATTAATGAGAAATCCTGAACAGCTTCAGAAAATAACCATAACCAGATTCAAATAATAAACTGAAAAATACTTTTTTATGAATCTATTTTTAAACTAGTTTACCTTTAATTAAAATGGTACAAAACACTGTTTTTTATATAAAATTTAAATAAACTTTCATTGTGTTTTTTTTTTTAGAAAAAGTAGATCTTTTTTATTCCATAACAAATTATTACACACATGAAATAGGGCACTTACAGTTTAGTAACATTAGGTATATGTATAGAAACAGCTCATTTAATTATTTTACTGATTGTAAACATCAGTGCGGATCATCAGTGTGGATAGATCACAAGTTATATATATATATATATATATATATATATATATATATATATATATATATATATATATATTTAAAAAGAAAAAAAGCTAGTCGGCCAATTATCATCCTCACCAATTTAACAAGTTAATCTTATTTAAACTTTTTTATTATTGTACTTATTTATTTCAGTTCAAAATATGTGTCTGATTCCCTTAAATTCAGCTTTTCATAATTAGTCTGTACCCTGAAGTACATGAACATTTCAATATATGATTGGATGATATATAATTTTAATATACAGTGTACACATAGAGGTAAATCTTTCAGAGCTGGTCATTTCAAAAGAAGCTTGCATACGGAAAAAGTGTGATTTTTTTTCTTATAGCCAAAAAAAGTCTCACTTTTCAGTGATACCTAAAGAAACAAACAACATTAGTTATTATGATCAGGGTTGAACACACAAACAATTTCACTCCTTATAATTTCACACTTAGAAACATTCATCTGTTGTCTGGTTTGTCTACGTCTGCACACATTTATCTGCTAATATAGCTGAAATTCAAATAGTTTCTTTGCTTATATTCTTTTATTTGACATTAAACTCTATAAATCTGACAAAAGTTGCTGTAAATCTGTCCTCTGCATCCGTTTAACAACATCCTCCCCACTTTTAAGTTTAAAAAAAATGAAACTTTTGTAATCATTGACACATGCAGATACCCCAACAAAAAAAAAAATAAAGTTTCTAGTGACAACAGTTATTTCATCGCTTTACATTGCATTGGAATTTGGATGTTCAGCTCGCAAACACATGTTGTCTCATAGCTGCTGGTATCTTATTCGTCTCTGCTTCATACGGATGTTTAGAAACTTTTTACTTGCCAGAAATATTTGATCTCGCCAGTTTTTTTATTTTTATTTTTGTTTTGGCATTCAAAAAAGGAGCGCTTTCTGTTCTGTTTTGTTTTTGTTGTATAAAAAAGACATGAAAAGCCTTTTCATTTTACTGTGTGTGCAGATTTAGCTTGTAGAGATAAAAGCATAAACTAGAGTAGTGCTTCAAGCCTTGTTTCCACATGGTACAGTCCGGTCTGGTCCGAAACAGTTCGGCAGTCCGGTACTGTCCGGTGTAGAAAGGTCCAGTCAACTCAGGTGAGTGTTTCGACTCAAAATTGGACCGTCACAGCGCATGTGGGGTGCAGCTTCCAACAGCAATGGAAGTCAGCCAGCAGCTCTTTTTTTCCCACTTGCCTTTGTATCTTCATCGCATTTGATGTTTGAGAAGATTGCTGGCGGCGAGGAGAAATCCAGCCGCTTTCTTTGGTGTGTTCTTTTGTCGTGTTGACCTTCCGCCAATCAACGAGTTTCAATTTCAATAGCATTTGATTTTTCGATGGCCTTAAACCCTAAAGTACAGGACTGGACCGGACCGCTCAAGATTAGACAGATTAGACTAGACTTCAGATTTGAGCAGTTTTGTATAGAAAAAACACTATTTTAAAGCATTATTCATTCATCTTCTTGACCATTTTTCCCTTTCGGGGTCACGGGGTTGCCGGAGCCTATCCCGGCCACTTGGGCGTAGGCAAGGGATGCCCTGGACAGGTCGCCAGTCTGTCGCAGGGTAGAATATCCTCAATCACACATCCATTCGCTCTCACACTCACACCTATGGACAATTTAGAGTTGCCAATCAACCTATGAAGCATGTTTTTGGACGGTGGGAGGAAGCCGGAGACCCCGGAGAAAACCCACACATGCATGGGGAGAACATGCAAACTTCACACAGAAAGGTCCCCCTTTGATGTTGTGTTTTTCAGGTCCCCCAGCCGGGACTTGAACCAGGGGCCTTCTTGCTGGGAGGCAAGAGCGCTAACCACTGCGCCACCGTGCAGCCCTTTAAAGCATTAAAGCATTAAAAACCTTTATATATTTCAGTAAAGTCACCGGTTTATTGTGTTCAACTGCCATAGTCCTGACAACAAATGTGTCTAACAAACAGCAGTTTACTTTTCAAGTTTGTAACAGACAGATAAATAGGTTGAAAGAGTCGAACTTGAACTTTTAAAAGAACAAAAATAGTTTCTCAGTGATAAAATAATCTGTCCCTTCTATTCCTGGGCTCCATTAATGTGGTTTAAATTTCTTTATCCACTTGTTGTAGCACCGTAAAAAGCAGGTTTTTGTGGCATTGACGTGAGTCTTTATCATGGAAACGTGATGGATAAAAATAAGCTTTGCTGGAATTTCGACATTTTGTTTCACACTCATGAATTATGAGTAATTACAGCGCTCCAAGGCAGAGAGTGATGCATGCCCCCACATGTTTTTCTGCTTTGCAAGTGTGTGTGGGTGAGATTGAAGCCTGGAATTTAGAGAACAAATATTAGGTCAAGGTGTAAGCATTGTTTTAGAGGGGCTTGATGGTCATTGCTGTTTCTTCTCCAAAAATATTAGCTTTTAAGAAGACCAGAAGCATTCCTACCATTTTTACTAAAAAAAAAGTGCCTCCTGCTAGATCAGAATATTGAGATTTTTGCAGATTATGTAAGGATTATAGACCGGATTTGCTGTGATTGACAGTAGGAGTCTGAGCAACTCTCTGCAGGCAGCTGATCTGGCTTTCATTTGAAATACATCTGTCATTCACATCCTCAATTATGGATCAAAGTGGGATTTGGACAAAAAGAAAGGGGAGCACTGAGGCCGAACAATAAACGAACACAAACCCTTGAAAAATTAGGCCTCTTTTGAAAATAAACAAATGTTTATCTGGCTCTCTCAGAAACAGAACTTGGGGCTATTGTTAGTCTGAATCTCCAAAGGGCGCAGATAGAAACCACTGTTTATGCCTCGACTCTGAAATCAGCTCGAGCTCCAATCAAAGCCGCTCCGACAGGCCGCTCAATTGGAACAAACTTCTCAAGGCTGGCAAAAATCACAGGCATTGTGCTTGATTATGCCATCTGATTGGATTAAGAAGAATACCCGTCTGTGGAGGCTGATTGATGGCTCCTTTGCCTCGGATCAGGAGCATCGAATCTCCGTTGGTCTGAAATGAGTCGCAAGGGTGGTACTAATTATCATACCGAATACCTCTGAATAACAGGCTTCTTTTTTGGGGTAAAAGGGCTAATTATAGATTTGTTTTGTGAAGTTTGTTTACTCTGTCACAGAATTTGGGATTGTTTTTATGTTAAAGGACTTCAGGGAATGAATCAAAACAAAAGGAAAAGGGCAACCTTTAAGAGTCGTCCTTTATTCCTTCCTTCAAACAAGGCTTTTATTTGGCTTCTTCTTATCACAAACTTTTTTATCTTTGAAAGAGATCCTCGCTTCCTTTGTTCGCATCCACTCGTCAAAGTTTGCCTGAGAAGAAGTTCACGTTCCAGTATGATCTTCCACCTGACGTTCTCCAGCTTTTTCTTGGAACACTGACAGGTGGCTCTGTGTGAAGGATGAGGCTCACACTTCTTCCACTTTCGGCTTCTCCCATCAGGGGTCGCCACAGCGAACAAGTCGCATGGTAAATTTGGCAATGTTTTACGCCGGATGCCCTTCCTGACGCAACCTTCTCAAACCGGGCTTGGAACTGGCAGAGGTAGAGAAGGGAACAGGGAGCAGCCCGGAGTCGAACCCGGGTTTCACGGACGGAAGGCACCGCAAACCAGCACGAGCTAAACTGGCTCCCCGAAGGATGAGGCTCACACTAAATAAGAAAAAACATTCCTTCAAAGCCCACTGACCAAGTCAGAGGATCAACCGCGTCTCGTCCGAGAAAGGAAACATGTCTGCCGTCCTGCTGCGGGATTTTGCGACTTTTTTTCATTGACGATCTCCGCTCACGCCTGAAATGATTATGTTGGCACGCCATCCGGGCCTCCCAGGAGCTCGACTTGTGTGGAGATGTGCAGTCTTCACCTGATAATGCCAACTCCCTGTCTGCAGTGCCAATATTTTCAGGTGGAAACAACCCACGTACAGTTTCAGTCAGATGCTCTGTCTTTGCTTTCAGCTATCAGGGGCATTCCATTATTACTGTGTGTATTGATTGAAGGCAGCAGTCTCTTATGGCTCTTCCAATTGATTTCATTCGCCCACAATGAGCTGCACACATGACAGAAACACCCAAATGAATCTTTAAGACTGGCCTCTTTCTCTTTTTCTCAGCCTAGATTGTATTTCATAGATAATTTTTCATTGAAGGAACACAAATGGGAGTAGGGGTAGTGGTTTGATGGACAGGTTCTTTGTTCCAACCTATTTCTGGGGCCATTTTCTGAGGATTTATTGCTAATTTAGGTGTTTGAGTTTGTTGGCTTTTGCGTGCAGCCCGCAGGTCAATACATCCTGGTAATTCAGAGTGCTGACCTGGCAGATGTGTCCATAAGACAGCCATGGACAGCCTTCACGAGAAGAGCTGGTTGTTGGTTACTGAGTGTTGCATCCAAACATCTCAACAGAAAATAGAGCAAAAGGTTGGAAAATGGTGGGAAAATTGAGGTTTTTAGGACATTTTTGAGTAAAATCTATTCAAGAATATTGAGGAACATCACAAGGAGTGGACTGAGGCTCGAATACTCGATGTGAGCTACAAGTTTTTCTTTTCTTTTTTTTTTTTGAAGCTTCTACCAGGACAAAGGAGAAAATGCAATATTTGCAATGTTTCAAGCTCCTCTTTCAGATAAAAGTCAACTTAATGTTTCATTTGGAAATCAAAGTCTCAAAATGAAGTTTCAGTGATGGTTGGGGAGCCATTGATGTTGGTCCACGGCGTTTTTAAAGTTTTTTTTTAAGTCCATGAAGTTATTTGCTGAGAAATTGCGGAGACCTCCTGCTGAAAATCAGTTTGAAGATTCGGATTTTATTTTCCAGCTGGTCTTTTCCCATAAAGGTACTAAACGCTTGTTCCGGACGGCGAACTCACCTGACCTAAACCCGATAGAAAACCTTTGAGCTGTTGTCTAGAGGAAGACGAGGGACACCAGACCCAACAATGTGGATGACAGCTGAGCCACAAGCTGATGTAATTCTTTTAAAGGACTCACAACCCGGTATTGATTGCATTAAAATGAAAAATTCTTCATACATTTGGGCTGAAAACATGATTATTGATTACTCATAAAAATTATAATAAAGGCTTGAAATGTTTTAATCTATGTGTAATGATTCTGTATAAAATAGGAAATTACTGACCAAAATATTTAACAATATTCTAATTTCCTGAGATGTACCTCTGTTATAATAATTACCTTAATGGGATAGCAGTGAATTAGTATTTTTTTCTTTTTCTGAACTGTCAGAAACTGACAAAAGAAAATTAAAAACCAACAGCTTAATCCCTAAAAAGAATTTTTTGCACTTCCCATGTAATTAGAATGAACATTTTCATTCCGCCGGTCCTTTTTGATGTGTGCCAACATGCTTCAGGGGGGCGTTTTTTCATATATTAACTGTCTTTTTTTTATGTCTGTTTCGCACTCAAAACCATCTTGTAGTCTACAACTTATCTTTGTCAGTTATGTGGACAAGTAATCTTTAAAAAAGCTGAGTTTATACCTATTGTTTGAGTGATTTCAGTGATTCAACATTAATTCAACGTTGAGTCCATCCAAACAAAGCAGACAAATCCATCCTGAGTTCTCCATGGAGCCGAGGGGACTATTGTACTTAATCCCTGATTGAAAAAAAATGGAAAATGAATGTGCATGTTGGGAAAAATAATAAGGCAGCCGGCTAGCATTACTTTTAATTGATGAAAGACCATAAACGGTGCTGACAACCAATTAATTAAACCCACTATAAAAAAAAAACAGGACGGCTCAGCCCTGGGAAGAAAAGAGAAGCAAATATTCATTACTTTTGTCAGCGTCTTCAATTATACAAACGCCATCTGCTGAAGTGATTTGAGAATTTTCTGAATTTAAAATGTTCCTCTGTCTTTGTGCATTTTATTTTGAAGCTAGGACTTTTGCCACTTTTCTTCAGTTTCAGTCCAATGTTTTCAAATAACCAGGAAGGATCTCACAGTGACTTAAACGAGGCAAAGGCAGTAACAAAAAGTGATTATCCTTCCTGCTGTACAATTAAACTACACATAAACAAAGAATACAAAGAAAACTGCAAATTAGCTGTTTTTAAACCAACAAACGGCGATTTTATCCTAATATTTACTAATTCTTTGAGTACAAAGTAAAAGGTACATGTTGCAGTAACAACAACACAATGAACAGAAGCAGCAGGATCCTTTATTTTACTCCATCTTCTTGTCAGTGGAGGTTCTCATTCGTCCAGGTGACGTAGTCTTCAAGTTGAGTCATGGCATTCAGGAATTAAAAGGCCTCTATCATGCTTTTATAAAGCCTTTTAGAGTAAACTAAATGCATTTATGTGATAATATATTACCTTTGGCACACTAAAGAACGATTTTTTTTAATGAAATGCAAGTTATTTTCGCAGCTCATTTTCCTACCAGGAAGTGAGACGGCTTGATCTCTGAGGCTCCGCCTTTCTTTCTTTGTGGGCGCCGTCCATTTCATGACTTTGACCTAGAGCGGGCCTCGGCAGAAAGTGTGTGTGTGTGTGTGTGTGTGGGTGTGTGTGTGTGTGTGAGCCTGGGGGGTCGGATACTCTTCCTGGAAAAGGGCGGTTCTCACTTTATGACAACACAGTGGGAGAACCCTCTCGTTTTGGTGGATTGGGAGGGGCTGGTGCCTCCGAGTACAGGTTTTTAGAGGAATGCTCATAGATGCAGGTAGGGATCGAAATACCACTTTGAGGTTGTCTTTTTGTGAAGAATGAATATTATAAGACACTTAAAAGCTCAAAAAGCAGATTTTGCATGATATCAGCCCTTTAAATCCTTTTATTGATGTTTCATGCATGTGGCTTCATCAGTAAAAGTGGGGCTGTGCCTCTAACGTCTACACAATCATTTCTTACTCCAAACACAATGAAATAATCATTGTCATCTTTTTGTAGACTTTTATGCATCATCACCACGACACTAAATTCATTTACCAGATTATTTATTCCACAGGTTTTATGCATTCTTTGAAATATCTTGGTTAAATGGTTATACATATATTTTTATATGTACAATATTTGTCAATATTTTCCTATTATTTACTTTACATTTATAGTCAAATATTGCCTTTTTTTGAACATGTGTTTTTAAATGACATACACTTTACACTTTATCATTGTGGTCTTTTATAAAACTGGATGTATTTTTCTACAAAGGGTTGAACTCTGAGAGTTTAAAGAGGAGAGAAAAGTCTAAAAATGTTCATATCTGTTAGGAAAAAAAAAGGAGCATAAAGTGTGTAGTGAGAGGTTTTACAGCCATAAATCACCTGTAATCCTGCTTTCTAATGTCACCTATCGCAAGGTATTCTTAAACCGTAACCACCCCCACGAGAAATGAGGTCATACTAAATTCCATCAAATTTGGCATCTTAAATAACACAAAAACATTATCCTGGAAAGAAATGCAGAATGAGTTTTTGACATTTTTTAAAATGTTTCCAAGAGCTTCTTAATACAGCATAAATGAGCACATACTTTGCTTATTTTTTATTATCAGTAATAAAAACCAAACAATAGTTAAAGGTCTTAGTTTATCTTTTTAAATAATATCTAATTAGCTAATCACTCTGCAGCAGTTTAATGTAACCAACATTTAACAACTGCAGTCAATCATATTAAAGTTTTTAAAGTACTACAGTACTCTGTGGGGGAAATTGAACCGTTTTAGGAAGAATTTGGAGTAAAAAACCGCATCAGCGTGTGGTTTTGTCTTCATCACTCACCTCAAAAGGATCCAGACTCGTCCTCAGAACAGAACGTCTTTACCTGAAGTCCATCAGGAACAGCAGTCGACCCAAGGATGCCCCAACAGGCTCACCGTTACCATTACCTGGTTATGATGTGCTTATGAAAGGGCCACGATTGTCATCGAAATAATTCTCTTTTTTTATTTTTAATTCCTGCTCCTGCTCGACATTTAGGACTCCTTCTTTTCTTTGCAGGGTTTTCCTGTAGTTCTAAAAAAAAAAAACACTAATGCTAACAAGCTACTCATGGCTAAGGTGCCTCATCATTAAACAAAAAAATGTTTTCCTGAAGGAGAAGCTTCCCTGAAAACTTTAAACCTGGATGCAGTTGAAGGCAGAAAAGTGGTTCTTTCCTCCGCTTGGAGTTCAGGTGGATCACTTCAACCTCGCCACTTGATCCACACAGAGCTAACAGAGCAAAGCAATTTCAGAGAGAAATTGTGTGAGTGGATGTGGTTAAAGTCCAGCTTGTTTGTGGCTCAACGCCCCCTCTCTTCCTGTAACGGCTCCCAATCCCCAACCAGAAACTGCAAAATGTGGTTCTTTTTGGCTTAAAGTTTCCAACGAAAACTTAAAATAAAAGCAATAAATCGAGTTTATACGTGACAAAGAGACATTTCTTTTAGGATTACATTCAGACTAAATCAGCACTTGTGAAATATAGAGCATTTAAAGTCTATAATGTGGATGGAAGCGCGAGCTAAATCAAGGCAGAGCAGGCAGGTCGCTGCTGTGACAGCATGAACGTTCAAATCCACAGCCGATCGGCGTGCGGCCATCTCCGCATGCTGGAGCCGGCTCGCGTGTCGCTTTAAGTCGCCGAAGAGCCTGTGGGAGGCATGGCAACCACTCCTGGAGCCGTGTTCCATTGTGCTGCTGAATGTCAGCGAGGACACTGCAGATGCCTCCGTTGACCTGGGAATCATTCTTCTGTGGCCCCCGCATGGCTTCCATCCAACTGTAGTGGGGGTTAGAGGTCCACCCACCCTTCTGTTGACTGAGGGTGACTGATTTTTATTTTGGAGGCTAATTAATGTAGATAATTAAGACTTAGGAGCGCCTCTTCAAGAGGAAGCTGGCAAAGTGTCTCTGTAAGCTGACTGTTCTGCACAGATACACGGTTGCTGTTCTTCAAAGATTTTAGGAGGTGAAATAGTCTAGAAGAAAAAAGGGACACTGATAAAACACCCTAAAGTTACCCCGTAGCCTTGGTATGTATGTTTACATTCACCATTAAGAAAAGGCTGTGCTTTTTAGCGCGCCTGAACTCTCGTGAATGGAAAAAAAGAAAAGAAAATAAAAAATTAAAGACTTAGTGCCCACCCCTGTCCCCCTCTCCTGTCCTGCTCTCCCCCTGCCTTTCTGCCACACTGGTCAGAGCCCCACATGACAAATTATTGGGGAGGGAAAAAAAGTTATTTTTTTCAAAATGGCGGCTTTTCTGTTAGTTTTATCTCAAGTAAACTTTTTGATTTCCTTGGCAACAAAGGTTTTTCAATAACCACGGCCACATTCCTGATATGTTCATATCGTATGTTCATATAGTTTTGTTCAGCTTGAGCCAACGATTCATCTATCAAATTTTCAGAATATTCCGGTAAAAAGTGTGCGAGGAACACGGGAACGCCACTTCAGCAAGACTGTCACGCTTAAGGGATTTCAGGGAAAATTCAAGATGGCTGCCTATTCCTGAGGTCAAAGAAATGTCAGTTGTTGTCGTCAACTTAATCTGGCGGCAAATGTTTGAAATTTCGTAAAAATCGCTTGAACAAAAGCTTTCTTTTTCTATATTGTGTGAAACATAAAACATTTTAAAAATTTGCCACAAACTGGGAGCCAAGCCAAAAGGTACTGTGGCCATTCCAATATTAAATGTAAACATTTCCTTTGGATATCCCTGACACGTATGTTTTAGTTACCTAAGTTGATTTAAAAACAAAAACAAATTTGGGCCAGGTTCTCCTGCTGTGATGTCATCATTTAGGGGCGGGGGGACATTGTCTTAGGCCAAAATTTGATTTACAGGTTACAAGGTGCGTGCAAATTTTGGGGAGTTTTTGGGGCTTTCCACTCAACGCACATTAAGAAAGAATTGCAAAAATCGGACAATCGGGTCCATGCGGGCCAGGACTGCTGTGGGCCAGAATAAACATTTCTATAAAAAAAGTCTATAAAATCTTATTGTTGTTACCAAATAACACAAACAAAGGCCTTAAAGCTCCCACTGCCACACTAAACCAGCAGAAAGTCAATAAAAATACCAGAAAGGAAGTCACAAATTCCTTCTCAGTTGCAGTTCCCTTTGCATTGCTCCTGCTTTACCTCTTTGGTGGGGATCTGGATGTTTCCACCCTGAGTTTTGGTTTTCATTTTGCCGACTAGCATCTTTCCAAAATACGTGACGTCCAAATGGGACAGAATTGTGTTTTCTGAGTCACCAGTCATTTTACAGCACACGTGTGTCGTGTGTGGCACTAAAAAAAGTCATTATATTCATAAATGTAACCTTTAGTGTGAGGCTACATGCGGCTGTGCTTAGGCTCCCACTGAACTCAGAAATGTCAGCAATTTTAAAGCTATAATTTCATTTCAGAGCCTCTTGGGCAGAAGCGAGCATCCACCGTCGGCAGAGTGCTTTGGTTAGATATGATGAGGCTTTTACTGAACTTTGAGTTTCTATGGAAGCTGAACGGAGCGGTTTGTGAGCCGGGTAACATTTGCGGCGCTTCTTTAAAAGCCGCATTACGATGATGATAGCAGGTGTTACGCCATTGGAAAGTTCATAAAAACAGAGAGCTTCCTTCAAGCATGCAGTGTGAAGGTAAAGCAGAAGTGGTCTGGACCTTGTTGTGACCCGCCGAATGTCCGCTTAATTAGCGTGAAAGTTTAAATGTCACGCAAATATCAACAGTCACTTATAATCCTGCTAAGCTGCTTCCTGATTATTTTATTCAGTGAAGATTCTGCACAGACCTTGTTTACATTTAGATTCATTTACATCCAAATGTCTGCAGTTGAAATATCTACTACATTAGAAACAACAAGGACAGAGAATAATTGAATATTGTGACTTTAGCAAAGAGCAGGTTAGTGGGGTGTTAGCACATTTTTAGGTTGTCCGGTCTTGTAGAAGGTCGTACTGAGGGGCGACCTCGTCTTCACCGTCTTTCAACTACAAAAACTCTTCAACCGTTTTCGCAATTAACGTAATTCCAGTGGATTCTGAAGCTGAGAAAAGCAGCTTCACACACACACAACACATACAGAATGCTTATACAATCAACGTAAATCAGCAGATTCTGTCGTCCGTGAAAAAAGCGTCTTTGCATCGTTCTGCATCACTTTACATTAGAATATCGCTGCAAAGCCAACATGTAAAGTTGCATATTTGAGTATTCAGTTCAATTCGATTTCATTTATATAGCCCAATATTACAACAATAGTCGTCTCAATGGGCTTCATACCGATAATTGTATAATAAACAGGAAATAAAGAACAGGAAGTCATAGAATTCAATAGGTAATGGCTAAACACTAAACAGACTAGGCTAAACTCGGCATTTCTGCCCCTTAGACCCGGAAAAATCGGAAGAAATCTCAGGAATGTCCACATGAAGGAGGGATCCTCCCCCAGGACAGACAGGCGATGTACCAGAACTCTTAGAGAAGAATTAGCTTATCGAACTCTACGACTGTATGTTTCAATAGTCCAGCAGACGGGCTTCATCCAGATGGGTGGGGGGGTGGGGGGGGGGCGCGAGACAAGCGTGAAATGGGTCCACAACCAAGTGTAAGAACAGGAGCAGAGACGAGGTACATGGTCATGTACGGGAGCACGGACGAGCCAACCGGATTCTCACTCCCCCGGAGGGGAGTTGGAAAGAGGGACAGAGTTAGCATCAGCTGATTCAGATGGATCGGGTAATTAGTCAAAGAATTACGATACGTCAGAGAGGGCGTGTTTTTTAGGTGCTGACAGCTCTCATGTTAAGGGTTAAGGGGAGCGCCAAGGGACATCATGAAAATGGTACGTACCATTGTCTAGTGTGTGGTAAGTGAATCGTCCAATTTTTGTAAGGCTAAAATCTGGGCCAGTGTATACTTTTTAGCGATTTGTAATGGCATTAGGCGCAGGGCCATGATAGCAGAATCCCCCCGATCACTGGGAGATGTGACACCTGCTGATGACATCATGCGCGACTGGAATATTTGGAGACCCACACAAACTAAGGAGCGTCCACTTATCACGTGAACAGACGGGCTCCCGGTCCCGGTCCACAGGATTTGGGAGAAAAATCTGTACTTCAGTCTTACTTACCCTTACGTGTTGTTTGAGTGTTCGCTACAACCTTCCACCCACAGCACACTCACATTTTCACCCAAACAGATAGTTTGTGACTTCAGTTTTGAAATTGAAATCACAGACATGTTTTATTTGATAAGGTTAGATCATGTCTTAACCACTTTTCCGCTTAAATAATAAGTCAAAATGGGGCCAAACGGAACTTTTTGGCAGCTGGTCTTCTTTTTTTACCTTTAGCGCTCCTTCATGCACGTATTTTACCAGAGCTTTACTGCCACTCCTCTGTCTACTTTATGGATTTATGGCCACCAACAAATAGCTTTATACAATAAAATTACCCAATTTAGAAGCATCAAGCCATGCTCAAAAAGATATCCCACAAAAAGCAGAATAGACTTTTTTTTTTTCTATAATTGATTTTATTGTCTCAGAGATATTTTCCATTTTCCTTCAGCCTTTTTACTCTTGTACTTTCCAGACGAAAATTGGATTTTAGCTGACCTTTAAAGCTAATCTGAGTCTCGTGGGTATCTTCAGTTATAGTACTTAAGACCAACGCTGTTTTTAATAAGACTCAACCTGAACATTGAAGCATCTTATAATAGATGTTTGAAGGTTTAGTTGATATTTTTAACAAGCTGATGTGCTCGAACAAGAAGGTTGTTTTATGTGTTAGAAGCCAAACCTTTAAGGTGTTACTAAAGCTTGTGTCAGACAGCCAATACGTACATTTTGCACATTTTCCACGTATTAAATTTCCGCCTTTTGAGATACATAAGTGATCTACGTGTTTCATAAGTGTTTCTTGTGTTCGTCATTCATCGATGTGCGCAGATGTCTGTTGAGGGTTTAGGCCGATGGGTCTTTACGTGAATTCCGTTTTGCACTGTTCAAAGTTTATGCAATTTAACGTAGTTAATTTGATATAATTCCCGCACGAATCACACATGAATTGCATGTAATCAGCGCAATAATAATGCTTGGTTTATGTTCTACATCGATTTACATGTTCTTTGTTGATTAATACTTCTTATGTGGTTTTATTTCACGTAAAGACCACAACTTTTCGCACTTTTTTCATGAATATTCATGTATGACCAATTTTCATCCACGCAATATGCACAAAATGTACTCAGTGTCACAGGCTAAAGGATTATCCTGTCAAAAATATAATTATAAGATAGACATATTTGTCGCCGTACATCTCAGTGTTGGCCTTGTGATCCTTGCATGTTAGTTCTGACCCCCCCCTCCCCCCTCCTGTCTGGATGCCTTGCAGGCACGTTTCTGCTGCAGGATTATTGGATTTCGTCTCTTTTTTTTCCCCTTCCAACTCCAAATGGACCACGTCTTTCCTTCAGATGGGCTTTTATTAGGTCATATGTTTCCTGGAGAGGAGCATCTCCGTCTCATCAAAGCTATGTTTCCTAGATTTATTAACATGCCAGTGAATCCACCAGTGAGTGCTTCCACTACCAGACGTTTTACTGTTCTGCCGGTTTTTGCTCATGTTTACAGTCAGTGTAAAATATCGACGTGGCTAAAATATTAGTTTTAGAACATTTTTGTAACACATTTATAGACAATGACAGGTCCCTGATGTCATGTGACCAGGGTCTGCTGGTTGTAAAGAGAACCCGGTTAAAGACTAAAGGTGACAGAGCCTTTGCAGCAGTGGCTCCATCGCTCTGGAACTCCCTTCCTGTCAGATCTGCAGACTCCGGGTTTTCGTTTAAAAAGCAGCTAAAATCCTACATTTTTAAAATGGCTTTTTTTTTATTCTTTTTGTATTCTGTGTTTTACTGTGAATTAATACTGTGAAGTTTATTATTATGAATGAGAGTCTTCATAGACATAGAGGAGGAATACAATGACATTATTCTTATGACAGTTTTGTCCACATTTGTTCACTGCATAGTGGGTTCGCTGTGTTGTATAGCCCTAGAAATCTCTGCGAAAAAACCAGTGTGCTTGGATGCTCACCAGACTGGGGAATATAGACCACAGAGTATTGTCAAAACATTTCTTGCAAAAAAGAAAGTACTTAAATGTATTTTTTCTAAACCATCCACATTTTCATCATCAGAACACAAAGGATTCATTAATACTTGTTGTAAACTGCTCGTATTGATTAGGTTTTCCTGAAATCTGTAATGTCATATTTGTCTTTTAAACAAGAGAGCGTGGAGTCCGAATTTCTTTTAAAATCCAGGGCACTAGATAGTCCTGCTTTATAAAGATTTTAGTAGTTAGGAATTGGGGTGGGAATGCAAACACACCCCATGTGTTGTTTTTTCTGAACGATTAGCTCTCAGATCATCTTTTGATCTATTTTCAAAGCGTTCCCAGTAGTTTTTTTTAATTATGATAATGCCGTTTTTAGCCAACATCAAGAAAACTGTTTTCCAGAACATAGTTTCTGCAGAGCAGCATGACTCTATTAGATATTCACTTCTGAGTTGCGGGTGGGACCATTAGTGAGGAGCAACCCCGCCCCCCCTTCCCGTTGCTTAGAGCTCATAGCAGGGAGCTTGTATTTTGGACAACACAAACATTTTTTCGAACAAAGGAAATACTCAGAAATGCAATTTTGAGCGTAATTGTCTTTATTTATGTCCTTCATCATCAGAAAAATGTCACAGGAACATGTTAAAAACTCAGTAGAATCTGTCTTTAACACAAAGCTGTAGTCTCATCTCCTGCCCTGCGACTTTTCCTTTCTCGCCTCTGGCGTTTTGTTGATCAGGCAAAAAGAAGGAGAGTATTTTCACCAAAATTGTAAAAGCAACATTTTAATGTGAAAGCAGGGCAGCAGCTCTGAGCTGTTTGTGGGCAAATAACGGCTCCCAACTGGAAAAAAAATAAAATAAAACCTTATCAGGTTGTTTCGACCAATAACCAAAAAAGACCTCACACATCCTCCTGTGCAGTTTCAGTTTGCATCTTCTGGCAAAAACCTGGCACAAATGTAAACAAGGACAGCCTGTGCCTGACTCAGCGAGGGCAGCAGAATTCTGGGAGAAGGAAAGCATCTGTGCTGCTAAGCGCTGTTTATGTTCGCCTATAATTGCCCTGCTAAATGAGCTTTTAATGCTTTTATTATGTTAAAATAAAGCACCTTTATGTAAACTCCTTCTTTCAGGGAACATCTTGGAATGATTATGACCTCCATTAAAATCGTAGAAGAGCAGTGTTAAAGGGAGTGAAGATGATTCTGTTGTGCAAACAAGCTTAAGGCTACAAATTTTAGAGAAGGTCCAACTTATTATAAGAACAAATGGAGCGCTCGCCGACCCTATTTGTGACCAAAAATGAGTTGAAGAAACGCGTTTGGTAAAAGTCAGACGACCAAATGCTCCAGGATCAAATTTAGCTTTCTTCATATGGAAATCCATTAAAGTTCAAAGGTCATCTGATTGATGCTGAAGCTGCTTTTTATTCATCCTTAAATTTATCCCGCAATCGTAATAAATGTGAAACAAATCATTTAAATTTTGAGGATCAATAAATGTATGAAACTCCTGGAGCTTTTTAACATTTCTTTTAAAGTTTTTCTCAGATTTGTAATATCTAATACTTTCTTCTATTACCATAAATATTTGAACCATTAAATCAAATTTGAACTAGTTCAATTAGACAATGTTCTACCATGAAAGCTGTGTACTGTTCATAGCTACTTTTCCTATACTTTTGTCTTTTTATTTGTTTGTATTGCAAAAATGTAAAACTTTATTTAAACTCTTTTCACACAAAATATATTTTAACTTCAAACAAACAAGCTGGAGAATAATACATCCATGAACATTACCTAACCTCAAAGCCATATTGAAGTAAAATTTTGATTCGATATATTGAATACCAAGGGGGCAAAAACATTCTGAGTTTCAGATTGAATGGTCCACTGGTCCATTTTTTATCAAAGACCCACTCAGAGGAATATCATGTTTTGCGTGTTTTTGTAACATTTCTTTGATGATGGAGGACAAATATTAAGAAAATTAAGCTTCAAATTGCATTTCAAAAAGGAGAGATCGTAGAATATTTGCTTTTATTTGGTACAAAAATGTGCGGGTAATAGTCGATAGTATCTTGGCGGTCAAACTCTGGGACGATGCGTTTTTTATTCTGTTGCGATACACGTGGACCACAGATGAATAAACCCTGGAGCCCAGACGCTGATGGCAGTTGAGGCCAGTCCACGACGTGGTATCGGTCCAGGTGGAGAACGGGGCAGAGAAGAGTCGGTAAAACTGATGTAGAGCCAGCCGAAAATGATGGTGGTTGGCTGAGATAAAAAGGCGGGGAATTTAGCTATTGTTTTAAAGGGAAGGCGTGGTAAGTGGCGTGTAGAGCGAGTGATTCAAAAACCAGCTTTTCTCCAACGTGAAATAGATGTTCCTTGCTGAAATCGCGCCAAAGTTTTACTTCTGAGTATTTCTTTAGTCAAATCGTTGTGAATTAAGGAGCAGACAACAAATCAACTCTTTATAAAGAAAAGCTTATTTGTGACACAAAGAGGAGGGAAAGGGGGCGGGGTTACTTCACGGCAATAGTCCACAACTTGGAGGCGAATTTCTAATGAAGTCCTGCTACTCTTGTATGTCCTAGAAAACGACACAGGTGTTTTTGACTTTGAGCTGCATAATCAGACCACTGGGAACGCTATGAAAATAGATCAATAGATGATCAGAGTGGGACTCTACAGGGAAAAATGGAGCGACTTGCTTTTGTGAAACGCCAACTTTTAGTGACTTTCATACCTTTTATTCTGCACTGGCATCATTTGAACAGATGCACTGCAAAACTTTACCATTCGCTGTCAGTGCATGTTACAAGTAAGTAGTAAGTAATTTTTTACTTATTAATCAGGTGCTTTTGAAAATCATTAACTCATAGTTGGGAGGTCATTTATAACATGTTAACTAACAGCTTGTTTATGATCTTTTCTAATTATACTCGATTCTGATTGGCTGCTGGGTGTGCGTTAAAAAGTGATAACACACAGTGATTACCTCACTCCCCAAAAAGTAGTTCCGGTCACCCATCTTAAATCATCTGTATCACTGCGCCGGCTTCTTTAAAACAACACGTTCATTGTAAAAACCTAAAACTGAATCAAAGCACAGCTGTTTGACCTAGTGGTAAAGTATCTGTTAGGAGTCTTGAAATTAATGTTATTTTTTTATTATTTAATTTATTATTATTATTATTGTTGTTGTTGTTGTTATTTTTATCGGTTGTTGGTTGAGGGGAAAGAAATTTCATCTGTGCTGTATATCATGTTGATGTAGTATATTTGACCAATAAAGCTGACTTGACTGCAGGTTTGGTTCAAAACCAATATTCCGTAACTCTGCAATCCAGTGTTTCTCAGCATCAGTAGTTGCATTCAGGGTGGTAAACTATCAAATGTTTCCTATTTGTGGGTACAAAGTGAACTTTTTAAGGTCTAGGTGACCTTCATGAGGACTTTTCTTTAATAAAAATACAATTTAACTTTTTTATCGTCCCAAGTGAATGGCATTTGAGTTTCAAATGTAGGGACTTGTTCAATTAAAATGTGAAGAAAGCTGTTTTCATTCATGCAGCCATCTTTACTTGGCCATTCAGTGAACATAACAAGACTCCACTGTGCATAAACTCTCTTCAAGTCAGAAACCCTTTCACATCGGGACAGTGACACACTTATTATTTTCCTCTCCTGATATTTTGTCTTTCTTCACATCAAAGCCTCCGGCAGCCCATAATAGTCTCCTCCATATCTCCTCAAGCAGTCGCCACATTGCCCAGATCGTGGCGCTTCCAGTGTGTGCCTTGAGAAAGTGCATTTGTGTGCCAGCCTGTGTTTACCTCTGCACTGCCTTTGGTTGCCTTTGATTTCCCTTAAGTCTTATGTCTTTTGTCGTCTTCTGAATGCTTGCTTATGGGTGTCATTTGTTTTCTCCCCTCCCTCCCTGCCTCCTCCTAATTTCTTCTTTATTTGCATGCTGTTCCTCCTGTTCCACACCTCCCTCCACAACTGCCATGTCTTCTCCCTGTGTGCACAGACACTGCGCCCAGCACTGAACCTGCAGCTCATGGTTGGTATCTCTATTTTCCTCTTTATGTGGCTTTTTTGATGTGTATATATTTGTGCCTTTATGCTGACTTGCATGCCCCTCGCTTCTGTGTTTTGCCAAATGGTTTACTTGTTGCATCTTGAGATTGTGATTTTTTTTATTTAGAAAAGAAAAGGCACTTTTAAAATATATATATATCAATATATTCCATCACTTTTTATTCCAAACTGTGCCAAAGCAGTACCTATCTTTTTGTTTCATTTAGCAGTGAAATTAATTATTAAAACAATTATACCTAAAGAATTTATTTAGGTCATTTTTAGTGATGCTTAGAATCACAAGTGTGCTGAAATATTAAATTATCCAATTTGCCAAGTGGAAAAGTAATGCAAAAAATGATCACACTTCCACCGCCATGCTTACACGTGAATCGCTCAGATGCTGATTTTTGTTGTTTAACTTTGTTTCAAAACCAATCGCATTGATATCATTCGTCTAAAGAAAATAGTTCCAGAAGTTTTTCAGTCATGTTTTAATGTTTCATTAAGATTAAGGAAGAAAGAAAAAAACATACTTTCTTTTTTTTCTTTGGTTGTCTTGAAGTCAAATTTAAACCTGTAAATCAGTCCATAAAATCAATTGAAAACATGTAGACATGTCAGACCTACTTCATAGCTATACTGAATAGCTGAGTCTTGAGTTTTTTTCTTCAGTGGATGAAGCCCTGACGTCTTCAGGTG
Organism: Oryzias latipes; assembly: GCF_053564925.1. Taxonomy (NCBI): domain Eukaryota; kingdom Metazoa; phylum Chordata; class Actinopteri; order Beloniformes; family Adrianichthyidae; genus Oryzias; species Oryzias latipes. The sequence continues at coordinate 27,827,016 of NC_136250.1, forward strand.
GGCTGGTCCACAGGCGAGGCCCACAGTGCCGTAATGTGGCTTCACCGAGGGTTTTTTGTTCTTTCCTAATCTATTTTCAAAGTCTTCCCAGCGGTTTTTTATGGAGATTATGCAGTTCTTAGCCACAAAACAAAAACCACCTTGTCTCCTTTTCTAGGACGTAGTTTCTCCAGAGCGGCAGGAGTTCTATAGAAATTCCCCTTTCAGTCGTTGGTGGGACCGGTGCAGATACCCATCTCCCTTCCTGTTGCTGAGAGCTGTCTGTTTACATGCTCTCTCACTAGCTTACAGCTAGCTTATCCCTTGTACTATCCTAGGCACATTAACATTGGGAGTTGGGTCATCTAGACCCACTAGACAGTGCTCTGAACCTTTTTTCTTCAATGATTTGTGATCTTCACTGGTGTCCATGGATTACATGAAATCTTTCCACCTTTATCCACCTTTGTCATGGTAGGGAGAACACGTCAGTGGAAGGGTGGGGGGTCATCTAAGATAGCACAAGGGTTATGCAACAAATCGGGGAGCAATATTGGAGCCATCCAGCCATACAGTTTTGAGTCGGATGCTGGATCAGATGAGGAAAAACAAAAGACGTACATTGATCTGGTCGTCTGTTCCTGATTCACAACGATTTGATTACAGAAATGATCAGAAATGCAATTTTGAACTTAATTTTCTTGATACGTGTCTGTAACTGGGTTGAGTTTTCTGCTCAAGTGAATGAAGACCACACTTGGATGTTGACTCAATCTCCTTTTAATCGTGCCTGGTTAACAGAAAACAAAATTTACAATGCTGTCCAGAGCTTCCTCCGTGTTTTCCCCCTAACAGTTGAAAAATGCACAAAATGAAAGAAAAGTTAGCATAAACATCCATGAATATTGGCGCAAACGTATACAAGTTACCAAGAAGCAGTGCACTTCAGCTTGTTTATAGCGGCTAAAAAAATTAAGAAAACAACATAAATTACAGAAAACTGACGCCGCACAATTCCTAATTTTGTAAGTTGTAATTGCAACAAACTAACTGTGCCTGTGGTGAGTTCAAGTACCCTCGAACAGACTAATACCGTGGTGCAAATGAATCCCAAACAACAGTTTACCATACATTTCGTGGAATTACAATATCAGAAACTTAACACTTGTTACATGTCCTTCATCATCAGAAGAATGCCACAAAACCGTGTTAAAAGCACAAAAAAAAAACACAATTTTTCCCTGGAATGGCTCTCCAAGATTTACCTTTTATAGGATTTACTCAGAAGTTCATGTCTGAAAGTGGAGGTTTCTAACTTTTGCAGTCTGTTCGTACGACGCTCTGAGACGTTTCACCTACCGACTAATGACAGTGTTTGCCTGAAGGTGCCAGAAAAGCAAAAACCAACACTGAAGACGAGACTGATTATATCAGCAGCGTGAGATGTTTGTGCGGAGGCAGAAATAGACCTCATTTTCTGTTGCCTGAAGAGGATGAACATCGTTTTCTAAGTCGGCCTAATCTGCATCCATTTTCCATTACGGTTTTTGGCCGCCGTTGTGCGAGCAAATTTATGTGCACGAGCGCTCTGTTAATCAAAGTGCTCCATCTAAAATTTTTAAAACCCTCTTCCCTCACCTATAAAGACTGAATTAGGAGCCAAAATGAGCCACTGGCCCATAATCAGCTCCTGTGTGTGGTTATTTAGCTGCGTGATTTCATTTAGGTGTGTAAATCACTTAAGGCCTTACACAGGTCAACAAGGAACCCAAACTAATGAAATGATCACACACCAAGACAGACTCGACCCACTTACACTTTGTCCTGTCGGCTCACCTGCCCTTTCGGGCTGCGTGGCGGCGGCGGCGGCTCGAGCTTCCTCTCGTTTTCTAGAGAGGGTCTGAAAATGTGCTGCATGGAAGCGTCCTGCTCAAAGACTGAAGCTTCGTCCAAAAAGATGAGATTACAATTCCGCGCAGATATTCTTGCCACACCGCTGAGGGATCTGTGATTATATGGAAGCATAATAAAAGTCCCACCGTTTCCATGGAAACTGTTTGTTTCAGTCGGCATAACCAGTATGTCTTTAACTGTTACTGTATCACACGAGCAGCACACAAATAGATGCGATTAGGAAGACGACAATTCCTATTAGAAACCTACTTTTGCTTTGCTCTTTTTAGGAGTTTCTTACATTTGTGTACGTTTTTTGGACAACTCTCCGTAGTTTTCAGTGTGAGGTATAAAACTTTATTTTTGTGAAGTATTTATTGAACGTTAAACCCGTAAACACTGATTACTGCTGAGGTTTGCCACGCTATCAACGATTTTACATTTATTGGTAAATTTTAATTAAATAATTTTGTTGATTGTATTTAAATCATGCTAAAGGTGACTCTTGTTTTACTCACTGGCTTCCAAATTCAGAAGTGAAACTCTAAAAGTTTATTTTCCGTCCAGCGTTGATTGCGATTGTGAGAACACTGCAAAACACTGCTGAGTTTTAAAAGGAAATCACAAAAATCTGTAATATACGCTGATAAACGTTTCCGTTTTTCATGATGTTTCTTCTCTGAGTTTGTCTCACTGAGAATGCAAGAAACACAGTAAATTAATTATTGATAATTGTTAATAACCCAATTTTACCCAAATCATTCCAATGAATCTAATTTATCCAACTTTGTTCTAATGAGGCTGATAAAGGGGAGCAACAACAAAGGATGTGGGTTATTAGAATAAAATAGAGAACATTATAGAATGGAACAAATAAGATAGAATAAAGAATAGAATAAACCAGAAAAGAATTAAGAATATTATTGAATAGAATAGAGAGTACTATAGAATAAAAATGAAAATAATAGACAATACTAATGAGTTGAATGAAAATAGAATAGAATAGAATAGAATAGAATAGAATAGAATAGAATAGAATAGAATAGAATAGAATAGAACATTTGATGTTTTCCGAACCTTTCAACTGTTTGACTTTTGCACCTTTTGTTTGGACTTTAAGATTAAACAAAGTTATTCGATTATTCACGTTGCGGCCTGCTACTCGTTTAAATGTCAAATGAGGCTAATAACTGTGTTTCATTATATCGATGATTTGCTTCATAGAACAAAATAATTTGATTATCCCCAAAAACGAGGAAAAAGGCAGAAGAACACGAGCTGGAACCAGATGAAGATGGAATGGCATTATTATTCACACAAAGTGAGTGGAGGTTAGCGGTGGATTCAGCTTTTGGTTAGCTGACTCTATTATTTATTCTATTCTGTGCAGATGTGAACGCCACTTTTCAGTTATTATAAATGGTTGTTTGCATGCAGCAGGTGATAAAGCATAAACTGTGAAATACTGCTTGTTTTTCTCCCAGCAATCAACCAAGGAGGAAAACTCTTAGATGACTTTTTATTCAGCTTATTTCTGATCATATTTGCAATATTTATACAGAATAAACAATATCCAGAATCATAAAATACTAATTTATTAAACAAAGTATGATTTTAGCATTGACAAATTTAAATATAAAAAATAAATTATACTTACGACTTAAATCAGCATTGTTGCTGAATGAAAGAGTTTATTGCTTTAAAGTGGATTTGTCCACCTTTTCACAAAATATATCCTATTTTGAGCTACAACAGTCTTTATTTCTAGACCATAATCATCCTAATTAAGACTAGAATTCCACAATTTAAAATAAATGAGTCTTAAAAATTACATTTAAATGTCAAAGTCAAGTGAAACTCTTGAAACAAGACAGATAACCATATACAGATAAAACTGCTGCTTAAAAATATAATGGAAAGCAAAAAAAAAAAAAAAAAGTTTTTTATAAGAGATTTATATATATTTTTTTTATTTAAATAACTCAAGAAAAACTTTGAGATTTATTGTCTTAAAACAAGTTGTTTCATTTTACTGAAAAGTTACGACAGAGTTTTATCTCATAGAAACTACACAAAAACACTTTTTGGGCTCAGTGCTTACTATGTTAATAAAAAATAATAATAATAATAATAAATAAAAATAATCAAACTTTAAAGACACTTACTTCTTTTTTCACAGCTTCCTAAAACACTGTTTCACCAAAAAAAAGCCCTAAAAGCTTTCTCCAGTGTCCAGATGAAAGGTGGAAAGGTATCCATCACCCTCAAGCCCTCAAGTTTCATAACATCCAGTTTCCTAATAAAGCCTGAGTTTGAGCCACGGTTTAATGAATATCGACACGAATAAGTCAGTGGACTGCAGCTCAATAAACAAAACATCCCTGGTAGAGTTTTCCAGTCGTTTTTCCCCGCGGTCTGATTCGATAGGGGAGAAAACCTGATCATGGGCTGGAATTTTGAAGATGTACACCTTAGATCAGATCTAAAATGGTGTTTTTGAAGTAAATTCAGCTAAATTAAGCAAAAAAAAAAAACAATCCTGGGTGGATATTAGGGGAACTACTTGTTTTAAGGACGTCTCGATGGTGATGTGTGGGGTTTTCTCTCCTCCGACCACCAGGGGGAGTCAGTTAGTTCTTGCATGTTTGCGGAGCAAGAGAGATGACATTTTTTGTAATTTTAATTTTATTGAAGCAAATATTTAACAAGCAATCACGGCATGTCTGTCAACGACAACAATATCGATGCTGAGAGAAAGGTAGACAAAAATCAAATAAGAAAACAAATATAACTTAAAAGATAGATAAATAAATAAATAAAAATAAGGGGCAATTACAAAAAAAAGGGGCTATTAAAAAAGTTTAAATAGATCAAATAAATTACATAATGTCTGGGCATTCTTATGATTCATTTAATGTGAGAGAGATGACATGGTGGAAGAGACCGCCATTTTTATACTCGGCCTGGCATCATTACATTGATAAGACTTTTTGACCCCAATTGGTTCTGCGACACTTGATTTTGAGCGTCTGCCGACTCCCAATCTGATACTTTTATAACACAATTAAAATATGAACAAATTTCACAAACACTTCAAGTTCCTTTTTTACTTCATTAACTTTCTTTTATCGATGTAAATGGAGCATTTCAGTAAAGTAGCTTCTACAGTCAAGCATAAATGGTTAACTATTAACTAGTTAAAAAGGTGGTAATTAGTCATGTGAGAAAGTTTGATGACTGTAGGTTTAGTATCTTCAGTAATTTCCTCTTCAGCACAGCTTTTTGCTGCGGGACCAGCTGCCCCCCTGTAGCTCCACCCCTGCGTTGTGTGTCGTTGTTTGCATTAGGACAAACCAATAAAGGCGCTTGCTGGCAGTTTAAAGGTTTATTAATGAGTTTTTGATCCAGGAAGTCCAAATCTGTCGATATCCGGTCAAATCTATCGAGCTGTTTTTGTGCTCCTACCGCTAAAGTTGTTCCGTATTCTGCTGCATTTTACGGCGCTAAAGTGTCGTGATCTGTACTTATCTGTAGTAATACGCTCACGTGATTGGATGGGGATGATCAGATCGTTAAAGACGTAAAACCAAGAAGGTGGAGATTTTTTACACGTCTCTATGACAGCTGGGAAATTTTCCTTTTGACCCCTCCAAGTGCTTTACCACTGGATTCATGCTTGAAAAATCGAGCTTTTACGCATTCAATGAAGGACTTTTCCATCACTCAGAATTAGCACTCATAAATCACTGGCTGATGAGCTTTTCTGAAGCAGTGTTAGTACGTTGCCCTCACTATACTGCGTCTTATTATTCAATTCTTTGAAATACACACTTCTGCTTTGACAGAATGACTGTGGGCACGTGCGACCTGATGAACGAGAAGCAAGTTGTAAACCGCTTTGTTTAGAAATGTAACGGCTATTATTCGTCTAAGCTGGAGCTGGCTTTAGCTGCACATTTAAACCGTTTACCTCAAAAAGAAATATACGTTTTTGAGGAGAGAAAAAAAAGGAAGCACATTTTTTTTTAACATTGTACGAAGCCTTTCTGTTGAGACTGTTTTCACATGCAGGTTAAACCTTAAGCTCATAAAATGCAGAGCCTTCTTTCAGTACTGTGGTCCTCATCTGTAGAAATGTTTAAATGTAAATTGAAGACACATCTCTTTAACTTGGCTTTTAAATAAATAATTGAATCAACTTATTTATGGTTTATCATCGGTAAGTTTTTACCCTGTCTACCTGTAGTGCCTCCTCTAATGTTAAGCACAGTTTTTTTCTTACTTTTAATGGCTGTCTTTTTTGTTTTTGGTTTTGATCTATTGTGTTTTAAGACTTTTATTGCTTTAGTCTATGTTTATATTCGACTTTTATGTCAAGCACCTTGTGTTTGACAACATGTTGATGAAAATTGCTATTTAAATAAAGTGATTGATTGATTGATATCTGTCTTAATTTACACAGTTAATTGGATCTTTTTGTCCTGTAGCCATTTCAGAAAGCATAAAATTATCTAAGAATAAAATAAATATTCAGACTTTAACAGGTAGTGTCATATTACCTTAAGGAACAAAGTTCCAGGTCCAGTGTCACACAGAGTCCATGCTTGTAAGAGAGCATCAGCACTGACCGCCCGAATCTCTGTATCCTGTAAGAGGCGGTTGCCATGGTGATGCCCTGCTTTTCAAGGCTTTAAGAGAGAGAATGCTATTGAGCTTGAAGGCTCTTCTTGAGATTGACCATTTCCCTCTAAAATAGGCCGGGTACAAGAGAAGAGGCGTGGAGGGCAGGAGGGAACAAATTAAAAATGCAGCAGAGAGAAGACGAGGCTCTGGGATGAGCCGCTAGTGGATCGGAGATGTGGGTGTTGGAATGTTTTTGCTGTTACATATTTAGCTTTAGCTTTGATGTTGAAATGAAGGAGAGGCCCAGGAACAGAAAGTCATTTAAATTGATTTGTTTTATTTGGCATATAGATAAACTTGAGCACAATATTACCCCTGTATTTATGGGGTTTAGGGATCAGAGACACCCAGTAATGTGCAGAAGTCATAAATACGCAGAATCCACTGATACAAAGAGGCCAGTTTTATATCCATTCATCTGGATGATTATTCATGCGTATTTCATGGGTGCACCCACCAAACATGGACTCAAAACTTTTGTAGCAAACACTAGAGTTCTAAACACGGAAGCCTGACACACACATCTACACGTGTTTGCATAGACTTTTCATTAGAAGTAGTCACTTGGATCCGAGTATGGCGTTTCCTGAGTTCTCCGTTGTGAACATAGTATGAGAAGTTGCTTCAATCATATTAACACAAAAAGAGGAATCCCTACAAATTAGGTTAAATTAAAATCATAAATATCACTTAAAAATGTTGAAATACAAGCTGGGTTGGATAAAGTTGTGTGAAGCATTTTTACAGTTTGACTTGTCCTTTTTTCAGCTGTTTTCAGCTTGTTTTTCTAAATTATACAGAAAAAGTGTTTGTTTTTTTTAAAAATATCCTGACCAGAGTCATAAGCAGCACTATTGGCTGCAAATACATTTTGTGTAACACCATGAAGGTAAATGTTTTTTTTAAAGTCCCATAAGGGCCCTCAGTTTGGTGTTGGGGCACGGTTCGGTCCCCTCGTCTCACGTTTGTCTCCTCAGCCTTAATGAAAGGGCAACTTGGGGGAAGATGCCGGTTGTTTTAGCTGATGGCTAGGAGCATTGACTAATTTCCCATCCAGAGAGGTGAGCACGTCTGGAAAAGATAGACCTGCCAACACGCCTGTCAGCTAGCTCGCGAAAGTCATGGGATAATTGAGCCGCACTCTGAGATCTAATGGTGGAGAGGAATGCAGAGGTGTAATGGCCATTTTCCACGCAGTGGGATTCTAGTGAAGCACAGGACTTTTCCCTTTATTCCACTGACTGAGCCATTATGTTTGGATGTCATTAAGAAGACATGACTTTCATTAGAGCGCTAGGATGCAATAAACTGGATAAATCTGATACCAATGTGACGATGCAGAGACTGCAGTTCCAAAATGTGATACTACCCTGTGGGGTCCCTGCCTGAGTGGCAGAAGTCAGTGATCGGTTGTAGGGACTGCTGTGTGTGTTTTTGTGATGGGTGGTCTGCCATGCTGAAGGCTGTTTACAGCAGGAAAATTTAACTTGCATTCCTCTTTAATGGACTAAATTTCTGTTAAAGCCGTAGTCACAACTGGTCTTACGGGTGGATACGGCTATCTGCGTGTGAAAAATGGTCAAACCCAGGTGGTCCGCATGAAATATCAAGGTCGTAGACCCCTCAGTGAACCTGTAGAAGAAAAATATTCTTGCACATTTTTCTTTTTTTTTTTTTTTTTTTTTATTTTAACTTGTCCTGTCCAACAGCTAGGCAAACAGATGAGAGCTGAGGGCCTCTTGTGTTGGACATATTTTATTTTAACAAGAGGGGTTATTCATCTTCAGACAAACCAAAGGTATGTCTGAATAAACCCCTTTTGTAATTGAGGCCAAAATTTATTAATTTCAATTATGTTTGAAAATCTTTGGTGTTGGACCGGACGGAAAAGGAAAGAAGGGAAGAAGAGAGAGGGACGTTAGAGAGAGGGGGGGGTAGGAGGGTGATAATAGGCGGGGAAGGGGGGTAAGACCATGAAGCAGCATAGAGCAGACAGGTTTACTGGTTGTTTATCATTACGGTACGGTTCAAATGTAGTACAAAAAGGGCGGGGCCTGTTCACACACACTCAAATATTATCAACACACCTGCTAGCTGCAAAAATGTCCACATGTCAACATGTACACAAAACAAATAGTGTTCACGAACGCATACCTATGCCTTTAAACCAACTAGTGTGAAATCTTTCATTCATTCAATCATGCAAACTATTAGTGCAAAGGTGAGCTAACACCAGTGCTCAAGTGAGTGTTTATGTTCTTCTAAAATGCATGGTGGAATGTGAAAAGAAGGAGGAGGAGCGCCCAGCCCCCCCCCACACCCAGACCCCCGCCGCAGCAGCAGCGGCAGCCGGAATTCCCCCAACGCCATACGGGAACAGGCAGGGAACAACCGCCCCCCGGGCGACCAAGACCGCCACCCAGGCCAGGGCCAGCAGGACCGCCGCGAGGCCCCCAGAGCAAGAGAGCAGGGAGGCGCGGAGGGAAAGAGAGCGCCGCCCCAGCCCAGCCAGGAAAGCAGCCCCCCCGCCGCGCCGGAAGAGCCCAACGCAGGGCCCCACCGGAGAGGGACGCCCACAGCCCCAGACGAGCACCCCACCACCACCCAGGAGTTCCGGGCATCCCCCCGCCCCGATCCCAGGTACGAGCCAGGACCCCCCAAGGGAGACCCGCTCCGCACTCCAGGCAGCCACCCACCCGGCCCACGGTTGGTCCAGGTAGGAGCAAGGCAGGGGCCCGCCGCCCCCGCCCAGGAGGGGGGAACCCCGGGGAAAAAAGGGCGGCCCACAAGGGGTGTTATAAATATGGCCCGACCAGGCTCGGCCATGTTGGAAGTTTGGCGGGGCCCAGCGCCCAGGGGCAAGGACCAGGACCCACCCCCCAGGGACACGAACACCCCCGGCTCAGGTGTAATATGAACCCCCCCACCGTGCGGAGAGAGCACCGCCGGGCCCAGGGAGCCGGCACCCAAGGGACACGGCCGCCATCGCCAAGGGGCCCGCACCCCCCACCAGGGAAGGGGTAGGGGACAGATGGACCCAGGTCCCACCTTCCTTGTAAAATGTGTGTGCGTGTATGGGTGTTTGAGAGGGTGTTTGTGTGCATGTGTGTGTGTTTATGTTTGAATGTATATATTGAAGGGGGAGGGGTGTGTGTACTAAGGGGGGTGCAGTTAAAATTGGCGAGTAGGGCACTAAGGGGACATCTCCTGATTACTCACAGTGATGTCCCCTCACCCTCCACACCAAGGGGCCCTAAATGTCTAAGGTGCGGTTAAAATTGGCGGGTAGGGTGCCAGGAGGACATCTGCTGCTTGCTTGCAGTGATGTCCAAGCACCCCCCCTACCAAGGACCCTACATGTCTAAGGTGCAAATAAAACCGAAAGAGGGGGGCCCACTCCATACGGCAACCATAGGAGGGGGCCCACTCCCAAGCAGCCCCCCCCCAAGGCGCATCGCAGGCTAGACCCCCCACCCCCTCACCCTAATATGAGGTTATATGAGGAAGGGGTAAGTTGGGGACAGCTGGTAGACTGTCCCCCGGTGGTCAAACAGCCGTCCCCCAGCCCACCCCCAGCAAAGGGGCCAGGGCCACCCAGCCCAGGGGCCCCACCCCCGGAGGCGCCGACACCCCAGGCCCGGCACCACCCACCCCACACAGAGAGAGAGGAGCCAGAAAGCGTCGCCCCCCCCGGAGCAAGCCCAGGCCCCCACCCCCAGACGCCGGCCCTAGAGGAGCTCTGGTCAGGCCTCGACGGGACCGAGGAGGCCAACCGGCCGAGGCAACCACTGATTGCCTCAGCGGAGACCCCGACCCGCCAGCCCCCCCGACCCGTACCAATAATGGGCCCCCCCTCCCCCCCAGAACGCCCCCCGACAGGACAGGGCCGACAAGCCCCCCACCCCACCCCACCCCAGACCCCGCAGCCGAAGCGGGTGACACCCAGAGCGACCGGGGGCCCCGAGAGGGTTGTCCCGTCCCGTCCCAGAGCCAGGGAAGGGCCGATCCCAGCCCCAGGTGCAGATGGTCAAACCCAGGTGGTCCGCATGAAATATCAAGGTCGTAGACCCCTCAGTGAACCTGTAGAAGAAAAATATTCTTGCACATTTTTCTACAGGCATGCTACAAGAAACACACATACAACACAAGTCAACACTTATACAACACGTAAGGGTAAATAAGGGTGAAGTAGGTGAGACGCAGGCGTATCATGCCCTGCAGACTGTGCAAGGAGCCAAATAGTGCTCCTGACTGTTAAGGCTGCTTTCCGCTGGTCTGTTTGTGGTGCGTCTCTATCGACAGAAAAATAGAACTTTCATTATTTGATTTGAATGTTTACATCGCCAATGACATGTCTGCATCCGTCCGTCCCTCCACAACGCAACGCAAACTTTACGCAGGAGTTCTGTTTCTTGATCGTTGACGCGTCAACTTTGCGGCAAAAAGCCGGAGAAACAGGAAACATTTACATGTTCCTAAACAGGTTCCTTGTAGAGCAAGAAACAGCAGACTCTGCCTGTTTGTTTCATTTTCTTTGTATATAGGGTCTTAAAGTCCTACTCCAATTGCTTTTAAAATTCAGGGCACTACATAGTTCTGCACTATATAGTTTTTTTAGTAGTTAGGAGTTAGGGTGGGAATGCGGATATTGCCATAGTTTTAGCAGAACTGCAGAGCTGAGTTGTTGTTGTCGCTAAAGTTAGCCAATTTCCCATCAGCCCTTTGTTTACACTCTCTCCCACTAGCTAATAGCCACTCACAAGTCCAAGCTAACATTAGCATAGCAAAACAAAAATTGTTGGGCAATACCTGAGCTAGCAGGCATACAGTTTCCGCTCAGACGAGGAAAATTAAGACGTACATGGATCCATTTGTCTACAAGTGGATGCATCAGAATTGGAGTAGGGAAGGGAAACTTTGACCCGCCCATCGCAGATGCGGCATCACATACATGAGTTTTTTCAAACTTTGGGTTTTTATCTTCCCCTGATTATCACCATTTGAAGAAAAACTCAAAAACGCAGTTTTGATTTTAAATTATTTTATATATATATATGTTCTCCATCATGAGAAAAATGCTACAAGAACAGTCAAAAACACCAAAAACTCGATTTTTATTGGAATGGGTTTAACCTTAACTTTACCTTCTGTAAATCTGTAGACATTCTGGTACATTCAGATCACCTTGAAAAAGTTTATTATTTAAAACAGACAAAATATGTTAAATAAGAAGTTCCTTTTTGAAAGTCATCCGGGTCCTGTGATATTTATGGTTTTTTGATGACCATAACCCTTTGTTGGCTTCCAGTTGGGATGCTATTTATTTCTCTAATAGTTTCTCGTGTTTCCAAATAACCACAATTTTAATTTCATTCATAAAAAACTTCAGCGCATTAAAAAGTTTGGAGGTTTGGTGGTAAAGAAAGATCAAGACATTTATGCAGCATCCATCAGTGGCGCAGCGGGGCTCTGTTATTCGGGATGCACGTGTGCTCATCTTTAAATGTGTTTGCATTACAGACTGGCTCACAATGGCATCCACCAGCCTTTAGGGGCTCTGTCAAATAGGCACATATGCTGCTCTAATTAGTTTCCGACTCACAACTGAGTATGACAGGTGACAAAGAGAGGTCCCCCAACCCTCCGCTGAAACTTCTTTTCTTCTCTCATTACTCGCCTCCTGCTGAAAGTCAAGTGAACCTCAAAGGTGCCGTCTGCTTTTTCATGATTAAATAAACAGGGAAGTGCTAAAATAGATTAAGTGTAATCAGTGTTGATTTTTGTCTCACCTGTGACAAAGATGTAATGTTTTTAATCAGGCAGCCGCTGCACGGAGCTGAAACTTTAAAGCAGAAGGGATGCATACAGTTTAGAGACTTTTGCAGTGCAGAGACAGTTCAGAAAAACCCACTTCTACACAATGAAACCTGATCAAAATCTATATTCGATTAGTTTTGAAATGTTCGGCCTTAATAATCCAGAGAAGGTTGTTTGAGTCGGCCAGTCTTTATGTGCTATCGATGAGTTATTTAGGATAGGGACACGTCAGTCCCTTACCATGGTCCAATATACGTGAAGAGTGATGCCATATTGGGACGGTATGCAGATACAGTAAAATGACAATGAATAAGAAAAAAACTCTGCTCATCAAAAAAAATAAGACCCAGGCTTTGGTGAATACGTTTTGTATGAGATCCAACAGATGAACGTTTTTTCTTACTTTTCTATAAATAAATACGTCATTGTATAGGAAACGCAATGTATACCTGATGCATTGTTGTAATGATATTCAAATCTACAACATACTAAGATTTACACAAACTGGCGTGACGAGATCCAGGTGGGGGGCACTGTAAATCCTGCGGCGGGCGTGGCTTGCCGAGCCAGTCAAAAGGATGTCGATGTCGGGCACCCGGGCGTCATCTGACAAGCGGTCTACCTTACGCCACGTGTCCCTCATCCGCCCACCGGACAGGCATTCGTCGCTGGGCTCTCCCCTCTTTGCCCACCGCTACTGAGGGGATCCTGGTCAGTTTTTCCCTTCACTCAGTAATTTGCTTATATTCAGCGGGTCGTCTCACTGATCCGAGGTACAATACAAACAAATACTAAGGTCGTTTTTCAAAAAGCAATAAAAGATCTGTGCTCCTGCCAGAAAACATAAAATTGAGTGCCCAAGTCTAATGCTACCATTGACTTTGAATAGGCTTGGTTTGTGTTTACTTCACCATCTTTCCCTTTATTAGCTGACAGTATTAACTTGTTGTGGAAAATCCCCTCCTTGTTCTTTCAGCTCTGTTTGTGTAATTGTAGCACAAGTTGAATGCTCTTTCCAATGTGGCGTCAAACCTTGCATATGTATCTTGTAGTGCGTCGTCTCTATCCATTTAACACCTTGTGTAACATCCCCACACAGCCAGGCCAGATACAGCTGGTCGTCAGTGGAGTTATGTGCTGCGCAGTATAGAACTTTTATTTATTTAATTATAGTTAAATAACAGTTTAGGTAGAAATGATTGCCAAGAACAGACAAGCATTTTTTTTTTCCAAATTGCTGCTCCGAGCTCGTTGGTAAATGTGGAGCTTAGCTGTCAGAGGCATGCGGGTTAAAAATAGAGCCGTCTGTTAGAAACACGTTGTTAGCCTGTTAACTGAAAATGGGGGGGGGGGAGTGCAACTTAGCACAAACGCACTTCGGGCAGGTTTTATTCTTAAGGAAGGCTGCACAAATTTCAACAGTATTATTTTGAAAATGACGATTCCCTTTAAAAAACTTCTATTCTAAGGCAGGGGTGCTCATTACATCGATCGCGATCGACCTTCAAGGACATGAAGGTAGATCGCAGGCCAGCAAAGATAAAGAAACATATACTTCTAAAAAACCCATCAGCGAATCAAAATCCTCACCAAGAATTACATGATTTGATTGACACTCAGAACGCCCAATTGAACATCCTCTGACACATACGTCACTGCACATGCGTGTTTAAATACACGCAAACTCTGTCTGTCATCAGAAAGTCGCTACTTGCCCCACGGCATGTCAAATTCCGGGCAGAAGACCACTCTGCCCCACTGGAGTGTTTATTGAGGCCCGGATCGCCCCGCGTGCCTCTGCGGTCCAAGCCCGATGGATCCAAACTCAATGAGGCAGCAGTGTTTTCCTGTAAAACGCGCTTCTCGAGCTCTTCCCACGGAGCCAGCCTCACTTTAGGAATGCCATGCTGCCCCCATTGCACGGTTTACAGCAGAGCATGAAATAAGATAGTCACTGCCGTCTGTTTTTGTAATGAAAAGCCTTAATACTAAAGTATTTAATGTGCTCTTACTGTTTAGTTTTTTTTTTTTTCAAACTTGTCCTGTCCAACAGCTGGGCAAACAGATGAGAGCTGAAGGCCTCTTGTGTTGGACATATTTTACTTTAACAACAGGGGTTATGAATCTTCTGACAAACCAGAGGTATGTCTGAATAAACCCCTTCTGTAATCGAGGCCGAACTTTATTCGTTTTAATCGTATTTAACTATCTTCTGTGTTGGACCGGACGGAAAAGGAAAGGAGGGAAGAAGAGAAAGGGATATTAGAGAGCGGAGGATGGGGCGGGGGGGGTAAAACCATGAAGCAGCAAAAAGCAACAGGTTTCTGGATGGTTATACTCATTACAGTGAGTTTCAGATGTACTACAAGTCTATAAGGGCGGGGCCTGTCCACACACACACTCAAATGTTATAACATTAATGCAATAATGTTCACACACGCATACTTATGCCTGTAAACCGACTAATGTGAAATATTTCATTCAGTCACACCAACTATTTGTGCAAAGGTGAGCTAACACCTGTGCTCAAATGATGGAATGTAAAAAGAAGGCGGGAGAGTGCCCAGCCATCCCCACACCAAGGCCCCCGCCGCAGCAGTAGTGTAGTTTAAATAAACAATTTTATGTACAAATAGTTCATAATACTATGTTTATTAAACTGTATTTTAGTCTCAAAATACTATGTATATACATATTATATATATATAGGGTTAGGGTTAGGGTTAGGGTTAGAGAGAGAGAGAGAGAGAGAGGTAGATCTTCTCAAAAGTAGCTCACATGCCAAAAAAGTGTTGTCACCCCTGAACTAAGGGATCAGAGTTTAGGACGGTGGGGAAAAACAAGTGTTTCTCCAGTCAGTTGACGACTTCACCTCGTAGCTTCACGTCTTTGAACCTGAGGAGGCCGAGTGTTTGCTGAAGAGTGGTTCTGGATTCTTTGTCTGCGTGAGCAAACACAGATCCTTTCTCACTGCAGACACATTACAAATACCATGGATGCATATTAATCCCAGTTGTAAATGCTCAGATCTCATTATCCAAACAGCAAATTAAAATAGGGAGGACGTGCTGGTACAAACTGCTGACGGGCCCTTCCAGCCAGGTGTCCCCACGGGGCGGCAGGATGTATGCGGTCCCTGAATGATGAATTTCGTTTCTGGTTCTGTCCTTGCAGAAAGTCTGCCATCTGCCACTTCACCGAGCATGGAGGGGAAATGTGACTTTACACGTCACCTTAAAGTTTCCTTCATTTCAGATAAGGTCCACCTGATTTCACACTCTTTTTTTAATCAATCATCGCCCTATTTATTTGTAAAGTCTGGCCTCAAACACTGTGCCCTTTATTTAAGTGGTATTTCCCATTACTTATGGGGAAAGAAAATTAAATTGTCCTGACTTATTGTAGATATTTAATTAATGCTCTGAGCCTCTAATATGCAGAGAAAACAATGTGTGAACTTGAAATATGTCTTCCCCCAAAGCATTTGATCTGCGTGTTCTCAGTTTATGAATGCCTTTTTTGCAATTTGCATGTTTAATTGGCCTTGTGTTGCCATGACAACTGCAAAATTGTTCCAACTTTGAAGCGGACTGGGTTGGGTGGACACGGAGAAATTAGTTTCTGGGCTCGGATTTTGAAGGGAAAACCCTCGCCCTCGCTCTGTGGCATGAAATGGAAGCCACACCTCAAATTAATAAATGTAATTTTCTCAAAGTAAAAATGAAATCTGAGAGGAAATTGAAATTGATTATTAATAGCTGGGGAAGTAATCACCCCCTTTCTTTTTCTTATTTCAGTTCCGGTCTTTTAAAAGCTTCTGTCAGATTTTTTTTCCCTCTCTTCTTTGGTTTGATAGGTTTTGGATTTGTGTTTCGACGAAACCTTTTTTTTTGTAAACGACACCAGCCCCAAGGTGGACTTCCTTCACCTTTAGCTCCGCCCGTACAATATGTGGCTCTGATGTGAGCTGTACGTCAAACGCAGCGCAGCGGATTTTCTTTTCCTCCCTGACAGCATCCGTACACATAAGCTGTTCTGAATTTGCTTTGAGGTCAGGCTTGGATTTAAGGCCTACGCCAAACACTTCACCCAGTCTCGCTAAAGGATTTCATTTCCACAGCAGAGTGTGTGTCTGTGTGTGCGTGCTGTAGCTGCGCCTCTCGGAAAGTGTACCACAAAATGTCAACAACTGCCACAACAGCATGACAAAGCAGGCGTTTGGGGATCGTGATGACAAACTAAGCATTGAATTTTGCGTGCAAGTCAATGCATTTAGACTCCACAGACCCAGACGGTTTACAAAATAGACAAAAAATTGAAGGAACCTGCTAGAACGCCTCAAGAAAGAACCCAGTAAGGGCCCGTTTACAGCTGAGGATTCAATAATCACCCTTTTGGCAAAAGAACATGTCCCTGTTTAGAAAATCTTTTAAAATATATCAAGCTTCACCCAAATCCATCCTCCAGAACAGTTGTTCAAGTCATTTAACCTAAACCCAAAGTTTCAGAGGACCAGTAAATAAATTCAGGCTTCAAGGGCTTATAAATAAAGTTTGATTTGATTTGATTTGATTTGATTTGATTTGATTTGATTTGGTGTGTGAAGGATAAATACTTAAATAAGTAAATAAATAAGATAATAAATAATTAAATAAATAATCAAAAGTCGATAATAGTAATAATTATTGACAGTTAAAAAACATTTTAAAAACTGTAAAGACGAAAAGGACTTTCAATATCATGTAAATGGGATTTGATTGTGTTTGTAATTTAATTTAATTCTTATTTTATTTTTTTATTTTTTTATTTTTATATTTTGATTGGATTTGATCTAATTATGCACACTCACATTCTTTAGGAACTTCTGGGTGTTTGGAAGTCAAAGTTAAAATGTGGCCCAAAAAGAGCCCCCACTTAGACACTAGCTCAAGTGAGAGGCTTGTGTTCCTGTAATGTAAGAATCTGCACACAAGTGTCAACCAACAGTCACAGGACGGAAAAGCAAACCTTCCCACCAAAGTAAGCCAACAGCACAGGATCTCCTTGGAAAGCTTGGACCTTATTCCTATTTTTTATCTGGTAGAACTGTTCATCATTCATCTAATCACAGCAAGTTCTCATCCAAACTGTAATATAATAATGGGATATAACTATTCTCAGGGTGTTAAGCTGTATCTGGGCCATGGCTAGCTCAATAAACACCGTCTAATAATGGCTTTTAGTGGTCTCGGGAGGGCCTTATCCTAACACAATGAGAACTCTCAATGGCTCCCAAGGCCGAATGAGTGTGCAGCTTGTTGCAGAGATGCACATCCGTCCTGATAATGGGGACACCGGCTGACAAAAAAGCAGCCCGGTGGAACTTCTCTCCATCCTCCAGTTTACCCTTTCTTCTGTCATGCATGATTATCCAACCCACCCCCTCCACTCTCAATCACACAAAAACCCCGGAGGGTTTGTGCCTGGAGTTGAGAAAAGTGCCCTTGATTGTGTGCCTTCCAGACATTTTGAAAATATAATCCAGCACACCTGAGGTCGAATAACTGACCTTCTCTAAAATCAATAAAAATCTTTGTTATGTTAGATGACATAAGAAAACTTTCCTAATCACAGAGTCAGAGTGACAAACACAGACAGAAAAGATGAAGCTCTGTTTGGAACTGTCTGCTGGTAATAACAGAGACTCTGTGTTTCCCAGAGTTGTGTCGGAACAGGATCAGTGAAATGACATGAAGGGCTTTGTGTAGATTTGTGTGTGAAGCAGACCTGGGTGAAGGAACCGAGCTGCAGAATTGAGGAGCTTATCCTGGAAGGGAAGCCAAGACAATGACTGCATTTACATACAAGCAGTAAACAGACAGCTGCTCCGGTCAAGGTTATCCGGCGCCGTTTGCATGAACCCATCCTCTCCTCTGTTTAGCAGCCGGATGCTTTGAAATCTTCAGGTGAAATATGGGGGACTTGAAGAAAGCCAGACTTCCTGTTTGATGTATAAATGAAAGTCACTGGGGGCAAATCAGTTTAGCAACCAGGTGGGCTTGTTGGTTCACAGTTTTTGAAATAATATATAAAACCATTGACTGTATATGAGAACTGGACCGAGCGATTGAATAAAAATTGTTTATTTCAATATGGACACCGCCATGTTGGAGCCAGATGTCGTCAGTAAGTCGTGATTGGTCTTAGTCGGTACGAGTTTCTATGACAACCACTCTCACCAGTCAGGAGTGAGCTTGTTAAAGGTCCACACCCCTACCACTTAAAATTGGGCTACCCTAAATCTCTCAAACGGTTTGAACATTGGATGTGAGGGCCACTAGGCTCCACCTACTTTTATTGAGACACTTGATTGGTCAGTTTAAAGGTTAAATAACTTGCAATGAAAAAAATATCAAGAAAAAATGAGGATTTTAAAAAGAAGCAGAGCAAGACTGGTTATTCTAAAAATAGAATGACTGAACAACTGCTGTTTTTTTGTCCATAACAGTCTATAAGATTTTGGCTTCCTGGAGCCCGCGACCACTTCCTGTTTAGAACTCCAGTGGGAGGGGTCATTCAATCCAGTTTTATTTCAGCCAAAACCCAGCTTTAACAGGTAGATCTTGAGCCCTCCTTTAAAAATTAAAAAAAGCCTAATTTCTGCCAGTCCGGTATTTTGAGTGTTTTCATTACGAAATGAACCCAAGCCAGACCAAACTAAGGTTTTTTGGACCCCCCCCCCCCCCCCCCCCCCCCCCCCCCCCCCTTGGTTGTAGGTCCATTGAAAAATGGAACAGAGCAGTAACAGAGCAGTTAGGGCGGAGCTACTGTTGAAACCTGTTAATTGGCTAAAGGTCATTGGGACAAAAAAAGCATCTATATTCCTCTTCGCTGCCCGCAATCTTCTCTCAAACAACGTAAAAAGCTTGGCATATAATAAGTACAAAAAGCCAAGCCGAAAATCTTTTCTGAGAGAATATATTGTTAGACACAGAAGTAGTCGATTTTCAATAGTGTCTCGCAAAAGTGGCGTCCACCTGTTGCTTCCATTTTCAACTGGAATTATGAAAAAATTGAATTCATAAATCGTTGGCTCAAGCTGAACAAAACGATATAAAATACAATACAAACATATTAGGAATATAAACGTGGATTAATAGAAAACCCTCCGTTGCTATGGAAATCTAAAAGTTTACTTTTGCCGATTTTTCTAATATTGACACAGACTTGCTCGTCACCTCCGGGCGACCAAAAAATATAATGGTCGCTATGGAGATAAAACCAACAGAAAGTCTGCCATTTTGGAAAGAAGTTTATTTCTGAACAAGGTGGCAGGGGCAAAAGGGGTGCGTTAGGCGCGTGTACTAGCTGCTCAGCCAGGGAAAGGAAGGTGGTCAAAAGGGGGCAGTGAGGGCAGGTAGCGCCTGCAGAATAGACTACACCAGTCACAGTTTTCATTGTAATTGTCATTTATTTGTTTTGGTATTTTACCTTTGAATAGCTTTGTGTCAATGCTACAAATTGTTTAAGTGCGACAGGTGTTTAAAAAAGAAGATTCAGAAAGGGGGCATATACATTCCTCAGTAATATGTGTTCCTTATGGTGTTACTCAATGTAGAAAACTATCTGTTACACTTGTTTGGGTAGAATCTTATCGAAAGTGAGGCTGTCTGTACTGTGAATGGTGAGACTCAGGTGTCAAAAATGCAGTGTCCTTGCAGATTTGTGTCTTTCTGCCACCGTTCATACCTGCGTCACACCAGTGCACAGTTGTCTGAAGCACAGCGGCAGGGATGGGAGCCGCTGAAAACAGCACTTTTCCACATGTCTAAAGATTCCTGCAGAGTAGTTATTTGCAAAAATGATTGGCATCTTCTTCTGGAAAGCCTTAATGCACAGTAACAGCTGAAATGTCATATTTTACTTCACCGGAGTAAGACTCCTCCACTGTCACCCCTGTGGAGAAGTCCTCCTACAGTTGCAGTTTTAACATAACATGTCATTTTTCCATAAAAATTCACATGAGGCTTGACATGCTCCATCGTATTAAAGACAACAGCAGTGGGTGCAAAAAACGGAATGTTTTCAGGCAAGGACTGCAGGCTTCTGAGTCTCAAATTCACCTTTTTCTCTGATTTGACTCAAATTAAAATAAAATAAAACACTTGTGGGTTAAATATTTCACAAGAGCATTGAGGTGTTAAGTAGCTACCAAAGTACTTTACTTTTTCATGAACATTTCTGTGTCTCATATGGCTTTTGAGATGATTATTTGATGTCAACATCTTTTCCAAAGTAGCTTTCCAATGATGGTCAAAAAGTTAGGAGTAGATTGATTGGAATCCTTAGAAGTAGTTTACACTTGTAGAAGGTGGAAAAGTTGATTTTTTTTTTAATTCAAGATGGTGGCCGCTTCCCAAGGCTAGAGGTTAATGGAACTTTGGTTGTGGACTTAACCTAATGGGAAATTTCATAAAAATCACTCAAAGAAAAGTTTTCTTTTCCCAAAGTGCCAAATTTCACACTTTGCCACAAAATGTCCACCAAACTGTGGCCATCCATCCATCCATCTAAACATCCATAAATCCATCCACCCTTCTAAACATCCATTCATCCATATATCCATTTTCTTAATCTGTTGTATCCCTTTTGGGTTCACGGGGTTGCCACAGCCCCAACTGGCCACTGTTGGGCGAAGGCAGGGTACACCCCAAGCAGGTCGCCAGCTTGTCGCAGGGCCACACAACCACACACACTCACATTCACATAGAAGGACAATTTAGAGTAACCAATCAACACATGAAACATGTTTTTGGACTGTGGGAGGAAGCCGGAGTGCCCAGAGAAAACCCACACATACACACAGAGAACATGCAAACTCCAACCAAGGCGTTTTCACTGTCAGGCGAAGGACTAACCACTGCACCAGCATGCAGCCCCCTGTAACCATCCCATGATCATCTTAAAGCATCCTTTGAATATCCCTGACATAGTTGTGTTTTGGTTTCATAAGTGGATTTTAGTTTAAATGTTTTTTTGTATCTCACAAGAGATGATAGCCCCATTCATTTTTTTATGGTTTTTCCCATGTGATGTCATCATTTTTTGGGAAGGTCTTTCACTTTCACCATAATTCATTTTCACTGGATGCTTGGTTAATTTTTGAGTATTTTTGCTCATATGTCACACTAAGAAAGGAGTATATTTATAGTATTTTATTTCCTTCTAATGAAAGTTTGGATGGATGGATGGATGGATGGATGGATGGATGGATGGATGGATGGATGGATGGATGGATGGATGGATGGATGGATGGATGGATGGATGGATGGATGGATGGATGGATGGATGGATGGGTAGGTAGGTAGGTAGGTGGAACAAAATTATAGATAAGTCATAGGAACACCTGTAAAAGCTCCTTTTTTCTATGACAAAGTAAATTAAATTTAAACAAAAATAAATAAATAAAAATACACAGCAAAAGCAACTGTTAAAGAACAAAAAACAACTGAAAAACAACGACTACAACAATTTGTAAAATAAATAAATGAGTGAATGAAGAGAGAGCTGAGCCAAAAAGCAAAGCTCTCAATTTACCGGTCGATCTTCGTGCCAATACTCACCTATGCTCATGAGCTATGGGTCATGACCGAAAGAACGAGGTCCAGAATACAAGCGTCTGAAATGAGCTTCCTCCGTAGGGTGGCTGGGCGCTCCCTTAGAGATAGAGTGAGAAGCTCGGCCACCCGCGGAGAGCTCGGAATAGAGCCGCTTCTCCTCCACATCGAAAGGAGCCAGTTGAGGTGGCTCGGGCATCTAGTCCGGATGCCTCCCGGACACCTCCCTGGAGAGGTGTTCCGGGCATGTCCCACTGGGCGGAGGCCCCGGGGAAGACCCAGGACACGCTGGAGAGATGACATCTCTCGGCTGGCCTGGGAACCCCTCGGGGTCCCCCCAGAGGAGCTGGAGGAAGTGGCTGGGGCGAGGGAAGTCTGGGCATCTCTTCTTAGACTGCTGCTCCCGCGACCTGGTCCCGGATTAGCGGAGGAAGATGGATGGATGGATGGAAAAAAACAAAACACCCGTGGGTTTGTGGAGTGTCACTGTAACACGGTGTCGTACAGTCTGTAGACATCTCTGATGCCTGTCTAGCAATGATTTTTTTAGAGCAGTAGTAGTTGCTGCAATGAAAATTAGAATCCCTCTGGTTCATCTCCAAACAGGGCTTTTGGTTAACACATTTTCAAATATTGGAGCCTCGAAAACGACTAAAACCTTCCACCGCCTGTCAGCCGGCTTCATAATCAAAACTCTCCTCCTTTGCTTTATTTGACCTATTCGCAGAGCTTTCTTGTTTGCTGAGTGGGTTTAATGTTCTGCCAGCCTTTCAGAAAAAAACCCCCCAACAATTTGACATTTTCAAAAAGTCTCATTGAACCCTCGGCCAAGGTGTTTTGTATGTAAGGCGTGTAGCGCGCTGCCCAAGAGGCATAAGATTTAACAGACATCTTTAAAATGGGCTCAATGAACAGGTTCACGGGGACTTTAATTACATTCACTCCTTTAACCGCCAGTCTTGTTGGCAACAGAGGTGAATCTTGACAAGCCAATGTGCTCTTATGACAGCCCACCAACACATCTCTGCCCTGCTTCTGATTGGCGCTCTATCCACAGGCACGCCAGCCAAATAACTAATGCTTAATTAGCAGATTAGTAGATCCAATTAGCTGATCTCCTCCGCCTCAAATCCCGCCTGTGTCAGTACGTCCTATGAGATACGGGACCCCTCCGTGTTCTTTTCTCTCCCTGTCGAAATGACCACTCCTGATTGACTGTTGTTTAGCCCCATGGACACTTTGTTTGAAGCCTGCTCTGGATTAATCATTTATACTTCAAGCACATTTTAAAGTAAGACTGAGCTGAGTGTCGGCTCTGAGGTAAGCCCGAGCAACAATGATGTAACACAAAAGCAAACAACTCTTATTTTCTCCAACACAGACAGTCTATGTGGAAAATTCATATCGGAAGACGAAAGCGAGCGTACGCTCTTCCACCACACCGATGAGTTGGTTTTAATCAGAAGATCTTTTTAAGCACTTCATTGTATTCTTAAATTATTACAATACTTGTGTTGAAAGCAATATAGGCTGTTAGTTAATTAACTAAGAAATCAGTAAATTAAAGAGGTACTTTTTACTTTTGCTAATGTTCTTGAAAAATAACTCACTCCTAATAAATAACCCGTCCTGCTAGCATTTCCACTCTAAGATGAGGTTTTTAAATGAACTGCAGAAACTAGTGAAGCTACATTAAGTGCCTTAATTACCCATTCTGCTTTCCAACTCATCACATGGAAAACTGGAAAAAGATGCTCCAATTTTCCTTCACACTCATGAGCGTCTGAAAAATTCATTTAATTCAACTCCAAAAAAGATCCTTGAAGGGAAATTAGAAGTTGTAGCTGCTCATAAAACACACAAATATCACAATAAAAACAGAATAAAGTTACAAATAAAAGAGTTGACAAATAATAATCATATAAATCTCAAAAATTCATGCAGCTACAGTGTCGAGACAACCTAAACACTCGGACAAAAAGCAAGGGAAAATGGTCAGATTGGGGTTTTGGCGTGGATGTGTCCATGGCCTGATTCAGGTTAGCAATCGGTGCTCTGGCAGGTATACCTCTCAGGTAATAAACATGAGAAACCTAAACACCAACAGAACCACCGATTGATTTACATTTTACCATGTTTTTCTAATTCATTTTTAGTCTTCTTTATTCCTGCTTAATGCATGGAACAGTAAAGAGAAATTCACTGAAAAGCTTTTAGGATTTTGTAGATATAGATCAAATATTTGGACAAAGCTGAATCTGGAGATTATATCTTAGATTACATGTTTTACATGTTTGTTAATTGTGATGAAGTTGATGAAAAACACTTTGGAGTGGTGTTCATGTAGATTTACACAACTTAATCCATTGGTTTTGTAAGTACCTTGACCTTAAAAACCTTTTTTTACCACATTATTTATTTGGATCCCAAGTCTTTCATCACTTTTTTAGTTTCTTTTCCAAACAAAAAGTTTTTCAATTATTCAGCTTTTAGTGTGAAAAGCCTGACATTTCATATCAAAGACGGAGCAGCAGAGACCCAAAATAAACAGAAGCAAAAGAATTGTTCCAGAGCAAAGGGTCAGCAAAGCGGGACAACAATGGATTTAGAATTTTGGATTATTTAATCTGGGTCACAAACGCAGCAGCTCAAAAACGTCTGCTCTGAATTGGATCTTTCTTCATCCTCATCCAGAAGAAAGTGTTAAATGCCACTTTCAAGGAAGCCAACAGCTACAATTGACCGAAATTCCCATTTCTTTTATTCCTAAAACAATGACCTGTGCAGTTAAAAGTCAGACTCCCCTATGTGAAATAATAACACCCGGCCTGCATATCACTCAGCAAAACTAATTGCAGATAAGTGATACTTTCTGGTGTGACATGCTAATTGCTTTTTTTCTGCTCAGTGCTCAGTGCGTTCAGCCTGTTCTCGCTCATTAAAGTAGAATCCGCAGAGAGTGCTTGGATGCTTTTTAGGTGTTTTTCAAACGGAAAACAGTCTGACTTTACGCAGACTTTCCCAATTTTTTTGTTGGGAGCACAGAGGCCAGGGAATGCGCCTCTCACATTCAGTCATGGATTCCGCCGAAACAGAACCTTCTCTCTAGCGACACCAAGAGGCCACAGCATCAGGTTTGGCCGCTTTGTTGGGATTCACATGGCGGAGCCTATTATTGCATGAGGCCACATGAAATGCGAGAAAAGCTTGTTTGTTAGGCAGACCTAAACGATTTCTTCTCTCCTTCCTTCTGAAATGAATTTGAATTGGAAAGTGTGATTAGAGCCATCAAGGATGATCCTGTGTGAACGTCCACCAGCTTGACCAGCGGCTCTCCAGAAGCCAAAGTCCACATTAACATTGTAATAAGAAAGTGTGTTAAAGCACAAGTCTCGCAGCTTGACAAGAGCGAATTGGATGTCAGAAGGATTCCTGCTCGCTTTAATTGAATCTGCCAAGCACAAAAAAGGAAAATCTGAAGTCAAAATAAGCAATTAGATCTCTCGGGTAATGTTTTGTTGAGTTTGACAGGTAGAGCAGTCCTGGGGGTCGAGTAGAGCCGGTGTGGCGGGCCGGATGCGGATGTTTCTGTTATTTGTTCATCAAGCGTTGATCCTTGTGTTGTGTGTGGATGGAGATCTGCTTTTAGCGACTCACTCCAGCTAATGGATGCTCCGGCTCTGGGACACATGAGCCGACTGCTGAAAAAACTGCCTGCAGTTTGGTGGTCAGTATTTCAGTTCCTGTTTTGAACATTTCCGAAGTGTGAGACCCGAAAGAAGAGAACAAACCGCTCCGTAGCAAGATGCTAAACCAACAAACATTTTTAAAGTCCCACTGATCATCTTTTGATCTATTTTCAAAGCGTTGTAATTACGATTGTGCCCTTTTTAGCCAAAATCAAATTACTCGTGTCATTTTCCAGGACGTAGATTCTGCAGAGGGCCAGTAGTTTATTGGGAATTCGTCTTGGAGTTGGGGACGGGGACTGTAGGCACGGAGCAACCCCACCCCCCCTTCCTGTCAACCGTATTAGCTGAACACCTTCTGTTCAAGCGGAGCAGGGAGTTTGTATCCCGCCCAGCATATTATCGATGTCACAAATACGATTTTCTTTTTTCAAACACCGTTCTCGTCTGCTCCTGATTCCCACCAGTTTGAATAAAGAAATACTCATAAATGCAATTTTAAGCTTTATTTTCCTAATATATATATATATATGCCACTTGAAGATGTTAAAGACATCATAAACACCATTTTTGTAAGTTATTTTGTCTCTTATAGTTATACTATGTATTAAAAACTAAGGAATCCACATCTATAGTGCTATATAGTCTATTTGTTTGTGTTTTGATTGTCTTTATATTTGTTTTCTGGAAAAAAGAAACTAAAAGGAACCAATGTGTTTATTAATTAAGTAAAACAGGTCGAAAAAATAAGGTTTATCCATTTGTAAATAAAAAAAATAAAGATTAATGTGTCTCTCATTTGGATTATCGGTAACGCTTTCTTTTACAGTAAAGTACTTACAGTGTACTTAAGTGGTATTTACATGGTACTTATAGTGTAACTACTGGGTACTTTCAGGGTACTTAAATGGTACTTTTTATGGAATTTACTGGGTACTTACAGTGTGTTTACATGGTACTTTCTATGGTACTTTACTGGGTACTTACATGATACTTTTTGTGTCTACTCTGTACTTACATTGTACTTACTGTGTATTTATATGGTACTATTTGGTTCATACCTATGTGGTACATACTGGGTATTTATAATATTCTTACTGGGTATTTACATGTTGTGCAAAGGTGTCTTTTATGGTACTTACCACATGTAAGAACAAGGTAAGTACAAATAAAGTACCTTGACCTTTAGGTCTGCACTCGCTGCACGTTTCATGGTATTTACCATGAATTTACCACAGAAACTACCCCTTAAGTACAGTGAAACTGTAACTGTAAAAGAAAGTCAGCCCTATTTCCACTCAACTACATGGTACTTTCATTACTAAATACTGGGTATGTTCACTTGAATAGTACTTGGTACTTACCCCTTAAGTACACTGAAACTGTAACTGTAAAAGAAAGTCAGCCCTATTTCCACTCAACTACATGGTACTTTCATTACTAAATACTGGGTATGTTCACTTGAATAGTACTTGGTACTTACCCCTTAAGTACACTGAAACTGTAACTGTAAAAGAAAGTCAGACCTATTTCCACTCTATTACATGGTACTTTCAGTAGTAAATGCTGGGTATGTACACGTATTACCATCCCGTACAGTGTACATGAACACACTTGGTCTTCTGTCCTCACCACATGAGACAATGCTAACCTGTTGGTAAGGGTAAAGTAACTACATTGTAAAAACATATTCTGGCCTGATTACTTCTTGTAACATGAGGCAAGTTTAAAGAGAAACAAGACAGCTGTGAAAACAACAATCTTTAATATGATACATGTCTGCAGCATACAAAGTGTCATCACAATGAAATATGTTTTAAGTACAAAACAGTACAAAGGAGCATTCCAAAAAACACATTATTGGCCTGAGGGTCGTGCTTTTTGTCCATCAAAATTCTTTCAGCAGAGTTTGGTAACGGTGCAGGACTTCTTCAGGGTTTGTAACTGCAAGAAAATTCACAATATGAGCTCAAGTGAACATAAAAAGCATAACGACTTTGATAAAATACAAAATAAATTGTACTTATTTCATCATTTCTGTAATGAGTTTGATAAATTTCTGTGAATTCTTTATAGCTTTGACTGTAATGCTTGAAATTAATCAATTATCCTCATTTATGAACATGACAATAAATTATTCACAACTTTATATTTTAGTTACATAAACAAGAACAACAAAAAAGAAATCAAAGAAAAAAAATCAAAATTGCCATAAAAAAAATCAAATTTGTTTAGACAAAGAATGACAAAAGCAATGTTTTAATTGGCAATTGCTGTGTGTATTTCTTCTTTATAAATATTATTCGCACCTACAATTTGCATTAGCATGAAAAACATTGCAGTGTAAAAGAAAAGGAAAAAATAAATAAATAGGCAATTTCAAATTCAACACAGTTATTCACAAAAATATGTTTTAATTTTCAAACATTTACATTCACTGTTGGGTGGTATTGTTGTCTCTATCATATTTGAAAATAAATAAATAAATAAAAATAAAATAAAAACGGCGAAAGAAAAGAAAATGGGGAAACGGCATTTAAACTCTTCATTAATGTAAATAATATGTCCACTTGGTGGATTTAGCTTACTTTAGCTTACTCTCCTGTGGCTTCACGGATTCGTCTGGGATGTCTTCTTCACCATAGCTGATCTAAAGCGGTAAAAAGACGGAAGTACGTCATCATTATTTTAAATAAACGCCTTTCTTTGATTTTCCCAGAAAGACGTGCGCTCAGTCAAACGACCACAGAACAACAGACTTTATCATTTAGGCTACGTGCTTGTTTTACAGGTGCCTCTCTCCTGGTAAGTAACAAAAATGTTTGTAGATTTTCATTACAAACTTTGAAAATGTATACATGAAATAACTGAAATTATTGCAGCAAGGTAGACAGGCTCTTACGTCACGTTTCAAACACAGAGATAGCAGCTTGAAATCACGAGGTTAGCTTCTTTATAAAGTTTGATCAGTTAAAATATTTACATGTAATTTATCCAATATTTTAAAAAAAAAAACCACTGGCTTACCTGCCAGATGAAGAGAAATTCAAACTGTTGCGCGCGCCTCGAGGTTCTCCGGATTAATCTGCACGTTCACTTTGGGGGTAGTTGTGCTGCATTCAAGTGCGCTGGGAATTTGCAACTTTACTTCCCCTGCCATACTTAACAAAAACACACACTCGGGGTGTTTTTAGTATTAAAACTAATTATTTAGCCTTGTTGTTTTACATATTTTCCTGACATTATATAATATATATTTAAAAAAGTTCATTTTTAGAACAATATTTAAAAAAAGTTAAGTTTTGAATAATTTATTATCATGTTTTTAAATGAGGATAGTACTTGATTAATTTCAAGCATTACAGTCAAAGCGATAAAAAAATTCATAGAGATTTATCAAACTCATTACAGAAATGATTAAATAAGTAAAATTTATTTTGTATTTCATCAAAGTCGTTATGCTTTTTATGTTCACTTGAGCTCATATTGTGAATTTTCTTGCAGTTACAAACCCTGAAGAAGTCCTGCACCTTTACCAAACTGGACAAAAAGCACGACCCTCAGGCCAATAATGTGTTTTTTAGAATTCTCCTTTGTACTGTTTTGTACTTAAAACCTATTTCATTGTGATGACACTTTGTATGCTGCAGACACGTATCATATTAAAGATTGTTGTTTTCACAGCTGTCTTGTTTCTCTTTAAACTTGCCTCATGTTACAAGAAGTAATCAGGCCAGTATATTTTTTTTACAATTTAGTTACTTTACCCTTACCAACAGGTTAGCATTGTCTCATGTGGTGAGGTCAGAAGACCAAGTGTGTTCATGTACACTGTACGGGAAGGTAATAAGTGGCATTTACTACTGAAAGTACCATGTAATAGAGTGGAAATATGTCTGACTTTCTTTTACAGTACAGTTTCATTGTACTTAAGGGGTAAGTACCAAGTACTATTCAAGTGAACATACCCGGTATTTAGTAATGAAAGTACCATGTAGTTGAGTGGAAATAGGGCTGACTTTCTTTTACAGTTACAGTTTCACTGTACTTAAGGGGTAAGTACCAAGTACTATTCAAGTGAACATACCCGGTATTTAGTAATGAAAGTACCATGTAGTTGAGTGGAAATAGGGCTGACTTTCTTTTACAGTTACAGTTTCACTGTACTTAAGGGGTAAGTACCAAGTACTATTCAAGTGAACATACCCGGTATTTAGTAATGAAAGTACCATGTAGTTGAGTGGAAATAGGGCTGACTTTCTTTTACAGTTACAGTTTCACTGTACTTAAGGGGTAAGTACCAAGTACTATTCAAGTGAACATACCCAGTATTTAGTAAGGAAAGTACCATGTAGTTGAGTGGAAATAGGGCTGACTTTCTTTTACAGTTACAGTTTCACTGTACTTAAGGGGTAAGTACCAAGTACTATTCAAGTGAACATACCCAGTATTTAGTAAGGAAAGTACCATGTAGTTGAGTGGAAATAGGGCTGACTTTCTTTTACAGTTACAGTTTCACTGTACTTAAGGGGTAGTTTCTGTGGTAAATTCATGGTAAATACCATGAAACGTGCAGCGAGTGCAGACCTAAAGGTCAAGGTACTTTATTTGTACTTACCTTGTTCTTACATGTGGTAAGTACCATAAAAGACACCTTTGCACAACATGTAAATACCCAGTAAGAATATTATAAATACCCAGTATGTACCACATAGGTATGAACCAAATAGTACCATATAAATACACAGTAAGTACAATGTAAGTACAGAGTAGACACAAAAAGTACCATGTAAGTACCCAGTAAAGTACCATAGAAAGTACCATGTAAACACACTGTAAGTACCCAGTAAATTCCATAAAAAGTACCATGTAAGTACCCTGAAAGTACCCAGTAGTTACACTATAAGTACCATGTAAATACCACTTAAGTACACTGTAAGTACTGTACTGTAAAAGAAAGCGTTACCGGATTATCTAACAATATTTATTGATGAATTTCTTTTTATGTTTTACTTAGAAACACCAAAAACGACAACAACAGGATCATGGCGTGCCTTTAGATGACTCCGCTCATGCTATAATGTCATTCTTGATGAAGTATTGGAGACATTTTGATGACGTGTCTTTATTTTCCATAAATATATTCTTTGCCTGCCTGTGGTTTACTTGGTGTCAGTATTTGACATACAGACAGCAGGTAATGCAGGAAAACAGCTGCACTTTATGACATCATAAATAAACAATCCATCATTTAGGGGGAAAAATCAGGACAATGTTTTTTTATCTATTTCTTCAGACTCAAAACGTTAAATATATTGGTGCTGCTGTGTTAATGTTTCAGATCAATTTACATTTAATATTATTTATTGATTGAATTATTTTTCTCTGCATCAAATGGTTCAGTTGGACAAAATGTTTCTAGTTTAAATAAGGAATGACAGATTTTTTTTATTTCAGGCAATTTAAGCTTTTTTCTGTTTTAGACTAGAACAGAGTTTCTATGTGGCTAAATATTTGGATTTATATTGCTTTTTTATTTTGTTAATGTTAAAAATGTTAGAAATTTCAGGTATACGTACACAATCTTTATAGATACTAACCTACATACTATAGTTTGACTGCGCCAGTGTGTGTGTGTGGGGGGGGCGCAAAACGTTTTCTTTTTCCTAGGGGGGGCCTGGCAAAAATTAATTGAGAAGCACTGATTTAGAATAATATTATGTATATTTGAAACCAGCTTTATAACAGTTGACCTTAGTTCAACTTTCTTCTGATATTTTTCCCGTATATTAAAATAAACATTTTAAAAAATATATTTGGTCTGTCATTGAGTAGATTTTTCTATAAATATATATATTTTTTAAATGTGCTTCTTTTTTTTTGTTTATTCCAGTTACAAAAAATATTTAGGATGGATGCATCCTTACTTCTCCCATGGACTCCCTTTAAAAAAATAAAAATAAAGAAGGTGTGACTTATTCTTGGCTGAAGCACCAGAACAACATTCATGGCAGCTGACAAGCTGCTCTAAATTTACTCAGCTCTGTGGGCTCGACTCCCAGCAACAGGCGACCAACACAATCATGCTCCAGTGTTGTTAAGCAGCATATTTCGGGCTCGGCAAGCTTCCAGCATTAAGTGTAATCTACATCTCTATCACATTTCGCTGTCAGACATCCCTGCAGGGGTTTCGGTGGCTGATTGCTGTTCCCGCTTTGTAGCAGCCGGTTTGAACCGTTCTGTTCCCCGCATTGATTTTCCTTTTCCTCTGTTTCCAGATTCTCGAGCTGGGGAGGGAGCGCCGAGAACGGTGGACCATGCAGTCATCGGGGGAGTGGTGGCCGTGGTCGTCTTCGCCATGCTCTGCCTACTCATTGTCCTGGGTCGCTACTTTGCAAGACACAAAGGTACGAAGGAACACAAATAAACTTAGGAGTAAATCGGAAATATGAAGATTCCTCAAACATAATAAGAAGTGAGGGTATATTAAAATACCTTAACAAGCTTTGTTAACGCATTAACAAGCATTATAATAGAATTTTTAGGGTGTTAGTAAGACATTTATTAGTACAATAGATACAATCATCTGGATTTACAGAAACAAACCTGTCATTCATCAGCAGTTTAAGCCTTAGATGCACTTTATGACCTACGGCTGTCCGTACGTCACACTCCAGTTTGACCATGCAAATGTTCATGCACGGGGTGTGCACGTGATACACAAGTGGGATGCCCACACAAACTGCACTCTGATTGTACAGTGCACAGGTTTTGAGGGGATTGAAAAAAGGAAAAATCCGTACGACACGCCTACATCCCACGTGTTATTTACGTGTTCAATACGACCCGTGCACGGACATTTTTGCTCTACGGGTTCACCAAACGGTCTTCGACCTTGACACGTCGTTTCGCCAGTACAGACAGCCCGCATCCACTTGTTAGGGCAGTTAATATAAGGGTGAAAGCCTCTCATTAGGTGATTGTTTAATGGATGATTGTGTTTCGATCAAATATGTTCCTTACTTTCACCAAGGCAGCATGTCACATGACAGGAGACGACAGTCAGACTATTGATCAAGGAACACACTTCCAGGGAAAATGAAACCACTGATTTGGGTTAAGACTTAAATATAAATAAATAAATAAATAAATAAATAAATAAATAAATAAATAAATAAATAAATAAATAAATAAATAAATAAATAAATAAATAAATAAATAAATAAATAAAAAGCAGATTTTGAGAAAGTCCAAGAAAAGTGTGGACAGAAATTTTTTTTAAGGATTTATAAAGAAACAACTTGGACTTTAAATGTGCAGAATATACGGACATCAACTGGTGAAAGTAAATGGATTTATGTGCACAACCCAAATCTCACTTAAGAAAAACTTAAAATCGCAACTTTTTTTCTTAATTTTCTTAATTATGTCCCTAAAAACACAATTTTCATTGGAGTAGGTCTTTAAGCTCAAAGGTTGACATTAAATATTTTGTGGAAATCGTCCAATTCAACCAACAAAAAAAATCTGTATTTTTCCACATCTACATTTATTCAATTGTTAAAGTCCTCCATAAACAAAGTAGATGGAATTGATTCCATAAACAGTTTTTATTTTATTTTGGAGCGTAGCCTGTTCCCAACCTCATTGCAAGAACGTTTGATTATTTAATTGAATGCTTTCTAAAAGATAGAGAGACATCCATGGATTACTGATGATGAGTAAAATTACATTTTTCATGCAGCCCTGATGAATACGATGATAAATGTAGTAAGTCGCCCTCGTGGCTGCAGAATAATTACAATCTATAGCAGTTTTCACACTTTGGTGTTTCTCATATGGGAAGAAATGGAATTGGGAACATTAACCACTTCAGAGGAGGAAGTGCCGTCAATGGGGAGAATTAGACGTGCAGAAGAAAGCGCTTTCTTATTTCATGGTGCTTCTGGAGAGTCTCCTCTGATTTCTGTTTGCAAGCTTACATGTTCGCCAATCGAACTTGGGGGGAAAACAGCGCAGTTCATGGCTGCCCCGCAGTTTAGAGGAGCCCCACGGCGTCCTTCTGACCCACGCGCTTCATTTATTTGCAGCCAGCCTGACCTTTTCAAACCCCTAACGCCGATTCCGTTAGCTTCACAGCTGCGTGTCAACAACTGCCAGGGCCTTCTGATTACATTTCGCCGCGCGTACGTCAAACAAGTGCCCTTTTCTCACACTAAATATGTAATATTAATGGCTTCATCAGTCTGTTGATCACGCAGTTGCTTTTTTTTGTTGTTTTAACATCACGTTTGCTCACAACTTCTTTCCACACCAACCTGTGAGTGTAAAGGAAAGATCTGTGAGGTGAGCTAACAGACGTGTGCAAAGAATATCAAGTGATGAGGAATGAACAAGACCAGCATTTTCAAACCACGGCGTGGCGGAGGAGGAACCACTCCGGGGAACTCGCCAGTTCTTCGAATGAGCTGGAAAGTTTACCAGAACTTTAAAGCAAAGTGTGCAGCTGAGATCCTTGTGCTGGATTTTGTTCTGGATTCTTTTTCCCGTCTTAAGCCTAAACCACAACTGCCATTACGGGCGGATACAGAATGACTGCAAGTAAAAAAATGGGCAAACCTGTACAGGTGACCTACACAAAATATCAAATTCGTCAACCACTCGGTGAATATGGAGTCCCAAACTGTTCCTAATTAAATAAATAAATATGTCCTTGTGCAATCAGATAATCAACCAATAAATCTCTCACAAATATATAAAAAGATCATGAAGTTGTGAAGAACCTGCATGCACACAAAGCTACTTTGGAAAATGTTGATTTTGAAATCTGAGGTTCTGAAAAAAAATCAGATTTATTATAATATTCAACATGATTAAAAATGAATATTTTAAAATGCTGTTTTAAAATAATGCACTGGTTTTTAAAGCAAAATGAAACATATTTAATAATATAATGGCTAATTTAAAATCTGTGTGCAGGTTTTTCACAATTTCATAATATTTATGAGAGATTTATTGGTTGATTATGTGATCCCACAAGGACATATTTGTTTACTTATTTCTTTATTTCTTTATTTATGAACAGTTTGGGACTCCATAGGTGAACCTGTCGAGCCAAAATGTTCATGCACTTTTTTTTCTATATCGTAGTGAACGTTTATAAACTATAGCAAAACCAGAATGTTTTTACGAATATAATAACGGTTTTTATTTCGGTTTGTTGCAAATAATTTCAGGCAGTTTCTTTTTGAACCAACCAACACCTGTCTCAACCATAAAATTTATCTGGGAAGTGTACCGAGTGAGTGTGATGTCACACATAAAAAACGGCTTTTACCTATGAAGTCATATTTGTTCCACTACAATGAGAACAAAAGTCACAGGTTTGAAATGAAAAATTATTAAATTGAGAAGAAAACTTTCCAAGTTGCAAATGAAATCATTAAAAATTTGCTTTCGAATCTTGCTTTCACTCTATCTTTGTTTTGTGTTCTCAGCTGAGCTTAGCGTGATATTTGGCCCACTAAACAGCCAATCACAGAGATGAGGGTTCATGCTGATTGGTCTAGTAGAACCCAGAAGAAGCAGTTAATCATTTGTAACTTAGAAAGCTTTGTTTTTAAAACTGAACATTTTGCTAACAGTTTTGATTTCAAATCGGGGACTTTTGTTCTCATTGTAGTAACACAAATATAACTTCATATACTTCTGGCTCAGACCAAATGTAGTCAAGTCAGGCGCCCATTTTCATGACACGGATGCGCCGATGTTGGAGCCAGACCCCTGAGCTGTCGTTTCTATGGCAACCACTCTTGCCAATCAAGACTGAGCCTGTTGAAAGGAGGCTACACGGCATCAGTCAATCAAAGATTTCCAATGTTAAAGGCTCCGCCTACATTTATAGGGCAGTTTAAAAACGTAAATTACTTTCACAGCTGAAAAATCTTGTGAAAAGAACAAGGATTATCAAGAACATGCACAATTAATAAAATAGTGGAGTGAATGGTTATTCTGAGAAATGACTGAATAACAGCTGTTTATTTAATTTTATTGGGATTTTCCACTCAGAACACCAGA
Organism: Oryzias latipes; assembly: GCF_053564925.1. NCBI lineage: Eukaryota > Metazoa > Chordata > Actinopteri > Beloniformes > Adrianichthyidae > Oryzias > Oryzias latipes. The sequence continues at coordinate 27,862,750 of NC_136250.1, forward strand.
GGGAAGAGGTCACCAGTCCCGTTCTCATACACAGATTTCTGATATTTGTCTACATTAAAGGCCCCCCCTTCAGCTTTTTAGTTTGTTACAGCATTAATTCCACACGAAACACAACCCCAAAGTGGTATTTTGATCCATTCACTTGGTTTTCCTCTAAAAACCTGCGCTCTGAGCACCAGCCTGTCCCAATCCATGAAAACGAGCGGGTTCCCACATTGTGATGTAACAAAGTGAGAACCACCGCTTCCAGGAAGAGTCTGCACTGCCAGCACCGCCCCCCCTGGCTAACACACACACCCACTTCCTCCGCTGAGCTAGCGGTGATTGGCTAAGCGCTTTCATTTTATATGCACGATATGCACATCCATCTTTGTAAAAGTTCGGATGTTGTTCGTTTTGGTGGGCGAGACGCAGACGCGCCGCCGAGGCCGGCTTCAGGTGGACGTCATGAAATGGGCGGCACCCACACGCGGCAACAGGCGGAGCGTCACAGATCGGGTCGTCTTACTTCCTGATTGAAAAATGAACTGCCAAAATAACTCCTATTTCATTGGAAAAAAAAAAGACTTTAGCGTGGCAAATGTGATATATTTTCATCTATAAGGCTATGGTTTACTCTGAAATGCTTCAAAGTTACCTGACATTGGCCCTTTAAAACCTTTTCCTTCACACTTGAGTACCTTGTCAAGATCTCAAAAAATATTTTGAGAGAAAAAAACTCTGGAAATTGTGCGAGTTTTTTCCCTGCAGCGTGTCATCACCAGTAAACCACTCCAGGATGGAAATACGTCCTGTAAGAGGTTTTAAAGTGACGTTTTCTTTTTGCTGAAGTTGACGAGGTTAATTTGGAGTTGTGATCCACGCTCTCGATCCTTGGTTTTTAGACTGTAATTCTTAATGAAAAGGAGGGAAATGTCACATGATGTGAATATCGCTGATCATCTGGGGGTAATTAGGTGCTAGAGCCAAAGTGTTTAAATCTTTTTTTACCCAAGCAGCAGGTTCTCATCAGGTCTTTGACTGTGTGCCACCCCCCACCCCCTTTCAGGGACCTACTTTACACACGAAGCCAAAGGGGCAGATGACGCCGCGGACGCCGACACGGCCATCATCAACGCCGAGGGCGGCCACACCAACTCCGATGAGAAGAAGGAGTACTACATCTGATCTAAACTGGACCCCGCCCCCTCGCTTCCAAAGTCCTCCTCGGGACACGGAGCTGTATTTTTTTTTTTTGAGGGGGGGGGGGGGGTGTATTGGGCAGATAGGGGGGCAGAGAAGGGGACTGAAGAAGGGCTTTTTGAGCTGGATCGCTTTTAGAGAGGGTCGGAAAGTAGAGAGGTTGTAAAGAGCAGCCTGGTTTCAAGCCGTTGTTTAGTCTAGTCTGCAGACGTAGAGGGAATGTTTTGTGTGTTTAAAAAAAAACAAAAACGGTGTAAAAAAAATATTAAAAGATTTTAAAAAAAAAAGGTGGGGTTTTCAGTAAACTGAGAAGGGGCCGGGTTGGGGGGGGGGGGGGAGGGTTTGCCAGACGTTGCCAGAAATCACTGTAGAGAGCTTCACCATTCAACACCTTCCCTACTGCTGGTTTGATTTGGTTTTTGCAGAAACTTCTGTGCCTTGTTCGGATTTTTCTTTGTTTTATCCACACGTTGCATCTGTGTTGACGTCACTTCCCGTTTTCCACGCTTCATTAGTAACACCCCCCCCTCTCACCACCAGCGCTCGTCTCTCCCGGTGTGCTGTCGGCAAACCGCCCACGATTCGTTTCTGTAAGTGTCTGCGCGCCCCAGTCCTCTCCTGCATCACAACAACTTTCCAGTATACTGTGATTTTGTCTCAAGCCATCACTTCCTCTTCCTTTTCCCTCAAGTTTTGACAGCTCCAAGGAAAAAAAAAAATGCATGGAACGCTTTACATATCAATGTACAAAGGATTTAAATGAGGCAAAGGTTTGTCGTAGCGGACTCCGAAAAAAAAAAGAACCATCACCCACAATCAATTTTAAAAAGGGGGAGGCAGCAAAACATGATATAGAGGGAAATTCCAATTCTCTCAGGATCTAAATTCAATTTTAGCAACCTTAGTTTGCGCATCAGGGCAGATAAACAATGTTAGTTCACTCTCTAAATCGATTACTTTTCTTAGTAAAAAGAAGTGTCACTGAATTTTTCCTCGCTGCCCCGTTTTCTTCTTTTGCCTCCATTCCACTTTTCCTTTTATTTATCTAAACCGACGGCCTGTTGTCCTGCTGGATTCTTATTGGATCACTACGATGGGTTCAAAGTGATCTCCATCTCCTCCCAGCCCAAGACATTCTTTTCCAAACAAATGAGAAAAAAAAAGGAAAAATTCCTCTACTCCCGTTTGGCACATTCCTGGTTCAGAAGCTGTGGCAGCTGGAAAAAAACTTAAAGTCCCAGTCCGATCCTCTTTTGATCTATTTTCAAAGCGTTCCCACTGGTCTTTTAATTCGAATTATGCTGTTTTTAGCCAAACAAACCTGTGTCGTTTTCAAGGACATAGTTTCTGCAGAGCGGCAGGAGTTCATTAGAAATTCACCTCTAAATTGCGGCCTTTGGAACTGAGCAACTCCGCCACCCTTTCCCATCACCCATGATTGCACTGCAAAAACAGGCCCCGGAAACATTTTTACTCTACTGGCAGATTTTTTCTTTAGCCCTGGAGAACCCACGGGGTCAAATTTGTCTGCTGTTTATTTTGTTTTTTTATTGTAATTGTAGAATTTTTTTTTTTTTTTTTGGTAGCTGTTCATTGGCGTTACTCAAAATGGACAAACAATTTAAAAAATTGTCGAATTAACTTATTTTTCCCACCCCAAAAAAGCAAGAATTCCTATTTTAAGAAAACAATTTCTTAACCTACGATTGTTTGGCCTTTGAAAAACGTTCTTGATATGTTTATTTGAAAGTAAGGTACTTTTTTGTTTTACCCTCTTGATATTTAGTTTTTGCAGCGACAGCTTTCTGTTTGGTGGATGCATCAGAATGGAGCAGAGCGGGGAGCTTGTGGCCCACCCGGCATATTTTGGACGTCACAAATACCGTCTTTTTCAAGCGCCATTTTTTTTCGTCCGCTCCAGATTCACAGCAATTTGGCTAGAGAAATACTCAGAAAAACAATTTTAAACCTGATTCTCTTTAAAAATGTCCGTTATCAGAAAAGCGCCACAAAAAACTTAGTGTTTTAGTATCGAAGTGGGTCTTTAAAGGTGATCAGAAATGTTGTACATAATTCCAAAAACAAACATTTTTGTTCCCTCTTTATCAGGCTCGTGTAATGCCAAGCATAAGCCGGCGAAATCACTGCTGTAATGAACACTAATCTTTACTTAGACCTATTTTTTACGCTTTTATTAGAAGTACAGTCGAGTACCTTTGTGGGGTTTTTTTGTATCACGCTCATTGTAAGTTTGATCGAACAGGCAAATGTGTGGGAGAGTAAAGGAGACAGGTTTTCGTCATCGTTGGCATTTCCGCGGCAGCTTTTGTATACTTAAATATTTCCTGCGTTCTGCATGTGTGTGATGCTCTCCGTTTTGCTTTATATATCACCCGTCAAAACTGACCCCTGGGGCAGTTTTGTTGCGCCAGGTGGTGCGTGCTGAGGATGCCAAAAGTCATTCATTGCTTGTGACTTGTTCCACATTTTGTGCTCCTTGGTGTTGACCCCTGACTTGCATTAGCTTCTTGCCGTAAGCAGTGAGAGCGTGCTGATGGACCGCTGAAGCGTTCGCACGGCGAGCAACGTTCTTTCTGTGGCGTCTGTGGATGATTCGAGTTAGACGGACCGCCTGTCCTTCATCTAAAATGGTCATTTTCAATCCAAGTATTTGACAGGCCTATCTTGGAACATCAGGACCTTTGGACCGTCTGAGCAGGGGCTCAAACGATGCGGACAAATCCAGCCTCAATAGACTACCGGTAACTGCTCATTCATGCTTGCTTGCCTTATTACGTTTTCTCGATTGTCTAGTTTCGTTTGGGAAGCAAGTAAAAGTTTAGTTCCTGTATGTGCAAATGAACTCGAGTCTGTTGGTGACGTTTCTCATTCATTCAGGGGATGTCAAAGTTGAGTCGTGGCGTCTGGACTTAAAATCTTTCATCCAAGTGGCTTCATCAGACTGACAAAGCCATTTGGATGAGCGATGGTCTTCTTTCACTAGGAAAGAAGACCAACCCTGAGTTTACAGTGGTCTGCAGTGCATCCCCATTGGCATATTTCAAAACCCGGAATTTTCTTTTTTATTCCGGCTTTTTATCGCGACGTTAACGGACTGGAAACAGAATCCTGCGTTGAGGTTCGGAGACAAGAATGAGATGCAGGCATGACGAGGCGATGTCAACATTACCTTTGATTGATAAAGGTTCTATCTATTTTTGTCGATGCAATGGAGACGCACTAGTGGAAATCAGCCTTTGAGTCCAGATGCACAATTCAACTTCAAGAACCAGAGTCTGGACAGACTATTCGACCAAAGAGCAGGAAAGAACCGAAGAGAATAAATTAGGAAAAACAGCACCAAGTATGGGGGATACAAACTATAGAGAGAATGAATGTTGATTTATGGGTAATGGAGTAAGGAGGTGAAGGCTCTTCTCAAAACCATGGGAGGACATAGAGGAAGAGCTGTTTACCTCCTCGAGTCTTTTTTCTTTCTTTGCAGCCCACAAACAAGCAAAGTTTTTGAAATCTACAATTTCTTTTTTCAGGCAATGTGGTCTAATCTTGAGAGTGCAATGGGAAAACAAATTAAATCAAAATTACCTACCCAACTAAACTGAGTCCATCAAACTGCAGATATGAAAAATCCTCAAAATTTTCTGGTGCTTTGAGTTAAACCCTAAAAAAACCCTGATGTTCCAGATGGGAGATTGACATACAGTGATTTTTTAAACTCCTCCTGAATTCAGACAAAAAGAAAAAACACTGCAAAAAGCTGCCAATTTGTTCTAGCAGCTGTGCGCGGACCCCAGTAAAACCAAATTTTTCTAAAAATATATATTGTCCCTGGGACAGTTTAGCTCAGGAAACACAATTTAAAAAAACATATTTCTTTTTTTAAATGCTCACATTGACAGATCATGTAATAACTGTGCGATATTTCAGAGAGAGGTTCGTCATTTATTTTACATTTTAAAAAGTCATTTATTGTAAATCAAAGTAAATTCTTGTTTCAAAAGATTTTTGTAACATTTTGGGGATGGAAACACCTTTAAGTTCTTACCAAAAATATTTGATTTTTGACAACTGGCCCCACATGATTTCACTTTTTTTACAAAAAAGTTACCCATCTTCCTGCATTATGAAGACATCATTCTTTTTTTTTTTTGGTCTAAGTGCAGCTTTTTGTGTATTTTTCATCGTATGATCTGATAGTCTTTAGTGAAAGTCACATCTAAAAGTACATGACATTAAAATCTTGCAGACAGAAGCTATATTGAAACTCAAAATGTCACTTTCCCGAAATGCCTCATTTTACAAAGAATTCACTGATGCGTAAAAATGCACAGTTAATAAAGTCTTATAGCAGCAATGCATCCATTTTATTTCTGTGTCTGTCTTGCACATAAATACAGACACATGCTTGTAATCAATATTTGATCTGAGGATTATGAAATAATTCTTCCTGAGTTAAATCCCTGTTGCCAGAATTGACGAAGTCCAGAGGTTTTTCTGACGGAAGTCCGCAGACGGTCCACGTCCTGCATGCAGACACACTGGTTCTTTGCTGTTGCTCGCTGTGTGAACCATCATGCAGACAATTCTTTCCTGTGAACGTTTAAGCGTCTCTTTTTTTTTCTCAGTCCGCAACTCCGACTTTCAACACATCACAAGTGTGATAGCTTTAATAACCATCGTCATGCATGAAGACAGCATTCAGTCCTCCCACACTGAGGATTTTGGGGTTGCTGGAGGGCGTCGTTTCACCTGATCAGGACTTATCTGTGCATACGAAGTGTTCTTTGCTATTTTAGACGACACCAGCCAGACTGTGTGTAGCCATGCGTATGATTTTAGCTTTGTCATTAAATGTGGCAGTTTGTAGGGATTTAATCGGAGAAATGCTGTAGATGCTGTCCAGCTTTCTCCAATCTGTTAAAACTTGATTTATTTTATATGGTCACTGACGAATCACCACAAAGTTGACACTGTATGCTGATGACACTGTTCCGTGTTTGTGTTAAATTGATGGGCGGGGCCTGAGTGGTAGTACAGGTGAGGTTAGATGTTTTACGGTCTGATGTCTGGTTAAAAATAAAAAGATAATAACAAATGAAAAAAACTTTATTGCTTGATGAATTCCAAGGCAGATGTCACTTCATCAGTTATTCCAAGAATGTGTGACTTGTATTGAACAGTGAGCGCTGTTTTGCTTCAGTGACATGTGGCAGCTTCCATTTAAGTCCGACTTCAGAAAAATCTACTTGTCAGTAAAGGACTAGAACTGAATATTGTCTTCTACTTCAAAGGATAATGCATTCCTACTTACTATGTAGATATTTCCATTTTTCTGAAATAAAAATCCCATTTCTTTTCGTCAATTTTCCCTGCCCCTTTAAGATAAAAAGAAAGAAATCAATTTAATTGATTGAAACATTTGACTACATATTGGAATTATTGAATGAATTAAAACAAGACTTGGCACTTAAACTGAGGTCCCACGTGAAATTCTTTTGATAATGTCCTGTCTCAGGTCCATGACCGACGTGACTGCATCTCAGGTAGAATGCAAAGTTTTGGCCCCACCTGTCGGGAAAGGAACCCATCCATCAAGTCAAGTGCAACACGTTCTTTTAGATCCAAAACCTGCATATATGTTGTACATGTTTTATGTATTTTTCTTAATATTTGGTGCATTGTAAAAATGTGTTTAGTATTGCTTTTCTGTTGTCATATCATGAAGAAGTTCAATGTTTCTTGAAATGAAGCAGGATCATGTTGTGGGTTGTACTTCTGTCACTTTGAAAGCTCCACCGCCTTTTGATTCCCAAAAATCTTGGATTGTTTCACTGGTCATTGTTTCCGATTGATTCTTTTGTCTCTCTGCTGTACTTTGGAAATGTAACGTGTATTAATGGAGAAAAAGGAGTTCCACATTCCCATACACATTTTGTATTGGTTCATAAATAGACATTTTTACAAAAACAATGAAGAGTTCTTGTCTTAATAAAAGAGAAAAGATATTAATGTCCAAAACAAAATGTGTCTGTTTTGCTTTTTCGGTTAAATCCTCAATATCAGGAAGTTATTGGGGAAATGGAAGACACAAAGGCAGGTTTATCAAACAAGTTTGCTCTACAAAACTGTTGGACTCGAAAAAATGTAAATTCTAATCAAAATTCTCAAATGAAAGTGAGAAGTTCTCATCACCCTCTCTTTTTTTCTCCATGGCGCTAATCCTTTTTTGTAAACATGCAACATCATAATAATATGACAAATAAAGTTTTATAGTGAAAAATACAGTTAATATACATTTTCTGAAGAAAAATAACTTAAATGAGCTTTAAGTCACATGTGAGAATAGATGTAATTTTATTCCCTCATCTAATGGTTGCTTATGACTTGGTTTTGATAAATCATAAATATGAAGTTTTGAATTTTCTTTGTGTTTTTATGGGTTTTAGTTATATGTTTTAACATTATAGTAGTTATTTGAAGAGTAACCAGCAGCAATTAATAGCTCAACAGTTTAAATATGACAGATATGTGGTTAATTAACTTATAATAGAATAATCCAAATTTGGAGAAGATAAATCACAACAGGAGTCCAAAAAAAATAAATGGAAAATGGTTGTTTTATTCGTTAAACTATCATGTGTAACCAAGTCCTCCAGCTGATTGCAACGCAATAGCTCACTGAATGAGCCTTAAAATAACTATTTAACTAGTTAATGATCACATGGTACAGTGGTTAGTGCTTTCCCCTCACAGAAGGTCCCAGTTCAAATCCCAGTTTGGACCGTTGTGTGTTGAGTTTGCATGTTCTCCTTGTGCACTTGTGGGTTTTCTCCAGGCACTCCAGCTTTCTCCCACAATCTAAAAACATCCTTCCTAGATTGATTGATTACTCTAAATTCCCTAGGTGTGACTCTGACTGTGCATGGATGTGTGATTGCGTGACCCTGCCAAAGACTGGCGACCTATCCAGGGTGTACCCCGCCTTCACCCAACAGTTGCCAAGTTAGGCTGTGGCTGCCCCGTGACCCCACAAAGGTTACAACAGATTAATAAAATGGATGGATGGATGATCCCAGGAGCACAAGTGACCCGCCTAAGCTGTAGCCCGCCATGATCCAATAGCGGTTGGGTTAGGCTACAGCAACCCCCTGACCGAAAAAATATTAGGTGAGTTTTGATGGATGATCCCTGAAAAACCATCAAATCAACAAACAGCTAATGTCCAGTCGTGAAACAATTATTGTACTGAGATCTTCAGAAAGATTTACATGAGGTCTTAACCCTTGTGCTGTCTTGTGGGCTCCAGATGACCCCACTCCCAACGTTAACATGCCTTCGAGGCCACCTCTAAGTGTTGGTAAGACTGGCCCCGTACTGACTAGAGTCAAATTCAAGTGTGCAAGTGATACGTTAATTGTTCATAGGCTGCCCCTAGGATGTCCACTTAAACTACACTACCACCCATGAGTGCAGTTGTGACTAAAGTTTAACCCTTGTGCTGTCCAAGGCACTTTAACATTGGGAGTTGGGTCATCTAGACCCCACTAGACAGTGCGCTGAACCTTTTTTTCTTAAGTGATTTGTGATCTTCACTAGTTTCCATGGATTACATGAAATCCTCTCTATCTTTATCCACCTTTGTCATGGTAGGGAGAACACATCAATGTAAGGCTGGGGTCATTTTGACTTTCTTTTACAGTCCAGTTTCATTGTACTCAAGGGGTAAGTACCAAGTAATATTCAAGTGAGCATACCCAGTATTTAGTACTGAAAGTACCATGTAGTTGAGTGGAAATAGGGCTGACTTTTTTTACAGTCCTGTTTCATTATACTCAATGGGTAATTTCTGTGGTACGAGTGTAGACCTAAAGGTCAAGGTACTTTATTTGTACTTGCCTTGTTCTTACATGTGGTAAGTACAACAAAAGACACCTTTGCACAACATGTAAATACCCAGTAAGTAGATTATAAATACCCAGTATGTACCACATAAGTATGAACCAAATAGTACCACATAAATACACAGCAAGTACCATGTATATCACGCATTTATCAGAAAAGACTGAAATTTCATACATAGAAAATGTGAAAAATGTACGTAATGACTGTTTGACACGACCTTAAGGCATGCAGTCAAGGCCATGTCACGCAGCCACTATGCACATTTTGCGCATATGTCACGGATGAAAATTGAGAAAGGTTGTCGTCTGTTTGTGAAATTTTCACAGGTGTATCACGAATTAACCACATTGAAACGGTAAGGCTTTCTTTTATAGTACAGTACTTACAGTGTACTTAAGTGGTATTTACATGGTACTTATTGTGTAACTACTGGATATTTTCAGGGTATTTACATGGTACTTTTTATTGAATTTACTGGGTACTTATAAGGTGTTTACATGGTACTTTTTATGGGACATACTGGGTACTTACATGATCCTTTTTTGTGTCTACTCAGTACTTATGTAACCGGGACAGCCTTTATCTTATTTTATAATAGCACAAAATCTGTTCAAGGGTTACCATACCTGAGGGATCTCCAACAAACTACTGCATTACACTACTAGTCATAGCCCCTCCTTCCTTTCTTCTTCTACTTCTTTTGACTCCCCTATATATTCCAAAGGCTACTGTTCCCCACCCCCTTTTGTATCACCTCCTGTCAGAGAGGTGGGTGCCATCATCCTAAAATCATTTTATAATCCCAATACATCCTATTGTTTATTGCCCTTTTGGGTTTAATTTTTATTTGTATAACTACAGCAATGTTTGTTTCTAACTTGTGATGTGATGATTAAAAGGGATTGATGGTTCAGGAGAGATATTTTGGGGATTCACTGTTAAAGCTTAAATGTCGATTTGTTTTGTTTATATAGGAACTGGAGTGGGCAGGATCACACAGTGTATTGTTTTCTGTTTGTTTTATTACCAGGTATGTATGAGAAAAATGTGAGTGTAAAATGTGTTACAGAGCCTGTATAAGGTTTTAAGCTAGCATGCCGCGTGCGGCATGCCCTTTTGTATGACCTCCTGTCAGAGAGGAACTGGAGTGGGCAGGATCACACAGTGTATTGTTTTCTGTTTGTTTTATTACCAGAATAAAGGGAGGCTTCTCTCCAAGAGGTAACACTGTGTCACACCATATATTAACCAGCACAACGCAGAAAGCGACCGGTTACACTTACATGATACTTGCTGTATTTTTATGTGGTACTATTTGGTTCATACTTATGTGGTACATACTGGGTATTTATCATATACTTCCTGGGTATTTATATGTTGTGCAAAGGTGTCTTATGTGGTACTTACCACATGTAAAAACAAGGTAAGTACAAATAAAGTACCTTGACCTTTAGGTCTTCACTCGTATGTTTCATGGTATTTACCATGAATTTACCACAGAAACTACCCCTTAAGTACAATGAAACTGAACTGTAAAAGAAAGTCAGCCTTATTTCCACTCTATTACTTGGTACTTTCAGTAGTAAATGGTGGGTATGTTCACGTATTACCTTCCTATACAGTGTACATACACACTTGGTCTTCTGACCTTTCCAAATAAGACAATGCTAACTTGTTGGTAAAGGTGAAGTAACTGTATTCTAAAAACATTTTCTGGCCTGATTACTTCTTGTAACATGTGTCAAATTTAAAAAGAAGCAAGACAGCAGTGACAACAACAATCTTTAATATGATACACTTCTGCAGCATACAAAGTGTCATCACAATCACATCACAAAAAGGATGATTCCAAAGAACAGATTTTTTTTATATTCTTTATCTTTTCTTCCAGAGATTTGTGTTGTTCCAGGAATGATTGGCACTCCTTTGCATAGCTCGGGTTTGTCACCCACCGTGAAAACAGGAAATGGCCCCCCTTCCTCACCTTTTCCAGCCAAAGTCATTTCTGCAATAGTTGCAAATCAAATCTATTGTATTTTTGTCTATATCACACTGGCGACATGTGAGGGTCGTGCTTTTTGTACGTTGAAATTCCTTCAGCAGAGTTTGGTATCGGTGCAGGACTTCTTCAGGGTGTGAAACTGCATCCTAGAGGCAGCCTATGAACAATTAACGTATCACTTGCACAACCGCATTTGACTCCAGTCAGTGTGGGGCCAGTCTTACTAACACCTAGAGGGTGGCATAAGGAAACTGTACCACAGCATCACCTGTATGTTATAAAAATGTGCAACCAGCATTAGCCTTACGAATACTTTGCAACACACTAACCACATTCACAATAACTGCTTATTCTCTTTTCATCACATCCCTTGAACACACCACATGGCCCTTCCTGAGCCCAGACAACCCAAAAGCCCACATCATCCATATGGGTCCACCCCCATATGGGAACATGTGACTAAGGCTTTTAAAACAGGACAGTGGTGTCAAATGTCTACTTTTTCAAAACATTAAACAGAGAAAAAAAACAAAGTAAGATTTTTATTGCAGCTAAATTCAATGAAGTAATACAAAGTTGCATGTAGAAACATTTGTACATGCAAACCTGTAAAAAAATATAAGAAAACCCAGATATTAGAAGATTTATTCAACTCTTAGACTTTCAGGGTGTTGAGAGCTTGTTCTTATTCTGAGGTGAGCTTTGACAAGTCCAAATGTCATGTAATTTTAACCACATGAATTAATTTGAACATAGAAAATTTCATTAAAGTCCTAATTAACCCCAAAAAAGGGTAATATTTGGAGCAGCATCATGACTGCTTGAATAAAAAAACTGGTTTTGACTTTGAAAATCAATCCTCCTAGACCCGTGAAGTGAACCTTTTAATCTCACTTCATAAATAAATGGAGACAATCCTATTGATTTCAAACTGGTAGACCATGTTGACACGAGGGGAACTATCTGCCACAGTAAAATATGATTCTTCCCTCATATTTAATGTAGAAGACTCGGGCTTTAGACCCTTGTAAGTATTCGATGGATGACTTGAGTAAAAGACGATGTTATCTTTTTAATTACATTTTCACCTCAGGTTCTTATTATGCCTCAAGTGCTGTACATAATGAGCCAACATCTTAAATAAGTAAAGGTGATACCACTATTGATTAGAAAGGGAAGACCGGAGGCGAGCCATCAGTCATAGAAAATGTACTTTTGAGTTCATATTTAATGCGGGGCGCCGGTTGGTCTCTTACAAACTCATTACTTGATATCCTCAAATAATTTAAAAAGAAAGAAATACAATTCATTAAGTGTGCCTGGGCAAACGCCGTCCCTTAATAAAGCTGGCGTATAATCGTTTCGCCGCACGCGTCCTTGATGATGTTATTTTGTGATACGATTGAAAAGGCCAGCAGCTTGTCTCCTCGTGGGCCCAATAGGTTAATATTGATGTCTAAATTGAGCGGGACTTTGTTTTTAAACGTCGGCAGTGCAGTTGTCGACGTCCAAAACAGGATTTTCCCTTTTGTTTAACACCCACCAAGAGGCTGTAAAGATTACGGGGCAGTAAAGGGGCCCAGTAAAACAGACCCTTACAGTCTTGTATCAGCAGCGCCTGGTTTAGAAGTGATTTATTTGTTGGGAAATTGCGAGGTGCAGAAGGGCGCCGAGCCACGCAGCCTTGCAGTGAGAGCGACGCTGAAGACAGCTCGGAAAAACCCGACCCTATTTAAGAGCAACGATTAAGCATCTTGTCTCTGCACTGCAATCAGACGAGTCTTCATTGTAAAAGAAATCCTTTTTGCATGTAACCATGAAACAAAGCAGCTCGGTTTTATTTCCGCCGGGAAATGACTATTTATTTTGGGAATTGCAATCCTGACACTTGGAGATTTGCTGTCTAGGATAAGAAATGTGACTTTTTTGGGACGCAGAGACGCCTCCAAACAGTTTAAAATAAAAATAAAAAGTGAGGTCTTTTGGTCGTGGTCACAGAGAGTTGGTTGGGGTAGTGAGATTAGAGTTAGAATGGAAGTCATGAGAATTGTCTGGTGGTAAGCCAGAGACAGAAACTCAAAAAACTCCAACAGCAACACGAAAATAATCGGAGTGTGTCAAAGAACAACCAGGACGGATGTCTATAAGAACGAGATCCGATTCTGACCAATAAGGTGAAAACTAGAGACCAGGGGCCTCATTTATAAAACTTTGCGTAGGATTTGCGTCAGAAGTGGCGTACGGATGAAACATAGGACGTGCGTACGCACAGAAATATTCGGAGTTATAAAACCGTGCGCACGCACATCCTACGCATCTTTCCCTTAATAAATCACAACCAATTCTAAATGCTGCGCAGCTTTTGCGGCCTCATCACACGCCCATAGTTGCCCATAAATAGTCCGTGAAACGCCCACAAATGAATATTCATTGATTGCGAAACCATGCCAAACACGAAGAGAAAATCAAAAAAACGTAACTTCACTCAATGTGAAGTAGAAGTTATCGTTGGCGAGGTGGAAAAGAGGAGAATAATGTTGTTTGGAGGGCACAGTGTGGGCATTACTAATGCCAAAAAGGCACGTGAGTGGCAAACGGTGGCAGACGCTGTAAATGCTGTAGCCTCACAACCTCGGACCGTGGCCGAAATAAAAAAGAAAAGGTCGGACATCAAAGTCAAAGCAAAAAAACGTCTAGCGCTGTACCCCCCCCCCCCCCCACACACACACACACACACACACACCCGTGTCTGCCACGGGTGTGTGGGGGGGGGGGGGGGGGGACACCGGAGCTGACCCCTCCTGATGAGAGACTGGCGGCAATAATTGGGGAATCCCTTTTAAGTGGAGTGGTGACTGAGGCGCAGGGGGACACCGACGCGCCAGATGCACCGGGTGACTAACCCCCAAAAGCCCGCAGAGGAAGTCGGAACCGGCTCATAAGCCACTCGTCCTCGTTTGCCAACAAGTTTCCTTGCTGTCTAAAGATGCGTTCACTCCGAATTCTTTCATTTGCCACATCTTCTAAGAGCGCAAGATCAGCCATTGTGCGTCATTACGCATTGTGATGGGGCATTTTATTTCCATCCATTTAATTACATCTGACAAGCTACAGATGTCGGGAATAATCGACGTGGAAATGGGAAATTGATCAGCGCAAATGTAATTTCTTGTTGCTTTCTGAATGGTCGAGACATACGCCATACATTGTTTTATCAAAAATAAAACAAACTAAAGGCATATGCATGAATACCATAATTCTGTAGCTTATGAAGAAATATTTTACTATGAAAACAACTTTCCCCAGTGGAGAATTAATGCATCTCTCTCTATCTATCCATCTGTCTGTCTGATTGCTCCTATATCTGCTCCGCCAGACGGACACATTGACGGGAATATCAGTTGTGTACATTATTTCGTTCTGTTAACTATATTATTTATGAGGATGAATTGCACAACATGCCAATATTGCAGAACATGTTTCACTTTTCTTTTTGCAAATATGTGTTCATTTGAATTTCTGTTGTGATTTTCGTTTGATTTTTTTATTTGTTTCACTGCTGATCGATCAAACGGGTGTTCGTGTTCGTGTAGGCTGTTAATTGTAAGACTTGCTTTGGGAAGTCTTCATGTTATTTATGGGAGGCAGTATTGTCATTTTCATTTTCACTTTTACGTGTTTCTTCCATCTGCCGACGGTGTCGCCGTTTCTCATTTCACCCGTTTTTGTGCGTACGCCTGGGTCAGAGCTTGCGTGAAGGACCGCACATTTTCCCGTCAAGTTTGCTTTTTATAAATCTCAACTATTGCGTAGAGAGTGGCGTACGCCTTCTTTTGTGCGTACGCAACGTTTATAAATGAGGCCCCAGGACATGGAAGGGGAGCCCTAAACCAACAGCTGCACAAAGCTAAGAAGCACCTGAATCTTTCGGTTTTTTTAAGTGTAAACCTGCATGGAAGCAATATGGTCCAAGAAGGAGCTTTTTATCCAATTCTAAAAAGTAAAAAGAATAATCAAGAGGATTGGTCAGGATTTATTCAAGTAGGAATTATTTTAACCCTTGTGCTAACCTAGGCACTTTAACATTGGTAGTGAGGTCATCTAGACCCACTAGACAGAGCTCTGAACCTTTTTTCTTCAATGATTTGTGATCTTCACTGGTTTCCATGGATTACATGAAATCTTCTTCACTTTTATCCACCTTTGTCATGGTAGGGAGAACACGTCAATGATCATCTTGACCCCATAGAATAGCACAAGGGTTAACCGTGTAAACTGGTTGTGATTCTGTCAGAAAGACAGACAGACAGGTCAGTCCCACCCGGGATTTGAACCAGGGCCTCCTCGCTTTGAGGTGAGCATGCTGAACACTACATCACCATGCCGCCCAATAGGAAGATTGATGCATAACTCTCGTTGCAGGAGTGGATTGGTCACAAAAAATCTTATCTATCAATGCAAACTGAGCTTCACGTTAACACACAAAGAATGCTGCTTTCTTTTTCAGACCTTTTAGAAAAAGTTGCACTATTATTATAATCAAATGTGCTCAAGTTAAAAGTAGCAGTGAGTAAAATATTATCAAAAACAGCAGCCAACCCCAGCCTTCCCTCTATTGACCCTTTTAACCGTCACTACAGCTGGACATTTGTTTGCCCAAGGTCCTTCCGTCCCCTCTCATCTGAAAATAAACTGCAGTGTCTTGGGATCCAAATTAAAAGAAAAACATTTTCTGCAAATTTAGCTCCGGGCAAACAGGCAAAACAACCAAAACAAATGAGTGATTCATAACCGCCCCACAGTTTATATTTAGAAACAGCAGAAACAGCAGAGGGAACATGTTTTTTTTCCTGTTTCTATATAATATCTAGCAATCTGTTTGTTAATCCAAAATGTTAGCAGAGGTACGATGTCCACGGTAAAGTCAGCTGGAATCTCCAGAAGAGGGCGATGTTTTCTTTTTGTGGCCTGTTCCTGTTCATTTTGATTGCCTGGATTATACTGTCTCAGTATAGCATTACATACGCGTTTCAGTTACATCAATAACATCAAGGAGCAAGCCCTGCTAATGCTAGCGCTAGCGTAGCTAGCAGTGCTTATACGGTGATCGGGGCAGAGTCTTTGGAGCAACAAATACATTCCTTTCTCACATCTAAAGGGATTTCCCTTGATCTCAATACCATTGAGACCTGCCACCTGCTCCCCAGGAGAAAGGAGACGGATAAACCAGCGATCCTCATCAGGTTTGTGAATCACAAACACAAGCTAGCTTTGATGAATCAAAGGAAGAATCTGAAGGGATCTGCTGCTTATCTGAACGACCATCTGACCAGAAGGAATGCTGAAATCGCCAAACATGCCAGGCTTCTCAGGAAGCGTAAGCAGATTGAGAACACTTGGGTTAAAGGCTGCAGGATTTACGTCAAACCGCTCGGTCCAGAGGACCGGTCCAAGGTTCTGGTTGTGAACACCATGAAGGACTTTGAGAAGTGTTTAATCACGGTCGTCTGAAACAACATAGAGTAATAAACCAAAGAGCCAAATAATTTCAAGCAATATGACGCCTGGATTCCTCACTTTCTCTGTATGTCTGACGTAACCTGAATAACAGCAGAGTTCTAACCTGCAGACAACTTGACCTCATCGTCGCACTTTCACCGTCGCTGATATCAGCTGAAGAAGGATATGGACCTGAATCTAATGTCTGCAGACATAACATCGAAGAGAACTATTAACTCTGTTTAAACCCAGAAGTACGGCTGTTATCAGTAAAAGAAGAAATGCCAACCTTGGACAATCGACAGTTATGGACCCTTTTTACTTTTCCCCTACAGCATTACTTTATTATAAAAAAAAAAAAATTATAAAAAAATAAAAAAAAGTTAAACAAATGATTGATTAATCACTTATTGAAATTGTTAATTTGATTGACTTTTAATGATATTACTTCACTTTCTCCAAAAATTGATAAATTGATTCAAAAATCTTTCCTGATGTAGCATAATTTTGCACATGTTTTTAACTTTTGATACTTGATGAAATTTTGCTATGAAATTTCCTGAAACAGTGTTGTGTCTACTTTACTGATATAGTATTCTGTTTTATTCATATGAATGGCTTTTATAAGTAACATAATCTGCATATATTTCAGATGACTGATCTGCATTTGCCATGTTGATTTCTAAAATAGTTATTTTTGACGTAATACTTAAGTAATTCATCTTTGTCATGTGCTTTATCAATATCTTATGATTTTTAATTCTGTCTGATAAAAACTGGGAACCGGATATTGATAAATCATGTAATAAAATGGTTACAGTATAACGGGGTGGGATTATATAAGTTTGCTTCCTTCCACTCCCTTTCAAGCAATATTTATTAATATGTCTAATTATCCTAAGTTTGATTAGTTACTTTATGAATGTATAACTGATGATTATATTGCTGTTGTGTATTATTTCTACTTAATTGCTTGAAATAAACCATTTCAAATCAAATCAAATCAATAATCCAGTTCATGCGTTTCTGATAATATTCTTGGAAACGCAGCATCAGAGGCTGAGACAGACGATGCACCAAAGCTTTTTGTTGAGCTTCAGAAACAAACCACTGCTGAGGAAACTCACTGTATATTTTCAGTTCGCGTTTTCGTTAGTCTCTGAACACTTCATGTTCAGAGAAGTTTGAATGAAAGTGCACAGAGCTGGGGGGTTTTCCCCAAACGCTGTCAGATGAGGAGAAAAACTCAAAATCATCCAAATACAAATCTTCTGTGCCTCTACTAATAGCAGGAATTGCTGCCAAAGAGGTGTTTTTCATAGAATAAAACCTCCACACTCCACAGATTTTATCCTGAAAAGGACCTCATTCCAAGTATTCTAACAAGCAAAATACATTCAGCAGAGGTGTGAACACGAGTCACATGACTTATGCCGAATCCAAATTCTTCCCCTACCCCTATGGCTTCTCCATATCCCTCCCAATGTAGGGGAATTTGGAGGGATAGGGGTGTCCAAACAAGTTTTTTGAATGGGAGACCTTTACTGTGAAGGGATACACAGGCTTCTCCTGCAAAGATTTCCCTTTTAACCCTTGTGCTATCCTAGGCACTTTAATGTTGGGAGTGAGGTCATCTTGACCCACTAGACAGTGCGCTGAACCTTTTTTCTTCAATGATTTGTGATCTTCACTGGTGTCCATGGATTACATGAAATCCTCTTCACCTTTATCCACCTTTGTCATGGTAGGGAGAACACGTCAATGGAAGGGTGGGGTCATAGGTTAGCACAAGGGTTACAAAAACTATTTTGGAGTGGGATCCCTGTCGCGCTGTGCCACAGAGGAGAAACACATTTCTTCACATGGGTTTGCTCTGAAGCACAGAAGCTTACCTGTAAATATAAGTCATGACTTTTATGTTTTAGCATGATTGTTTTTTTAAATTATAAAGCTGATGCTATGCGGTTTTCGAGGACCGGCACCTACCCGCTGGATGATCAGCAACTTTTGATGACATCATCGAGTGGGAGTGACGTCCGAGTTAGAATACACTTTTGTTACATAGTTTTCCGTTTGGAGGGTTAAATGTAGGGGTAGGGGAAGAATTCAGATTTGGCTTTAGACTTAAGTAAGATTTGAGTCACATCACCTGGCCTCAAGCCATACTCAAGTCACATGACTTGGAATCAAGTCAAACTCGAGTCACATGACTTGGAATCGACTCAGACTCGAGCCATGAATTTTTGGACTTCGGGTACAACTTGACAAAATGTAAAAAGACTTGGGACTTGTCTTAGACTTTAGGGATCATATTTGACTAAAAGACCTGATAAATAATAAGGCGCAAGACCATTAAGACAGTATAAAAGAAAAAACAACAGTATAAAAGAACAGAATAACATCTTTCAATTACACGATAATTAAGCTAAATTAAAATTAAATCACAAAGTACACACTAAATCAACAATACCCGTCATAAGAACCAAAAACGACTTAAACAACGACAGCAACAATAAATGAAAAACACCATGTTGGTCCAAATTGTGTCACTGTAGTACAGTATTGTACAGTCATATGGTGCGGAGCAATGACCTGCTCATTTCAGTTCTCCAAAGCAAGCATGGTCTTTGTTATTACTAATACCCTGTTGGTAAAAGAACGCAATAGGACTTGAAACATTTAACAGGAGAACTTGGCCTTGACTTGGGACTTGGTTTAAGACCTACCTGCTTTGACTTGAGTCGTGACTTCTCCAGGCTAACTTCACACATTTATTTTTGTTTGACTCCTGCAGTAAAACTCTTCTGTGCCACTCAGCCTTTGTTGTAATTGTTTTGGGTTTTTTGCAGCAATCGTGTTTGATAATTGATTTTACAAGGGACGACCACTCTTCATGATTGATGCGCACTATAAGCCAAAAGCCAATTAGGAGGATTTTGCTGCTTTAATTGGTACAAACCATCTGAAAATGAAACTGCAGCATTGTACACAACTGGTGAAACAATGGTGGCAAAAAAACAAGATATCATGTCATTTGTTTGGTTTTGTAGCACCCTTACAATGGCATCCTGCCACTAGGGGGGCGCAGAGAGCTGTTGTCAGGGTCATGTGTTATCTCTCGTCTATTTGTTGGTCTCCTCACTTTTACAAATTTACAACGTCCTCTCCAGATGAAGAAACAGAAAAAAGTCAAAAACGTTGTACAATTTTAAAAAGAACCATCCTAAGCTGACAAATAACATTCAATTTTTGCTTTTTTTTTTTTTTTTGTCCATCTCAGGGAAATGTTTTAAAATTGGAGCTCAGACTACAGCCATTCAGGCTAAAGAGCCTGGACCTGCTGATGGGACGGTCCCAGATGCTGCAGGACTCGGACTGAGCTTCATTTGTTAACATCCTGTGTGTTTGAACTGCCTCCATACCATTCAAGGCCCCGACAAGGTAAATCCTCACATTCTCATGGGGTTACCATACACCTGCTTGGAAAAGGTGAGATTTAGCGTGTGATCCCAGGGGCTGTCGGCCTCCTTAGGACCCAGCCAAGCTGCTGTGTCAACATGTCAGTTTGGCCCTGCAGGGTGGGAGCCAGCCTGAGGCAATGTCATGGTAAGAGGGGCCGTAAAATCCTTGAATCAAACCACATCGTGACTGTCAACAGGTCAGTTAGCAGCAGTGGGGACTCAAGGTTGAAACAGATTAGAGAAGAAAATATTCAACCTTTCAAAGTTTGTAATATTTTCATGTATTTTCCTGTAAAACCCAATCTGTAAATCAGACATTGCATCGATTTTTCTTCCTCTGATGAATTTCTCATGAAATGGTTGTATATATTTGAAAGTGGATTATTTATTAAATGTGAGGGTCGCTCATGACTTCCTTGGTGGGCAAATAGAAGGCAGTAAACAGCAGGTTGGAGGAGCATCTGTGGGAAGATCCATCAAGGTGTATGGGGATCACTATGCGTAAAAAGTCACAAAACTTTGGTTTCTTCTTGAAATAAAACTACATAGTGTTATTTTTACCCATCACTTTAAGGAGATGGGGAAAATATGGAGCAGTTAAGCAGCCGGGAGCTTTTCCCCTCATATTAAAATGTGATTCCTTTTTTTCATTTTTACATCTCACAAAGCAAAAACCTTGTAGGTCAAAAATGATGACCTTTGGGACCACGCAAGAATGTGTCGTTAGTACAGACACACTCATCTTGTTTGTTATTTTTGGCTTTTCGATTTGTGTTTTTTGCTTTTTTAAATGCTAAAGTATCCATCACAGGTGTTTTTATGGATGGATATGGGCTGTCTGCAAGGGAAAAATAGGCACACCTGTGGGTGTGATGCGCACAGAATATCGTGGTCAGAGGAGAACCCGCAGTGCTAAAATGTTCATGCACATTTTTTCTGCAGGCGACAGGTCATAGTCGACTCTTATGCAACATGGAAGGGTTTCTTTTTACACCCTCCTCCAAAGTCCGCGCATTTCATGTGGTGAGTTTACGCTCCTTGCATCCAGCCAGACTGTTTGAATGTAGGAAATTAAACAATTAGAATATAGTTTGTGTGACGTCCAACGAATGTCCTATGGGCACTTATGGGGTCCAGATGACCCCACCCTTACATTGACGTGTTATCCCTACCATGACAAAGGTGAAAAAAGGTGAAGAGGATTTCACGTAATCCAGTGAAGAGAACACAAATCATTGAAGAAAAAAGGTTGGAACACACAAGTCTTGTGGGGTCCAGATGACCCCACTCCCAACGTTAACTTGCCTTGGATAGCACAAGGGTTACGTATCAGGTTCACATCCCATACGTGCAACATACATGCGCCGTCAGTAAGGAGCCAGTACTCGTATCTTACTAAAGACTAGAGCGTGGTGTAAGGGCACCCTATACAGCATCCCCCATACATCACAAGTCTGTGCAAATTACATTATCATTGTGTATACTTATCAGACACATGGAATGGAAACAAGTTGTGTGGCACAGCGCGACACGGATCCCCTTCTAAAATAGATTTTGTAACCCTTGTGCTATCTTAGATGACCCCACCCTTACATTGACGTGTTCTCCCCACCATGACAAAGGTGGATAAAGGTGGAAAGATTTCACGTAATCCATGGACACCAGTGAAGATCACAAATCATTGAAGAAAAAAGGTTCAGCGCACTGTCTAGTGGGTCTACATGACCCAACACCCAATGTTAAAGTGCCTAGGATAGCACAAGGGGGTGGCCATACAAGCCTCAAGGGAACTGCTACACACACCATGCGCTCCTTTCAAAGCTTTAACACCTAAGCCTCAAAGTGTCCGTCTGTACTTTTCTGCTAGTTTTGACAATGAAAGGGTCAGAGAATGTTCTGTAAATGTATGTTTTTGCCCCTTTTTTCCAATATCTATCAGTTTTTCAAAATGCACTCCGTGTCAAAAGAGTGTAAAACAGTTTAAAATTAAAAAAATACGAAATCGAGGTTTTCTGGAACCCTCCGTGGAGTCGTTTCTAAAATTCAGTTTGAAAAAGACCGTATTTTCTCCCCGCTCCACTCCATTTTGAAGAGGCTGTCAACTAGCGAAAGGGGCGTGTAAAGAAAGTGCTCTCAGCAACAGGGGCGGGGTAGCTGTGCACCAACAGTCCCGCCCACAACTCTTAAAGACCCACTCCCACCATATTTTGATCTAAATGCATTGTTGTTGTTGTTTTTGTTTTGTTATGATGATGCCGTTTGTCGCTAAAATTAACGTATAGTTTCTGCAGAGCGGCAGGAGTTCTTTAGAAATTCATCTCTGAGTTGTGTAGGTGGCGGTTGAGCCTCATTGCTGCCAAATGTGATGATTTTTCAGAGGTAGTAAGTATGAAACCAGCCACAAAGCTGACCTAAAAACACACCCACAAGCAAAGAATTGGGGGAGACCATAAAGAGCAAATGCACCCATGTGCTCTCACTGAGCAGTACCCTGTTGGATTATGGGTCTTTTATGTGTGGGATAATGCAGTTTGCTAATTAAGGCTACAGTAAGCTTCAATCATTCGCAGCGTGCAGAGTGCTGTTTAGCTTGTCTTCCTTTCAAACTGCTCTCTTGCAGTTGTGAGAGATTAGCCTCAGCGTTGCGTGATCACCTCTCCACTCTTTCTGCGAGTCGGAGGGAGAAGCTGGAGCGCCTCTCTGTGGACCGATCGGGAAGTGCGCCCTGTGAAAAGCATGAATGAAGACAGAAACTCCAACCAGAAAGTGATGCACTTATGTGGCTTATACAGGCTTGAAATACCTCTTTTGTTTACTCATTACATGAGTGATAGCTTTCACCTGCACCTCTCAAAAAACTCAATCTCCGTGAGATAATTACCCACTCAGCAAATGATTCCCAACGAGTTAAACATTACTAATTGGTTTCACTAAATGTAAAGATTTTAATTAGCCTCAGTGTAATTAACCATTCAAAATGATCTGGCCCCCTTACTTATGAACATACAGCAGAAAACACGTGAACTCTGAATATCATCGTAATGGATCATATTAACCACGTCCTCCAGACCAAGGTGAATTAATCAAAGCAGACTTGATTTATATACCCCACCCCTTCCTTTCTTCTTCCTCCTCTCTACCCCACTCTGCCTGTGTTTCTTGCGCCCTCTCACACTGAGCCAGCTGGGGATTAATTTGTCTTGCTTATTAATGATGAGAACCATATCCTCCACAACACCAGTAAATTAAAAGAGATTGGGGACAGAGAGAAAGAACATCAAGGTCCATTCATCCCAATCAAATTTCACAGTACGTCCAATTCATCCTCGGCTTTATTCGCATTGTCTGCTGTACAAACAAAGAGCAGCAGTCATTCACTTTTTTGCGCTCAAATTGTTTCTGGCAGCCTTGAGTTTCGTTGGCCTTCAGGAGGCTGTGAAGTCCACTGCTGCACGGCGGGAAAAAGCATCCTGTCTGTTTCAGATAGTAGTTTCTGGTGAGCTGCTGCTCCGGTCGGCTGTCAGCGGTCTTATGTGCGGTCTGAGTGTTTTGGTATCGCCCCCCACCCCCCACCCCCCCACACACACACACATCCAGAGGATATAAACAAGTCGTGGAAGGTCTGAAGATACTCTGAGCAGCCAATACTGTGTGATGAACTGTGTTTTATGATGTATTGTACTCCCCAGGATTAATCCGTAAATATTTCTTAAGAGCTGTGTTCCCACAAACCTGAAAGGGAATCTGTTCAGAGAACCAGCCATCAATCACATTGACAAGCTTTAGTGGTTAGAGAACATGTTTCAGTTTAGAAATTATCGGTACACAAACCGGTAATCCTCCATTTACCTGTCGTTGTCCCAATTGTTCCAAAACAACAATGGAGGTCCTCTAGCAGCTAGCCCATGTGGTACTTCATAATTACAAAGCATTTAATGTTATTTAAGAAAAGATTGCGAGCGGCGAAAAGGAATTCAGACGCTTTCTTGCAGCTTTCTTTTGTCATGCCCTTCAGCCAATCAAGGAGTTTCAACAGTAGCTCCGCCCTAACCGGTCTGTTCCATTTTTCCATGGACCTACAACCAACAGGGGTTTAAAAATGGTAATGTTTGGTCAGCCTTAATTGATCCAATTTATGTTGGAATCGCTGAAAATACCAAACTTGACCGCTCAGTGAAGATAAGGCATTTGAGATCATTGAAGGACCCATTTATTTAGAGGGAACCCTTCATTATCACAGCCTTCAGAATCTGTCTCCTGTCAGGTCTGATCATGTACCAGTGGTGTTTGTAGCTTGATGGTTGGATGGATGCAGCCATCCATCATTTTGTTGGTTGAAGGTTTTCCTCCCAGGCTCAAGGGTTGAGATTACCCCAATTGTAAGAATCTGCAGGCTACTTCAGACAAAGGTGTGAGCTAAATGCTATGTATTTTGTAAAGGCTGTATGTAATCCTTCACAGCTAGTTCAGATAAAGCTAAAAAAAATAATAAAAAAAGACAATTAATTCATAAACTAGCATAACACATGGTGGGGTTGCAGTACAAGGCATAAATGGCATTCCTTCAAGTTCTACCAAAAACCGAGATGGTCAAGAAGTCAAAAAGGCTCACGGGATAACTTACTGTAAGGTAAGGAGCTTTTATTTTGGAGTTTTAGCTAATTTACTTTTAAACAGAAATGGACAAGTGATGGCTGCAGGTTGACCACTTTACCTTTAAACCACATTTATGATTGGGTGATATTCACTTGTTGTGATTAGTTTTTCCTTTGGATTTGCGCCTTCCTGATGCGGCCAAAAGATGCCTTCCCAAGAGGGTTTGACCACCGGCTGGACTCCACGGGGAGGGCTATGGTTTTTTTCTGTTCTGTCTGGTTAATGTTCTTGTCTCCACCCCCACTCCCAACCCCCCTCTTGTTTCATTATTGGTTTAACCCACTCGTTTAAACGTCTGCAGGAGTGTGATTGTAACAGATCAGTCATTTGCTATCTGTCCTAAGTTAGTAGAAATTTTGAGTTTTCTCAAGTTGACCTCTTTCATGGGCCTTTTAATCAGTGATGTTTGTTCCATTTGTGAATTTTGTTCGGCAGTACCGGTAAAGTATCTGAGCTCTTGGCCTGTTCCTACCTGGTCCATCACTGTTCAACTGCAGCAAGGGTGGAAATGAGACATCATCTACATCATTCAGCTTGGTACCATTGTGTGGCTTGTAAGTGTTTGGGTCAAAGTGACCTCTCTTTTCTTTTTTTTTTATTCTTCTGCTCTAAAAAAAAAGTTAATGGTCACCAAATGTTTACATTTCTATTTCTCAGTGGGCATCCAAGCCCCAAATATATATACTAAAAAAAAGTTAGAGTCCCATCAGGCATTACACTTTTGGGTGTACAAAATTTGTTCTTGGGGGGTTTAACCCCCCCAATGCTTCAAGTGTCAAATAAGGAAGTCCCATTTTTTAGAGTCTTTGGTGTGAACTTACCATGGATTTGGACCCATGACCGACCTCCCAGTCTTAGACTCGAACTAGCCCTTTGTCTTTGACCCCCCCGCCCCCTCCTCCCACTTGTCTTGTTAAGAAAATTCAAGACAAAAATCAAAATGTTTGCTATCAGGTTGTTGTCCCTGCTTTCCATTGAATTTGATGATAAAGGCTCACACTTTTATCTTCACTAAAACACATATTCTCTGCCACCAGATTGGAGTCACTTTCTGCAACCCTTGTGCTATCCTATGCACTTTAACATTGGGAGTTGGGTCATCTTGACCCCACAAGACAGTGCGCTAAACCTTTTTTCTTCAATGATTTGTGATCTTCACTGGTGTCCATGGATTACTTGAAATCCTCTTCACCTTTATTCACCTTTGTCATGGTAGGGAGAACACGTCAATGTAAGGATTGGGTCATCTGGACCCCATAGGATAGCACAAGGGGTATTGAACATAACCATTGTTTTATTATTATGTGTCATTCAGTCCCGATCCTGTTTTAAATAACGCATAACGCATCCCTCAAACGAGCTGATTCTATTGTGATACCGTTGTTGTTTGTGATGAAGTTAGAACATATTCTCTCGTGTCGTGTGGTTGCGGCAAACAATTTCCTGGATTTTAGGAGTCAAAAAGCTTTCATCTTGTCACTTTTTTCTTGGATAAGCTGACTGCTCTGCACTCAGCAGAGCTGTGCAGCATGTGGACAGTAATTCTACTTTGTTCAGGGACTCCAACAGGCCCTAAATTTTTCAATTATCCCCACAGCTTTTGGCAGCTTACCAAATGGCATCTCAAGCAATTGGTTTCCAGAGGAAATAAAGTGAAGCTCTAAAAAGGAAAAACACTTCCCAAGGTCGAAGCTTCCTAATTATTGCTTCTTTTTTTACAGCTGGAGATCACCTGCAGTTTTTTTTCTTTGTTTTTTACACTCAATTTACTTTATCTGCATTTTTTTTTACAATTCATTGTTATTTTATTTTTGTGTAGACTCTGAGGACATCTCATTGATTACAATGCTCTCCTGGGGGTGCAACAGTGACCGCACCGAACCCCAACTCCACCGCAAACAGGAAGTGCTGGCATGTTGGTCTAAATGTGAGTGGGTTTTATTTTCCTCAAACGTTTCTATTTTAACCGAGGTTTAGGTTTTGCCGGACAATAAAGCACCACAAGGTGTTATCATAAATGTTTTTTTTTTGTTGGTTCTGCGACACATAAACATTCATATTTTCACTTTTTTTTTAAGAAAATGCTGATGCGTGTAATGTTTCTGCAACCATGTTGACCCCTGAGTGCACACAAATGTACTTCTGTGGTCTTAGAAGGAAAACAAAAATTAAAAAAACAGATTCAAAAACACAAATAGAGGAGATAGAAATGTGAAAATTGTAGCTTTCTGGGGCAGACAGGACTTAAATACAAAAAAAGTCAGAATATTTACTGGTCAGAGAACCCCACATATTTTTTGTTGCTAAAAAAAAGCACAAAAAGAGACATTGTTGTGTTTTTAATGTGTCAAATAGATTTTTTCCATGTGTACGTTTCTTTTCTTTGTTGCACTGCTGTTGCTGCACTGTTCAGCTCAGCGGGGAGAAACTAAGTTCCAGCTCTTATTTTAGCTCGACCCATTATTCAAGGACTTAGCATCATGTCACATGCTTCACAGGGTTTGGATATTTATTCACGATGTAAGTTGCCAGATGTCATTACGTCCTACACAGAGTCTGGGTTTGTTTCTCACCTGGCTCCATTGCACACAGATAAGTTCAGGAGGACTGGACTTTCCCATAGGCCTCTAGATGGGGACAACTAGTCATGACAGATAAAGCAAGAAAGTCGGAAGGAGGATGGCAGGATCCCAACACGCCAGCATGTCCATCCCTGAATGGAATAAAGAGCCCCAAGCCTTATTATATGCACCCCTACAGGAGTTGACCTGTACAAGATAATCTGTAAATTATGGTTTCGCAACTGAAGGGTTTGTTTATGACGTGAATGCGATAGCCAGCATGTACAATAGTTTTGGCATTGGCAATAGTTAATAGTGTGTGTGTGTGGGTGTGCAGGGAGCAGCTCTGTCACAGATACTCTTATGTCACACTCTAGCCGTTAGTGAGGAACAAGGACTGGCCCCTTACTGACAACACACAAACGCTGCACGCGCAGTTGTGCAAGCGTAAATGCCCGTAGGAGGCCCACACAAACCATGCTATGTTCACACCGCCCTCTGCAACGTGTGTCAGGGTTCGTTTCGGGATTCCACGATCAAAATTCTTAGGTTTGCTATGATCTGTCTCGATGAGCTGTAGAGTTTGATAAGCAAATTCTTTTGCTTATCTAATTGAGTTCTGGTACATCGCCCGTCCGTCCTGGGGGAGGATGCCTCCTTCATGTGGACACTCCTGAGGTCTTTTTTTTTTTCAGGAAGCGGTTTTTTTTAGGAGTTTCTCCTTACTGTGAAGGAGGGTCTAAGGGCAGAGATGCCCAGTTTAGTTTAGTTTAGTCTGTTGAGTTAGTTTAGTTTAGATTTTTACTATTTAATTCTATGTATTCATCATCCTTATGATTTTATGTTTACTTTACAATTACCGGTACGAAGCCCATTGAGACGACCGTTGTTGGGATTTTGGCTATACAAATAAATTGAATTGAATTGAATCAGTGACCCACAGCACACCTGTCAGAAAAAGTATGCATGAAAATGTTTCCTCTACTAGTTCACTGACTGGTCCACGATCTTGATGTTTCGTTCAAGCCACCCGTATGCACCGTATTAGGTTTGCCCACCTGTAAGGGCAGTTGAGACTAAGGCTTTAGCTGTACAAAAAAACCGAATATGGTGTTGTTTTCTGACACACTTTAGAAAAACTCTGAAATGGGTCTGAATTTTTTCAAAGAAGAACAGAATGTCTTCATAGACGTGTGACGTCCTGCTTGTTTTCAAGGAAGATTTCTGCTCCTTCACCAGATACAAGATACTCATAATTAAAGTTTTGACAAATTAAAATGAATTCTTCTGTCACATCATTGATCTTTTTTGTTGACTCTCTTTCTTCCAAAACTTTAACGATTTTGAAAAATTGGTAAAGTTGATCCTGAGGTTGTCCTAAGTCTCCTCCAGTCTTGTCTTTTTCCTCCTCATTAGGAAGAATGTCCGTTAACCAGAGCATCAAAACCTCAGAGACAGGAAGTGAATGACATTGATTGGCTCATTTTGGTGAATGTTCGTCAGGTCTTGGCATGGACGTGGTTCCCTGACCTGTTACCTGAACACAGCCCCACTACTCATGTGTGCAGTCTGCCCTCCTGATTGAGAAAACTCCCCCGAATACATAATGGTCTCCGGACTTGAAAAGCAGGCAACTCAAGGCGATGGAGGCACTAACTTCTGTTTTATCCTCATTTACCACTTTTTTTCTCTTTCTTTATTGAAATCACCTTCACATTTGACACATTCTAGCTCTTTTTAATTTTTTAAGTTCCTCCACTTTTTTATGACTGTCAGCATTGGTCATTGACTGTACACACGGAGGATTGTGCCAATTTTGAGGCAATTTTAATAGCAGTGGTCATTTCAACAAACCTAGCTGATGCAGACTATGACTCATATATTTGATGCCTATGTGTCAGTGAAAAAGCCACGCCCTTATTGGTGTCAAACTTCCACCTAACATGTCAAATTAAACTCCAAGTTTCATGAAAATACGGACTGTAGGACTGTAGTCTTGGATAAGTACTTCTGCTGTGGTTGGACTGCTTGGACCTTCTTTTTCTTAGGGGGTGGGGCTTTGCCCTTACTGGAATACTTGGGAGGCATGCTGTCAAAATATTTGAAAATTGAATAATGCTTGCTCAGAATCTGAGTTGTAAAAGACCATTTGTTAAGGATGGCTCGCTTTTTATACACCCTCGGGCTACTGGGCAGCTGGTTGCACTTGATATGGACGACCATCGCCCCGGAGACATTTACACATCCTCCAATCAGAGCTGCTGCTGGCCGGCGATCCGGCTTCCACCGTCCTGTGGCCACCTGATTTTGTGATGGCGTCACCCCCGCCTGACTGACTGACGGCCGTCGTGTACGTTCATTGCCTCACCAGCACTTTTCAAGGAAATCGGGAACTCACCCTTTTTTTTATTTAACAACCTTAACTGATCATTTTCAACTCAGCCAAAATTACAACTTTTCTTCATTTGCTTTTAAAGAAACTTAATAAACTTTGTTCATGATCAGTGACAAGATTAAAGAGAGAATCTTTTGAAAACTGTGTTTTTAAGCATTTTTTCTGATGATACAAAGAAAATTAAGCTTAAAATTGCATTTATGTGTATTTTTATATTAAAGTTGCTGTGAATCAAGAGCAGAAGAAAAAATTCCGTTTGAAAAAGGGCTTATTTGTGACGTAGAAAATACACTGGGAGGGCCATAAGCTCCCTACCCCGCCTCATTCTGATACATTCCCTTTTAGACGACTAGATTCATGGATTCTCTGTTTTCCTTGTTCAAGACGGCATCTGGCTCAAAACTGTAAGCTAGCGGGAGAGCGTGTAAACAGAGAGCTCTCAGCAACGAGGTGGGGAAGGGGGCTGGTGTTGCTCCACCCCAGGCACATGCACCCAGTGGACCCTAGGGGTGCTTGAGGACCTGCCCTTTTTGCCTCGTAATAAAAAGTTTGTTTGTTTTTTGTATTAACACGAATAGATTTTTTTTAGAGAAACAAGACAAGAGCGTGGCCACAAAATCGGTTTTCCATCAAACCCATTTTCTTGTAATACGGGGGTTCTGAGCTGTTGCTTCTGTCTTTGCGGCTTCGCTCGGACCCAGAGAGCGTTAGGGCCTGCTGCCCCACAGAGACCTGAAGAGATGGCGTGACAGTGAAGGAACTTGAATCTGGGAGTTCTGGTCACCGCTTAAATATGGTTCATATTTTAGGAAAACGCTCTATATTAGTCAAGGAGTCACTTTTCACTTTAGCCAGACGTTTGAACACGGCGCATCAGTTCAACACAGAGCAGATCGTTCAGCAACAAGTTCAAAATTAAACATCGGGGAAATTTCAAAAGAAATGAGCATGTCTTCCAAGTCTATGATAAAGTGAGCGAACTCATGTTGACAATAATCTGTTTACATAAAAATGACAGTTGTGTCACTTTCACTGTACAGTAGCTGAGTATTTATCTTTTGGTAGTTTATTTAAAAATTGTACTTAATTTCAGGATTCTTTAAGGGACAAAACAAATGAAAAAATGTTTTTGATGCTCTTTTCCGACTGTAAAGTCCTGTGCACGTCCCCGCTCCACGCCTCAAGTTCCGCCCACAACCAAGAGGTGAATTTCGAATGAAGTCCCGCCGCTCTGCAGAAACTATGTCAGAGTTTTTTTGATTTTTGGCTAAAAGCAGCATAATCCTAAACAAAAGTGCGCTAGGAATGCTTCAGAAAAATGGATCGAAAGATTATCTGAGTAATCTGAGTCTTAATCCAACTTTGTCCATGAACAGAAGAAATTATGTGCTTGACAAGATTATAGAGAAATTAGCGGCCAGGATGTATTGGGTTGTGGTGGTTAGCGTTGCTGCCCAACACCTGTCGTTGGTTAATTGTGGGTTAACTGGTGACTAAATTAGCCTTTTTTGTCTGTGTGTGGCCCTGCAGTGAACTCTGACCTGATCGGTCTTTGTTCTTTGATAGCCCGTACCAACTCCTGTGACCCCCTCCATGACCCTGTTCAGGACGGGGAATGTCCCAAAAAACGGATGGATGGAATTAGCGCCGCAATGGCAGCTTGAGTCCAAATGAATGAACCCGCCGGTGTCCAAACGAGTTGCTCTGAAACTGACCTTTAAATGGCTGAATTGCTTTAGAGAAAACATTCTCCCTAAATAAATAGAATAAAGGGAGTTCATTTGGAGGCATTAAAGACTGATTGCTTTCCTTTAAACACAGGAAAGTGCTAAATCAATTCAATTAAAAGTTTTACTTGAGTGATTGCTTGTGTTATTTTACTTTGATGAATAAAAATGTGACAGATAAACTACCCAACCACTTAATAAACACCAAAATGTTTATAAGTACTGTCAGGAAACAGTTTTCTCAAAACTCTTTGTCATTTTTTGAAGCTTTAGCTGCTTCCATAACACATCTACCCTTTGAATTTCTTCTAACTTGTAGTTCTTTTTTGGTGAAAGTAATGAGAGTACACAGGATGACACAACACAACTTCACTTTGACCCCCATATTAAAATGACTGCCTTCTTTTGTATTTTGGACTGAGAATTTTTTTTTTTTTTAACTTGAAGAGCAGAGATGCTCTTCATCTTCAGACGCTGTTGGCCAAAAAGCCAAAATGCTGGGTGAGCCTCTTCAAACTAAAAGTTTTAGATTTGTGAAGGGAAAGACTCAAATTGTGTGTTTTATACGGAAAAATAGGACATCCCTATGAAAGCCTGAATATTTTCTGAATATTTCACACTTAATATCATTTTAAACATTAACAACAGTGATTAAAGTGATGTAAGTTGACAGTAAAAGACAATTCTATGAAATGTAATTTTAAAATAATGTAATTGTGTGAATGCTATAACATTTTTAAAGATAAAAATAAATCCGATTTCTAATCATCCTCCTTCCATGTATTGTAATGCAGTGTTTTTCAACCGGTGTGCCGCAGCACATTAAACTAGTGTGCTGTGGGAAATTGCCCTCATTAACTGATTTAAAAACATTTTCCATCTCCAGGATATCAGCTCTGTGTTCATCCAAACGGGCCCTGATAAAATACTGAGTAGTTAGGAATATAAAAGATCGTAAAATACTTTTTTCTTTGTGTTTATTTGATTCTATTAAAGACATTTTGATAAGAATGATGGTACCGCGATTTAGCCGTAGCGTCAGCTGTTTTAGGAAAAGTCCCGCCCCTTAAACTGTCTCTACCAATCATTCTTGGAGACTTAATCACATGTCATCAGACTGACCAATCAGAAGTGGTTAAAGTCTTCACTTCCTTGTTCTGATCCTGCTCGTAAAGTCTCTCAGTTCCAACAAAAATACCAGCTAAAGCTCGTCTTTAGCGGTGTAGCTTTCCACAGAATCTGGTATCAGACCGTGGAACAAGTGAACAAAACCATGAAGCTCAGAGTCTTTCTGCGTTCGTTGGCTGTTTGTACTACATCTCCCATGATGCATTGGGTTAAAGTGACAGCATCTCAGCGCATAATGAGTCGTCCTTGTTAAATGTCGTGAAACCACGACGAACACACATCAAACCGTTTTTAAATCTTCTAACTTAACTATTATTACATTTTTTAGAAAAAACAGCTTCAGCTTCCAGCTTTTTCTGCCACAATTATCACAAAAATGCATGTGAGATTGCGAAGGGGCTGTAGATCAATACAGACTATGAGTTTCTCCTTTTATTTTATTTTATTTTTTTTAAATGTTTTTTTAATGATGCTGGTGTGCCGCGTGATTTTTGTCAAGGTTAAAGTGTGAAAGTAAGTCAGAAAAGGCTGAAAAACACTGTTGTAATGCGATCTACACAGACACTGCTCCCATGGCGTCGAGCACATTTTGGACAGACGTCGAGCAACAAATTTGACGTGCGTCAAATGAGAGCCGACCGAAGCGAATTTGACACGCAAAAAATCTCCACTGTGAATGCAGTTTAAGGTCTGAAGACGTACAGTAGACCTGATCAAGTAATTGTACACAAATAATTAGGGGTTGACCTCAATCTAGGCTCCGTTTCAGAGCTCCTGTCATATTTAGCCCCCAGTCTTTGTTACAACCTTCCCTTGAACAAACTTCTTTCCCCAAGGCATCGTGCTCTCTGGTTTTATAAATAAATAGTGTCGTATTTCTTCATCGCAGCAGAAGTCTGAATCGCTCCTCGGTTGTGTTGTTGTTTGCCTTCACAGCCAAAACCGCTAACAGCACAGATGACAGTGCAGAGATTAACGCCGAAGATTACAACAAAAGAGTGTCGAGGCCGCAAAATCTGCAAATATTGGCTTGTGCCTCTGTGCAGAACACACACACACATGGAAGCCCACACAATCCTTCAACAGCATTGCCGCTGCTGCCCCCAGCATGTGCTATTTTGCCAACTCCAACCCTGGGCAAGATAATAAGATGGCTCGCAGACATTTTGTCAATATTTCTCTCTTGGCTCCGAGCGCTCCTGGCCCTCCGCTCACTGAAAGATGTGTTGACTGTTTTTCTTTCCTGCAGGAATCTGCCTTGCTGTAAACGAGGGAAAGTGTTCGCTAATCCAAAGCAGTTCATTAAAAAAGAGTGCAAGGCATTTGTGATGGAGGGAGGACGATGCTAATCGCTGGACAAGACTAGAAAAGAGGAGGATGAGCCGCTTTGAGCGCCATAGGCGTTGATCCTGAAGAGCGAATGCTTTCTTCAGTTCTTGTCTTTTTTTTCTTTTTTTTTTGAATCGATGCTTGAAGACGCTGCTCTTGGTCCTCCATCTGACTCATATTTAGAGCATTATTCATGTCATGAATAAACAAGAAGGCGAGGAACAAATAAAAACTGACATGCATCCAGAAGCTGATAAATATTAGATGGAGCAGTCATGGCTTGGGATTTTACCAGTTCATAATTAGAGCGCTGATGCAGCGAGGCCCTCAGCATGGGTCTAATAGGGGGTTTCAGCAGGTTGAGCAGAGCAGTGACTCAAAATCACAGAAAAACTGCTGCATTACTTTGGTGATTCATGCCTGACATCGCAAACGGAAGCATGGTTATCCAACTTCAAAAAATCTTCAGTAGCAGTCATCTGCGTCTGTAAAAATCTGCTTTTTTTTACTGCAACTGTTTTCTTTTTTTTCTGTTAATTTAAAGTTAAAATAAATAAATAATCCTATTCAAAAAGTTGTATTTTTTCAACCAATAAGTCCTTGGACGTATCTGGCATTTTTTCCGCCGCACAGCAAAGTTGCTTTTGGAATGTTCTGTTGAAGGATTCTTTGGCGAAACACATATTTGCTGAACAAAGCGACTTTTCAGTCATTTTTCCTCCGTGTCATGAACGTGGCCCAGCCTTGGCTTCCTCTGGGACCTCGTGGTACAATCCCCTGCAGTCCTTTTCTGCCAGACAAAAGAGCTTAAAGGGTGCTGCAGAGCTTTTCTGTTGGCATCTTTGTAACAATGCCCTCCGAACCTGTTTCATTATAAAGAATGCTACACGTTTGCTTTGTGTAACCTCCTAATGGGTCTATTACCTTCTTTTTTTTTGTCGAGCAGGAGGAAACCCTTTGGCTAATAAAAGGACTTCGTGAAGCTGCTATAAAACTCTTGGAGGACACATTTTTCATTTGATAATCATCACAAAACAATGCAGGAAAACTAAACTCCTGTTAAACTTGAATATATACTACCTACTTGCAAAATACAAGTCATTCTATCAGTCATTTTTGTCATTCTGGAGCTGCTCGGAGGTGGAGCGGTGCAATCCTGGCATGGTTTTTTTGTATGTGGAGTTTGCACGTTCTCCCATGTATGCAGTCGATTCACTCAGGACAACACATATAGTCTGGGATATAACCCATAAACCATAAAATATCACGCCCTCAAGCGTCTGGCTGAAGACTTCCCACCCCTTCCTTATATATAGTCCTGTTTGCGCCGTCTTCTCTCCGTTCTTAACGCTCTTCTCCATTTAACAAAAGGTCCAGTCACATGTACATTTTGCATGTTTTCCATGTATGAAATGTTGGTCTTTTGTGATATGGGCGTAATTTTTAAGCCTTTTTTTGCGTTCGTCATCCGTCGATGTGCGCAGATGTCCGTCAAGGGTTTCAGCTGAAGAAAAAAAAAAACAATAGAAACCAAAAGAAAAATACAGATAAATTTGCTTCTGCTCTTCTGCAGCTTCTGCTGTCTTAGTACACAATGTCTGTGTTTGTGTCAGACAGTGGAACAGAAAAACGGGATATTGTGTTATTTACCAGCCCACTGAAAGTAGGATGTCCCCAGTTCCATCAAAGACAGTTTTGATAAAGCTCTCCAAAGGCCTGATGAAAATATTTCAGAAAGGTGTCATCAGGAAAAAAGCAGCTCTGAGAGTAGTTGATCTTTGAGAGACAGGACAGAGACAGGAAAAGAGTCTCAGGCAAGTTTCTTCATAGTTTTTCTGTAAAATAAAAGGCTTTTTTTAGTGAAAACAATGAGACTAAAGTTGTGCTAAAAGTTGAGAGTTTAGGAACTCTTTTTAAAGGGATTGAACTCATCAGCTTATCTGTTAAATAGTGAAATTCTGGCGTTTTGGTTGGGTTCTTTTGCCGTGCAGCAGATGCTTTAGCTGACCCGTCAGCAGCCTTTCAGCTAATGGAAATTGTGCGTGATTGCTGTTTACCATTATGGAAAAATATTTTCAAAGGTTGTCTGGCCTGTTTACACATTCAAGCCCTAAGCAGTAGTATGCGCACTTTCTCTTTTCAGCAACATTTTATACACTTTTTAGTTATTCCTCTTATTCCACTTGTTTTTCTCCCCTTTTTTGTTGGATGGAGTTCTGTTTGTAAGCCAGGAGAGTTCTTCAAATTTACCAGTTCATGTAACATATGGACTCAACTCTGCAGAAATGTTTATTCTCATCAATGATGGCATTATTATTTAAAAAAAAAAACATAATCTAAAATGGCCAATTTTATATAAAGCTTCAATAACTTTATTGCTCCTTTTCACTGAAATAAGAAATGGCAGAACAAGAGCTTCAACTTAAAGAGAGACTCCAATCCTCTTTTGATCAATTTTTTATCTTTTAATTTTCATTATGTTTTTTTTAGCTCAGATGAAAAAACTTTATTTTTATAGGACAGAGTAGCTGAGTTTCCATCACACATATCCGGAAAACTTTATTGAAATTCTGGAAATGTTGAAAAAACACAATTTCCCAATTACACTGTTCCATTAAATCATAGTTATGGGAATAAACACAAACCAACTCCAGCGAAAAGTCATTGAAAAAACATGTTGAGTGATGCGTACAATACTTTGATTGACAGGAGATACATTCACATTTCTGCCACGGCACTAGCGCTCATCATCATCTATCAAAGGAGACGTCGGTGTCTTATTCCGGCCACGAAGCAGCGAGCTCTTTTCGCGTGGGAGGGGCCGCGGATGAAACCATTTTGGTAAATGGTGGTTGGGGATTTTCCAGAGGAGCTGTGGATCCAACAATTCCACATGACACGCTCAACTTCTGATGCGCTGTGGGACCTTTGGTTCCGTCCGCTGTGAAGTGCCCAAAGCGGCTAGTTCCCACCAAGAAATGCATTGCATTTATATTTTAAAAAAAGCTTTTCCTTTGCCGTTTTGCGAAATATGTCAATTTCAATCCGCCTTGAAAAACTGCCTCCTCCAAGCTCAAAAGCGTTTTTTCGTTGAATACGAGTTATTTCAAAGTTGCCGTGTTTCCATTTAGCAATTTTATTATCTCAATTCTATATTATTGTTATTGTTATCGTTGTTATTATTATTGCAATTTCATAGCCAGTGGAAACACAACTAGTTTCTGCAGAGCGGCAGGAGTTCATTGGAAACTCACCTCTGAGTTGTGGGTGGGACTGTTTGCAAAACTATAACATATCACAACATATCACCCCAATTTTAAAATCCCTGCATTGGCTCCCCATATGCTTCAGGACTGATTTTAAGATACTTTTAACAGTTTTTAAATGTCTTAAGGCCTAAGGCGCTACGGCTTCATCCATCCATCCATCTATCCATCCATCCATCCATCTTCTTCCACTAATCTGGGACCGGGTCTCGGGGGCAGAAGTCTAAGCAATGATTCCCAGACTTCCCTATCCCCAGCCACTTCCTCCAGCTCCTCTGGGGGGACCCCGAGGGGTTCTCAGGCCAGTTGAGAGACGTAGTCCGGGGCCTCCGCCTAGTGAGACATCCCTGAAACACCTCCCCAGGGAGTCGTCTAGGAAGCATCCGGACTAGAGGCCCGATTCACCTCAACTGGCTCCTCTCTATGTGGGGGAGAAGCGGTTCTACTCCGAGCTCTCTGCGGGTGACCGAGCTTCTTGTATTCGGAACCTCGTTCATTCGGTCACGACACAGATTTATTGACCATAGGTTCTCACTCCTGAATGACACCCCAAGACATTTAAACTCCTTCGCTTGGGGCAGGAACGCTAAGGCTCCTCCCTAACCCTTGTGCTATCTTATGGGGTCCAGATGACCCCACCCTTACATTGACGTGTTATCCCTACCATGACAAAGGTGGATAAAGGTGAAGAGGATTTCATGTAATCCATGGACACCAAATCATTGAAGAAAAAAGGTTTAGCGCACTGTCTTGTGGGGTCTAGATGACCCCACTCCCAATGTTAAAAATGCCTTGGATAGCATAAAGGTTAAATAAACACTCTTGGACACCACTACAGCTTCAACTGCCCCTATGATTGGAGCAACACGGAGGAGCCAGAGGGGTAGGGAAGCAATTCGGATTCAGCCTTTGGCTTAAGCTCAGTTGCTTCTCTTCTGTTGTCTGGACTGCATCTGTCAAGCCGATTGTTGGGAAAGTTGCTGCTTTCTTCCGCTCACTCTTTCGAGAAGCAACGACTAAAGGAATTTATTGAACCCACCAAGGTATGTTATGCATGCATCAGAGAGGTTATTAGCCCAAAGTCTGGGTCTGTTGCCTTTGAATCGTTAAGTAAGGGGTGAGTGTTTGAAGTTCCTTGATATAATGATCCATGGCAACTCAGAGAGTTCAAAGTAAATTGGCACAAGTGAAAAAAAGGCTTTTCTGCCACTGAACAAAATAGAGAAATCAGCCAGCTATGTTTAATAGAATTTTCATAAGTGCTTTACCAGCCTCTCACACGGGTTATCTAAGATAATGGCTGAACGGGTTCATTACCTCGTTGTCAAATTAAATTTTTTCTTCTCCTGCGGGAAGATTGGATAGTGATTACTGATCTAACCCAAAGAAGACTCCACCTTTCTCAGTGACTGAAGAGAGGCCTCCAATGACAGCAAAATGACTCCATTTCATCTCTCAGGGCTGATTATTAGACACTGTTCTGGAGAACGTTTCAGAAAGCCAGCTGTTTGTTGTTGGTTTCTTTTTTATTCT
This sequence comes from Oryzias latipes, assembly GCF_053564925.1. Classification (NCBI taxonomy): domain Eukaryota; kingdom Metazoa; phylum Chordata; class Actinopteri; order Beloniformes; family Adrianichthyidae; genus Oryzias; species Oryzias latipes. The sequence goes on from NC_136250.1 coordinate 27,901,412, forward strand.
TCTCTTTGTGTGATTCTTGAGTGAAACATCTCTTGAAATGATTATGCAGAATCAAAAAAAAAGCGGCAAACAAAGCCATCACAATCAGCGAACTGGAGTGAATTATGGTTTTTTCTTCCCCTCAGAAAATGAAATTGGTAAATTGTGTGGAAGACAGAGGAGACACTCTAAAATCAAGAAAAATATACGGCTGAGATTTTTTTGATATTTACAGTTCAAAGCTGTAATTCAGTTTGGAAGCACTTCATGTTTGTTCTGTTTAGATTGTAACATGTTTTTCTGCAGCGAACTGAGCTTTAACCCAGTAAAGACATCAAGGACAGAAATTCAGTTTTTTTTTTACTTAAGATCTTTTTTAAAGATCCACTCTGATGAAAACTTTTTTTGGTGTTTTTAACATGTTTTTGTGGCATTTCTGAAAATGGAGGACATATAGGAAGATGATTTAACGTAAAAATGCATTTCTGAGTCGTTTATTTAAGTTGTTGTGAATCAGAAACAGGTGAAACATTATTATTTAAAAATAGCTTATCTGTGACGTATAAATACGCCACAAGCTTCCTGCTCTGCTCCATTCTAAAGCATCCCCTTGCAGAGAAATATATCCATGTACATTGTTTTCCTCGTCTGAGCTGGAATCTGGATCTAAACTGTACGGCTGGATAGCTCCGACATTGCTCGCCATTTTTGTTGCACCAGTAATGTGACGGGAAGTGGGGATGGGCGTCCTCACCAACGGTCTCACCCACAAGTCAAATTTCAAATGAACTCTTGCCACTCTGTAGAATCAATGTCCTGGAAAACGGCTTAATCGTAATTAAAAGACCTCTGGGAACTATTTTAAAATAAAATAAAAAAGATGTCTTTAAAGAGGCTTTAAACCCTTTGACGAAATCCACCCAAAAAGTTGCAATATCTTTTTTATTATGAGATATATAGTATACATTTTAGGGGTGCAACAAATGAATTGATTAATCAATTAATCCATTTATCCAACCAGATTAGTCTGTCTGAAGGAAGCTATTCATCAAACTGAATTGACCTATACCATAAAAAATCATCCGAATCCAAAAATGAAAGGAATCGTCCATAATCTATCTTGGGAAAAGCCTTTTGGCCTCCAATTAAACAATTTCGAAAATAGACCATACTTGAGTACCAAAAAACACAGAAATAATGCTAAGTGTGAGTTATAAGAGCGTAAGCCCAATGTTGGCTGCACTTACTTCTAACGTATGGATGATGCCGTCGCATGGTGCCGTTCAGCCACCCTAGTCTTTAGTAAGGTGCCAGTACTGGCTCCTTACGGTCGGGTCACACAGCCACTACGTACATTTTGTGCATGAAGCTCGGAAGAAAATTGGTCATATGTGACCATATGTGACAAAAAGTGTGGTCCGTACGCGAAATTTTGTATGGACGTATCACAAATAAACCACATTAAAACCTTAAAAGAGATATGAACAAACCACGCAAAACACAACTGTAACTACAGTTTAGATACATTATGGTAAAATTTTGCTTGACTTTATTGGGGGGGCGGGTTATATATATATATATATGAGCCATTCTTTGACGACTTGTCTTTTTCTCTGCAGACACTTGTTTTTTTGGTTTTGGTTTTTTTTGCACAGCTTCTCCTAAGAAAATGAAAGAAAACAGTGTCGCGTCCTTAACGGTTTGGTTTGGAGTGGGGGAAAAAAGGCTGCTTGCTCTTGTCAGAGGCTGGCCTTCAGGATGAGGGGAGCACAAAGTAAAGTTCAAAAAAGAAAGTAGCTGAAAAGCCTCAGAGAGCCCCCTCAGAAAACAGTTTCTTTTACCCCTCTGTGAGGAAGAGTTACATCAGACTCCTCTTCTGAGGATGTGCAGGGTCTACAAATAGGTAGCTTCAAAGAAGTGGAAGTGCCACCTGTTTGATGAGTTTAACTTTAATCATCAAAGTGGAATGGGTGGAGTGAAGAACTGTGCATTTAAATGTGATTTAAGGTAAATTTGACGATGTATATCACTGAAAATTGTTGGGGGAAAAATTCTGTAAGGCATCTTTCATCAAAAGGATTTACCACCATTTTTAAATGTTAGTTAGATTTAAGCAGAAAACCACATCGAAGTGGTTCTGTATGAAACTTCACTTTGACGCGCTGCTCTGATCTTTGACTCTGTCCTGAGGGGAAATATGCTTGAAGTTCTTGAACACCGTCGGAGGATTTATTAAAGATTTAGCCACAAAAAAGTTCTAGAAACTTGCTTTTAGGCCTGGATACATATATTTTTTTACTTTGAAAATTGGCTCTTTTATTTTGAAAAAATGGTTCTTCCAATCAGCTCATTTTTGTTTCTTTGCCTGTGCTGTTTTCTCGTTTACAGCCCCGCTCTCTTTCTCTGTCCTCATTTCATTTGCACCAGCACTGAACGGGGCAAAAACCACAATTTAAGAAGCTAATCTGAGATTTGTCCATGTCCGCTTTTCTGCTTCGAGTGACCTCCCACTCCTGCACTGAGGTATAAACTGGTTTTAGAGGAGAAATAGCAGTGAAATTGATTATTTTGTTTTGTTGCTAATTATATTTTCTCAAAGAAAGATGACGACTAGGGCTGTGTTTGAAAAAGTCGTGTTCAGCTGCTAACACTTCCTATTATAGGATCTTTTCAATTAATAATCTTTTTGAAGCAACAATTTGAATAAAGAAATGCAATTTGAAGCCTAATTTTCTTTAGATATGTCCTCCATCGTTAGAAAAATATCACAAAAACGTGTTGAAAACACCAAAAAAACCTTTTTAATAGAGCGGGTCTCTAGACCACATGATTGAATTGTATTTTTTGACTTCAAAACACAATGGGACTTGTCTTTAAAGACTTTGAGGAAAATAGTGTTTCTGGTGTTTATAACCTGACCATGGAGGACACTCATAATAAAAATTAGGCTCAAATTGAATTTTTGAGTATTTCTTTATTAATATTCTTTATTAATATTGTTGTAAATCATTTTTTTTTTTTTTAACTTGTCCTGTCCAACAGCTAGGCAAACAGATGAGAGCTGAGGGCCTCTTGTGTTGGACATATTTTATTCTAACAAGAGGGGTTATTCATCTTCAGACAAACCAAAGGTATGTCTGAATAAACCCCTTTTGTAATTGAGGCCAAACTTTATTAATTTCAATCATGTTTGAAAATCTTTGGTGTTGGACCGGACGGAAAAGGAAAGAGGGGAACAAGAGAGAGGGACGTTAGAGAGAGGGGGGGGTAGGAGGGTGATAATAGGAGGGGAAGGGGGGTAAGACCATGAAGCAGCATAGAGCAGACAGGTTTACTGGTTGTTTATCGTTACGGTACGGTTCAAATGTAGTACAAAAAGGGCGGGGCCTGTTCACACACACTCAAATATTATCAACACACCTGCTAGCTGCAAAAATGTCCACATGTCAACATGCACACAAAACAGATAGTGTTCACGAACGCATACTTATGCTTTTAAACCAACTAGTGTGAAATCTTTCATTCATTCAATCATGCAAACTATTAGTGCAAAGGTGAGCTAACACCTGTGCTCAGGTGAGTGTTTATGTTCTTCTAAAATGGATGGTGGAATGTGAAAAGAAGGAGGAGGAGCGCCCAGCCACCCCCACACCCATACCCCCGCCGCAGCAGCAGCGGCAGCCGGAATTCCCCCAGCGCCACACGGGAACAGGCAGGGAACAACCTGAACAGGCAGGGAACAATCATTTTTTTAAAAGAATTTATTTGTGACGTAGAAAATATGCTGGGCGGGCCGCTCCATTCAGCAATAGGGAGAGGGAGGGGTCAGGGTTGCTGTGACGGTCCCGCCCACAACTCAGAGGTGACTTTCTAATCTCTGCTCTGCAGAAACTATGTCAGAGAAAACAACACAAGTTTTTTTATTTTGGCCAAAAATGCCACAACATTTCAAAGACCACTATAGAAACCTTTGACAGTAAGTCAAAAAATGATTAATATCATACGACATAAATGTTTGTATCAATTGTATTACTTTTATGTGTTACATTTTCACAATTTTCTGGTAAAAATGTGCAAACAACAGGGGAACACCAAGTTCACAGCACTGTTCAAAACCATCATACTTTATTACCAACAAATTGATGTTTGAGGATTGTTTTACAATTTATGGTGCCTGAGGAGTTAAGAGGCGATAGATCAAAATCTCTAGGTCACATGAGTCAAAGTCAAAGCCCCACGGGCCACATCCGACCCGCTGTGTAATTTTATGTTTTTGTTATTAGTGGCCCAGCGAAATCTATCGATGTTAAAAATTCCACTACAGATCCCATTATGCAACGCTTCAGCTCTACGGCGAAATGTAGCGCTGTTAACATAACTACAGATCCCATAATGCAATGCTTCAGCTGCCCGGTGAAATGTAGCGCTGGTATCATAATAACTACAGATCCCATAATGCAATGCTTCAGCTGTCCGGCGGAATGTAGCGCTGGTATCATAATAACTACATATCCTATAATGCAATGCTTCAGCTGCCTGGTGAAATGTAGCGCTAGTAATACATTAAATTCAGGTCCCATAATGCAACGCTTTAGCTGTCCGGCGAAATGTAGCGCAGGTAACATAATAACTACAGATCCCATAATGCAGCGCTTTAGCTGTCCACGCCGTGGAAGCCTGAACCGTCCGACGCGAAGCGGAGGATGGTTGCTTTCACGGCGTGCGTTAAAAAGTGATAATGCATACTTCGAAGGCCATTAACCCGCTTATAACATGGTCACTCACAAAAGAAAGAAATAGTAACCAGATTTTAGTCCTTAATTATGGCCCGCAGCAGTCATAGACTGCAAGGACCATATTGTAACTGGTACGAGGGTCGAACACTCAAAAAGTCCAAAACGTCAAAAAAACGCGTCAAAACGCCAAAAAATGGGGTCAAAAGTCGCCCAAAGCACACAACGAGACGACAATTGTGTAACGCAACAAAAATAGACACACACACGCACAACACCAACGCACAAACGTCAAAATTGTAGTCGCAAATATGACGACAAAAACCCACAAAAGCCCCAAAAAGCCCTCAAAAGACGGGTTTAAAGCCAAAAAGACATGCCCAGCCTATAGTAAAAGACAGGCCGCATTGAAATACATAGGAAATCCTAACCGCAAAAACTTCTATATTGTTTCTGCTTCGTTTCATTATTATGGCCCGCAGCAGTCATAGACTGCAAGGACCATATTGTAACTGGTACGAGGGTCGAACACTCAAAAAGTCCAAAACGTCAAAAAAACGCGTCAAAACGCCAAAAAATGGGGTCAAAAGTCGCCCAAAGCACACAATGAGACGACAATTGTGTAACGCAACAAAAATACACACACACACTCACAACACCCCCACACAAACGACAAATTTGTAGTCGCAAAAATGACGACAAAAACACAAAAAAGCCCCAAAAAGCCCTCAAAGAACGGGTTTAAAGCCAAAAAGACATGCCCAGCCTATAGTAAAAGACAGGCCGCATTGAAATACATAGGCCACCTGACTGCAAAAACTTCTATATTGTTTCTGCTTTGTTTCATTATTATTTTTATTTTTTTTACGTTTCTTCTTTCTTACGGATCCGTTGAGCTCAAATTTGACCCCCGCCACATACCCGAAAACTCACCAAAATTGGCACACACCTGGGATAAATTGAAAATGAATTTTCGGCAAAGAGAACGCCACCCCCCCGAAGTCGATGACATCACGGCGAGCGATCCCGTAAAAAAAATGAATGGGCCGAAAATCGCTTATGGGGCCAAAAAAAAATATTTCGAAATACAGTTACGAAACCAAAACACGTGTGTTGGAGATATCCCAAAGAAGTTATGAAATCATTATGGGATGGCCACACGACCTACGGCTTGGCGGCCATTTTGTGGCGAACACAGAGAAATGGCGATTTTCGTGTTTTTTGACAATATGGGAAAACGATACTTTTGTTTGAGCGATTTTCACGAAATTTCATACACATGCCACAAACACGATTCTACAACTACCAAAGAATTTTTGTTGACCTTTGACCTTGGGAAGGGGCGGCCATCTTGAATTTTCAAAAAAAAGCACCTTTAGTAACGGATACAAACGAAAACTCGTCCTAGGGATTTTTATCAATCTTCTTGAAACTTCTCGGGCATCAATGGCAAGCTACTGTGGACAAAATGTTGGAATTAGAAGTTGTAGAATTTGAAACGCGTGCCCGTGGCGAATTCGCAACCGTCGCCATTTTAGCTAGCTCGCACATATTTTGTCGGAATAGCCTGAAACTGAAATATGCGATACCCTGGCCCACACTGAACAAAACGATGTCACATACGACAAAATCCATAAAGGAATGTGGCCGTGGTAAACAAAAAACCATCGCAAAAAAAAGTGCTGACTCGGCAAAAAAAAATTTTTTCGGATTTTATTTTTAAGAATCGGCTAACGAAACTCAGACAACTTTGTCGGGTATATCCAAAGAAAGTTTTGAAATCATTACGTGATGGCGACACGACCTACGGTTTGGCGGCCATTTTGTGCCAAAATCTACCATTTTGCGTTTTTCGCGTTTTTACACAATATGGAAAAATGAACTTTTTTTCGAGCGATTTTCACGAAATTTGACTCGCATGTCCCTAGCGTAAGTCTACAATCACCTTTGGAGTTTCGTCGACCTTTGACCTCGGGAAAAGGCGGCCATCTTGAATTTTCTATAAAAAAAACCTTTACCACCAGATTCAAACGTAAACTTGTCGTTGGAATTTTCATCGATTGTCTCGAAACTTTTTGGGCATCAATGGCAAGCTACTGTGGAAAAAATGTTGGAATTAAAAGTAGTAGATTTTGAACGGCGTGCGCGTGGCGAGCTAGCAAAGTGGCGCACTGTTATAACTCCCATGCATTTCAATACAATACAGTGAAAATTGAATGCATGCATTAATGCCTGAAACAGAATACATTGAAAAACACTGGATATGGACATATAAGGAATGTGGGCGTGGTTAGCATAAAACCACTGTTGCTAAGGACAACAAAAAGTTTACTTTTACCGATTTGTCCGAAACTGACGTCAATCTGTTCATCCTCCAGAGGGGACCAAAACATAAAATGGTTGCTATGGAGATAAAATCAACAGAAAAGCCGCCATTTTGGAAAAAGTGGGTTTTTTATCAACTTATGACATGTAGCTCTCGCCAATGGAGGAATGTGTTTTTCTGAGTCAGTTGATGATGCTGATCGCTATGCTAGCAATTTTAGCCACATTAACATAACTAGCATAGTTAGCATAATTAGCATTTTAGGTAATGGGTTTTTCTGAGTCAGTTGATGATGCTGATCGCTATGCTAGCACTTTTAGCCACATTAGCATAGCTAGCATAGTTAGCATAGTTAGCATTTTAGGTAATGTGTTTTTCTGAGTTAGTTGATGATGCTGATTGCAATGCTAGCACTTTTAGCCACATTAGCATAGTTAGCATTGTTAGCATAATTAGCAAATCCAGCCTTGACTAGCTTTTAATTTGCGGGCTGTGAGGGCGGTGAGGTCAGCGGTGGTGCGTAGAGTTGGGCGTGGAAGGCGGGTTGCGTCTGCGGGCCATACAACGCCGCTTGCGGCTTTAATTATTTTTTTTTTTTTTATTCTTCTTCTTTCTTTCTTCCACTTTGAGCGAAAATTTGACCCCCGCCACATACCCGAAAACTCACCAAAATTGCCACACAGCTGGGATAAATTGAAAATGAATTTTCGGCAAAGAGAACGTCACCCCCCCCACGATGATGACATCACGGCGAGCGTCCCCGTAAAAAAAATGAATGGGCCGAAAATCGTTTATGGGGCCAAAAAAAAATATTTTGAAATACAGTTACGAAACCAAAACACATGTATTGGAGATATCCCAAAGATGTTATGAAATCATTATGGGATGGCCACACAACCTTCGGCTTGGCGGCCATTTTGTGGCGAACTCAGAGAAATGGCGATTTTCGTGTTTTTTCACAATATGGGAAAACGACACTTTTGTTCAAGCGATTTTCACGAAATTGCACACACATGCCAAGACCATGATTCTACAATAACCAAAGAAGTTTCGTTGACCTTTGACCTTGGCAAGGGGCGGCCATCTTGAGTTTTCAAAAAAAAGCACCTTTAGTAACGGATACAAACGAAAACTCGTCCTAGGGATTTTTATCGATCTTTTTGAAACTTCTCGGGCATCAATGGCAAGCTACTGTGGACAAAATGTTGGAATTAGAAGTTGTAGAATTTGAAACGCGTGCGCGTGGCGAATTCGCAACCGTCGCCATTTTAGCTAGCTCGCACATATTTTATCGAAATATCCTGAAACTGAAATATGCAATAACCTGGCCCACACTGAACAAAACGATGTCACATACGGCAAAATTGATAAAGGAATGTGGCCGTGGTAAACAAAAAACGGTCGCAAAAAAAAGTGCTGACTCGGCTAAAAAAAAAATTTCGGATTTTTTTTTAATGAATCGGCTAGCGAAACCCAGATAACTTTGTCGGGTATATCCAAACAAAGTTTTGAAATCATTATGTGATGGCGACACGACCTACGGTTTGGCGGCCATTTTGTGCCAAAATCCGCCATTTTGAGTTTTTCGCGTTTTTACACAATATGGAAAAATTAACTTTTTTTCGAGCGATTTTCACGAAATTTGACGCGCATGTCCCTAGTGTAAGTTTACAATCACCTCTGGAGTTTTGTCGACCTTTGACCTCGGGAAAAGGCGGCCATCTTGAATTTTCTATAAAAAACACCTTTACCACCAGATTCAAACGTAAACTTGTCGTTGGAATTTTCATCGATCGTCTCGAAACTTTTTGGGCATCAACGGCAAGCTACTGTGGAAAAAATGTTGGAATTAGAAGTTGTAGATTTTAAACGGCGTGCGCGTGGCGAGCTAGCAAAGTGGCGCACTGTTATAACTCCCATGCATTTCAATACAATACAGTGAAAATTGAATGCATGCATTCATGCCTGAAACAGATTACATTGAAAAACACTGGATATGGACATATAAGGAATGTGGGCGTGGTTAGCATAAAACCACTGTTGCTAAGGACGACAAAAAGTTTACTTTTACCGATTTGTCCGAAACTGACGTCAATCTGTTCGTCCTCCCATGGGGACCAAAACATAAAATGGTTGCTATGGAGATAAAATCAACAAAAAAGCCGCCATTTTGGAAAAAGTGGTTTTTTTATCAACTTATGACATATAGCTTTCACCAATGGAGGAATTTGTTTTTCTGAGTCAAATAATGATGCTGATCGCTATGCTAGCACTTTTAACTATGTTAGCATAACTAGCATAACTAGCATAATTAGCATTTTAGGTAATGTGTTTTTCTGAGTCAGTTGATGATGCTGATCGCTATGCTAGCACTTTTAGCCACATTAGCATAGCTAGCATAGTTAGCATAATTAGCAATTTAGGTAATGTGTTTTTCTGAGTCAGTTGATGATGCTGATCGCTATGCTAGCACTTTAAGCTACATTAGCATAGCTAGCATAGTTAGCATAATTAGCATTTTAGGTAATGTGTTTTTCTGAGTCAGTTGATGATGCTGATCGCTATGCTAACACTTTTAGCCACATTAGCATAGTTAGCATAGTTAGCATAATTAGCATTTTAGGTAATGTGTTTTTCTGAGTCAGTTGATGATGCTGATCGCAATGCTAGCACTTTTAGCCACATTAGCATAGCTAGCATAGTTAGCATAATTAACATATGAAGTTTTGACTAGCCATTATCAAAAGTGGGCGGTGAGGGCGGTTGTGCGTAGAGTTGGGCGTGGAAGGCGGGTTGCGTCTGCGGGCCATACAACGCCGCTTGCGGCTTTAATTCTTGTTTTTTTCCAATTTGGATCGCTTTTCTTACAAAAGCAGACTATTGGTTTACGTGGTGCGGCGCGTCCGTGGCATGCCGCACCACCGCTGCAGTCAAGATTTAGCAATTTAAACCGATATATTTATGCTCATATTTCCGATGGGTTAAATAAAGCATCAGTTTAGAGAGAAAGTTCACCTCTTAAAAGTTGTTTTTGTCCAAATGATTAAGCTAAAGGTTGTTTTAAAGAAGTCTGCACAGTGATACAAAACATTTAAGCTAGGTGACCAGAACTTCTTTTTTCACTGTGCGGTTATCCTAGGGCAGGGGTCGGGAACCTTTTTGGCCAAGAGAGCCATAAACGCCACATATTTTGAAATGTAATTTTGAAAAAGCCATACAATAATGTAGTGTCCCTTTCCCACACTGAGGCACGGAGACTTAACCTCTTTTAAGGTTCTTTATTCCGATTACTGCAGACCGCAACAAACGCCGAACAATTAATTCAGCAACTCCTGAATCTCTCCCGCCGAGACGAGACGAGAGCGCGTCTCCCAACTTTATATTCACCTGCTCCCGCTGCAGCCCTCCCATTTCCCTTATTCGGCCCATAGCTGAACCCCATTGGTCCAAACTACCTAACAACAGGCTGAGCGACAGAACTGAGAGCCAATCAGCTCTCTGCTTGATGCGGTCAATGAACTCCAGAACTTTTAACGCGGCCCAACAGCCATCCAACTCAGTCCGCGACAATATGTTTAAAACTAAAATACAAGTGAATGTGTGCATTTGATGTAATTTCAACCTTTTTAAAGTACAATAAGTCTGTGGATTCTTTTTAATACCATTGTTATGCTGTTTCTAATAAATGATGAGTATTTCTCGTGGTAGTTTTGCTGATGGTCTAGTCTGGTTTACGTGGTGAGTTTCTGCTTCATGCAGGCGTTGAGACTTTAAACGTGATCTTAGGTTGGTATGAATGTTTTGTAGATGTGAGACAGACTGCTCACATGCAGACGGGGAGCCAAACACACACTCACACGCTGCAGTGAGTGACAGGCAGTGGGTTTTACCTATTTACAATCCCTGCGCGATTCACCTGCTGCCTGTCCCCACAACACCTCAGCCCCACCCTCTGCTTTCTCCCTCACACATCCCGTCCCCGCAACTGCGCGCTCTTTCTCAGAGACGGGAGCGCGCAGTTTTAGGCACGGCAATTCACAGGTTTCCGGGTGGTACAAACTCTGTGAATTAATAGACAATTTTAAACTTATACTAGTGCTGGCGCAGATTTGTCTCTCTAAGCACCGCTACTACTGCGCGCCTCTGCCATCGCATCGCGCACGAGAAGGACTGGTCTAATGAAGAAAAAAAATTTGAATTAAAGATTTGTCTGCGAGCCACATGTGACCATCAAAAGAGCCATATATGGCTCGCGAGCCTTAGGTTCCCGACCCCTGTCCTAGGGTATATCCCTTTTTAATGCACACCCAGCAGCCAATCAGAATCGAGTATTCACCCGGACCATGGTATTAAAAAAAATAATAAAAGCCCATTCAGAACATCATCAATGTTGGGCTTTGTTTACAACAGGACCTCCAATTTCTTCTTCTATGGTGACCACCAAACACGACCTGCGACCAATGATGACGTCACACCATAGAAGAAGAAATTAGTGGACCCCTTGTAAACAAAGCTCCAACATCGAGCGGGTTGATCTTCTAAACTCTAAACTCACTTCTAAAACCTGCAACGCAGCAAGTTTTCAAAAACACCTAATATTACTGTTTCAGCAGCAGCAGTTTTGAGTTAAATGTTTTTGTTTTAACCTTTTGTTTGTGGTAAATAAGTGGAAGAAAAATGCTTCACTGGGAAAATTAAAAAAAAAAAGTTGTAAAGATGGAGAAGACGAGAAAGACGAAAGCCATGTGATCATGAGGGACGTGCAGATGTTTAACACGGGAACGGAAGCTGCAGGAGGAGCTGGAGCTTCCACAGCAGTGACTCCTAATGGGAGCAGCACAAGAAAAGGAGGAGGCGAGAAAAGTTGACAGGTTTCACCTGTTTTTGATTAATTTCTCCAAGTGACACACTCGGCTCCGTTTCCTGCTGAGATGATGAGCAGCAGGTTACTGAGGCTCAGCGAGAGCGTTGCCACTCTGCAGACGGCCTGATTATTTTATGTTTGTCAGCACACGGAGGGAAACGCCTTCAAAGGCTGTTTGGCAACACCTGCTCTGTTCAGAACAGTCGTCTCTGAAGTACAGACACTTGCAGTCAAATAAACAAGTGTCTCCACCTCACAGAAGCAGGTCTTGAAACAGCTGCTGGAATGGGAATTGCCAGCGCAAGAAAGCTATTTCCATCCCGTTTGTGAATTTCCTCACAAAGAAAGCGCTTTAAATTGATCATTATGATGCTCTGATTGCCACAAACCGAGAAAAGGAACTTAAAATAGGAGCTCCTATTTAGAGCCAAATTCAAGTAGCAAACACTGAAAATACCCGTATTAAAGTTCTACTAACAACAAAGAGAAAATAACCTTTAAATATCATATATTTAAAATATTCGTTTTTTAATTTAGCTTTTCTTCCTTTGTGAAAAGTTCTTAAAACTAATTTTTTTTAACTAAATGTGTGGTCTTATATTTTTTCTTTTCATATTAAAGAGCTTCAATATTTGCAGTTTGGAGCAATGGTGACATCTAGTGACTCAATAAATGCAGTGTGTTTTATTTCACATTTCTTTTCATCGCAAAGAGACGGTTTTTAAAACTATATATACTTCGTTTTGTAATTCTGTGATTTATTTCATAAAAATGTAAGAAATATATAAAGTTTATGTATATTATTCTTATTGTTTTTAAACAATTACAAATAGACTTATATTTAAATATTAGTTTTGGTTCAAAAACTAAGCAAAACTCAGTTTTTACATCTAATTTATTTGGCTTTTTAGTTATATTTTGAATATGATTATTTTCGCTTTGGGTATAAATAGCTCAAAAAAATTTGAATAATTATAGTGTTTAAGTTTGTAGGATACCAAAACTGTTTCTTTAAGACAAATGGACTAAATGACTTGTGGACTTTGGAAGAAGAAACATCCGACTGAAAAAAGGCCACACTGTTTGCCACGCCCACTGCTTCACCTGGGCCACAGTTTTAACCGCATAGATTCATTATTGTTAACTATTTATTAAAAAAAATGTAAATTATGTTATCTTTAGGTGTGTGGTACCAAAAAATACGTGATTTTTAATATAATAATCGTAAAAAATGTAAATGTTAAGAAAGAGTAACGCCATGAGCAGACTTTTTTAGCTGGCCAATCAGAAGTCACATCAAGCTGCCGTGATGGCACAACGCCCTCCTGATTGGACACATGTTTTGTGACGTAATATGAATCGTAGTTCTGATTGGATAGTCGTTTTCCTTTAGTTTGGTACGTTCTTCAGTCATAGACTGCAAGGACCATATTGTAACTGGTACGAGGGTCGAACACTCAAAAAGTCCAAAACGTCAAAAAAACGCGTCAAAACGCCAAAAAATGGGGTCAAAAGTCGCCCAAAGCACACAATGAGACGACAATTGTGTAACGCAACAAAAATACACACACACACTCACAACACCCCCACACAAACGACAAATTTGTAGTCGCAAAAATGACGACAAAAACACAAAAAAGCCCCAAAAAGCCCTCAAAGAACGGGTTTAAAGCCAAAAAGACATGCCCAGCCTATAGTAAAAGACAGGCCGCATTGAAATACATAGGCCACCTGACTGCAAAAACTTCTATATTGTTTCTGCTTTGTTTCATTATTATGGCCCGCAGCAGTCATAGACTGCAAGGACCATATTGTAACTGGTACGAGGGTCGAACACTCAAAAAGTCCAAAACGTCAAAAAAACGCGTCAAAACGCCAAAAAATGGGGTCAAAAGTCGCCCAAAGCACACAACGACACGACAATTGTGTAACGCAACAAAAATACACACACACACGCACAACGCCAACGCAAAAACGTCAAAATTGTAGTCGCAAAAATGACGACAAAAACCCAAAAAAGCCCCAAAAAGCCCTCAAAAGACGGGTTTAAAGCCAAAAAGACATGCCCAGCCTATAGTAAAAGACAGGCCGCATTGAAATACATAGGCCACCTGACTGCAAAAACTTCTATATTGTTTCTGCTTCGTTTCATTATTATTATTATTCTTCTTGCACACTAACGGCGTCTTTGAGCTTAATTTTGACCCCCGCCACATACCCGAAAACTCACCAAAATTGGCACACACCTGGGATAAATTGAAAATGAATTTTCGGCAAAGAGAACGCCACCCCCCCGAAGTCGATGACATCACGGCGAGCGATCCCGTAAAAAAAATGAATGGGCCGAAAATCGCTTATGGGGCCAAAAAAAAATATTTTGAAATACAGTTACGAAACCAAAACACGCGTGTTGGAGATATCCCAAAGAAGTTATGAAATCATTATGGGATGGCCACACGACCTACGGCTTGGCGGCCATTTTGTGGCGAACTCAGAGAAATGGCGATTTTCGTGTTTTTTCACAATATGGGAAAACGACACTTTTGTTCAAGCGATTTTCACGAAATTTCATACACATGCCACAAACACGATTCTACAACTACCAAAGAAGTTTTGTTGACCTATGACCTTGGGAAGGGGCGGCCATCTTGAATTTTCATAAAAAAGCACCTTTATTGACGGATACAAACGAAAACTCGTCCTAGGGATTTTTATCGATCTTTTTGAAACTTCTCGGGCATCAATGCCAAGCTACTGTGGACAAAATGTTGGAATTAGAAGTTGTAGAATTTGAAACGCGTGCGCGTGGCGAATTCGCAACCGTCGCCATTTTACCTAGCTCGCACATATTTTATCGGAATAGCCTGAAACTGAAATATGCGATACCCTGGCCCACACTGAACAAAACGATGTCACGCACGACAAAATCGATAAAGGAATGTGGCCGTGGTAAACAAAAAACCGTCGCAAAAAAAAGTGCTGACTCGGCTAAAAAAAAAAATTTCGGATTTTATTTTTAAGAATCGGCTAACGAAACTCAGATAACTTTGTCGGGTATATCCAAAGAAAGTTTTGAAATCATTACGTGATGGCGACACGACCTACGGTTTGGCGGCCATTTTGTGCCAAAATCTACCATTTTGCGTTTTTCGCGTTTTTACACAATATGGAAAAATGAACTTTTTTTCGAGCGATTTTGACGAAATTTGACTCGCATGTCCCTAGCGTAAGTGTATAATCACCTCTGGAGTTTCGTCGACCTTTGACCTCGGGAAAAGGCGGCCATCTTGAATTTTCTATAAAAAACACCTTTACCACCGGATTCAAACGTAAACTTGTCGTTGGAATTTTCATCGATCGTCTCGAAACTTTTTGGGCATCAACGGCAAGCTCCTGTGGAAAAAATGTTGGAATTAGAAGTTGTAGATTTTAAACGGCGTGCGCGTGGCGAGCTAGCAAAGTGGCGCACTGTTATAACTCCCATGCATTTCAATACAATACAGTGAAAATTGAATGCATGCATTCATGCCTGAAACAGATTACATTGAAAAACACTGGATATGGACATATAAGGAATGTGGGCGTGGTTAGCATAAAACCACTGTTGCTAAGGACGACAAAAAGTTTACTTTTACCGATTTGTCCGAAACTGAAGTCAATCTGTTCGTCCTTCCGAGGGGACCAAAACATAAAATGGTTGCTATGGAGATAAAATCAACAGAAAAGCCGCCATTTTGGAAAAAGTGGGTTTTTTAGCAACTTATGACATATAACTCTTACCAATGGAGGAATGTGTTTTTCTGAGTCAGTTGATGATGCTGATCGCTATGCTAGCACTTTTAGCTATGTTAGCATAACTAGCATAGTTAGCATAATTAGCATTTTAGGTAATGTGTTTTTCTGAGTCAGTTGATGATGCTGATCGCTATGCTAGCACTTTCAGCCACATTAGCATAGTTAGCATAGTTAGCATAATTAGCATTTTAGGTAATGTATTTTTCTGAGTCAGTTGATGATGCTGATCGCTATGCTAGCACTTTTAGCCACATTAGCATAGTTAGCATAGTTAGCATAATTAGCATTTTAGGTAATGTGTTTTTCTGAGTCAGTTGATGATGCTGATCGCTATGCTAGCACTTTTAGCCACATTAGCATAGCTAGCATAGTTAGCATAATTAGCATTTTAGGTAATGTGTTTTTCTGAGTCAGTTGATGATGCTGATCGCTATGCTAGCACTTTTAGCCACATTAGCATAGCTAGCATAGTTAGCATAATTAGCATTTTAGGTAATGTGTTTTTCTGAGTCAGTTGATGATGTTGATCGCTATGCTAGCACTTTTAGCCACATTAGCATAGTTAGCATTGTTAGCATAATTAGCAAATCCAGCCTTGACTAGCTTTTAATTTGCAGGGCTGTTAGGGCGGTGAGGTCAGCGGTGGTGCGTAGAGTTGGGCGTGGAAGGCGGGTTGCGTCTGCGGGCCATACAACGCCGCTTGCGGCTTTAATTATTTTTTTTTTTTTTACGTTTCTTCTTTCTTACGGATCCGTTGAGCTCAAATTTGACCCCCGCCACATACCCGAAAACTCACCAAAATTGGCACACACCTGGGATAAATTGAAAATGAATTTTCGGCAAAGAGAACGCCACCCCCCCGAAGTCGATGACATCACGGCGAGCGATCCCGTAAAAAAAATGAATGGGCCGAAAATCGCTTATGGGGCCAAAAAAAAATATTTCGAAATACAGTTACGAAACCAAAACACGTGTGTTGGAGATATCCCAAAGAAGTTATGAAATCATTATGGGATGGCCACACGACCTACGGCTTGGCGGCCATTTTGTGGCGAACACAGAGAAATGGCGATTTTCGTGTTTTTTGACAATATGGGAAAACGATACTTTTGTTTGAGCGATTTTCACGAAATTTCATACACATGCCACAAACACGATTCTACAACTACCAAAGAATTTTTGTTGACCTTTGACCTTGGGAAGGGGCGGCCATCTTGAATTTTCAAAAAAAAGCACCTTTAGTAACGGATACAAACGAAAACTCGTCCTAGGGATTTTTATCAATCTTCTTGAAACTTCTCGGGCATCAATGGCAAGCTACTGTGGACAAAATGTTGGAATTAGAAGTTGTAGAATTTGAAACGCGTGCCCGTGGCGAATTCGCAACCGTCGCCATTTTAGCTAGCTCGCACATATTTTGTCGGAATAGCCTGAAACTGAAATATGCGATACCCTGGCCCACACTGAACAAAACGATGTCACATACGACAAAATCCATAAAGGAATGTGGCCGTGGTAAACAAAAAACCATCGCAAAAAAAAGTGCTGACTCGGCAAAAAAAATTTTTTTCGGATTTTATTTTTAAGAATCGGCTAACGAAACTCAGACAACTTTGTCGGGTATATCCAAAGAAAGTTTTGAAATCATTACGTGATGGCGACACGACCTACGGTTTGGCGGCCATTTTGTGCCAAAATCTACCATTTTGCGTTTTTCGCGTTTTTACACAATATGGAAAAATGAACTTTTTTTCGAGCGATTTTCACGAAATTTGACTCGCATGTCCCTAGCGTAAGTCTACAATCACCTTTGGAGTTTCGTCGACCTTTGACCTCGGGAAAAGGCGGCCATCTTGAATTTTCTATAAAAAAAACCTTTACCACCAGATTCAAACGTAAACTTGTCGTTGGAATTTTCATCGATTGTCTCGAAACTTTTTGGGCATCAATGGCAAGCTACTGTGGAAAAAATGTTGGAATTAAAAGTTGTAGATTTTGAACGGCGTGCGCGTGGCGAGCTAGCAAAGTGGCGCACTGTTATAACTCCCATGCATTTCAATACAATACAGTGAAAATTGAATGCATGCATTAATGCCTGAAACAGAATACATTGAAAAACACTGGATATGGACATATAAGGAATGTGGGCGTGGTTAGCATAAAACCACTGTTGCTAAGGACAACAAAAAGTTTACTTTTACCGATTTGTCCGAAACTGACGTCAATCTGTTCATCCTCCAGAGGGGACCAAAACATAAAATGGTTGCTATGGAGATAAAATCAACAGAAAAGCCGCCATTTTGGAAAAAGTGGGTTTTTTATCAACTTATGACATGTAGCTCTCGCCAATGGAGGAATGTGTTTTTCTGAGTCAGTTGATGATGCTGATCGCTATGCTAGCAATTTTAGCCACATTAACATAACTAGCATAGTTAGCATAATTAGCATTTTAGGTAATGGGTTTTTCTGAGTCAGTTGATGATGCTGATCGCTATGCTAGCACTTTTAGCCACATTAGCATAGCTAGCATAGTTAGCATAGTTAGCATTTTAGGTAATGTGTTTTTCTGAGTTAGTTGATGATGCTGATTGCAATGCTAGCACTTTTAGCCACATTAGCATAGTTAGCATTGTTAGCATAATTAGCAAATCCAGCCTTGACTAGCTTTTAATTTGCGGGCTGTGAGGGCGGTGAGGTCAGCGGTGGTGCGTAGAGTTGGGCGTGGAAGGCGGGTTGCGTCTGCGGGCCATACAACGCCGCTTGCGGCTTTAATTATTTTTTTTTTTTTTATTCTTCTTCTTTCTTTCTTCCACTTTGAGCGAAAATTTGACCCCCGCCACATACCCGAAAACTCACCAAAATTGCCACACAGCTGGGATAAATTGAAAATGAATTTTCGGCAAAGAGAACGTCACCCCCCCCACGATGATGACATCACGGCGAGCGTCCCCGTAAAAAAAATGAATGGGCCGAAAATCGTTTATGGGGCCAAAAAAAAATATTTTGAAATACAGTTACGAAACCAAAACACATGTATTGGAGATATCCCAAAGATGTTATGAAATCATTATGGGATGGCCACACAACCTTCGGCTTGGCGGCCATTTTGTGGCGAACTCAGAGAAATGGCGATTTTCGTGTTTTTTCACAATATGGGAAAACGACACTTTTGTTCAAGCGATTTTCACGAAATTGCACACACATGCCAAGACCATGATTCTACAATAACCAAAGAAGTTTCGTTGACCTTTGACCTTGGCAAGGGGCGGCCATCTTGAGTTTTCAAAAAAAAGCACCTTTAGTAACGGATACAAACGAAAACTCGTCCTAGGGATTTTTATCGATCTTTTTGAAACTTCTCGGGCATCAATGGCAAGCTACTGTGGACAAAATGTTGGAATTAGAAGTTGTAGAATTTGAAACGCGTGCGCGTGGCGAATTCGCAACCGTCGCCATTTTAGCTAGCTCGCACATATTTTATCGAAATATCCTGAAACTGAAATATGCAATAACCTGGCCCACACTGAACAAAACGATGTCACATACGGCAAAATTGATAAAGGAATGTGGCCGTGGTAAACAAAAAACGGTCGCAAAAAAAAGTGCTGACTCGGCTAAAAAAAAAATTTCGGATTTTTTTTTAATGAATCGGCTAGCGAAACCCAGATAACTTTGTCGGGTATATCCAAACAAAGTTTTGAAATCATTATGTGATGGCGACACGACCTACGGTTTGGCGGCCATTTTGTGCCAAAATCCGCCATTTTGAGTTTTTCGCGTTTTTACACAATATGGAAAAATTAACTTTTTTTCGAGCGATTTTCACGAAATTTGACGCGCATGTCCCTAGTGTAAGTTTACAATCACCTCTGGAGTTTTGTCGACCTTTGACCTCGGGAAAAGGCGGCCATCTTGAATTTTCTATAAAAAACACCTTTACCACCAGATTCAAACGTAAACTTGTCGTTGGAATTTTCATCGATCGTCTCGAAACTTTTTGGGCATCAACGGCAAGCTACTGTGGAAAAAATGTTGGAATTAGAAGTTGTAGATTTTAAACGGCGTGCGCGTGGCGAGCTAGCAAAGTGGCGCACTGTTATAACTCCCATGCATTTCAATACAATACAGTGAAAATTGAATGCATGCATTCATGCCTGAAACAGATTACATTGAAAAACACTGGATATGGACATATAAGGAATGTGGGCGTGGTTAGCATAAAACCACTGTTGCTAAGGACGACAAAAAGTTTACTTTTACCGATTTGTCCGAAACTGACGTCAATCTGTTCGTCCTCCCATGGGGACCAAAACATAAAATGGTTGCTATGGAGATAAAATCAACAAAAAAGCCGCCATTTTGGAAAAAGTGGTTTTTTTATCAACTTATGACATATAGCTTTCACCAATGGAGGAATTTGTTTTTCTGAGTCAAATAATGATGCTGATCGCTATGCTAGCACTTTTAACTATGTTAGCATAACTAGCATAACTAGCATAATTAGCATTTTAGGTAATGTGTTTTTCTGAGTCAGTTGATGATGCTGATCGCTATGCTAGCACTTTTAGCCACATTAGCATAGCTAGCATAGTTAGCATAATTAGCAATTTAGGTAATGTGTTTTTCTGAGTCAGTTGATGATGCTGATCGCTATGCTAGCACTTTAAGCTACATTAGCATAGCTAGCATAGTTAGCATAATTAGCATTTTAGGTAATGTGTTTTTCTGAGTCAGTTGATGATGCTGATCGCTATGCTAACACTTTTAGCCACATTAGCATAGTTAGCATAGTTAGCATAATTAGCATTTTAGGTAATGTGTTTTTCTGAGTCAGTTGATGATGCTGATCGCAATGCTAGCACTTTTAGCCACATTAGCATAGCTAGCATAGTTAGCATAATTAACATATGAAGTTTTGACTAGCCATTATCAAAAGTGGGCGGTGAGGGCGGTTGTGCGTAGAGTTGGGCGTGGAAGGCGGGTTGCGTCTGCGGGCCATACAACGCCGCTTGCGGCTTTAATTCTTGTTTTTTTCCAATTTGGATCGCTTTTCTTACAAAAGCAGACTATTGGTTTACGTGGTGCGGCGCGTCCGTGGCATGCCGCACCACCGCTGCAGTCAAGATTTAGCAATTTAAACCGATATATTTATGCTCATATTTCCGATGGGTTAAATAAAGCATCAGTTTAGAGAGAAAGTTCACCTCTTAAAAGTTGTTTTTGTCCAAATGATTAAGCTAAAGGTTGTTTTAAAGAAGTCTGCACAGTGATACAAAACATTTAAGCTAGGTGACCAGAACTTCTTTTTTCACTGTGCGGTTATCCTAGGGCAGGGGTCGGGAACCTTTTTGGCCAAGAGAGCCATAAACGCCACATATTTTGAAATGTAATTTTGAAAGAGCCATACAATAATGTAGTGTCCCTTTCCCACACTGAGGCACGGAGACTTAACCTCTTTTAAGGTTCTTTATTCCGATTACTGCAGACCGCAACAAACGCCGAACAATTAATTCAGCAACTCCTGAATCTCTCCCGCCGAGACGAGACGAGAGCGCGTCTCCCAACTTTATATTCACCTGCTCCCGCTGCAGCCCTCCCATTTCCCTTATTCGGCCCATAGCTGAACCCCATTGGTCCAAACTACCTAACAACAGGCTGAGCGACAGAACTGAGAGCCAATCAGCTCTCTGCTTGATGCGGTCAATGAACTCCAGAACTTTTAACGCGGCCCAACAGCCATCCAACTCAGTCCGCGACAATATGTTTAAAACTAAAATACAAGTGAATGTGTGCATTTGATGTAATTTCAACCTTTTTAAAGTACAATAAGTCTGTGGATTCTTTTTAATACCATTGTTATGCTGTTTCTAATAAATGATGAGTATTTCTCGTGGTAGTTTTGCTGATGGTCTAGTCTGGTTTACGTGGTGAGTTTCTGCTTCATGCAGGCGTTGAGACTTTAAACGTGATCTTAGGTTGGTATGAATGTTTTGTAGATGTGAGACAGACTGCTCACATGCAGACGGGGAGCCAAACACACACTCACACGCTGCAGTGAGTGACAGGCAGTGGGTTTTACCTATTTACAATCCCTGCGCGATTCACCTGCTGCCTGTCCCCACAACACCTCAGCCCCACCCTCTGCTTTCTCCCTCACACATCCCGTCCCCGCAACTGCGCGCTCTTTCTCAGAGACGGGAGCGCGCAGTTTTAGGCACGGCAATTCACAGGTTTCCGGGTGGTACAAACTCTGTGAATTAATAGACAATTTTAAACTTATACTAGTGCTGGCGCAGATTTGTCTCTCTAAGCACCGCTACTACTGCGCGCCTCTGCCATCGCATCGCGCACGAGAAGGACTGGTCTAATGAAGAAAAAAAATTTGAATTAAAGATTTGTCTGCGAGCCACATGTGACCATCAAAAGAGCCATATATGGCTCGCGAGCCTTAGGTTCCCGACCCCTGTCCTAGGGTATATCCCTTTTTAATGCACACCCAGCAGCCAATCAGAATCGAGTATTCACCCGGACCATGGTATTAAAAAAAATAATAAAAGCCCATTCAGAACATCATCAATGTTGGGCTTTGTTTACAACAGGACCTCCAATTTCTTCTTCTATGGTGACCACCAAACACGACCTGCGACCAATGATGACGTCACACCATAGAAGAAGAAATTAGTGGACCCCTTGTAAACAAAGCTCCAACATCGAGCGGGTTGATCTTCTAAACTCTAAACTCACTTCTAAAACCTGCAACGCAGCAAGTTTTCAAAAACACCTAATATTACTGTTTCAGCAGCAGCAGTTTTGAGTTAAATGTTTTTGTTTTAACCTTTTGTTTGTGGTAAATAAGTGGAAGAAAAATGCTTCACTGGGAAAATTAAAAAAAAAAAGTTGTAAAGATGGAGAAGACGAGAAAGACGAAAGCCATGTGATCATGAGGGACGTGCAGATGTTTAACACGGGAACGGAAGCTGCAGGAGGAGCTGGAGCTTCCACAGCAGTGACTCCTAATGGGAGCAGCACAAGAAAAGGAGGAGGCGAGAAAAGTTGACAGGTTTCACCTGTTTTTGATTAATTTCTCCAAGTGACACACTCGGCTCCGTTTCCTGCTGAGATGATGAGCAGCAGGTTACTGAGGCTCAGCGAGAGCGTTGCCACTCTGCAGACGGCCTGATTATTTTATGTTTGTCAGCACACGGAGGGAAACGCCTTCAAAGGCTGTTTGGCAACACCTGCTCTGTTCAGAACAGTCGTCTCTGAAGTACAGACACTTGCAGTCAAATAAACAAGTGTCTCCACCTCACAGAAGCAGGTCTTGAAACAGCTGCTGGAATGGGAATTGCCAGCGCAAGAAAGCTATTTCCATCCCGTTTGTGAATTTCCTCACAAAGAAAGCGCTTTAAATTGATCATTATGATGCTCTGATTGCCACAAACCGAGAAAAGGAACTTAAAATAGGAGCTCCTATTTAGAGCCAAATTCAAGTAGCAAACACTGAAAATACCCGTATTAAAGTTCTACTAACAACAAAGAGAAAATAACCTTTAAATATCATATATTTAAAATATTCGTTTTTTAATTTAGCTTTTCTTCCTTTGTGAAAAGTTCTTAAAACTAATTTTTTTTAACTAAATGTGTGGTCTTATATTTTTTCTTTTCATATTAAAGAGCTTCAATATTTGCAGTTTGGAGCAATGGTGACATCTAGTGACTCAATAAATGCAGTGTGTTTTATTTCACATTTCTTTTCATCGCAAAGAGACGGTTTTTAAAACTATATATACTTCGTTTTGTAATTCTGTGATTTATTTCATAAAAATGTAAGAAATATATAAAGTTTATGTATATTATTCTTATTGTTTTTAAACAATTACAAATAGACTTATATTTAAATATTAGTTTTGGTTCAAAAACTAAGCAAAACTCAGTTTTTACATCTAATTTATTTGGCTTTTTAGTTATATTTTGAATATGATTATTTTCGCTTTGGGTATAAATAGCTCAAAAAAATTTGAATAATTATAGTGTTTAAGTTTGTAGGATACCAAAACTGTTTCTTTAAGACAAATGGACTAAATGACTTGTGGACTTTGGAAGAAGAAACATCCGACTGAAAAAAGGCCACACTGTTTGCCACGCCCACTGCTTCACCTGGGCCACAGTTTTAACCGCATAGATTCATTATTGTTAACTATTTATTAAAAAAAATGTAAATTATGTTATCTTTAGGTGTGTGGTACCAAAAAATACGTGATTTTTAATATAATAATCGTAAAAAATGTAAATGTTAAGAAAGAGTAACGCCATGAGCAGACTTTTTTAGCTGGCCAATCAGAAGTCACATCAAGCTGCCGTGATGGCACAACGCCCTCCTGATTGGACACATGTTTTGTGACGTAATATGAATCGTAGTTCTGATTGGATAGTCGTTTTCCTTTAGTTTGGTACGTTCTTCGTGTTGTTCCTTACGCAAAGCAGCAACCTGGAACAGGTACGTATTTAATATTTAAAAAAAATCATTACAGCATTCAAGCTTATTTGTTATAGTTATTTATATAATTTTAAATAGTTGTGGGGTTGTTTTTGTTTGTCAGTGCATCGACATGTTTAGCACTGCCGGAAACTCCTCACCCCGTTAGCTTAAAATGTTGCCTTCCTCAAAATAAAATGCGTCGTTTGTACAACTTTCTTATATGAATGTGCGTTTATGACCATTATGGTAGGAAAACATCTAAATTCAGTTTCCCAGTCTTAAATATGGGAAGTTGGTGGTTGGCCTACTTTAAAAAAAGAAGAAATTGTGAAATTGAAAGAGAGAAAGAAAAGTAAACACAGGAAAGTTTTCATTATTTTTAGTGAGTTTTTTTGTTGAATTGTTGTCAACAAACTTTCTTTTATTTATTTTTTAATTTGCTTATTTTTTAGGTTTTGGTTAAAAGCTGCGAATCAAAACAGGACATTTTCAAACATCATTGGGATTTTATTTTACCAACCATCTCTTCTTGTGTGTCACGTGGTACACTTAAGCAAATTAGACTTTAACAACTTAAAATTAAATCTTACAAATGTAGTTTGGGAACACAGTAAATGAAACTAAATAAATATATGAAAAAAATGTTTTAAAATGATGTGGATCTAATTTTAAAACATTTTAATATTTAACAAGAATAAAGTCATACAAATAAAAGAAAACAAGGCAACACTTTAAGGAATAAAATTGGAAATTTGTGATTTAAAAAGTCATGCATTTAGAAAATCAAAGTTGTACATCTGCCTGTAACATAAACTAACAGGTAACATTCAGTAGTTTTCAGTGAAAAGTATAATGCTATAATTTGACAGTTTATTTAAAAAAAATACTTTTCCCACTGAAGCTACATCTTTTAAAGTATAAATGTACGACTTCTCATAAATTGTTATATATATATATGTGTGTAAATGTACGACTTTTTTCTCATAATTGTATGTATTCTTGTTAAGTTTTGTCTCGTTTTTTTGGATAAGTTTACGACTTCTCACATATTTGTTCATTTTTCTCCTTTGTAGAATTTAATGCACAACAACAACTAAAAAGCTAATAATTAAAATAATATATACATATATGTTTTTTTTTGTGCCTAGCAGGTGCAGCCATGGACCTGGTGCTGAATGTGGCGGACCGTTACGTCCTCACTCCATATGTTTACCCGGCATCCTGGCCTGAAGACGGCGCCCTGCGGCAGATCCTCAGCCTTTTAGTGGTGACCAACCTGGGGGCGGCCATCCTGTACCTGGGCCTGGGAGCCATCAGTTATTTCTTCATTTTTGACCATGATCTGATGAAACACCCACACTTTTTAGAGGTAAAAGCTGCAGTTTGAGTTTATGGTTAGAAAAAAAAAGCACACAATTTATTAAATCTTGTTTGAATTAGGATAAACAACTTAATATTGAGTATATGTGTGAATACAATCCCTCAAGGGGACTGCTGGACTTTTAAGTTTCAGTGTTTTTAAGCTGTATTGGTTTATTTCAAGCAATAAAACAAAAAGAAAAAAAGACAATAAATAAATACAAATAGAAAGATATATCAAGCGTATTTAAGATATTGTTTCATAAATTGATTGGAAAATTTAAAAAAAGTAAAGCCAAACTTCATGACATAATTTCTCCTAATCATAAAAAGACATATTTTACTCATACATGACAAATGTTTGTTTTTTTTAAGTATTTTTTGTTTATAAAGAAGGATTTCACTTTTTTTTTGTTCAAAATCCTATATTTTTTAGTGTAGATGATTACGAAAGTTCTGCATTTTTTGTCATTTGAGTTAAAAAGTCTCTGTTGTTTTAGATTTTTACCTTTTTGTGCATTTTATTTTTTTGTTGTTCCTGCAGAATCAGGTTCTAAGGGAAATCAAGTATGCAATGACCTCTCTGCCGTGGATCAGCGTCCCCACTGTGGCCTTGTTTTTCGCTGAAGTTCGAGGATACAGCAAACTGTACGACAACGTGGGCGACTCTCCGCTGGGTGAGTCACAGCTCAGCTTTTTGGGTGTGAAACCTTCAGCTCCTCCCTAACCCGACCCGTTTCCTCTCAGGTTGGCCCGGACTCTTCCTCAGCATGATCTCATTCCTGTTATTTACGGACATGTGCATCTATTGGATCCACCGCTTCCTGCACCACAAGCTTATTTACAAGGTGGGTGGAAGTCTGTTGGCCTGATTTCTTCTTCTTCCTTCTTTCTTTTTTTGTTTTAAACTTAAAACTCACTTTACGAGAGGCGCTAAACCCGCTGATAATCGGCAGGAGATGGTCGACTCAGAAAAAAACGTTTTGATCGCAGGCAGAGAAATTTGATTTGATTGGAAGTGGTTTCTTTCAAGCAATCAAAGCAAGAATAATGCCCAAAACAATACAGTCAGCAGTTACTCATTCATGCAAAGCCGAATCAAACTTGGATAATTTGATAATAAATCAAAGGCTGTGTCCGAATTCCCACCCTAACCCACTATATAGTTGGCCGTTTTCTAGTGCTGTCTGAATCTACAATTCCAAAATCCAGGGCCCTAGAAATATCCCAGAAGTCTCTGCAACAAACCAGTGTGCATCTATGCTCACTAGTACGGCGAATATAGACCACAATACATTGCGTCGGAACAATTTTTGCCAAAACAAATGTATTTAAATGTTTTTTTTTTAATAAACCATCAATATTTTTATCTTCAGAAGACAGTGGACCCTTAAATAATCGTCGGAAACGCTCATATTTATGAGATTTTAGCTTTGTAGTCATATGCGCCCTTTAAAAAACAAAAATAGTGAGCATGGTGTCCCAATTGCTTTTAAAACTCGGGGCGCTACATAGTGCCGCACAGACACAAAGCAAACTTTCCAACACTCTTAAATGACCAGAAGTCCACAAATTCCAATTTTAAATAGTGCACTCAAAGAGTCCCAAAAAACTCACTTATTTCTATGAAATGCTTTTTTGGGAAGTTTATTAATTTCATCAAAGTATTTCCTTAAATTCTCACAACATTACTGTTGTTACGTATAAAAGAATTAATGTTGAATATAGAATATGCAAGTATTTCCTACTCTGTTCTCTTGGTTTTGTGGATTTTACCTACAGCTGAAGATATTTCGGTTTTTCTATTAAGAATCACTAAAGTTCATAAAGTTTTACAAATCTAGAATAATTACTTAAATTTGAGAAGGACTCAAATATGTTCAATCTTAAACATAAGAAAAGACATAATTGTTTTTTGCCAATTCTTCCCTTTAAAGTTTCATTTTTATTCAGAACTATTCATCCCTGCATCTTCTTCTGGAAATGCAGCTCCTTCTGGTTAAGAGTTAAAACTCCTGAAGGTTTTACTCAAAACCGATCCCCCTAATGAAAAATAAAGCCTTAATTTTTTTATTCTTCTGATGCTAAATTAACTTTTTCTTTAGGGGTCAAAGACCTAAAAATTGTTTGCAGCCTCTTGATGTCTTAAACGGTCAATTATTGTAGCATTTACATTTTTCAGGTGAACAAAAATCTGTCTTCCTCTGCTTTTCTTTGAGGCTGCTGACGTCTTTTGAATGAACGGATGTGTTGTTTTTTTGTCCACTCGTCTTCCATCAGCTTTTCCACAAACCGCACCACATCTGGAAGATCCCCACCCCTTTCGCCAGCCACGCCTTCCACCCGGTGGACGGCTTCCTGCAGGGGCTGCCCTACCACATCTACCCCTTCCTCTTCCCCCTCCACAAGGTTCTCTACCTGCTCCTTTACGTCTTCGTCAACATCTGGACCATCTCCATCCACGACGGCGACTACCGCGTCCCCGACACCCTCACGAGCGTCATCAACGGCTCCGCCCACCACACCGACCATCACCTCTTCTTCGACTACAACTACGGGCAGTACTTCACGCTGTGGGACCGCCTGGGGGGCTCCTACAGGCACCCGTCGGCGCTGATGGGGAAGGGTCCTCTGGAAGTGGTCCGTAGACTCCAGGCAGAAGGGAAGCTGAGCGGCCGGGGGAAGACGAAAGAGCACGCCAGCGGACATACGCAGAACGGACGCAAAGACGAGTAAAAGGAGGCGGGGCTAGTCAGCGATGAACGCCATTCACAGAGACAATGCGCTACGCTCGTAAAGGCGGGTCTGAGAGTTCATGTTTGCCATGTTTCCTTCTATGAGGGGCGGGGTCAGAGTCGTATAATAGCAGGATGGAAAATGAAAGCTCGGGTAAACGGCAGCACTTTTCATTCCAGCCGTTCGTCTGCCTTCAGCTTTCTTCTGTTCATCCCGAGGGCCTGAATTTGTTCGAGTCATTTCGCTTTGCAGATTTTTCCATGTGCTCGTCTCATCGCAAAGCCAGTTTTTAATTTGCAGGGGGGAAAAATTAACTGACTGACCTCTCTACTGCAGAAAAAACCCCAAATGATAACACTTTCACCACCGTGCTGAAGAGGAGATGTAACACTTGCTTTCTTCTTTAATTTTTTTCTTTTTTTTTGGCCAAACTTTGCACTCTGCCTCCCAGACTGGCTAACAAAGTGAACATTTGATATTTTTTTTTTCCCTAAAGCAAAAAGCTCTAAACTGCAGATAATTAAACATCCAACTATACGCCTCTGGTTCTGCCTGTGGTCCCTAAATGAAACGAAACGTTCTTTAAATGTCTATTCAGACCAGATTCTGCTGACGGTGTCTCGATCGGGAACCGTTCCGTCAGACATGCAGAACCCTCCAGCTTTTGTCTGAAAGTCAGATTTGCCACCACGTATTATTAATGCACTTTTATACGGATCACAACCACAAACGGATCTTACATACCTGTTATAAAATGTTTGCACGTCGCCATTTGTTTTCATTTTTCACCAATAAAATCAAAGCATCATAGGAGGACGACTCAACATTGAGTTGGAAGCTGCTTTTTGGGTTAAATAATGATCATAGGAAATGTACAATCTGTGTTCAAACTTTGTAAAATTCTAAATAAACGTCTAAAATTTCCAACTTTCTTTGAGGAGATGAAAATAATCCAGAAGTTCAGCTGTTCAACGCAGCGATTTGATGTTAAATTCAACGAGACGAAGCAGCTTAATGTGTGTGGAAGCAGATCTTCATCTGCAGACGTGTTTTTAGCGCCTGGAGTAAAGACGGATGAACGTCGAGCCACGCAGAAGCGGCTTCACCCCGTGTGGTTCGGACCAGAGATTCTTCCAGCAGAGACCAGCTGGCTCCGTGAATCCTAAGAGGATCTGACAAACGTTCAGAGTCCGGAGGGTTTCGACACATTTAGTTTTGCTTTGTTCTGTACTTAAAGCTCTGAACATTTTGTTTGTGGCTTTTTAAGCTTAAAATCACAAAGGCTGTTTGAAAAAGATCGTATTTTATGCCGTTGAAGATGCAGGATTGCAGTTCTGCGCCGTTCTAAAATCCAGAATGAAGCATTTTCTAAACAAAGTGTTGCTCTGTGTTCATCCTCTGCATGTGGAGTTTTCCGTTGTCATGGTGATGGAGTCGCTCCAGCTTCGCTGTTTGACCCTGAAAATAATTCTACAAAACGACCTCATGTGAAGGTAGAGCTTGTGTTTTTTCTTCTGGAGTGCTCCGTGTTAAATTCGTGCGGCACCATTCATTCGCAGGTTTTCATGCCGAAGGTCGCGTCACACCAGAGGCTCCAGCCAATCAGCTGAAAGGATGCAGCCGCCTTTGGATTGTGTCCAAGCAGAATAAGACTTTTGTTTTTTTTTCATGGAGGAAGCAAAGTTATGCTTTATTTCAGCAACTTCTAGTGTACTGATTAACAAAAATGCAAACTACACTGATTCTTCAGCTCATAATGTGCAAAATGTCACTGAAAAATTCAGGCTTTACAAGTGATGATGTCAGATATGTACAAGCAGAAAGAGGCCGCAAACAGCTGCTTTGGATTTAGAGGTAATCGGGATCCTCCAAGTGAGTCTGCGATGTCAGGTGACGTGAACGAGGTCTACAGGTTTGGCGTGGGGGGGCCGAACCTCTCAGCAGAAGAAGAGGGGCATCCAGAGGAAGGATCGCATGGCGGCCCCTGCTGCCACGCCCGCTAGCAGACCCAGGGCCACGCTCTCCACAACTCCATCAAATGGATCCCTCTGAACCACCACCTGGTGAGTTCCTTGATTTAAAAAGAAAAGCAGGACTGAATGTGGCTCTTCAATTTATTCTAACCAACAAACGTCTGGCACTTTGATGACAAAAGTGAGGAATTTTACACTTATTTTTAGCCCTTCACCGTCCTGCTCCAGATTTGTTTATTTTTCTATTTAAATTATTCTTTCTTACTCCATGTTTGAACAAAAATGTCACTCAAAAACTATTCAAAGTTAACCTAGTACTTGATAAAAAGGAATTACGGCATAGTGACATCACAGCGGGAGGTAATCTATGGAGCTCCTAAAGGGACGTTTTTATTAATTTACTTGTTTGTTCTTTTTAATGTCCATGTCCCTTTAGGGGCTCCATAAATTCTTACAAGGCTCAAAAAATTTTATCAAAATTCTACAAACGAAACCAAAACACATGTGTCGGGAATATTCAAAGGAAGTTTTGAAATTATTATGGGATGGCCACAGGACCTTTAGTGGTAAGATGTGAAATTTGGCAACTTTTCACTTTTTTTTTTTTTTTGCACAAAAAATAGGTAATGAAGTATAAGTTTCTTTCCCCGTTTGTTTTCCTAGTAGTGTTGCATGTTATACCTTTTTTCTTTTTCTGATTTTGGTAATTGACAACACCGGAATGAAAGGTTAGAAAACCACCCGCTCATTTGCACTGGAGAAGGAGAGCCTTGGCTGTTTATTTCTGTTCACCACTATTTTTTTTATTTTTTTACTTACACCACTGCTTTCTTTGCTTTCTCTACCCATTTTTCCCAATTCACACAAAGTCAACTTATTATTTCCTCCCTCTGATTTATTTCTGTAAATGTAAATAAACACGTAAAAATAACGGAATGGACTGTGGCGTATTTTATAAGCGCGTCAGACATTAAACCGAACCCATCAGATCCTAAGGAGGCTTCAATCGATCACCTCTTTACTCCTTAAGCATCAGTAAGAGGCTAGGTTGGGGGAAGGGGGGGGTACAATTATAGGCGATATGAATTCTTGGTTCAAGTTGAACAAAAAATTACAATATGAACATATTAGGACTGTGGGTGTGGTTAAAAAAAAAATGTACTTTTACTTATTCTTCTAAAAATTACATAAAAGTGTTCGTCACCCCGAGGCAAACAAAACATTACATGGCTGCTATCGAGATATTACCATCAAAAGAGAAGCCCTTCTGAAGAAAAGTGCATTTTTCATGATAAATGACCAGGAGAGAGTGCAGCAGCGGCTCATCCAGTGCAGGAGGGGGGCTCTTTTGGGCCATACAAAGCCGCTTGCAGCTTTTTTTTTTTTTTTTTAAAACCTTCAACGACGCAAAATCTGTACACCATAAATGGAGGACATTAGGTAAACACCGAATCAGAACTTTATCTGAATTTTGAGACTTTAATACAGAGTTGGTGAACACCTGGGTTCATCAGAAAGCTGCTTCCCCCATTTTTTTTTTTTTTTTTTTGGCTCCATCAGCTTGGGGATGGTTCTGAGACACTTGTTGATGTTCAACCCTAACCTGAAGACCCCGGAGACTCGTTTCCTTCTTTTGCGTAACCCTACCATCGCTGTAGAAATGTTTGCACATTGCTGCTCGTCACCAGTGATGCTTTTCTTTGACTTCTGTGTTTCAAACGTCTGCATGGCCTCCATGAAGTATTTCTCCATTGCCTGTGTACTATTCTGCATGGAGGGCGGCGTACCTGGACCTGCTCCTGGAGTTATGTAGACGGTGTGGTAGCTGTTGAGAGGAACGGCCTGGTAGGAGTCGTCATACGGGTCGTACTGGAACACCTGAAACAAAGTGCTCCTGTTAGCACTGGGAGGATCACACTCCTGCTTCTGAGAAAACATGAACGGAGGCCTCACCGGGTTTCTCCTGGTGTCCAGCATCGTCAGTTTCCACGCTCTGAAAGAGAAACGTAGAGGTGTTAGGGATGGACGGATGAACGGCCAAGAGGAAGGGCAGAGCCGGCGGGGTGAGGCGCCTACAGAGACTCGTCTTCACTGTTGGCACACAGGTTGAGCGTTGAACCGTCTCTGAAGTGAAGCACCATCAGATTCTCCCTGGGACTGCTCTCTGGTGGATTCACCCCTACGGACAGAAAAAAAATACAGACCTTGTTCAGGTACCTGCTCCATGTTCAGAGTTCTACAGAGATCCGTTTGGTTGCTTTTCTGCAGAGCAGCAGCAGTCAAAGTTACCTGTCAGAACATTTATAGGGAGGTTTTGACATTTCAGATTCAGCTTTTGTTGCTTTTTTTCCCCAACTTGTTGTACAGAAATTGTGCTCTTCTTTTCTTTAATCCCAAGTTTAGATAATTTAAATCCGACAGTTGAAGTCCCACTCTGATCATCTTTTGACTTATTTTAAATCTGTTTCCACTGGTCTTTTAATTGTGATTGTGCTGTTTTCAGCTAAAAAAATTTGCTTTTCAAGAACAGAGCAGCAGGAGTTCATTTGCAATTTGCCTTTGACTTGTAGGCGGGACCATTGGTGCAGGGTAATGCCCGCCCCCCATTCCCCTCCCAGTTCCTGAGAGCTTGGAGCAGGGAGTTTGTGGCCCGCTCAGCATATAGCTACATCACATTTTTTTTCTTTTACACTGCATTTTTTTTCCATCGGCTCCTGATTCACAACTATTTGAATTTTTTTTAAAAATGCAGTTTTTGAGGTCGGTTTTCTTTGTATGTATCTGCCACCATTAGAAAAATATCCCAAGAACGTGGTAAAAATACCCAAAGCACAATTTTTTGGCCTTGGAATTGGCCTTTATTGCGATCAATTCTTGTAAGATAGGTGAGTTAGGGTGCGAAACGATAGAAAAACGTTCGTCTGGATGAGACCCCCTTTAAGTCATGGTATTATTCAAAAATAAAGTGGCCTCTTGATTAAATACAATCAAAAACTGCTCAAATGTTCTCACAATTACCCCATAACAAATGAAAAACTGGAGTAGTTTTCATTTCCAGGCCTGGTGAAAGCAGAGCTCATGTCAGGTTTATTGCACAGAACGGCACTAAATCATTCATGCCAGGCTGTAAGTGCCTGACAGTCCAGTCCCCATGCCTTACCTCCACACTCCAGGCCAGACCGGACGTCGATACATTTCATCTTGAGGCTGACGCGCAGCTCCAGATCCCGCCTGCTGTCAGTCTTGTAGAAGCACAGACTCCCATCGATCCAGAGGTCACACCAGTTGAGCTTCCAGCGTTTCAGCACCGCAGCTACAGAGCAGATGCAGCGCAACGTCAGGGGCTGTAGGAGCTGGAAACTGGGAGGGTAGGATCTCTCTTTCGTGCATCTGTAGTGTTTTTGCTTTCACAGGCTTGCATTAGAAGCCTCCAGTACTTTCTTCAGCTCACAGTTTCTTGTGACAGACTTTCTCTTGAATGTTTCTCCAACAGTTCCTTCACACTGATGATCCTTTTGTAAGCCACTTACACACATGGGCCAGGACAAATAAAAGGATTATAAAGGCTAAGGTTTCATAACAGGAACGCCTTTTATTTTCCAAAATATATGCTCTTTTGAGTCAAATTTCAAAAAAAAATTTTTTATAGCATTACTGATAGTCATGAAGGTCAGATGGACAAATCTTTAAAGGTGACCTACATTTGTTAGAATATTAGGCTGCGAGTTACCAAAATACAGCCGCCTTTTTGTTTTTTTTAAGACAAAAAGTTAGGTAACATCTGTTTTTATATACTTAAAATATATACTTCTTAAATAAATTTGAGTTATAACCCATAATTGACTGTTTTTTTAAATATCTTCTATAACAAAGTTTAAGTCTGTATTAGGATTTCAGATCTATGAACCATTTTGGTTTAACTTGTTTTTGCCCCCAAAAAAAAATCTGACATATTTGATTTTTTTCTTCCTAATTTTTCTTTATATTGAGATGAAGTTCAGCCAACTGAGAGGCTGTGTGCTCTCTGCTGCCCTCTAGTGGCTGTTTTGTCATCAGGACAAGCTCATCTGTGTCCTACTGAACTGCTGAGATGGACTCAGACTTACAAAAAAACACACAAGGCTCAGTGATGAAATGTGTTTTACAAGTGAAAAATCCAGATGCTTTGGTTTTACGTTTAAAAAAACATTCATTTATTTCGAACATGCAAGTGACAAAGGAGATTAATTTAGATCCTTCCAATGACCTTTTTTAACAAAGCACTTTAGGGATGTTGATGTTTGGGGCCTTAAACCTTAGTTAATTCAATTCAATTATTTATATAGCCCAAATTCACAACAGTCGTCTCAGTGGATTTTGTACCAGTAATTGTAAACTAAACATAAAATCAAAAAGGTTCATAAATGCATAGAATTTAATAGGATAATACCACAACTTTAATTAAACAAACTAAACTAAACTGACATCCCTGCCCTTAGAACCCCCCCCCCCCCCTTCACGGTAATGAAAAACTTTATTTTTTAGGGATTAAACTATTTAGAAACTGATTTAAGTTTAGTACCTTTGCTTTTCTTTTCTTTTTGTTTCCTTTACCATTAGAATAACTTTGCAGGTTTTACAAATTCCTTCAATGTTGTTTTTGAAATATTTCATGTTAGGAACTTTATGATAAATCATATCATCCCCATTAATATTTGTATAATGTAATTATACTATATATAGTTTTTAAGTAAAAAAATGATTTTTACTTTTTTCTTCTTTAGGTTTAAAATAATTTAAAAATGAATATCGTTTATAGAGATCTGGAAACGGATTCTTTGGTTTGCCAGACGTGGCACAAAGTTGACATTTAACATGGGGGAGGAAAAAGAATAATACGTGGAGGAAGTGTTGACCCTTGTGCTATCTTAGATGACCCCACCCTTACTTTGACGTGTTCTCCCTACCATGACAAAGGTGGATAAAGGTGGAAAGATTTCATGTAATCCATGGACACCAGTGAAGATCACAAATCATTGAAGAAAAAAGGTTCAGAGCACTGTCTAGTGGGTCTAGATGACCCAACTCCCAATGTTTAAGTGCCTAGGATAGCACAAGGGTTAAAATGTAAATGTCTGGGTTTAAATCTTTTCACTCACTCTGTCTCCAGAGCCACCCTGACTTCAGGAGTGCCATGTTCCTCAGCTGCTGTCCGTCCTGTTGCTTCTGTTTGCCCCCTTCACGACCAGAAGAAGGTCTCGCTGTTTACCAGCTGATGGGATCCAAACGTGTGCTTGTTTTGATATTTCCTCCTTGGATCGTTGCACACTTGCAGATAAATCTGGTTCCTACCAGGACTGGTTTACAGGATCCTTCTGGATTATGAGACCACGCCCTCACAGATTATCCCTCCTCACTATATCTGTCTCTTTATTTTCCATGGTGGCCTCTACCTTGTGAAGACTTTGTTCTAATGCACAAATGACATTCTCCTTAAGTCTAAACGTGATGAACATGGCAGATGTTGAAGTTTTAAAGCAAGTTTTACTCGTTAATCCCTCAGATCAACAACATGAGGATTAGCATAATAGTCCTCGGGTCAGTTTTGAGCATTTTACCTGCCTGGGTGACTGCAGGTAAAATGGTGCAGCATTGTTTTTTTTTCTTAGCCAGAGAGTTCTGGTCGCTTTCATAACAAAGTGAACTATAACTGCAATCTGGTGCGCCTACCTTTTTTTTAATTTTATTTTTTATTAGATGTTACTAGATTTGCAGTTGTACCATTAAAAGATGTATTATTTCTGTTGAGTAAAAATATTTTATTGAATATTTAATTCGTTTAATGTCCCCATAAAAAGGTATTATGAGCTTGAACTTTTCTCATTAATGAGCTTAAGAACATTTAAATAGAACTGACTTAAATAGACTTTCAGGAAGAGTTTGTAGTACTTTTATACTCAAATAGGCAAAAGCTTCAGGTTTAAAACTTTTTTAGCTCTTTTTTGTGATTTTCGGTTTATTTTCGGTGATTTTAAAGTAATTATCCTATTTTCACAATTTATTAAATTCAGAACAGCGTAAACTATAGTTTGTAATTTTCTGTTTAATAAAATCGTCCCTGTCCTTTTCCCTATTTTGAAAGTACAGTAACCGGATGTTGACTCGGCATTTAAAGAACGTCATATCCGGTGGAGTGGGCGTGTTTTAGGCTGTCAAACAAACCGAGGACTAACAAAAACAAACAGGAGGGTT
This sequence comes from Oryzias latipes, assembly GCF_053564925.1. Lineage (NCBI taxonomy): Eukaryota > Metazoa > Chordata > Actinopteri > Beloniformes > Adrianichthyidae > Oryzias > Oryzias latipes. The sequence continues at coordinate 27,937,887 of NC_136250.1, forward strand.
TTCGGGGACGGTGAGTCTTCGAGCACTTACCGTTACAGGTACAAAGTACGACTCGAATCAGTACATATTTCTCATAAATTCTAATATTATCCACAATAATTTGGTGTTTATAGCTTTCTGCCTTAAGGGAGAAGAGGCTAAAAAATATTTATTACAACATTTCTTCGTTATCGTTGCTATTTTCTGTGCTAATCGTCGTACGGTAAACCTGATGGCGATGTTTTAATGTAATTTCTTTTTTTATGCTGCATATTCCGTGTTCGCGATATGTCTTCAACGACCCTTGTTTTTGCTAAATCATGTCTTCTTTTCCAAACTCCGTTTAAAATTAAGCATTTTTTAAATAAATCCACCCCAGGAGGGACGCAAGAGCAGGTATATTACTAGTATACACGTGTCAATAAATATTTTAGTTCAGGATTTTGTTCGGCTTTATTTATTAGTCTTTATTTTTTGTTTGTGGAAGAAGAAAAAACAGCATTTAAAAAAAATACAATTTTTTGTTGTTATCCCGGAAGTGTACAGCAGGTGGCAGCAGTGATTTCTATTGAGAGTTCATCGGCTTTTATTTTGAAGACCTACTTCCTTCCTCTTCGTTTAATTGATCAAAGGTTAAAATTTCAGGTGCGTTCTCAAATAATTCATTTAAGCTAAATAAATCCACTAAATATTTGAATAGATTTAGTTTTTGTTTCCATAAAGCATTAAAGTTAGTTTTGTGGGTTGTTTTAATACTTGAACAAAAGCATACAGGATTATAGTAATAGCTTTTCAGTCACACCTGTCAGTTTTTTCTCTGTCATTTTTGGGTGTAAGATATATAGATAGAGAGAGAAATGAAATTAAGCATTTTTGTTTGTATTATTTTTTTTATTCAGTCATATATATACACACACATTTGTATGTTTACCTGCAAAAAAGTGCATTAGGTGTAGTCTTTGGATCTCTTTCTGCCCACAGGGATGCAGAGGGAAGGATCTGCTTTGATGTGCTGTTGACAACAATCTTTCATTCGCTCTTTGCTACATCAGAGGTAAGACTCCGATGATCTGGGTAACGAGAAACTATCTTTGAAAGAACCTCAGTTTTCTGGGTTTCAGGTGGGCTCCATTTAACACGATCAGACGGTGGGTGTCTGATCTGGCCTTGAGGAGCAGAGAAAGTCGAGGTTACGCTGCAGGAGACTAGAGTTTAATCATGTCATCACAAGTTCAAGGCAAAAATCAGATGAGGCGCAAACTCAGGACCCCTTTTCAGCTATTTGTTGAGCAAAGATTACTACAATAACTTTATATCTTTAGAAAACAGCAAAAAATTATGCTTTTAATGTGTTTTAATAAATCTGCATTTGACGATTATTAATCACTTTTTTATATATTACACTTTATTATTTGTTTAAATTCTTATCTTGTATAAGTCTTTAAGGCAATTTTTGTCAATTATTGAAATCTTTTTTTAAGTTTTCCGTGAGTTTCTGTCTGCAGTTTCCTAAAAACAAAAGAAATATGTTTCAGTATTTTTTTTTAATGTATACATGCTTAAAGATATGTACTATCTTTTTAAAAACCCAGCTTACATTATGTTAAAATAAAATGAATTTAAAAACTGACTGGGATTAGCTGCAAAATGCTGTTTTCAGCCAAAATCAAAAAGACTTCTTCTAGGACATATTTTCTGCAGAGCAACTCTCCCTCTTGTTGAAAATGTCACATTATTTTATGTTTTCTGTTAAACAGAACCGGTTCTGTTGCTTTTAATGTGTTTTTTTTTGTTAGAGAACAGCTGCTTCAACTGGTTTTACGTGTTTAGTGTTTTAAACACAGTTTTGATATTTTTATTTAACTTTTAGAGCGCGGGCAGCAGACGCTTCCCTCAAACGGTCATTTCAGATTTCTTTACGGTTTATATTTATTGTTATTTATTTCAGTTTCAGAATTATTTGTGATTTTCGGAAGTACCATATCATAGAAAAAGATAAAAACTCAAAAAAAAAAACCTCTGTAGCAATCAAAGAATGTTTTTTAAATCTGCACTTTAAGACAGAAAGTGCAGAAAGTTTCCCAAATAGAAAGGAGGATCAAAGATGACTAAAGCCTCAAGCAGCATTGCATGGCCTGCAGGCGGTAAGAGCCCCCACCCCCACCGCCCCCTTTTTACCTGCCCTCGCTGCCCTTGCGGTTGCTTCGGGGCTCCTCAGTCCTCCTCTGCCTCTGGTAGCCTGTTTAAAAACCAAAAAAAAAAACACACCTTTTTTCTACTGGTTTTAACTCCATAGCAACCATTTGGTTTTTTGGTCGCCTGGGGGTGACGAAAGTGTCTGTCAGTTTTTGGAAGAATCGGCAAAAGTAATTTTTTTTTAGATTTCCTGGGCAACGCAGGCTTTTTGTTAACCTCACCCATATTTCCTATATAGTCTTATCGTATGTCATATTGCTATGTTCCGCTTGAGCCAACAATTCGTGTATTAAAATTTCATATTGTTCTGATAAAAAATTATGCGATCAACACGGGCTAGTATGCAACGATGTCCAAAATTAAAAAAATAAACAAACAAATCAACTTTTTTCTCAGGTAGCTTCCCAATGATTCTCCAGGAGTTTAAATTTATGGAAGATACCAGAGGGGATATTACTTGTTTTTAAGGCGTTGATGGATTTTACCTCAGGTCAAAGGTCATCAAAGCTTCGGTTGGGGCTGTGGCCTTAATCTGGTGGTGTGTGTATGAATTTTCATGAAGATCGCTCGAACATACGTTTGTTTTGACCATATGGTGCGAAAACGTGAAAATTCTGCAAATTTCCTACTTTTCCACCCAAGTCATAGATCCTCTTGCCATCCCATAATTTCAAAACATCCTTTAGATGTCCCTGACACATGTGTTTTTGTTACATTAGTAAATTTTTGGACAAAACAAATGTTTTGAGCCCCAAAAATATTTTTGTCCCCTTTCAGTTTTTTTATGGTTTCTCCCACTATGATTTCACCATTTTTGGTGAGTTTTTGAGGATGTGGCGGGGGTGAAATTTCCACTCAAAGGCGCACTAAGAAAGTAGAATTCTGAAAAAGTTCTGGTTCTGGTCCTGAACGGCTGCTGCGGGACAAAAGCATCTGTTTTCTTGGCTGTTAAATCATCATGTCATTCGCTGTCAATGTTTTCCTGTGCTTTGGTTTCATGTTTCTTCTTCCTGATCAGTGGAAGGATGGATTTGTCCTCTGATGAGGAAGAGGTTCGCACCTTCATCCAAGTTTTAAGTGAAAAGTACAACCCAGAAAACTTCCCCTACGGCCAAGGCGTTGTGTTTCTGCCCAGTCCTCCAGGTTCTCCCGATAAAGGTACTGGATGTTTCCAGAAGGGGTAAACTGTCTTGCGGCGCCATGTTTGTTTGAGGGCGGATGCTGTGGTTGTCTGCAGGCGGCCTCTTCCTGCCCAGCGCTCTGGTCCTGAGCGACTCCGGGATCAGAAAAGCTGGAGCGGGGTCGGACATCGCGGCGGTCTGCGCTCACGTGTTGGAGCTGGACCTGTCCTTCAATCAGCTGAGCGACTGGGATGAGGTGAGCCTCCATGATGTTACCCATGAGCCTCGGCGGGTTTGGAAACCCAAATCATCTGCCCACACCCGCAGTTATCAAATATTTCCTATAATAGTCTTTGGGCTGTATTTTTGTAATAGTTACAAAAATAAGGTTTCATTTTGGGGGGGAAAGTGATGATAAATGTAGCTGTGAGGAGGTGGAAATCGGTGAGATTTGATCGTTTTTACGCACTTCTCTGTTTTTTTTTTGCCCACATTTTTGAACTTTTCTGTTCTCTCATTGTCCAGACTTCCATCCTGTCATGAAAAATGAGACATTTGCTTTTCAAACAATGAACATGAATGAAATTATGACAGAAAAGAAGCTAAAACTTCTCATTTTAACAACAGACAGATTAAAAGATTTCAAAGCACTTCCTACATTCGACATTGTCTTTACCAATGGATATCATTTTAAAGATTTTATGGTTTCTTTTTTAGACCAACAATATGTAAGACATCTTTAAATGATGGTTTTTGTTTTCATTAAATTGTGACTTTTACTTAACTAAATCTAATTCACCAAATACATAAATGGGGAAATTCCTTATCATGTTTAATTTTAACACACTCTGTTCATAATTTCACGCCTCACATTTTTCTGAATGGTTTCCTCACCAACATTTAACTTTTTCAGAAGCTTTTTTATTTATTTTTTTACCCAGAGGACAATTTTCTTTTGGGCTTTAAAAAATAATTTCACTAGTTTGTTTGTTTCCTCTCTGGATTTCAGAAATTAACACTGGCCCACAATAATAAATACCTAGAAATAAAAAAATAGGAAATAAATAAATAAATTAAATTAAAAATAGTTTGAAACAGAGTTTTTGACTGAAGTTAAAAAACTTGATGTTTTGTTTTTATGAGTAAAAGAAAATAAATAATGAAACTGACTTATGAGGGTAAGACTGAAAGAAAAAGAAACCGGCCAAGTGTATTAACTTCCTAATACTCGATTTCATACTTTATCATTGTTAAAAAAAAAAACTTCAGGCAATGTAATTATTGACCATAAATGCGAAAAATGTTGAGACGACTGTTGTTGTCATATTCTACTATTTGAATAACATTTAACTGAATTGTGTTTATCAGAATAGAGTCATGAAAGAAAAGCTTGGAGCAAGATTTTCAGCATTTGTTGTGAAATAATCCCAAACGACGGTGATGTTTGTTTTGTTTGCTGCTGAAGTTAACCAGGAAGTTGACAAAAACCTTTTGAGTGTGAGATTTTATCAAGGGATAAATACCATTTCTTTAGATCTAACATCTGCGTCTTTTTTAGCTGTTATGTTTTCTTGCTTCTGATCTAAGTGAAGGTATGAATAAATAAATAAATAAATAAATGCATATTATTTTCAGTTTTCACACATCCAGTCAACGGACAATCCTACAGGAAACATTCAGACGTATTTAGGTTAAATGGGAAAAACCTTGGCTCAATCTGTGAATCGTTGATCGTGACCCTTGTGCTATCCAAGGCACGTTAACATTACAGTAACAGACAGAGCTCTGAACCTGTTTTCTTCAATGATTTGTGATCTTCACTGGTGTCCATGGATTACATGAAATCTTTCCACCTTTATCCACCTTTGTCATGGTAGGGAGAACACGTCAAAGTAAGGGTGGGGTCATCTGGGCCCCATAGGATAGCACAAGGGTTCATTTGCGAATTGCATCGGATCGTTACCAAATAACGACCCGCAGTCCTAAAAATGAATCGTTGCATTCTCCCACAGGTTGGTTTCTCCCGTTTGATGATCAAAGCTGAGGCCGGCGTTTCGTTAGCCTTCATTTCCTGCAGTTTTCTGGTTTTGACGACCCTTTCTTTCGCTCCTGTCGAAGGCGGCGACCTTACGTTGGTTTGTTCCTCTGTTACAGATCGGCACCATCGTCTCCAGCATCCCTCACCTGGACTTCCTCAACCTGAGCATGAACCCTCTGAGCGGTGTGCAGCTGAATCCCAGCATGGCGGACGTTTTCTCCAAAGTCAGGCGACTCGTTCTCATCAACACCCAAGTCAGCTGGGACACGGTGCACACGCTTACGCAGCACACGCCCGAGTAAGCGCTCCGCTGTTGGATTTGTTTGTTTTTTTAAATCTACAGACGTAAAATCTGAAACTTTCCTCCTGAAATCTCCAGACTGAAGGAGCTCTTCCTCTGCCTGAACGGCTTCAACTCGGTGTCCGAGTCGCCGGCCGCCTGCCCGTCGCTGCGCCTGCTGCAGATCACCGACAACCAGCTGCAGGACTGGTCAGAGGTCAGGAAGTTTGGGCTGCTGTACCCCAGCCTGAGCACGCTGGTGCTGGCCAACAACAGCGTGGGCTCCGTGAGTGACAGCAAGAAAACCCTGGAGGGCCTGTTCCCCAAGCTGCGCAGCATCAACCTCAACAACTCTGGTCAGGAGAGGCGAGATGGCTGCAGGTCGTTGGCTCTTTGGCGCTCTTTTGACCCCGCCTCATTTTTCAGGGCTCAGTAAATGGATGGACATCGAGAGGCTGAATTTCTTCCCGAAGCTGGAGGAGGTCAAAGCAAAAGGGATTCCTTTGCTGCAGTCCTACAGCACCCAGGAGAGGCGGAGCCTCCTCCTCGCGCAGTAACCCCTCCCCCCACACTCTTTAGATCGTCAAGCGTATTTAAATTAGTCGTATTTGACCTTTGCTGCCACCTGCAGGCTGCCGTCTGTGATGTTTCTGAACGGGAGCAAGGTGTCCGAAGGGGAGAGGGAAGACGCCGAGAGGTTCTTCATCAGGTTCTACCAGGACTGTCCAGCTCAGGAGCTTTCTGACAGGTACAGGTCACAGGTTTTATCGGGGAAAAGCCCCCAAAACTGAACCTGTGGCGCTCTGCAGGGGGCTCAAAGGTTATTCCAGGTCTGGGTGGGTTACTTGACCTCTGAGGTGTTAAGTAACAGTCCCAGCGATGTGTTCACGTGTGATATCATTTTGGAGGAGGGGGCTGCATTCCACTTAACCCCAGCAGAATGTGGTGGAGGGCTTTTCTGAAGGTCGGTGTGTTGTCTGGCTGAGGGAATCTAACCTTTGGGAGACAATACCACCAGTCTCTCACTACTCAATGACTCCTTTGTGCCGCGGATTCTCCGATTGGAAAACTGATACAGCAGGAAACGGGTAGATTCCTTTTTTTTTTTTTTTTTTTTAAATATAAGCCTGGACTGTCAAAGCAGAACGAATGGATTGGTTTTCAGCCTTCATGAGTGTTTTGAAGCATCTCATTTGATGATGGAGAGATGTGGACAGAGGACAGCAACCACGGGCCTGGTGATGGTTTTTTGAGTCCTTCACCCTTTGAATGATCTGAATGTGTTTTTCTTTTCTGAATGTTGGTTTGAGGTTTTCTCCTCCTCTCCCCGGAGCGTTGGTTTTGGGTGTGAGGTCAGGCGTTACCGTGACAACTGGAGGGCGTTATGTGTAGGGATGGGTACTGCAACTCAGTGTCAAGATGGTACTGGTACTGATGGATCTGGTGTAGGTACCAAAACTGTTTGGCCTCAAGGCCAATCTAGAGCGTGCACCAATGGAGGCGTTACTGAGCATGTGCAGTGTGCCCTGTGGTTGAAAAGCATCTCATACATGTTAAATGTTTACCCGTTGGAACTTCATTATAATAGAATATTTCAGCGGGACCACTGTGTCTCTGTGATCCAGTTGGATGACTTGCTTTCTCGCATTAGGAAGGAGGAAAAAATTAAAATAATAAAATTAGAGGAACCTTTTTTGTTCTCTCTCTATAAAAATAAGAAAAATATCTCTGGAGGAGAATGATCAGCTTTTCCTCCATGATGTTTTTACATCTACAGTGTATCGACAGTGGGTGTCATCCCTTCATTTCTTGGTTGGTTCGTCGACTTCAAGTTCAGATTTTTGAACTCTGGAAACATCGCACCGCGCTCCCGTTAGACCACCGCGCTGGGCCTGATTCTTCAAACACACCGTAGGACCCCTGATCGCTTCTGTACATCGACCTAACATGGAAACTGTTTCGGCACTTTCAATGTTGTCGATGTATAGAACCAAGGTTAAGAATTTTTACCAATCATCTTTGAAGAGGCTCAGCTGAGCTGAGAGATGGACTACATCTCAAAACGATGGTGTTTCTGCATCCAGTCACCAACAAAGGCTTAGAAGACGATCCAAACAATGCTTTATCACCTTCAGCTTTTTTTGTCCCACTAAAGCAAGCTTATCAGTTTGAAAGAAGCCTCTTATTGCAGCTCAACGGCCTCTCAGAGTGGCATTTTGTGCTCCTTAAATGAAGCCTCTCACTGCGGCTCAATGGCACTTTGTGCGCCGTGGCCTTAGAGGAGAATTCCCACAGTGGAGCACAGCTTTTGGCCAGAAATCTGGGGTCGGGAATCGGCTTTGTGGAGTTTTGGGAGAGAAGCGGGGTTGCTTTCACCGACCCAGCTGTGACAGTAGATTCAAGAGCAAAGTCCCTTTCTCTCTGTGTTTTTTTTTTTTTTTTTTACTTGAGCGTTCCTGGGTCCTTATCTTGAAAAAAACCCTCCCCCGGGAGCGCTGAGTGCTTTCTCACGGCGAGCAGGAGGCGGCCGTGCCCGTCCACGTCACAGGAGCCTGCTCACGGGGGCACGTGCCCCTCTTCTGATCTGTTCAGTCATGGTCCGCCAGATTTCTTGAAGAGTGAGCCTTCTCCTTAAAAAGTTCTACATGTGTACAGAAGACACATTCCCAACACCTAGCGGCTTCTCCAGATGGATTCTTTTTTGGGAATTAAACTCTTAACTGCCCAGCTGTCTGTTAAAGGGACTAGTTTGAAGGACAGACCAACTTTGTAGAGATTTAGGAGAATCCCATCTCATTTTTTCCACTCATGGATATCTCTTATGGTAATACCAGGAGATGCTGCTGCATCTTCCGCAACTCAGGTTTAAGACTTTAAGACCCAACTGCCGTTATAAACAAACGCATATACGTGCGTAAGGGGGAAATAGGAAAGACACAGGCACGTCAAACAGGTTTTTCTATTTTGTTCATATCCTGCGCAAGGAGTTCTTTAGTGCCTTTCAAATGAGAGGTACCAAATTGCCAAAAAAAAAGCAATGTCTGTCTTTGGTCCACTTTCCAAAGTCCATATCTTTGATACATGTCTACGCCTGTGTTGTGTCGTTGACAGACTGGTCCATGTCTAAGTCTTTGCGCTTTTCGTTACATCATAACGTTTCCCCATGTCGACACATTGGTCGGCATGTGATGTTGTCTCCACATATTGTCGAGGACCCAAAGATAATAACATAATTCAGTACCAACGGGTAAACATTAAACACGTATTAGATGCTTTTCAACCACAGGGCACACTGCACATGCTCAGTAATGCCTCCATTGGTGCACGCTCTAGATTATCTTTGAGGTAACTTTGCAAACGCATCCTTTTTTAAAGACACATCTTTGTTATGTGGTCTCATTTAAAGAGAAGAATGACCAAACAAGTTGCTGCATGAAAAAAAAAAAATCGATCCTTTTGTCCATGAGAGACTTTAGTGCTTTTGACACTGAAGGAGGCAACACACAACCAAATGTAACGACCGTAGCAACGGTTACCAAAGACGTTGCCGAATTCACTCACTCATATGAGAGGGATCAGGCGTGTTGATCAGGCGATCAACGCCCCCTGTTGACAGAGGGGGACAACACAATCTATTGACGCATGCAAATTTGGACAGTGGACTAAAGACATAGACTTAAACATGTTCCAAAGACGGCTAAAATACAAAGACTGTTGACCGAATGTACGGACCATTGACCCAAGACATGGACAGTTGACCCAAGACATGGACGGTTGAGCAAAGACATAGACGGTTGAGCAAAGACATAGACGGTTGAGCAAAGACATAGACGGTTGAGCAAAGACCTAGACGGTTGACCAAAGACCTAGACGGTTGACCAAAGACATAGATGGTTGACCTAATGTACAGACCGTTGACCAAAAACATAGACATCGCTTTTACAGCAAAAATGGGTTTCCATTTATTGTGTGTTTTCCTTTTTGGATTTTTGAGCATACCGTGCTTTGTGTGCTCTGACATCTCCCAGGTACCACATCCTCGTATCCAAGTACGGCCAGCTGGCCCCATTGGCGGAGGTAGACCTGAGGCCCCGCTGCACCACGGTCAACGTGCGCTGCGGCGACAGGGTGGAAACCGTTGACCTCCGCCTGGAGCAAACGGTGGGCGACCTCACAAAGCAGCTGAGAGCTCTGCTGCAGCTTCAAACCAGCGGGATACGGCTGATTTACATCAGCCAAGAAATGAGCTCAGTGTTTGGACCGGAGGAGCTGAAAGGAAGCTCCCGGGCCCTTCACTCTTTCAACATCCAGGACGGGGACGAGATCCTGGTGATTCCCAAAAGCAAAAGCCGCTGCAACTCCTCAGATTAGACTAATTTTACAGAATTGAAGACCTTAACACGAATTGTCTGTTTTTTTGTTTGGATCACCATTGTTTTTATGTGCAAAATGCACTAAAAAAATTCAATACCAGCTTATCTTTTATTTTTAAGTAAAATAAAAATAAAAAGATTTATTTAAAAACTATTTAACTTCTGACTTTATGGCTCTATTTGCCACATTTTAAGAAAACCTTTATTTAAAAAAAATTAAAAAGACAGGCACCAAAAATGACTTTACTTCAATATTTACTTCTAATCTTATGTGGTCTGAACTCACTATAAGAGGTGTTATAATATTAGCTGTAATAATATTACATGTTATTTTAATTGCAACAGAGAATAATTTAGAGACCGTTTACCATCAGAAGGAAATGCTATTAAATCTGTAAGTACAGTTTACTTCTTTATTTAATAAGGAGAGATCTTAGAGATTTAAAGATTTATTAGTAAAACAAAAAATAGTGCATGAAAAATGTATCATTTAAGTTTATAAATAGACTTTGGCTGTTTGGCTCTGGGCCAGTGACATCACGCATAGGATCATCACAGAAAACCCCCAGAGCCTTAGACCAGGAATGGAAACCTCCAGGGCCGCATTCCTGCATGTTTTCCATCATAACCGCCTCTGCCAAGTTCTGATTGGCTGGACACACCTGGACCAGGTAATCAGTGGCGAGTAGGGCTTGGGTATGTTGAAATCATGCAGACGCACCGACTCTCGGGGCCTGGAGTTGCCCATCCCCGCCCTAGGCGCTGGTGGTTAAGGCTAGAACGTACCAAAACAGAGAGCCAGGAGGAGAGCGGCGTGGATATGAGGGTCGGCGAAAACGTCGAGAAAGCCGAAAAACAGACATCTATGCAAAAAAAGGCAGGGGTTTGATTGGTTGAGACAACAGTGAGCACTTTAACTTTTGAATTCTAAATAGACGAGTGACGTGTGGGACGGCGTGTCCAACGTCGTGTACTGTAGGTTTGACTCAAATCCAGCCTTGTTTGCTGCTGATCACCTGGATCAGGTGTGTTTAGCCCAGTGTTTTTCAACCTTTTTTGAGCCACGGCACACTTTAACCTTGACAAAAATCCCGCGGCACACCAGCATCCAAAAAAAAAAAAAAGAAATTCATGGTCTGTATTGATCGACAGCCCCCCCCCCCCCCCCCCCCCCCCCCCGCCTGCAATCTCACGTGCATTTTTGTGATAATTGTGGCCGGAAAAGCAAGAAGTTGCGGCTGTTTTTTCTAAGAGATGAAATGAAAGTTAAATTAGAAAATTTAGAAACTGTTTGTTTGTTGTGGTTTCAAGGCGTTTCTCAAGGACAACTCATTGTGCGCTGGGACACTGGCCCTTTAAGCCAATGCATCATGGGAGATGTAGTGTGAAAACTGCCGAAAACTTGCAGAAAGACTCGCGTCTCTGAGCTTCATTTTATTGTTCACTTGTTCCACGGTCTGACAACGGATTCGGTGGAAAGCTACACCGCTAAAGAAGAGCTTTAGCTGGTATTTTTGTTAGAACTGAGTGACTTTATCAGCAGAATTAAGAACAAGGAAGTGAATACTTTAACCACTTCTGATTGGTCAGACTGATGACATGTGATTAAGACTTCAAGAATGTTTGGTGGAGACAGTTAAAGGGGCGGGACTTTTCCGCAAACTGTCATAGCTGCAGGTAAATCGCGGTAACATCATTCTTATCAAAATGTCTTTAATAGAATTAAATAAACACAAAGAAAAAAGTAATTTTAAGATCTTTTATATTCCTAACTACTCAGTGTTTTATCAGGGCCTGTTTGGATGAACAAAGAGCTGATTTCCTGGAGATGGGAAATGTTTTTAGATCAGTTAATGATTGAGGGCAATTTCCCACGGCACACTTTACCATCTCCCACGGCACACTAGTGTGCCGCGGCACACTGGTTGAAAAACACTGGTTTAGCCAATAAGGCGAGTTGAAAAAATGTGCAGGACGCCGGCCCTCAAGGCCTGACGTTGGACTCCGTGATGTAGAGCGAAGTCATCAGCAATCCAGCACACCTGGAAATGAGGTAGATCTTTGTTTTTGAAAGTGCGCCAAAGCTTATTTGTGTTAAATTGAATTAAACTGATCATTGCGACAAGGAAGAGTACGACGACAAAGGAAATAAAGGAGAAAAAAAGGCAGACATAATGCAATGTGTTTGGGATGACAAAACTAGGAACTGGAACTTTTTGTTTGTTTTTGTGGTGATGGCTAATCCAAATAGTATTTGTTTAAGCAGTAAAAGTGAAAAACGAAGAAAAACTAGTGTTGGTTTATTTTTAAAAAAAAAACTGTTTCCAAGCATATATTCTGCTATTTTTAGAGTATGGTTTTGCTGTTCTTTTTTTTTATTTTTTTTTTTATTTCAACTTAAGTTGAGAATAATGTTTCTATTGTGGAGTCCCGTCACCCAGAGTCCAGTTGAATGCCCCGGGATAACCCCAAAGCCGGGGTATTGGTGCCATCTGATCCGTCGGGACGGCCCGCCGGTCTGAGGGTGACTCAGGTTTGGGACAGAGTAACGTTGGAGCTCCTTCTCACGTTGCAGCAGGTCTTCTGGCTGTCGCTGCGTGAATGGAGCAGCTGAGGAGCGCTGAGACCCTCTCTGCATGGAAACCGGACCCCTGTCTGCCGTGTCACCGAGACTTCTGCGGCTATTTTATCATTTTTTTTTACCGCACACGGACATGAACATTGGCCCAATCTATATCTGGAATCTCTAAAAATGTAACCTCCTGTCAATTGATTTTCTATCACCTGTACAAGTTTCTTTAAGTTTTCGAGGTTTTCCATTTCTAATGGTTCGCCAGATGCAGGTTTCTTTTTGTGTTTTGTCATCGCTGGATCCCCATTTCAAATCTATTTCACGGCTCGTGTCAAACACGGGCCACAAACGTTCCGGACGGTCTCTGGGTCGGAGGCGATGAGCCGGAAACAAATTCTGAAGAAGAGCCAAAAGCTTCTTCCTAAAAGCTGATGTGTGAGGGGAAAAAAAAGTTCTTCATAGTTTTCTGTAAGAGTTTCACTTTTTTTTTTGTTTTTTTGCTAAAAAAGCTCCAATATTTGTCAATAATGAGCCACGAAAGCTCCTTTCCATCCGTTACGTTTGGCTTTGTGTAGCAGAGAACTGGAGAAATGTTTAAATATTGATTCGTGTTTGGGTGTCTCCATCGGTGGGCTGATGGTGTTTTCTGGGGTTTGGTGTGACTTTTTTGGGGGGTTGGAGTGACTGAAATATTTTTATTTGCTGTTTGTGATGTTTCAGAGTTTTATGTGGATTATTTGTCATTTTGACTTTTGTTTTACTGAATGAATGTTTTGATGAAACCAAAGGCAGAAGTTATACACAGAGTTAGAGTTTAAGAAGAAGATCCTCCACTTGTATGGAAGCAGATGTCTTAACTCCTTTCAACTGCTTTTGTGTTATTTTTCTTTTTGGTTTCTCTGAATAATAATTTGCACAAAGCCGTGCTGTGTGATGATCTGTCTCTTGAAGAAATAAATCCTTCTCATCAGTGTTTTCTTCTAAATGTTTGGGATCGGGGCTTTTATCTTTCAGTATTTGTCCCTCATTTCATCTGTTTTAAATACTTTTAACAGTTTTATCTCATTTAAGGACCCATTTTGCTCCAACATCAAGTTTTTATTCCAGAAAACTTGATTTGAAAGACGATCTAGCCTGAAAACGTCTCTCAAACAGGTAAACTTGACTTTTTTTCTGCTTTTACCAATGGATCATACGCTTTTTAGAAAAAAATTTAGATGCTTCTCTCTTGTGACAGTTTACAATTAAACTCCAAATGGGGAAAGAAATCCTTTTAAAAATGCAAAGAAAGTGTTTCTAAATTGCCTTCAGGCAGTTAAATTAGCGGTTTTGAGAGATTAAAAATTAAATTGTTTTTTAAAAGAATCCTTGTGTTTTCTTTGTTGATTTTTAAAGTTTAGCTTGTAGCACTTGAGCAAATGTAAAGTTCAGCTAATGAAGGATTAAGAAAATTAATGAGTAGAAGAATTATTGTTCAAAAAAAATCTCATTTTGATCCACTTTAATGTCTTCAGCTTTCAATGTAGTTTGTTTGCAATAACTTTTCACTATTTTTAGTTAGGTTGATGTTTAATTCTCTACTTAACGTTAGTTTACCTGGTATTTTATTTCTTATTTTTTTAATATATTCAGCATTACTAGACTAGACTACAGCCACCACTGACTTCTTCTTTTTTAGTTTGAAATTTACTTTAGAATTGTGATCAATAAGCGTCTTTTTTAACTGTTTTATACTTAATCCTCAGCATTTCATTGGACTTTTAGCGGTAACATGGAGGTGTACTGATTCATTTGAACGGTTCGATTCCTATCATAATTTATGGTTGATGATACGATTCTTAGTCTATATTGGTTCAGTATCATGGAAACTTTTTTTTTCAGCTACTTTTCACCTTTTGTTTTTAATTAGCTGTACGTCAAGTTTATTGATTAGTTTAAATCTGATTTTTGTAGTAAAAAAAAACCTCACTCTGCACTTTAGGCATTTGGGTTCTTGTCTTTTTCAGCTTTGTGCTACATGCCTGAGCTTCTTGTCGCTGTTTTAGGACTTTTTTTTTTCAGTTAATTTTAAATTTAGCTTTTCACTCATTTGACAGGTCATTTGTACATTTGTGTTGTATTTTAGTTGAAAAACAGAGATTGTTCTAAATCCTTTTCATTGTTAAATATGACTAAATATACTTTTTAACCTGTTAAAGCATGAATTATTTTCAACTTCCTCTATTTCGTCATCTTTAGTTACCTTTGTGAGATTACATTATTCAGTGTGTTGTTGCTGAATGAGCCGGCAGATCATCAGGAAACCCTTTTAAAAAAAAATGTTTAAAAAAAAGTGGAATTGAGTAAGGGGGAAAACGATAACTTTCAGAAAGCCTAAAACACTATTGCTTTTCTTCATGTGCAGTCTGTCACAGAAGCACTTTTTGTTTGTTCAATGCGGAGCGATTTTCTTATCCTGCGAGTCTCTGAACTCGGGTTTCAGCCCCCTCCGAAGCTACGCCAACCATGACAGGTGACGAGGCCTCCGCTGTTGGGAAAACGTTGACCACAGGAAAAAGGAAGCGAGCCTCTGAACCGCAGTCACGCGCCTCTGAAGTGGCTTTAGTGGAGAAAACCACAAATTCAAATAGATTTCCTCAACTTATTTAAAAGTTTACTTACTTTAACCGACATTTTCACCCAAAAAAAAAAACGGGTTTTGGTAGGGTTTTAGTGGACGATGAGGTCACGGGATCACAGGTCTGATCCAACAGTTAAAGGAGTCTGGAGCCAAGATAAAGATCTTGTTCTCAAAGTGTTTGCTTACATGTTAAGCAGACCATTTGAACATCTCGATGGAAGCGGCGTTTGGGGCCACTCCTCGCTCGTGTTACAGCCGGAGCGCTCTGTTCGGCCGGCTGAATGCTTGGCTGTGGAGAAGATGTAATTCTGCAGACCTTCTCCGTTTCTGGGACGACGGCTCCGGTCGAGCTGGAAGTGTCGGCCCGGGTTGGGTTTCTGGGGCATTCCCTCTTCCCGCTTTTGCTCCCAACTGCTTTAATCCTTGGTGGGATATCCGTGCTTCCCAGAAGAACCCACCCTTCGGTGCTCTTTCGCTGACAGAAACCTGCTCCTTCAAGACAATAAAGTGCTTAAAGAAAAAACCTTCAGGGTCTTAACATGAAATTAGTTGGTGAACATTCCTTTGTTTGTTTAGCAGATTGGACGACTCGATGCATTTTTGAGTCTCCGTCGTGGCTTCAGGTGTCTCCAAATTCCCAAGCGTCTGTCACTATTAAACTTCAGTGAAATGTCATGACATTTATTTAATGGGCTACGTTGTTATATGATGCATGCGTCCTTTGTGTTTCCACAGTAAACATTTAAGACTCTCCACCCAGCAAGTACAGATAACGTACTTCTTTCAAGTAAAATCTACTTTTATGCATCTAAATTTAGATTTCATATCATGTCAAACTGCATTGACGGATTCCTTTACTGGTGCTTTTTCACAAGATTTTATTTTTAACTAAAATACTAAGCTTTCTTTCCAGGTGATGTCCTATTGATCCTTTTTTATTGTTTGAGATCAATTTAGATGAAGATCTGACAAGTTTGGCTTCAAAATGTAAAAATGTGACCTAAAAACCAAAGAACAGGTAGTTCTAAATAATCCTCTTTTGTTTCTGAAGAAAAATAAAAAGTAATGTGGAGCCAAAGGATCAAATGAGATTTCAAGTGTTTTATAAAAAATTGACTTTTTTGAGATTTCAAGTGTACTCTAATGTTCATTCCTCACAAAAAACAACCTCAAAGTGGGATTTCTTTTTCGTCCATTCACGCATCTCTGAGTATTCCTCTAAAAAATCAACGAAAGTGAACAGGTTTTTGCATCGTGATGTCATAAAGTTGGGAACCGCCCCTCCCAGGAAGAGTCTGCACTGCCTGCCCCGCCCCCAGGTCAACACACACGCCCACTCTCTACGTGGTGCAAGCGGTGATCGGCTAAACGCTTTTATTTTATATGAACAGGCACATCCATCTTTGCAAAGGTTCGGATGTCTGTTTGTCTGTTTTTTTGGGCGAAACGCAGACACGCTGCCGAGGCCGATGCTAGGTTGATGCCATGAAGTGGGCGGCACCCACAAGGAGCAAAAGGCGGAGCTTCAGAGATCGAGTCAAGACGACTGTGAAAATAACTCATATTTCATTTTAAAAAGTTCTTTAGTTTACTAAAGGTAACATATAATCATATAAATGGATTAAGAAAAGCATGACATAAGTCCTTTAATACATCTGCCATTTTCTGTTTAAAGAAACTTAAATGGTGCAACTTTGGAGAAAAGAAATGTATTTCAAGTAAACTTTAAAATACACGGCCTTGAATAGTAACCAGAGCAGTTAACAGAGTTTGTTTAACCCTGAAGAACCCAAGAACAATTTTCTTCTGGGCCGTTAAAGTTAATTCAGCTTTGTTTGTTTTTTTGTGTATGTTGGGTAGCAGCAATTATCGGCAGGCAAAGAAAAATAACCAACAAAAAAAACGACGAAAACATCGCATTTGTGACGTAGAAAAAAATTCACTGGGCGGGCCACAAGCTCCCTGCTCTGAGCTCTCAACGGAGAGGGGAAGGGGGGCGGAGTTGCTCAGTGCCAACAGTCCCTCACACAACTCAGGGATCAATTGCTGAGTTTAGCCGCAAGAGTTCATGTCCTAGAAAACGACACATTTATTTTGGCTAAAACAGCGTAATCATAGTTAAAAATCGTCTGAGAAGGCTTTGAAAATAGATCACAAGGCGGTTAGATTGGGACTCTAACACGCTTCAAATGAATCCAGAGAGTTCAGTCCCCTGAGTTTCAATTTACAAGCTGGCGTGTAAGAAAGCAGAAGCTCCATCATTTCCCATCATCTTCTGTGTCACTGATGAACGCTGATGAAATCAGATAAATGGCCGTCTCTCGGCCTCCTTCGTCACCATGCTCTGCGTTTCCTGAAACTAAAGCTTTAAACCAGAAAGCCTCCGTCTTTCACACAACAAGACGTGGGAGGTATAAATGCAGCGTCTTGGTGTTGCTTAATGGAACTCCGTTGCCCCGGGTCCTCAACTCTTTCACACGTCCTGCCCCTCGCCGCTCCGGTTACCTCCACTGTCCGCTCGTAACAAAAACTGGCCTGATTGCCCTCCCCTCCCCTCTTTCAAAGACCCCATCTCTCCTGCATCCACTTGAGATTTCGGGCTCCACTATCTCCCCACATCTATGGAAATGAAGTGTCTCATAAAAGCCAGATCTACCCCTGGGTACCAAATGGCTTTGTGTAGTTACGAAAGAGGGGCGTCCTTAAAGGCGTCCACAGTGACTCATGTTAATGCTGTAACCCAAAGCGCCACGGCTCCTCAAAAACCAGCTTTCAGGCTGCGCCGCTCTGTGATGGCGGCGTCCACCGCCACACAACACATCCCTTTCCACGTCCTTTCCACCGTCACTCTGCCTCACAACCCAAATGCAGAGCAGCAGGGGTTCGTTGGAAATTCCCCTCGGCAACCCCCACCTCCCTTCTGTCTCGGAGAGTTCTCTGTTTACACGCTTTCCCGTCCCCCAAGCTAACATTAGCGTTGCAACAAAAATGGTGAGCAGTATTGGAGCTCCTCCAGCCGCACAGATCGAGATTCCAGCTCAGACGAGGAAAACGCAGACTTACGAGGATCTTATTTGTCTGTAGATCGATGCATCAGAATGGAGCAGAGCAGGAAGCTTGTGCGTGTTTTCTACGTCACAAATACGACCGTTTTCAAACGCCATTTTGTCGTCTGCTTCTGGTGCACGTAATTTGATTAAAGAAAAAGTCAGAAATGCAATGTTATCTCCTTTTGAAATGGTCTCCATCGGAAAAACGTTCCAGGAACATGTTAAGAAACACCATTTTCATCCGGGTGGGCCTTGTTCTAAAATGAAAGTTCTAAATATTCAAAATTTCTTGTTTTGAAGACGTTTTGCTGCTTCTTCGGTTCTGTCCAACTGGTGTTGAGCTAGACCAGGGCTGCTTAATCTACCACCCTGACTGTTTTCCAGATCTCCAAGTCCTGCTAGCTGCTGATGAGCTGAATCAGATGTCTCCACATTCTGATTGAATGAACACACCTGGTCCAGGTAATCAGCTGCAAGCAGTGCAGGGAGAGCTGGAAAACAGGCAGGGTGGTAGATCTCCAGAGCCAGGAATGAGCAGCACTGAGCTAGACGTCTATTTCCTCCTCGCTGGAATTTCATTCCTTTCATGGGCAACAAAATCCTCTAACGACGAGTCGTTGACTCCTTGGCGCTGAGTTTCAACACCTGTCCTGGGATAATGGTGCCTATTGTCATGCTGAGTGTGTTAGTGATATCAAAACAGGATTGTAGGTTTTTTTCTGGGTCCACCCCCTCCATTCAATGATGGAATTTTTATTCTTTACAAAGATGGCTTCCTTGACTCCTCTCCCTTAAACCAGCAACCTTCCCCAGACAGAATGTGGACCTCACTGTCCTTGAAGGAATGTCCTTCATCCTTAAAGTAGACGTGGACGTCTGACTCTGGTCCACTGGAATTGGGCCCCCTGTGTTGGCTAGTTCGTTTGTGCCGTGGCTGCTTAGTTTCCCCAATGTACAAGTCATTACATTCCTGACTACACTTCCCAGCATTCACCACGTCGCTCAGTTTGTGTCTGGGCGTCCCAGCGCAACAATCACGCACAGTTCATGTTCTACGCTGATTGACTGAGTCAACCACGCAAAAGTGTTCTTTGCGTGGTTGACTCGTACTTCTTCCGTGGTTTTAACGTGGTTCATTCGTGTTACATCTGTGAAAGTTTCACACTTCTCTCACTTTTTCCACGTGTGACCAATTTTTATCCTTGCAATTTGCGCCAAATGTTCATATGGGCTGTAGGACACGGCCGCTCCTCTCTATGACCCTCCACAGACCCGGACAACCCGAATACCTGCTTCACCTGTACAGGTGAACTCCCCATGTGACGAGGCAGGTTTCAACCTCATACAGAGTCCATTCACTTTACATTCGTGTTTGTTTTTTTTATCAACTGCTGCCCAAAATGGCAAATGAGTGACCAGGAAGGCCCCATCAGATGCGTCAGCTCCCTACAAGCCTCCGTGCTTCTCCACCAAAGACATAGTTTGTCATCGTTTGGCGCTCCGCTGGGCCGAACGACAGATGCCCGCTGAAAAGACTCGCATTCATGTCTCATGAGAGTCCCTTTGTACAAAAACATTCCTCCTCCGGCGCATTTTAACCACCTCCACAGACAGGCCTTCTCTTTTATTTTGCTGTTTCCAGGCTTCCCCACTCCTCTTTTTACACCTTGTTCGATTTCCACTCCCCCTTCCACCTCAGATTCCTATGCTAGCCCTCCCCTTGCCTCCCCCCTACCCCGACCCTCTACCTCCAAAGCCTGATCTCAGATTAAGTTGAACACTATCCCTGCTAAAGTTTGCACCTGCTTTTTATTTTAGGGCAGAACTCCATTCCATTTACCTCCCATTTTAGACACAAAGTTGACATTTTATTTATTTCTGCTGTTGATCCTGTGGAAATAAAAGCCCTGCCAGGAGATATCTCAACTTTCCATCCCTTTTCCATCTCTGTGGATGGTCCTCAGCTGGATGGGGCTCTGCTGTGAGGAAACTGCTAAGCTGTAAAGGTTTTAATGCTGCAATTCTGAGGGCAGGTGAGTACAAATGAAAAATAAATAAATAAGGGAATGTATGATTGGAATGGAGGGATGCTTTTGAAGCAAAAAGGCAAATTTTGAAAAAGAAATTTGTTTCAAATAAATAGTTTTTTTTGTGACAAAACCATATTTCCTTTTCTTTTGTGTTTATTTTTTCATGTTTCATGCTTTCATTTTAGCCAAAATATGGAAACGACTATCCTTATTTGGCATTTACAGCACCAAGAATGACACATTTGATTCTCAGGAATCACAGCAACAGAAACATTAAATTTAACATCCGAACACCATCTGCCTGGTTGAATTGTTTTGCTTCAATTCAGATTCTGAAAGCAGACTAACAGTCTTATCTTAACGCCATGTTGAGCAGCGTGAATCAAACGAGCAGTTGTGTTAATCTTTCTGCTGACAGTGTGTGATGAAGGCTCTGTGACGAGGCAGCACAGGTCTCTCAGCAGTGCCCACTTACGTTGGCACACCTGTGCAAAATTTAACCTGCAGAGAACTCACGCATTCGAGAGATGACAGGTTATTTCACTGATATGGCATTCTCACATACAAGACGTCACCTTAAGTCAGTCAGATAACAGAAAAACCACAATGTATAAGGTTTACTGATTTCCTTCAACATTCGTCTTCATGAAACACGTTCTTTTTCTCGTCACAAACATGTTTGTCTTCCGCTGCTGATGTTTAACGGACAACATGTCTGATCCATCTGATCCATCTAACTCAACACCCTGAACTCTTAGATTTTACATTTGTTTTTTTTTGGAAAAACTCCCGAAAAACCTAAAATGGGATAAAGCACCAACTGTAAAATGAAAAAGAAATTATTCAAGACTAGAGTCATAACTATGAACTCAACTTGGCAGACACCAAAGATAACCGCGTGACCGCAAACGCAGTATCTTGAATCCAGTAGAGAAAAGATGGTTAGCTGATGTTAAATTACTGTTTTTGTGCATCCATAAATAAACTGATCACAAAAACGTTGATCATAACAGGTGAATCAGTCCAATCTTTTTTCCATAACAGATGTTTTGTGATATGTAGCCATCAGAGCAGGCATGTCCAAAGTCCGGCCATGGGCCAAATGTGGCTCCCATTGAAACTTCCACAGGCTCGAGTCAGAAAATAGTTAAGTAAGGGTTAATGGCCGACGAAGTGTGCGGTTATTACTTTTTAACGCACGCCGTGGAAGCCTGAACCGTCTGACGCGAAGCAGGTTAAAAACCAGGTTTCAGTCCTTAATTCTTGGAGTTTTTTTTCGATTTGGATCGCTTTTCTCACAAAAAGCGGACTATATGTTATATCAGGTTTTAATGCATACCCAGCAGCCAATCAGAATCGAGTATTCAACGGGACGATGGTACAATAGGCGTTAATAGATTAACTGTGAGTATGATTTTTTCTTTTCTTATCATGATTGTCAAAAATCCATTGTACGGCGTTGTAAACTTGTGGCGATGCCGTCGCCGGAGCCTTCTATTACACTTTCTAACTAAAGTGTCAACTGTAAATAGTAAAAAGAAAAGTTGACAGGAAGAGCCACCAGGACAACAGGAAATTGGGTTGTTTTTTTGTGTGAAAAACAAAATAATTGTGTCTTTGGTTTATTTATTAAATGTATTTACTATACAATTATTTATCATTCAAATTTGGAAGTTTACAGCGAGCATTTAATAGTGAATAATGTGTGACATTTCATGTAAACTTCAATTTATCGGTTATGGAAGTTTTATTTTTTTTATTTCCTGTCTTCAGTTAAGACATTTACTGTAGTTTTGGGAAAAATGTATTTAGACATATTTCTGTTCTATGTGAAGAAACAAAGTATCCCACTGTAATAGAATTTTCATAAATTAATTAATTTGCATTTAATGTTATGCTAAGGCTTCAAAGATCGCAGACATTTGTACTTTAAATCTTTGCAAAAAGGTTGCATCAGAGACGTATGTCTCCTCTGGCAAAGGTCGTGTCACACAGCTACCTACATTTTGCGCATATTGTTTGAATGAAAATGGGTCGTATGCAGGGGCGAATGTTGATTTTTGTTTAGACCAGTACTATAAGAAGTTTCATCAATGTAAATTTTTATAATGGCAGTAAATGCAGATTAGGGGTGTTATGATTAATCGATTGATTGATTTATCCAACCAAATTGATTTGTCTGCTTCAAGTTGTTAATTGAATCAAATCAAACTGTACCATTAAAGAAACATTTCAAAACGAAATCAATTGATAATAATCAATCTTGGAGAAAAACCATTTGATTGAGACACGGTAGTTTTATTTTACTATAACGTAAAAACGACCAAATGCATCACAGCGGAAAACATGCATGATGCATGATGCAAAAACGGATCAGTCCATCATTCCAGTCCAATGTGTGGAAAACACTTTGAATTATGTTCCTTTTGGATTTTTTTGGATATGGAAAACAACAGTGGGCTGAACTCTAGGAATCTAAAATGTGAATGGATTTTACATTCATTCTTGTTTACTTAAAGAACTGATCCATCCAGCCAATGGCTGCAGCTACAACGGCAGACAAGTAAACAAACGGACATCTGCGCCCATTGACAAATGATGAACGAAACACTTATGAAAAGCGCTCAGTCATGTTCAGGTTTATCTCCAGGCTAAATGCTTCAGAGAACACTCTCGTCTTGGCTATAAGTAACATTATATTTAGTGCCATATGCTTCCAGTCAAATGCATGGAAACACTGGAGAGACTGTCTTTTTATTTGTTCTTGTACATAATGTTTATAGTGTATAATGTTTTTTTTAGTCTTTTTTTTAACTATTGTAATTTTTTGTGTACTGCTTCTTAACTTGTGTATTCTTGACACTGTACTTTTTTAATATACTGGGTCTGTGTACTCCTTTTTATTGATTTGGACTATGAGTCTGTACTAAATTCTATCTATTTATATCACGCATGTATCATGAAAAAACAAAATTTCATGCGTGGAAAATGCACGAAATATATGTCGGGGCTGTGTGACACGGCCTTTAAATGACATCTAAAGCCCCTTCCTCAGATTTCCATCAGTTGGTCATAAATGCAAATTTAAGGAGTAAAAACCAACAATGAAGATTTTGATTTTATACAATTAATTAGACAATTAGGTTTAAAATGATCTTCAAATGGACAGAAAGGTGGCTGTGCATTCACCTTTACCAATGGGAACGCTGCCAAACTCAACACAGACTGGTCCTGAATGACCTAGGACCTCGGCAACTGAAGCCTTCTCGTTTAAAGCCATTAGTGCCCTGCTGTTTACACTCATGTCCCTGTAACCAACAAAGCATGGATGGTCCCAAACAAAAGTTGTAATGAGGTCCTAAGCAGCCTTACAACTTCATGCACCGACTCGCTGGAGCAGAGCAGGCCGGTCTGTTCCGCTGCAAAAGTACAGAGCCACAAAAAGGTTCATGGGCACCTGTTTTTGGCTCGGATGGGACTGTAAGCAAATGTGATCCTGATGCATTGTTCTCATCTGCATAATGGGCTCTTTTCATGGATCCCCCTGGGAGACTTGGGAGCCTGATCTTAAAGAAGTTACTAGGTTCTGGTTGGATGGTTCTCCTTCCTCTCAGCTTTGTTTAACAATGTTGTTATGAGAACTTTCCCTATGACTTAACATCTTTCGCCACTTTTTCAATGGTTTTAAGGATACCCAATGCAGATTAGGTAACAGGAGTTTGATCTGATCTCTTTCCCTGTTTTTCAGAATGGTCAGGTCATGCTGTCCAGTCATTCTGGTTCATCTCTTCAGCTACTTTGTAGGGACAAGAGGTAGAAAGCATTTAGTACTGATCTTTCTTCACAACTTCCTGGTAAAGTTAATGGACTGTTTTTATTTATAACCCTTCTGCAGCCATCACCCAGGACATCCTGTATCCATATGGACCTGGTTATAGAGATCTAGAAACCCCCAAGATGGATGATGGGAGTTCTCCAGAAATTACTCTACTTATTCCCTTCATTTTTTTTAATGTGCCTTATCGATCCATCTATGTGAGCTATCATTACAGAGCAACACCTCGAACTGACGCGTGCGATTTTAAAGGTTTAAAACCTTTTTCTGCTCACAGGTCAACAACAATGGGGTCATCTCTTTTAATGTGCAAGTCAGCCAGTTCACGCCAGAGGCTTTCCCGCTGAGCGACAGCCGCTCCTTTATCGCGCCACTTTGGGCAGATGTACACAACGGGATCCGTGGCGACGTGTACTACAGAGAGACCGCCGATCCGGAAATACTGGAGAGGGCAACACAAGATGTCAGGAAACACTTCAAAAACATGCCCAGCTTTACGGCCACATGGGTCTTCATCGCAACATGGCACCAAGTCACCTTCTATGGAGGAAGTCAGACAACTCCGGTAACATCCAAAATCTATACTCTGGGTAATGTTGCAATATAGACTACAGCCCGTTCAATTGTTGCATTATTATTAGATCTTGGTAGTGCATAGAAATATACATATAGCTTTCACGGAATTGGACTTTAGGCCTCAGAAGGAAATTTACATCAACTCTAGAGAAGGAGGTCAACCAAAGATTTTTGTTTGAACATCTTTCATCACATAGACCAGATAAGTTGGGGGTCCTTACTTGTTTGTTTCACATGAAAACTTAAATACACAAGAGATTTATAATTTTGTGACTTGTTAAAGTGCAACCAAACATTTGTATTCATAGAAAACCCCCAGGGCTGCACAGTGGTGCAGGGGTTGGCGCTCTCGCCTTGCAGCAAGACGGTCCTAGTTTGAATCACGGATAGGTCCTCTCTGTGTGCAGTTTGCATTTTCTCCCCGTCCATCTTCTAATTGGCTGGACGCACCTGAACTAGGTAATAAATCATGAGTAGGGCTTGGATATCTGGAAATCCTGTTTCTAAATTGCCCCGAGGTGTAAGTGTGGCTCTGAATCAGAATGACAACCTGTTCTGGGTGTACCCCACCTTCTTCATGCTGGGTTGCCTTCAGCAATCCCTTGACCCCGAAAGGGATTCAGCGAGTTTTGACAATGAATAGATGGGTGGAAGGAATCAGCCATTTTTGTTTTCTCCGATAATTTACCTATTTTTAAAATAACAAGATCATTCCAGTTATTGTGTTGTAGTTGTTGACCTTTCGGCACATCCTATCGAGGGCCCCGAGGTGAATCAGGTTTCACTGATTCGCACAAGGTGATTTGGCAGAGTTTTTTATGGCGGATGTCCTTCCTGACACAACCCTGTATTCTATCCGGGCTGGGGATCTGCACAGGGGGACCCAGACTTGATCCAACTTGTGGTTACAGAGTTAAGCTGTAGTGCGAAAAGTTATTCCAGTTATCATCAATGTGTATGATCTCAGATTTTAGCTTTGAATGTTCCTGTCTATGACAGATTGACATTATCGTTGGATTAACAGGTGAACACATTCCAGACTGTGCTAATCTCTGATGGCGTGGCGTTCTTCAGTATGTTCAACTACGGACAGATAACATGGAGTACAGGAACAGCTAGTGGTGGGGATCCTTTGACAGGACTGGGTGGGACAACAGCTCAGGTATTCTTACAGAGCCCACAAGAATATTTCAAATGTACAGTACTTCTGTTCAAGACCATACACAGAGAGAACCATATTTTACATTGTTTACACCTTCCCCCTCTTTAGTCAGGCTTCAATGGTGGAGATATCAATCACTTCTTCAACCTGCCTGGATCCCGGTCAAATGATGTGGTCAACATTGAGCAGACAACCAACGTAAATATTCCTGGCCGCTGGTTCTTCCGCATAGACACTGAACTGATCGATCCAGCCAATGGCTGCAGCTACAACGGCAAGTTCATAAAAACGAAACGTACCCATTTCTGTTCCCTTTTTTTGTGCCCAGCCAGAACAAAACCGGCACATCAGGCTCTCCATTTTTTTATGTCTTTTGCTCACCTTCTGTAGGGCGTTTCTACAGACGTGGGGAGATCTTCTGGATGTCTGATCAGTGCTCACAGCGCTGCCGCTGCCTGGACATTAACAATGAGGTGCAGTGCCTAGAGGCTCCCTGTGGCCAGTTCGAGACCTGCGAGCAGCAGGATGGGGCCTTTTACTGCCAACCTACCCGCACCAGCACTTGTGTGGTATTTGGGGACCCCCATTATCATACCTTTGATGGCTTCCTCTATCATTTCCAAGGCACCTGCTCCTACCTGCTGGCTAGGCCCTGCTGGGAGATGGCAGGAATGCCCTTCTTCAGTGTTGAAGCGAAAAATGAGAACCGTGGGTCAGCCACTGTTTCTTGGCTCAGGGATGTTACAGTGGAGGTGTATGGTCACAGAGTCATGATACCCAAAGGTAGTTTGGGGTCAGTCCAGGTAAAAAACCTTCATGAGCACAAATAATGATCTCATTTCAATATGCAATTCTTGATAGAAATCAGCATGAATGAACACATTTTTGAAAAGTGCAGTTCGTGAAAGTAGTTCTGGACCAAAGTCTATAACTTTAGTTTTTTTTTTTTTTTTTTACTTAATTCTCCCAATGTCTACCTTTATTGTCTTTTTAGGTGGATGGCTTAAAGAAGACTTTACCAGTTCAACTTCAGCTTGGGGCTGTAAGGGTGTACCAGTCTGGAGTTGCTATTGCTTTAGAAACAGACTTTGGACTCTTGGTCACCTATGACGGTCAGCACTACGCATCCATCTCTCTACCAAGCTCCTACTTCAACAACACTTGTGGTCTTTGTGGAAACTATAACGACGACCCCGCTGACGATCCTGTACTTCCTGACGGCTCCATGGCAGAGAACTTGGCAGAGCTGGGAGGCAGCTGGCGGGCGGAGGACACAGACTGGAGGTGTACCGACGGCTGCATCGAGAACTGCAGCATGTGTGACCCTGCGACAGAAGCCTTTTATTTTCGGTCAGACTACTGTGGACTCATCAACAAAACCGACGGTCCGTTTCGAGACTGCAGAGCTGTAGTGGACCCCACAGCCTTTGTATACAGCTGTGTATACGACATGTGCAGCAACAGGGATAACATGACCACTCTGTGTCAAGCTATCCAAGCCTATGCTCTTGCTTGTCAGGCTCTTGGTGTCACCATTCGACCATGGAGAACTCGCACCTTCTGTGGTGAGATTCAAGATTCATACATTTAAACTTAAGCCGAATCCGAATTCTTCCCCTACCCCTACGGCTTCTCCCTACCCCTTCATTTAGCCCTCCAAACGGAAAGTTATGGAAAAATTGTCTTTTCTAATTCGGACATCACCCCCACTTGATTGCGTCATCAATAGTCACCGCTCATCTGTGTTAGATCAGAGCTGCCAGCGAAAATGCAATACCAACATCATTTTTATGACTTTAAAACAAAAAGTCATTACCTTATCCCTATCCCTCCAAATGTCCCTACAGTTGGAGGGATAGGGAGAAGCTGGAGGGGTAGGGGGAACATTCTGATTCACCTTTACTGTAGGCAACCTTAAATTTATGCCTAATCTGAGATTATTTTTCTTCCTTAGCATTTCCGTGCCCAGAGTTCAGCCACTATGAAGTGTGCACAAGTGCGTGCCCAGCCTCCTGCTCCGATCTCACTGCTCCTTTGTACTGCGCTCACCCCTGCACCGAAGGCTGCCAGTGTGACACCGGCTATGTTCTGAGTGGCAGTCGCTGTGTACAGCCCGATGACTGTGGCTGTGAGCATAACAACTTATATTACCCCCTCAATGGTACGTTCTGGGCCAGCCACAGTGGCGAGGAAGGGGACTGTGCCCTCCGCTGCACCTGTGGATTGGCTGGGGAAGTTTCCTGTTTCAATGAGTCCTGTAAAGAGGGTGAGGTGTGTGTGGCTGAGCTTGGTTTGATGGGTTGCTACCCTCGGAGAGAGGGGGTATGCTCAGTCACTCAGAACTCTGTGACATCCTCTTTTGATGGCACCTTCCTGCTGTTCCCGGATGACAGCTCATTCTACCTGCTGAAGCTTTGTGGACCTATCCCGGCTAATGCTTCCATGGTGGAGGTGAAGATAGGAAGGCGACTTATGAACAAAGGCCCCTCCTGGAAAAGACCTGTTATCGTTACGGTAGCTCACCTTGAGGCCCAGATGGGAGGATCTGATTTTGATACGGTGAAGGTCAGTATTTTGTCATCTTGTTGGTTGTTTTGTCCAGTAAATACTCCTAAATTGCACATTTTTGGGGTTTAGGTCAATGGAGAGCCAGTGGTGCTTCCGTATGTCCATCCAATGGAGACGATGATGATCTATAAGGCGCCTGGAAATGCTACTGTGGTGGAGTCTCGGGGTCTACTTCGAGTCCACTACACGCGTCAAGGCTTCCTCAACATATCCCTTTCAACCATCTTCTACAACGTCACATGTGGTCTTTGTGGTGTCTTCAACAGCAATGCCACTGACGATCTGCGCCTTCCCAACGGACGCTTGGCAGAATCTACTGAACAGTTCACGGAGGGCTGGAGGTCCATTACCGATGAACTCACCTGCAACGGGGATTGCGATGACCTTTATCGCATGTGCACCGACCTCCGTCTTTACCAGAGCCCGTGGATGTGTGGCAACATTAACGACCCAGGGAATAGCTCTTTTCTGGCATGCCACACGATGGTCAATCCTTCCCCCTTCTTCAGGAACTGCTTGTACAACATGTGTGTGAAAGAGGGAAACCGCTCGGCCCTTTGCTCGTCACTGCAAGCCTACGCCACGGCCTGTCAGGATGCTCACGTGGGGCTCAGTTCCTGGAGGAGCGCTACTAACTGTCGTGAGTAGACACTGATAAAGGTTATTGAGGTCGTTTCAGGAGTTTGTTGCGCTTCTAAAAGCAATGGGAGCTACAATCCTATGAGGTCCTTCTAAAGTGAATGAGACGCATTGTTTGTAGTCAATGCTTTACTTAGACTTGGTTTAAAACCTTTTTTTGTGCATACTGCCTGCAAACCTTGAAAGCTTATCTTAAATTTGAGTGTCTCCCTGACATTGTTAGTCAAAAAAGCCTACTGTTGCAATACAGTCTTCTTTCATATGTTCTTTTTAGCTTCAGAGGCGATGAGTAACAATTGTTAAACTTAGTTCTGCCCCCCTCACCCCCATTCAGAACAGCGGAGTACTCATATTTGAGAAGAGTCTTGTCCAATGATGTTGGCTTCTGTGTCAAATACATTCCATTGGCATTTTTGCAAAACATAATTTAATGTCTAATTTTTGAAAAACCTCAAAGACCCTCTCCGACAAAAATGTTGTTTTTAATATGCTCTTGTGGCACATCTCTGATGATGGAGGACATATATTTAAAACATTAAGCTCAAAATTGCTTTTCTGCGTATTTCTTTATTCATATTGTGAATCAAGAGCAGACAAAAAAATGCCAATGTAAAAATGGCTTATGTGTTACGTAGAAAATCATAAGCTCCCTGCTCTGCTCCATTCCGATGCATCCACTTGTAGACAAATAGATCCATGTAGGTCTTTGTTTTCCTCGTCTGAGCTGGCATCTGCATCAGAACAGTACGGCTGGATAGCCCCAGTATTGCTCGCCATTTTTGTTTCACCAATAATGTCAGCTCTGAGGAGTTCATTAAAAGACCACTGGGAATGCTTTGAAAATAGATCAAAAGATGATCAGAGTGGAACATTAAGTTAATTAACACATAAACAAAAGCTAAGAAAAATTTATTTTGACAAAACAGGATCTGTATTAGAAATAGGAAAACGGGAAAATTGTATGTATCCGTTTCTGCTTTGCTACAGCCCCCATCCTGTATAGGACAGTGTCTCCCCACCCTGGTCCTTGGGGCACACTGTCCTGCATGTTTCCCATGTAGCCCTACTTATGCACACCTGATTCAGCTCATCATCAAGCACTGCAGAAGCCTGACAATGACAGTCATGAAAGGCGAGTGTGTTTGAGAAGGGTTGGATTTAAAAAATGCAGGACCAGGGTTGGGAAACACTGGTATAGGAAACTACACAAGCTAGTTACTATGGCAACTGCAGACCTAGAAAAACCTGTCCCTCTCCAGGCTCGAACATATTGAATACCAAACATGCTGCATCACCTCATTATTAACAGATTTTAAAGGGCTCATTAGAGTTGAATGAGTTACCACCAGATGCGTTTATTGTGTATTAAAAACCATGAAATTGGTTTTTATGTCTATTTTTCCCCTCTTGTGTTTCAGCTCTCCCCTGCCCAGAGAACAGTCACTTCGACGAGTGCACCAGTGCTTGCCCTCTGACCTGTACCAACTTGGACGAGCCTCAGGAGCCATGCCCTCTGCCATGCCAGGAAGGATGTCGCTGTGAGGACGGCTTTGCGCTGCGGGACGGCCTGTGTGTTGCGCGTAGTGACTGCGGCTGCATGAGCTACGGCCGTCAGCTGGCCACCAATCAGACGTTTTGGACGGACTGGGAGTGCCAGGAGCGCTGCTTCTGCAACGGCTCTGACAACAGCGTGTATTGTCAGTTCGCGCCCTGCGGTCCCGAGGAATACTGTCAGGAGAACGACGGCTTGTACTTCTGTCAGCCTCGCACCGAGGCCTTGTGTGTGGCTGCCGGTTATGGGCATTATCTACCATTTAGCGGCGTGCCCTTTGACCTGCAGAGCTCTTGCACTACCAGGATGGTCACCACCGACTGTGGAAGCGACAGCAGAGAGCCTGCAGTGACAAATGGAGCTTTTCCTGACTTTAAATTGGCAGCTCGCAATGAGGGCAGAGATACAAGCCAAGCGATCTGGGTGAGGGGCTTTGTGCTGCAGGTCTACGGGTTTGAGATGGAAGTGTCTCGAAGTTACAAAAACACGGTCACAGTAAGTACTTGTGTAAAAAAAAAAAGTATTATTTATTATAAACTCTGTAAATGTGTTTTTGTTTTATTTTGAGCATTCTCTGTGAAGGTCACAGTTGAAGCCTTGGTGAAGACGTGTTATTTCTAATCAAGCTGAAGGGTGAATTCCACTTTGATTGGCTTAAGAAGGATCTTATTTCAATGGGAATCTTTTATCAGGCTGGATTTGGCTCAAACGAAACCCCGACCCTGAACGACACCTGGACCAGGTTCACAAACCGACTAAAAGATCTGAGGAGAAATGACACACTCAAACACAAAAATGACTGCACACACACACATGCACACCTTTTTTTCTGCCTCTCTCGCAGTCATTCTTACTTACTAATGAAATTTCTCCATATCTGCGGACGCTCTTTCAGTCGGTCTTAACGGTATCCATTCATCACCTGGGTTTCCCCACATATTTTGAAACGGAGCCAGAAGTCAGCAGGATTAGAAACAAATCCTTAGAAGTGCTGCAAGAATTTGCTCGATGGTGCGTTTCGGTTCTGGAAATAAAAATCTAAAGTGAGTTTTGCTGTTTCTCAGGTCAATAGGGAGCGTTTATATCTACCTCTGAAGCTGGGCCCAGGAAAAGTCAACATCTTCACCCTGGGAGGGCTGCTTATCCTGGAGACAGACTTTGGCCTGAAGGTTGCTTTCGACTGGAACACGCTCCTCCAGGTGACCGTACCCCGAGATCTTTACAACATTACCTGTGGCCTCTGTAAGGGCATGCCCCCACCCCCGTCCACCACATCCACCACCGACTGGGGCAAGAAATGGGCAGAGAGGGACACGTTCTGCCAGGTGGGTTGCGGGAACTCCTGCCCTCACTGCGGCCCAGAAGACAAGAGCGAAGCGAACAACGCCGCTCTGGTGCTCGCCGACTCCAACACGAGTGACGGCCCCGATGAGGATGCCAGCGAAGTGGCTACAGGCATTCGCTTTCATCTCGGAGATGGACTCTACGTGTTTGTGGAGCCCGGCGCAGTGAGGCTGTGTGGACTCATTATAGATCGAGGCGGAGTGTTTGCACGCTGTCACAGCAAGGTGGCGCCAACGTTCTTTTATCAGAGCTGCCTTCAGGACACCTGTTTGGATCAGGGAGCTCAGGATACCATCTGCAACTGGCTGCAGATTTATGCCAGCATCTGTCAGATGGAAGGAGTTCCTCTTACCGGCTGGAGGAGTGACACACCCTGTGGTGAGCTATTTCCCAGCATGCCTTTTTTTTCATACAGCATGTGAGACATCACAACGTAGACAACTGTTTTTAGATTTTACAAAAGTAGATCATGAAAGTGATTGTACATGTACATTTTACCAAATTTTCCAAATGTTTTCAATTCATGATTTAATTTAAAAATTGTGTTGTGGTTCAGTACTCTACATCTTCTAATAGTAACCCCAGTTAAAGTCCAGCCTCTAAATTAATGAACACTTGTTAGACCCGCTGTTTATGAGAGACCGGCATCTATTAAAGACGCGCCATTAGTGAATGATATATGGTATTATTTTTGAACTAACTAGCTTCCTAAGTGCTAGCATGCAAGGTGCTAGCGTACTAGATGCTACTTGTCTGTTCATCCGTCAAAACACACTGAAAATGAAATAAAGCATTATCACATAGAGAGAGAGAGAGAGAGAGATTAATAAATAAATGTTTGTTAGTTATGTTCATTAGTTACATGTTTATTTGAACATTGTTGTTTATGTACTGATGATTAAAAACTACACAGTGAGATGACACAAAGATACATTTGTATTAACAGATGAGGCGTCGTAGGCAGAAAGCATCGACCATCGTATCTCATGATCTGTTAAACCGTGCAATGCAGGGAGCATGGCATTTCCAAAGTGCTGATGGCTCCATACGAAGCGCGTGCTACAGAAAATAACAGCTTCCTAAATTAGCTCGTATTTATCGGGCGAGAACTGCAAAGCCGGTAGCAGGAGGAGACACGCGGGGCGGCTTCAATAAACACTCCGGTTGTCCAGAGTGGTCTTCTGCCGGGGACTTGACGTGCCGCAGAGCAGAAAGCGACTTTCTGATGACAGAGGGTTTGCGCTCAGTGAATTTAAACACTCGTCTGCAGTGGCGTAGGTATAAGAGGATGTCCGATTGGCCATGCTGCATGTCAATCAAGTGCCGTACTTCTCGGTGAGAAATTTGATTGGCTGGTGGAGTTTTTAGAAGTACATTTTTTTTTTTTTATTTATCTCTGCTGCCCTGCGATCTACCCTCATGGCCTTGAAGATCGACCGGTCGATCGCGTGTGTATATATATATACATACATATATACATATATATACATATTTGTGTGTTTGTGTATAGATATGAAACTACTATCTTTGGTTACTAATAGACAATCAGCCATAACATCAAATCAATGTTGAAAAGCTTGTTTTGTGTTTAGTTTTCTATTTTTCCAAATCCCTTGACAAATTTAATAATAGTATTATGTTTAAATGCTGTCATCTGGACTTAGTTTTAAAGTTAGAGGACATTTCACCTCTTATCCAAGAGGCTTTGTCAATTCTGAATCAGCTGGTAAAAGA
This sequence comes from Oryzias latipes, assembly GCF_053564925.1. Lineage (NCBI taxonomy): Eukaryota > Metazoa > Chordata > Actinopteri > Beloniformes > Adrianichthyidae > Oryzias > Oryzias latipes. The sequence goes on from NC_136250.1 coordinate 27,971,556, forward strand.
GCTGGTATATATTAAAACACACTTTTATTTCAGACTCAGATGTGGTCCATAGAAAAAAGATACAAATACAGAATACATAATAAAAAGTAAAAAGATATAAATTAAAAAGAGTATAATCGCTGTATCCAGTGTTTCCTCAGGGCAGAAGTGTAGCGGCATGAGCTTCTTTTGGGATCAGTCAGAGACATAATATGTGTGCTGACGGGGGAGGAGTCAGACCTGAAACTGGATTGTATTGTCAACTTAGGCTACATGATTTCGGGTCGTTAAGAGTCCTTTGCCCTCAGCTGAGTTGGGGAGCCAGTGACTCCCTCCCGAAATTGGTCATCTCTTTCAGATGTTAATGACCCAGGTGGAACTGGTTCGGTTTGTTTGGTTTTTAGAACACTGCCGTAGATGGATGGAAGAATAAACCTGCGACCACCATCCTTATTAAGAGAAGGTTTATCCTTCTTGACAAAGATGGCTTCTTTCACTCCTCGCTCAAACCATCCTTTCTCTCTGGCTAGAATTTGGACTTCACTGTCCTCGAACGAGTGGTTTGTGGCCTTCAGGTGGAGATGCACTGCAGACTCCGGTCCACTTGAGTTGGCTCTGCGATGTTAGTAAAGCCGCTTGTGTAGAGGTTGTTTGGTTTCTCCTATATACTGTTCATTGCAGTTCTTTTTGCAGTAGATAGAGTACACAACATTACTCTCTTTGTAGCTAGGAATTTTGTCCTTTAGATGAACCAGTTTTTGTCTGAGAGTATTAACTGGTTTGAGATGAACTGGGATATTATGATGTCTGAAAATCCTTTTTAGTTTTTCATACAGGCCTGAGATATAAGGAATTGAAATACTCTTCCCTTTCGGCTCTTGTTCCTTCTTGTCTTGTATGTTGGGATCTGGTGAATGCCCAATTGGGATATCCACAGGTTTGGAGGGCTTGACGGAAAAGTTGCTCTTCTTTCTTCTTTCCTTCAGAGCTTGTGGGCACCTCCTGGGCTCTGTGTTGTAATGTCCTGATAACGCCTAGTTTGTGCTGTAAAGGGTGGTTTGAGTCAAATAACAGGTACTGACCTGTGTGAGTACGCTTCTTGTACACTTCAACCTGGAGCTGTCTGTCATCTGCAATGATCACTGCACAGTCTAAAAAGGCTAGGGTGTTCTCCTTTGTGTCTTCCCTGGTGAACTTGATGTTTTTGTCAACTGCGTTGATATGATCCGTGAAAGCCTCCACTTCCTGGATTTTGATCTTTACCCAAGTGTCGTCCACATATCTGAACCAGTGGCTTGGAGTAGTACCTGGGATCGAGTCCAGGGCTCTTGACTTTCTCTCGACTTCTTCCATGTACAAGTTGGCCACAATGGCGAGATTGGAGAGCCCATAGCACAGCCGTGCCTCTGCCTGTAGACGTTTCCCCTGAATTGGAAATATGTGTATTTGAGGCACACTTCCAGCAGTTCGCAGATGTGGTCCGGTGTCAGATTTGCTGTCTTGTAACTTAGAGTCCTGCAGTAATCTCTTCCTCACTAAAATCACTGCCTCGGTGGTGGGAATGCAGTTGAAGAGTGAAGTGACATCATAAGACACCATCGTCTCGTCAGAAACCAGCTGAAGATGCTTGACTTTGTTTGCAAAATCTTGTGAATTCCTGACGTGATGCTCTGTGTTACCAACCAGAGGGGCCAAAATAGTAGCCAGGTGTTTAGCCATGTTGTAAATGATGGCGTCAATCCTGCTGACAATGGGTCTGAGTGATATTCCTTCCTTGTGGATTTTTGGGAGGCCATAGATGCAGGGAATGGTATTACCCGGGTACAGTATGTAAAATAGTGGCTTGTCGATGACTTGATATCTCTCCAGGCTTTGTAGGCAGTCTAACCTTTTTTTTTGTATCCGCTGGTTGGGTCTCTTCTCAGTGCTTCATATGTGGTGGTGTCACTGAGTAGGTTGTAAACTTTGGCTTCACAGTCCACCGCGTTCAGGATCACAGTACATCTCCCCTTATCTGCTGGTAAAATGTTAAAAATGTGGTCCTTCTCCAGAGCTGTCAAGGCCTTTCTTGCATCTGAGGATAATTGGAAGGTGGTGGTTTGGCACTGGACAGTGCAGACAACATTTTGAGCCGTAGTTCTTCAGCTTGAGATCCAGTCAAATTGTTCCTCTTTATGGCCGTTTCTGTGGCTGTGATGAGGTCTACCACAGGGATATGATTGGGTGTAACTGAGAAATTCAGCCCCTTTGATAGTACCTCTTTCTCTGTTTGAGTCAGCTCGAGGTCGGAAATATTCTTTATCCACCTCTCGGTCAATCAGTGCTTTGGTGCGGTTTCCTCTACTCTCCCTGTTGAGCCTCTCCTTAAGGATCTGTTGTTGATTTGTGAGAATCTGAAATTTCTTGATTTGCAGTTGCTTGCTTTTATTGTGTCATGCCAGTTGTGCCGTCTGGGTGAAACCAACAATCTTCTGAAAAACCTCTTCAGTTGCGGCCAAATTGTCCTGTAGATTCTTCATTTTACCTTTCAGGTTGTTGATGATGAAATACGTCTGTCTAATCCTGTCCTTTAAAAGTTGGGTTCTGGCTCTGTACATGATGTTCTCAGCTCGGTGTCCTTTGCCCCTTTGCCCATCTGTAGGCTCTTGGGGATCACGTTGCTTTTTCTGCATCTCATGTTGAACCTGAGGTGGTTCTTGAAGTCCGCCAATTTCTTAGCTGTCTTCTCCAATTCACGTACCAGCTGAAGGGTATCGTTCCCAAAATTAGAAGAAATATGTCTAATTTAACCAACTTTGGCATTTTTCCATCATAACATTAGAGTTTTTTCTAATATTTCTCACACACCTCCTCTACAGTTTTTTATAGCCCCTCCTCAATTGGTTTAAACCATTACATACTTTGTACTTGCCAACCTCTTTGCCTTCTTGCCTACTCCCAGTCCAGAGCTGTCCACCTAACAGCCATTATTCCGCCTGCATGTCGGCCTGCCCGCCGCAGTGCGCCCCCGCCCGTGGCCAGAGGGACTGCAGCTTGGACTGTGTGGAGGGCTGCCAATGCGACCAGGGCTACGTACTGAACGGCAAGAGCTGTATCCTGGCGCAGAACTGCGGCTGCTACACCGACGGCAAATACTACGAGGTCAGTGTGCAGCCACCAGGTCTGAGCGTGTTTTTGTATAAACGTTCACTTTCTGTAACACTTTCAGCACTTTCTCGGGTGAAGAAACTGTACTGTAGTTTGTTGCAGCTGATGGTTTTATTCTTCTTTTGTCCATGACGTCATAAAGTCACAGTAAACTAACAGACAAACAACTTCAATAAAAAGTTTTGACATGACAAACGACACGAACAAAAAACTTTTACTCTCTGGCCACTTTTATCAAAATAGATTTACAAAAATATTCTGATTTGATATTTTTTATTCAATTCCAAAAGCATGTTTCCCTGGTAATGAAAAATTTAACATAAAGGGTTTTTTCAACTAACAAAAAGTGGAACTTTATTAAAAAAAAAAATACAGTAAAATGTTTTTCTGCCATAAAGATGTATAAAAAGACTTAGAGAACAATAGATTTTAAAAATTGAAAACTTGAAATATTTTAAGTGAAATAATACACTGGTGCTCAGTTGGCCCTATTTCCAGTGGTGATATGGTTTCAGTTTTTACTTTAACAAAAGTGCTTCTTGGTTTTCAGCCCAAACAGCTTTTCTGGAACAGCGACTGTTCCAAGCGCTGCCAGTGCATCGGTCGGAACCTGGTTCAGTGCGACCCGAGGCGCTGTAAGACGGAAGAAGAGTGCACCCTGCGCTACGGCGTCCGAGGCTGCTTCGTTCGGCGCCCTCAGAACTGCATCGCCTCGAGCGGCGGGGTTTTCAGGACCTTTGACGGGGCGTCTCTTCGTCTTCCGGCCTCCTGCTCCTTCGTTCTGTCCACCAACTGCCACAAGCTGCCCGACCTCTCCTTCCAGCTCATCGCCAACTTTGACAAATGGAGCACGCCCAACCTCACCACCATTTCCCACGTCTACCTGTACATAAACGAGGAGAACATTCTCATTTCCGGCAGCACCGTCAAGGTAAGATGTTTTTGTTTTTTTTTGGCAAACAAACATCCACAATCTGAACTGGATTTGATTTCAGTTTGACCATATGACCAACAGAAATAGTTGAGGGTTCATTTACTAGAGGTAGCTTCTTCTGGGGGTTTTTAAGTGTGAAATCTGTACTCGCATTCGGAGCATCTGTAGTCCTCCTGAGTTCATTTTGAGGGGGAAAAAATAAAGAGATGCAGAAAAAAAAAAAAAAAAAAACAATTAGCAGACAACTCTAATAAAAAAAGGAACATAAAGGAAGCATTTGTGGGGGTGGGATTTTCCCCCTTTTTCTGGTGATGCATCACCTCTCAGACGGTGCTTATGTAATGGTTAATGGGCGACGAACTATGCATTATCACTTTTTAATGCATGCCGTGGAAGCCTGAAACATCCGACGCGCGAAGTGCGTTAAAAAGTGATAATGCACACTTCGAAGGCCATTAACCTGCTTATACCATGGTCACTTACAAAAGAAATAAATAGTAACCAGATTTTAGTGCTTAATTCTTGTTTTTTTCCCCAAATTGGATCACTTTTTTCACAAAAAGCGTAACAAATAGTCCGCGTCGCACCGCACCACCGCTGCAGTCAAGATTCTGCGATTTAAAGCAATATATATATATATGCTGATCTTTCCGATGGGTTGAATAAAGCATCAGTTCAGAGAGAGATTTCACCTCTTACTGCTTGTTTTTGTCCAGATGTTGTAGCAAAAGGTTGTTTTAAAGAAGCAGTGATACATAACATTTAAGCTAGTTGACCGGAACTCCTTTTTACCGTGCAGTTATCCTGTGGTATATCACTTTCTAACGCACACCCAGCAGCCAATCAGAATAGAGTATTCACCCAGACCATGGTATAATTTGTGATTTACTTCATGCCACGTAGCTGTAAATAGGATCTGATTTGGTCTTAAAAATCCAATACAAAATATTCCATAAGACCAAAGAAACTTAAATGTAAGAAACCTGGGGCCAAAATTCCATGTCCTTCGTTATTTTTATTGTCTAGAAACACTTTTCCAAACATGAAAAAAATCCACGTGGACCATTCAGTCATTGATTACCAAATCCTGTTCTTTCTAAAAAAAAATTGGTTTTACCATTAACCTAAAACCTTAGAAAGGAACGGAAAATGAGTGGAGCCACAGCTCGATGAGTTATTAACCCACAGAAAAGCTGTCAGACGACAGGTGGTTATCCAGCAACCCTCCCATAATTACGTAACTTAGACTTTCATTTCTATTAAATGAAATTTAAATCTGCTTTTGACAGCTCAGGACAACAATGAAGAAAATCCTAAAGTGAGAGTGGAACTTTCCTGAAAGAGTGCAGCTGGTGGACTCAAACTCACCAATCAATCAATCAATCAAACTTTATTTATGTAGCACTTTTAATATAAAAGAATGACACAGAGTGCTTTGCATTAAAACAAAACAAAATAAATAATATCAAAACAAGATTAAAATAAACAAGCACAAAAAATTAAAAATAGGGCCCCCTTCCCCGTACCTACACAACCCCCCACTTCTTACACATCTCCCACTCCCTAATTGATGGGGAAAGACAATTAGAAAAAACATAATTTCAGTAAGTCATTAGCCAATATATGATCACAAATATTGTATTTTCAGTGTCATGGTAACATTATTTTATCTTGTCTCCACACCTCATATTTATTTTAAAACGGTTCAGTCCGACTGGATCAAACGGTTTGTGACGGACAGGGCCACAGTGTGTGAGGAACAGAAGACATGCCTCAAAAAGTTGAGGATATATATATATATATATATATATATATATATATATATATAGCGCAAACTTTGTCCACGTGTTTTCTCCTCTCCACCAGAAACTTTTTCCCAACGACTCAAAACTATTGCTTCTGTCCAGTTTACCGATTACTCTGCCACTAATAGCCTGTTAAAGTGTCTTCAGTTCTGCTCTTCAGTGGGACCATTCAGCTGTAAGTGAACTCTTGGAAGCGAATCATGATTTACTGATTGGCCTGAATCCCGACAAGCACTTTTGCTTGTTCTTGGTAAACCATTGACCCTTACACTTACCAGACGTTACTTGTGCACGTCATTGATACTGCTTGTAATCCAGTTGAATGAGTCTTTCCACTAAATCTCAGACTGATCCACCGTGTAATCCCAAATCCAAGGAATAGTCCCAGTTTATCCAGGTACTGGTAGGATCTTTGCTCTCTCATTCTCTACCACCTTCGGAGGGGTTTCTCATTTTGACTTTGGGGTTTCCACTCCATATTTTGCACACATGTTCCTGTTAAGTATTCCAGCCACTTATTAAATGTTATAACCCATCTTGTTTGCAATGTTGATACTCTTTATGTTTAGACAAATAAATAGTAAAGGTGTTTTTTAAAGACGATTTAAAGGTGAAGCAAGAAATAATTTTAAAAAAATACAGAAAGAAAGAATGATTTACTGTTAAAACCCCTGGTTCCTTTACTGTTTGACTTGAGGTGTGAAATCAGTTTGTTGGACCTTTTGACAAAGTTAAGGTGAAAAGAATCTCTAAACCAGTCGGAAGACGACGACAACTTTGTCTGCTCATTTTTTTTCCAGCTTTTTTTTCTTGTGTAACGACTTACTAACTTGTTATCACAATATAACTTTTTTGAGATAATAAATAGCAGCTTGTTTTCTTAAAAAGCAGGTTGTGGTTTCATATGGTTAAATTAGGGCAGTTACTTTTTATAAAAGTATTTTTTTATGCTAATTTTGGACCTTTGTTTTTATATATATATATATATATATATACATACATATATATATAAAGTAACTCAGTCCTATAATTTGATATAAATTACTAAAACTCTAAATATTTTTCCCTTCATATTAAATGCTCATGGTGAGTTCCATACATCCAAACCGCATTTGTGTGTGGAATATATGTGACTCAGATATTGTAATTTGTGACGCAAATGAATGGTGTCGAAGCCGTACACATCCTACAGCTTTGGACTCATTCCGGTTCCTTTTCCAGGTCAATGGTACTCCGGTGTCGGTGCCGTTTGTGACGGGGTTGATGACCCGCCTATTCACATCTGAAGGCTTCATAGTCATCGACACCCCGCAGGACATTCAGGTTCGGTACAACCGCTTCAACACTCTGAGCATCACAATGGGCCAGAGACTCCAGAACAAGGTATGCGGCCTTTGTGGGAATTTCAATGGGGACCCCAGTGACGACTACATCACCTCCAGGGGCAAGCCGGCCGTCAGTGCTTTGGAGCTGGCTCAGAGCTGGAAGACCAACGGTATGCAGAACAGGTAGGTGACAGTCAGCCACACCATGGAATCGCAGAGAACAATATACCTCCAGGTAAAGCTTGCTTCTTAGCCCTTGTGCTGTCTTGTGGGGTCCAGATGACCCCACCCCCAACGTTAATGTGCCTCCAAGGCACTAGACAGTGCTCTGAACCTTTTTTCTTCAATGATTTGTGATCTTCACTGGTGTCCATGGATTACATGAAATCTTTCCACCTTTGTCATGGTAGGGGTAACACGTCAATGTAAGGGTGGGGCCATCTGGACCCCACAAGGGTTAAGAGGACATACACACGTAGATGTGAAGCATGCATTTGTACCAGCAGCAAAAGCCTAAAGTCTGTTAAAGTCTAACCCTCCAACATGAGCTGCTAGTTAACTTCCTCCAAATAGCAAATCCCATCTTTGTACGTACCACCTTTATAACAGGAAAAAGAATAAGAAGTCGATAAAGGTCTGATTCGTAGATGTTGCTTTGTCTCCTCTAGCTGCGATGAAACTCAGTTTGTGGCTTTGGCTCAGAGCTGCGACAATGCAGCCGTCCTGGCTCTGCAGGCTGAGGACACCTGTCAGAAGCTCACAGACCTAAAGGGCTTCTTCCAGGCGTGTCACGGTCTGATTGATCCTCAGCCCTTCTACCAGTCCTGCTACCTGGATGGCTGCTACAATCATCGCAAAGCTCAGGTCTGCGGGTCCCTGGCAGCTTATGCCGAGGCCTGCCGGTCTTTGGGGACCCTCACCACCAAGTGGATCACCCAAGAGAACTGCTGTAAGGCCTGTTTGAAAAGCTTTTCCTGTCTCCTCTGCATGGACTCTATCAGCCAAAAGTTTTGGAACACCCCAACCTTTTTTTTTTTTTTCTTTATCGCAAGTTATTCGTTATAAACTGACCAAGTAGATGCTTCAAAAAAAGTAGGCGGAGCCTGCTGGCCCCTAATTCAAACATTTAAAAGGTTTGATTAACGGATTTTAGTTAAGCCCTCTTTCAGTGGTAGGGGTGGTGGTCTTCTAACAAGCTCACTCTTGATTGGCGAAAGTAGTTGCCATTTAACATTGATTCGGATCGAGTCGGACCAATCACTGCTTACTAACCTTGTCTGGTTCCAAATGGCCGTGTCCGTATCGCGACAAAATGTCAACTGAATTGGCTTCATTTTGCTGAGCCAGAAGTCAGGCATTTTCTATCTGTTACGTCACACCGAGGCCCGTTCTCATTTACAGTCAATGTCTTAAACACACGCTTTATAGCCACATGCTTTATACATAGAGCCCGAAAACATTCTTAAAAATGTACATCGCAAAGCGTGGACAAGAGTTTTAAACGCAGAAGCCTGAAATGTGTTTTTACACACGTTTTACATAGATTTTTTATTGAAAGTGGTCACTTGAACGTGCGTTGGCGAGTAGGAGTAGCTTAATGCTACGCTCACACTGGGCGTGTCACGGGATTAAAGAACCCACTAAATACGCATTCTTGAACGCGCATTTAGCATATGTCATTTGCACCAGACCATTGCTACTATGCTAGCGCATGTAACAACAGTTGGAGAGGCTTGTTGCGAAATGTTGAAGCGGTGCAAATCTCGTTAATCTCGCTCCAGGCTTTTTTCTTTCACGGCTGTATTCCGATATTTGAAGGACTTGGTTTCATAGAATTCCAGTCGGGCAAAAACATCAATTAATCATATCTCTTCCATGATTAATTGTCAAACAGTTGGCACTTCAGTAAGCGAAGAAAAACACCATCAGTTTATCACGAAGGGAACCTGATTTAACTTTCAACACACCAACGCAGAAGCCCGAAATGCGCATTTATGTGGGTTTAGACAGATTGGAAGCGGTCGGTTGAACGCTCGTTGCAGAGGCCGGAGTGAACGCAGCTCCAGTTGATGCTCAAGCAGCAGCTTCACCGGGGAAGGTCTCAGCTGCGTGACGGCTAACATTGTGTGTGGAACTACCTTTAGCAGAATGGATCTATGACCCCTGCGCAGGAGAGATCTGCACAAACTTCACCTGTGAGCTGGAGAACGGCGGCGACCTGTGCGGCTGCCCCGAGCTGCCCTCAAACCCAGCCAGTGAGGTTTCCTACAGGTTTTCTGAACGCTTTCAGATGCCCCCGAACACAGATGAAGGGACACGCTCTGCTTCTGCTCCGCAGGCGACGACGACATCCTTCAGGCAGAGGTGAACTGTAAGCACGCCCAGATGGAGGTTTCCATCTCCAAGTGTAAGCTCTTCCAGCTGGGCTTCGAGAGGGAAGACGTACGGGTCAACGACGACCGCTGCGCCGGCGTTGAAGGCGAGGACTTCATCTCCTTCCACATCAACAACACCAAGGGACACTGCGGCTCCATCGTGCAGGTCAGTCTGGATTTCTGACCTTCCATGAGTTTTTAAAAATGCCTTTTTTAACAACATTGAAGTTGATTACATTTATTTTTCAGTCAACTTCAGACTCCTGAACGTATTATTTTTAGTGTCTTTGCAGAGGTTTTGTTTTTAATCTCGAGTTCTTCCGACTGCCTAACGCACAGAATCATCAAAATACACAAACAGCCGAAAGTTACAGTAAAAAAAATGTAAACAGTTCAAAAGTCTACTATTGATAATCAATAATCACCTGATTACTTCAGAAAAAATCTGCACTAAAAAAATAAAGTCTAAATAATTGTAAATAATTGATGATCTGGATTGAGGCAACTATGTTAAAAAAAATTGTACAATAGTACAATACTTAAAACTCACAAAAATGTGCACACACCTACCTGATGAAAACAAATTTGGGGAATAGTGAACAACCCCAATAAAAAGGATGACATCACAGCAAGAAAATGACTGGTGCGAAAACCTTTCAAAGGGGTCAAAAATGTTAATTTTTATTTTTTTTTCCAAAATCCACTAATGAAACCAAAACACACGTTTGGGGATTTTCAAAGGAAATTTTGGAATTATTATGGGATGGATTCACGACCTACGACTTGGCAGCCATTTTTTTAGAGCAGTCTTCGTCAAATTTCACACATACACCACCAGATTGTCCACAACCAAAGTTTTGTTGACCTTTGACCTTTTCAGGAAGAAGCCACCATCTTAAATTTTTCATTAAAAAAACAAAAAAAAAGGCTTCTAGTACCACCTATAAATTTAAACTCATCCTAGGAATTGCCACCAATCATCTCCGAACTCCTCCAACATCAATAGGAAGCTGCTTAGGGAAAGAATGTTGCCTTTAAAGGTATTTTTTTTTATTTCCTTAGCGTGGCGAGGTTACGAAAGTTACGTTTCCCTGTTGCTTGCACTTTTTTTATTGGAATATTGGGAAAATATAATGCTTTAATTGTTGAATTAGTTGAACTAAGCAATACGTTTTTGGTATTATCTATTTCAATATTTATTAGAAAAGAGCTGCTGGAAACAAATTCATTGTGCACTGGATAATGACAATAAAAGATTCTGATTCTGATAAGAGGTACGATAAGATCGTATTTGGGAAGTGGGCGTGGTTAACAACAATCCTCCGTTGCCGAGGAAATCCAAAAATGTACATAGATCAGCCCCAGGTAACAAAAAGATAAAATGGTTGCTATGGAGATAAAACTGAATAGCCGCCATTTTTTTCATGAGCTTGTTGCGTGCAGCTCTGAGGGTAGTGTACATATTTGTGCACTACCCATCCAGCCCTTTACACTAGGATTTGCAGCAGCCAATCAGCAAGTGAGGGCAGATGAAATAGAGGCGGGTAATGCCCATGCAATGCAGTTTTATTTTTCTTTATTTTTTCTATCTTATCAATAACATCTTAAATAGATTAGTTAATCTATGTATTGTATTGTTTTTTCTCTGTTTATAAATCGGTTCAATTCCGATTCAACCCAATTAAATCAAATGTTTAATATTTTTGACAATCGTTTGTTCTTAAAACAAACTATTTTAAGACTAAAAATTGTTTTTTATGTAAAAAAAAAAAAGATTTAAATTGAACAAATGCAAAACCTTTTAAAATTTCTAATAAAGTCAAAGAGAGTAAAGCGTAAAAATTAAAGAATTGATTTGGCTGATCAGTTTCACATTATAAGTCAATTTCTGTGATCATCATGTGATAATAATGTCTGTATGGCAGTCGAATGGAACCCACATCATGTACAAGAACACCGTCTGGATCGAGAGCGTGAACAACACGGGCAACGTCATCACCAGAGACAAAACCATCAACGTGGAGTTTTCCTGCGCCTACGAGCTGGACCTGAAGATCTCCCTGGAGACCGTCCTCAAACCCATGCTCAGGTACGGCTCCAGCCGGGCCCTCCAGTCCACTCGTGACCCCGTCCACAGAGGAGCATGGGTAACGTCCCTCTTTCTTTTTCAAGTGTGATCAACCTCACCCTGCCGACCCAAGAGGGGAACTTCATCACCAAGATGGCGCTCTACAAGAACTCCTCCTACCGGCACCCCTACAGGGAGGGGGAGGTGGTGCTCAGCACGCGGGACATCCTGTACGTTGGGGTCTTTGTGGAGGGGGCGGATGAGAACCAGCTCATCCTCATAGTCAACATGTGCTGGGCCACGCCGTCCCGCTACAGCAGCGACCGACTCCGCTACATCATCATAGAGAGGGGGTGGGTAACCATCGTCCAATCATTTCCTCTTTTAAATTATGGAGGCGCCACGAGACCAGAGACGGACGAGTGAGTGCATTAAGCCTTCGGTTTTTGGGTTGTCCTGGTCGGTAGACGGAAGTGCCTCCTCAAGGCCACCACACACATTTAGGGTGTTTTCCACATATGTAATGTTGTTCTTTTGTGATTCATGCGTGATAAACGTAATTCATAAGTGTTTTCTTGCGTTCGTCGATGTGTGCAGATGTCCGTCGAGGGTTTTAGCCAACGGGTCTTTTACGTGACTTTAGTTTTGAGCTGTTCAAAATTTTTGGTCCGTTGAGAATTACGCAGTTTTCGCATATTTTACGTAGTTTATACGCAGATATTACATGTATCGTTATTATACACATCGTTGTAGGTTTGCTTCCTTCCACTCGCTTTCAAGCAATATTTAATTTTATGTCTAATTATCCTAAGTTTGATACGTCCTTGTATGAATGTATAACTGCTGATTGTATTGTTTTTGTGTAGTGTTCTTACGCGATTGCTTGAAATAAACCATTTCAAATCAAATCAAAAAAACATGGAGGAACATTAAAATGATTACTAACAAACGTGCAATGGTGCACTGTAATGGAAAATTACTATAAAGAGGATTTCCAGTACTTTACTGTTTACAGTTAGCTGCAGTTAAAAAAAAACTACAGTATTTTACTGTCAAAACTGCTGCCAGTAAAATACTGGAAATTTACAGTCAAAATTTTTACAGTGTGGTTTCTTTTTCCACTTTAGAATCGGCTGGAGGGACATTAACTGCATGAACGGTTGAAGAGTCTCAAAAGCATCTAAACTACAGCTCAGGTGTTAACGTGGTTCTTCCACAGGTGCCCCAACATCAAGGACAACACCATCGCCATGGCGGAGAACGGCGTCTCGCTCACCTGCCGCTTCCACGTCACCGTCTTTAAGTTCATCGGGGATTACGATGAGGTCCATCTGCACTGCGACGTTTCCCTGTGCGACTCCGAGACGAACGCTTGCAAAGTGGTGAGTACGGTAATCAAAAGCGGACGTCGGCATCGAGAAAAGCCGCAGCGGCGTGTTTCTGACCCCGGTTTGTGTCCTGCGTCCAGAACTGTCCTCACAAGAGGAGGATGTACTCTGAAGGCGGCGAGCACAAAGAGCACATCCTCAGCGTGGGACCCATCAGGCGGAGAGGTGGGTGTGACGCCGCCGCATCTTTTACCGCGTGTCTGATTTAAACGGAACGATTTCAATGGGATCCATTTTATTAGGAATCTACGGTGGCTCTAAAGGACAAAATGAAATTTAAAAAAACCACACCTGAATGCAAAGAAAAGAAGAAAATTCTACACAGAACTTTAATAAAATATCATTTAATGCATTATTTTTGATAGTACTACAGAGTTTTAGGGCCAGTTGACAAACAGTTTTCTTTAATTACGACTTTTATGTCGAAAATTTACGAGAAAAAAAGTCACAAACGAGATCTTAAGTCTTAAGTTTGTGAGAAAAAAAATATTTTTTTTCTCGTAAATGTACGACTTTAAATCTCGTACTTTCGCTTTTTCTTTTTTTTTCTTTTTTACTCTGTCGTATGATTCTACATGTTTAAACCAAAACAAAAAAACGATAAACATGTCTTTTCAGAAAATAAAAAAATAAGAAATACAAACATAAAAAATGAAAAACAGGAAATTCGAGTAAAGAAATGACGAAACAAACATTTCCCAACCTTTGAACGACGTACCTGTGTGGGTTTTCTCCAGAGATGTGGTCCAAAAATTTGGTTGATTGGTGATTCTAAATTGTCGCTTAGGTGTGAATGCGAGTGTGTGGTTGTGTGTCTGTGTTGTCCCATTATGGACTGGAAAACCGTCCAGGGGGAACCCCACCTTCACCCTACAGTAGCTGGGATAGGCTCCAGCAACGGGAATAGGTGTATGTAGAAATGGACTGTAGAACTTATGATCTATGCTTTTATTTTATTTTTTGTACATTTCGTCTGTTTGTACAAACTTTGATGGGAACTCTTAGTGGGATGAATCTAATAAATAATACAGAAAAATTCTTCTGGTGATTTTCCTTCTGTTGTTTCTGCAGAGTCTGACTGGTGTGAAGACGACAACGGAGGCTGTGAGCAGATCTGCAGCAGCAAAGGGAACGGCCCCATCTGCAGCTGTGTGACGGGGATGCTGCAGCCTGACGGCAAAAGCTGCAGAAGTAACACACAAACACACACCAGGAACACAAACATGGACACAGAACACTAACATGCACAAACATGCACACCAACCTGAAACGTGAGCACAAACATGCACACAATAACAAACATGCACACAAACATGCACACGCACACAAACATGCACACAAACGTGCACACAAACGTGCACTTAAACACAAACATGCACATAAAAACTCCATGTAAAAAGTTTATCTTTCCAACATCCATACATGGTCTTATCACCCTCTCACGGTGGAAAAAGTTTTATCTGAGCTTCTTTATCCACTAAATCATCTTCAAATGGACACAGCATGCTGCTTCACCTCTCTGAAAACAAACTAACCTTCAACTAAACCTGCTCCAGACCAGGTTTTGTTCAGAGCATGAGTTGCTATGGCAACTTGACATACCCTTAAACCAGGGGTCGGGAACCTTTTTGGCTGAGAGAGCCATAAATGCCACATATTTTGAAATGTAATTTCGAAAGAGCCATACAATAATGTAGTGTCCCTTCCCCACACTGAGGCACGGAGACTTAACCTCTTTTAAAGTTCTTTATTCCGATTACTGCAGACCGCAACAAACGCCGTTCAATTAATTCAGCAACTCCTGAATCTCTCCCGCCGACACGAGAGCGCTTCTACCAACTTTATATTCCCCTGCTCCCGCTGCAGCCCTCCCATTTCCCTTATTCGGCCCATAGCTGAACCCCATTGGTCCAAACTACCTAACAACAGGCTGAGCGACAGAACTGAGAGCCAATCAGATCTCTGCTTGACGCGTTCAATGAACTCCAGAACTTTGAACGCGGCCCAACAGCCATCCAACTCAGTCCGCGACAATTTGTTTAAAACTAAAAATACAAGTGAATGTGTGCATTTGATGTAATTTCAACATTTTTAAAGTACAATAAGTCTGTGGATTCTTTTTAATAACATTGTTATGCTGTTGCTAATAAATGATGAGTATTTCTCGTGGTAGTTTTGCTGATGGTTTAGTCTGGTTGATACGTGGTGAGTTTCTGCTTCGTTCAGGCGTTGAGACTTTAAACGTGATCGTAGGTCTGAATGTTCTGTAGATGTGAGACAGACTGCTCACATGCAGACGTGGAGACAAACACACACTCACACACTGCAGTGAGTGACGGGAAGCGGGTTTTACATTATTACAATCCCTGCGCGATTCACCTGCTGCCTGTCCCCACAACACCTCAGCCCCCCCCCTCTGCTTTCTCCCTCACACATCCTGTCCCCGCATCTGCGCGCTCTTTCTCAGAGACGGGAGCGCGTAGTTTTAGGCACGTCAATTCACAGGTTTCCAGCTGGTACAAACTCTGTGAAATAATAGATAATAGTAAACTGAAAGTGCTGGCGCAGATTTCTCTCTCTAAGCACCGCTACTACTGCGCGCCTCTGGCATCGCATCGCGCCCGAGAAGGACTGGTCTAATGAAAAAAAAAAAACTATAATTAAAGGTTTGTCTGCGAGCCACATGTGACCATCAAAAGAGCCATATATGGCTCGCGAGCCATAGGTTCCCGACCCCTGCCTTAAACATACCATCAACTTCCTTAGCCTCAAACTTACCGTGGGAGCTAGCATAACCTGCTTTCTGGAATACGCCCCTGGAACACAAACATGCACACAGACAAAAACAGAAATGCAAACGTGCACGAATATGTACATCAACCTTTAACCTGAGCACAAACATGCACACAAACACAAACATGCACATCAGTATGCACACAAATGCAAGCATGCACACATACATTCACTTAAAAACAAACATACACACAAAACCTGCACAAATATATGGACACTATCAGACTTTGCACAGAAATGCACTTAAATATTTACAACATCCTTAACCATGCACAAAAACGCAAACACACAATTACACACACAAAGAACATAAATGTGCACATAAATAAAAACATGCACACACAATGCACTCAAATGTCCCACAAACATGCACAAAAGGTTGCAAACAAAATGCGCACAAACATAAATATGCACCCAAACCTGTACAGAAAGTTGTACATAAACACACAAATGTTTATGTTGAGGGCAACATGCACACAAAAACCCTGAAATGTATACACAAGTATGCACACAAATGTGCAAATCCACACATTTGTTCACTTAAGTAACCGTGGATTTTTTTATTTTTTTTTATCATGGAGGGGATGGAAAATCCAACTAAATTCTGATTTTTTTGTTTGTTTTTGTTTGTTTGTTTTTGCAGTCCTGAGCTCCTGCTGCAGTGTTGCTCCTGTAGCTCCTCTGCTGGGCTTCTCCTTCATCCTCCTGGCTGCTTTTCGCACCCTCCTCCTCTCCTAACCCCCACCCCCCACCCCCCGAGAAACTGAGGAAAACAAAGGACAAAACAGACAAGACTTGAAGATGCACAAAGTGTCCTTCCCACATGAGTCCACTTCCCGCTGTGTGCCCGGCAAAAACTCCATCCGCAAACTGATGATAGCTCTCCCCTTTCAGAGACGTGTATCTTTGTAGCAATCTTTTTAAAGAATTTTTTTAGTTATTTAAAGTCAGAAGTTCATTTGTGTAATATCATGTGTAGATATGTTTTTTTTTTTTTTTTTAACATTTTAAATGGAGTCTGGCGGCTTTTGGAATAGAATTTGAATGAATTTCGTAGGTTTTGCCACCAGATGGCGCCAAAGACACCATTTCCCAATTTCTAACATCACATTTTGATTGAAAATCAGGGAACCGGACCTGCTGCAACTAGAAGGAAAACAGTATTTTTACTGCCAGAAGAATTAAACATTATTTTAAAAAGTGATCCAATGTAAGATTTACCTGAACAGAAGAAACACAGGTGTTCTTTTTTTATTCACTGAGCTAAATCTAACATTTTAATTTGTTTTATTTTTTTAATCTAAACTGCAGCAAATAATCTTTTTAACTGATCAACTCCTTAAAAAAAGTTTGTTTGAGGGTCAATTTAATTATGAGGCTTCATTTAATTATGAAGCCTCTGATATTTTACCGTTTTGTCGTCCAATATAACACTTAAAGACATTATTACGGCAAAAACCTGTTTCTGGAAGAAAAAAACTTGGAGCCAAACAGTTAGTTTTTTGTTTTTTTTTAGATTTAAGTAAAATGCATTTTTCTTTCTCACTTGTCCATCTTTTTATTTTTTATTCTTTTAGATTTATTTTCTTCGTAGATGTTGGAGATGCGGCTCATTTTAGGGCAAAGTAATGCAAAACAAAACAAGGAATTAATAAACTTTAAACAAAGTGTTCCCCAAGTTACACAGTGGATTAATTTTAATTTCATCACTAAAAGCTGATAAAACTTTGACAAGTTTAACGTTTTTTCCAGTTTTCTATGATTTACAGTTTGTTAGACCTATTTTTTCATTTTTGAGCCATTAATTGGACGTGAAGTCACTTTAGTTTAGGACCAAACCTTATTCACAAAACCTCTCAGAAACACAAAAACGTGAATTTTTGCTGAAGTGGAACAAAGAAACCAGCCAGTAGAAGATTTCTGATTTGATTTGATTTGATTTTTTTATTTGATTTGATTTAATTGAAGAATAATCAGGCCTGACCGAAGGACCGACATGACAACACAGAAGAAAAAAAATAAAAATCTTGGAATCAACAGGCCAAACGTGTCAGTTTAGGGGGGGGGGATGCTGCCTGCAGGAAAATAAACCCGGTTTATTGAGGTTTGGAGACAATCGGTTAAACGCCGGATTAAAGCCGTTTTTCTGTTTTGTGCTTTCGAGCTGCGAGGTTTCCTGTCCTGTGTGAGTGCAGATAAAACAAAGTATTTCAAAACTGCAAATAGTGGAAGAATGCATTGCAGCTCAGACTGGGAGTATTTATGCGGGAGGACGGCACCTTGTTAAATTATTGAAAACATAGTTGTCACATGATTGTAGCTGAAAACTCTTTCCTTTTTTTTAAATTGTTTCAGTAAAGTTTCCTCCTTCCTGTCTTCTAGCAAAGAAACTGTGTTGTTTGCATGTTGGATTGCTGTAACGTCGGTAGATTTTCTGCTTCCAGACGCCTCGCTGATCTGAAATGTTGCTTTAGTTCAAAGAAAATAAAAGTTTTGTTGCCTTGAGTGTAAAAATGTACAGTGTTTTCCTTTTGACCGCAGCACCACCTTCAATAAACCATCATGTTCTCATAGCCAGAGTGAAGTTGTAAAGCTTTTTTGACTGTTAATCCCTTCTAGTCTCATATAATCCTGCAAAAAATTAGGATTATAT
This sequence comes from Oryzias latipes, assembly GCF_053564925.1. Taxonomy (NCBI): domain Eukaryota; kingdom Metazoa; phylum Chordata; class Actinopteri; order Beloniformes; family Adrianichthyidae; genus Oryzias; species Oryzias latipes. The sequence continues at coordinate 27,990,023 of NC_136250.1, forward strand.
TCTTCATGAAACGGAGACAACAAAAAATGTTTTTTTCTGAGACGCTTTCTTTCACAGAACAATTGACCAACGAGGGACATGGAGCTTCACGTGAGGAAGAAACCCGAGAGTGGCGTCTAGGTAAGCAGAGCCGGAGAGGGCGTGACCTTCCACAGAGATCCACCAGGTCCAGTTACGCTCCGGAGCACGCCACTCCGCCTCGCTGGAAGACTCCGTTCTTTCACACCAGCTCATCTTTAGTTGACAGAACATGGAATTAAGTTTTTTATGAGCGCATTTGACAAGCAGACTTCCGCGATCATATGAAGAAGCTGTAGCCCTAGATAAAGAAGAGATTTTTCCAGGTTTATGGATTTTATTTTCATGAAGCGTATCTGTGACTCTGATCTATTTTCAAAGCATTCCCAGTGGTCTTTATTTAGGATTTTGCTGTTTTTAGCTAAAATAAAGAAACAAACAAAAAAAACTGTTTTCTTGGACAAACTTTCAGCAGAGCAGCAGGAATTAATTAGAAATTGACCTCTAAGCTGTGGGCGGGACTGTTGGCGCCCCAATCCTCGTTGCTGAGAGCTCTCTGTTTACACTCTCCCCTGCTGGCTTACAGCCCTTCAAACCCCCCAATTTAACATCACTGGCGAGGTAAAAATGGCGAGCAATATTGACGCTAACAGGTTTGAGCCAGAAATGTAAATGGAAGCATTTGATTTAGACATAATCTAATATATTAGATTAATAATTAGAAAAGCAAACGGCATGGCAGGATGTGAAATGAAATCTTCTTAAAGTTTGGCGTCTTTAGTTAAACAGAATGTCTTGCTCTATTGATCTAAGTATAAGTCGCTGTTTGTTGACATCTTAAACATTCGAAGCTTCCTCAGAAATATGCGGTCCGGACTCCAACTCACCTGTTTCGGATTCAAATATTTCCCCAAACTGCATTTTTTGCTACTAGGACTTCCTGAAAACCCAGAAATGTTCTTCGTGTAGCTGCTGGAGTAAAGAAAACATCCTGACCTGCAGAAACGAGTCATCTAGAAGAAATGTGAGTGGAAAATCACAGTTCTATCTGTGTTCATTAATATTTGTGATTTACCTCGTGACTGGAAGTTCATACTTTGTTCAAGTTCAGCTTTAAATTTAGCTCAACAGCCACTCTATTTTGTTTTTTTCCTCTGATGAGTCTGGCTGACTAACACTTGAGTGAGGAGCAAAAATGGAAACTCCGGTTTGCAGCCGAGCTGGAAGGTTCGCCAAAGGCTTTCCACTCATTCCGGCCTGTTCGATTCAACATAAATTTAGGTGGGAAAAGGCTTTCCCACAACAAAATCAAACTTGATTTTAGCTTTTAAACAAGTTCGTTTTTAACCCTTAAAATATAACATTAAACAGCAGAGTATTAAAAAACAAAAAAAAATATTTGTCTCCATAAATTATTCATTTGAGGATACTTTTTGTTTTTTGTTTTTTTGGGCACTTGTGCCCAAAAATTCCTGATTTGTGTCTACAAAATTTTAATTTACCGTACAAATTAATAAATTAATTGTTAAATTACTTTAATTACTTTGTAAATTAAATTGTTAATAACTAATTTGTGTCATTTGTAGACAGAAATTTGTCATTTTTGCACACAAAATGCCCATTCGTGTGCAGAAAATATTCATTTCTGCCCAAAAAAATATAAATTTGTACCTACAAAATACTAATTTGTTCACACAAAATACTCATTTTTGTGCACCAGAAGGCATATCTGTGTGCAGAAAATACTAATTTGTGCCCCAAAAGTATTAAGTTGAGCCTAAAAAATACTCATTTGTGCAAGCAAGTTACTCATTTGTCTCCACAATGTATTCAATTGAGGGAACTTTTTTTATTAACTTAAATTCTAAAAACAAGGTTTTAAATGTTTGCAAGTATCAAAAGATTGCAGCTCTGACATTCTTGAGTCAGGAGTTTTTCTGCGCTGAGTTTGTTGAGGAGTTGAAATGAGGCGTGCTGTGTTGACATGTTAGTAGTGAAAACACTGCTGAGCACATGTGAGCTGTTTGTCAAGCATGCACTGAGTCGGTGGTTACGTAAGTTTGTAGGTGTGGAGATAAATGAATCACCCTGTGGGCTGCTCGCTGCGCTTCTCAGGCATCTGCTCAAAATTCCTTTTTTTTTTGTTTGTTTATTACTTGAAATTTGAGCAACCTGTCTAAACAAATTTCAGCTGTTTGTCTTTTACAGGAAGATAAATAACTAAAAAACTCCCCAAAAAGGAGCTCCTTAAAATGCTGATAGTTGTTTCAGTTGTCGTCGTGGAAACCAGATCAGAGTCAGGTGTAGGTTAGCTCTTCGTTGCAGGATTCCCAGCGATTTTCTCAAGTATGAGCCGTCCTGGAGGCATCGCCTCATTCGGGCCTCGCCCCAACGGGGAGCTGCAGCCGAGCGGAGGCTGAGATGCTTTTACCTGGGAGGACAGGCTCTGAACTTGTGCTTTGGTGGCATCTTTCTATCGTGCTGGGATTAGTTTTTATGGCATGAAGTGGACTGTGACTCAACAGCTGATTATTAGGAGCAGCTGAACGTCTGCTCTGATCAGAACCGCGGTCACCGTTGAAGACGTGAAACATTTAATGTTGATGTTTATACTGGAGGACAAAGAGGCAGATTTGAGTATTTCAGAAGGTAGTGACCGTTAAAAACTTCTTTACCTCCTTTTTCTGTTCTTGTTCTTCCTCTCTCTCTCCCCCTTTGTCCGGTCGGTAAACGGATAAACACAAATGTCAAAATAAAACAAGTTTATTCTGAAATACAAAAGGAGTTTATACAGATATACTCCTCCTGTGTCTGAATGTTCATAACCCCCTATTGTAGCAGTAAAATGCATCGAACTCAAGAGCCAATCAGCTTTCAGCTGTTTGTTCAGCTGCTGGGCAGGACAAGTTAAGTGGAAAAATGTCAGTTTTACTTCGTAATTTAACTTTGTAAGAATCAACAAACAAAACACAGGAAGAATCGAGGGAAGCTAATCAGCATTTCACATCTGAAAAAAACATTTCATTCTGTTTTTTTCAGATTCAAAGTTGCAGATCAGGCGCTAACTTTCTAACCCACACCTACGTGTGTCACCTGGACATGCGTCCACTGTATAATATGTAACTGGACGAATCACGTGTGATGTCACCCACAGAAAGTGCCTCGCTTCCGGTTCCAACTGAATGAAGTCAATTCAGTCGCCATTTTTCTGAGATGTGTCTCGCCACGTTGGAATCAGACGTCCTCCGTAAGTCGTGATTGGCCTGTCTACATTCCTATGGCAACAACTCTCACCATGTTAGTAGGCCACACCCTCTCCACTGAACGCCGGCTATGGAGAATCTGTCAATCAAACGCTTCAACCGTTGGACGCGAGGCCACCTACTGTTGTTGAGGCATCTGATTGGTCAGATTATAACTCGAGTCTACAGCGTTTTACCTCTCAACTACATGCTGCTGTTGTTTTGATAGTAAATTCCAAAAATAATTAAGCTGTTAATAATCACAGTCCTTTAACTTCAGTTTTGTTCCATTTTTTTGGTCATTAGAAAAAGATTGAACTGATAGGGGTAACCCTTGTGCTATCCTAGGCACTTTAACTTTGGGAGTTGGGTCATCTAGACCCACTAGACAGTGCTCTGAACCTTTTTCCTTCAATGATTTGTGATCTTCACTGGTGTCCATGGATTACATGAAATCTTTCCACCTTTATCCACCTTTGTCATGGTAGGGAGAACACGTAAATGGAAGGGGGGGGTCATCTAAGATAGCACAAGGGTTAAAAATTCTAAAATTGGTTTAATCCCATTTAAAATTTTGTCAAATCTTTTTGAGTTCTTATTTGTTGACTTGATAGATGTTCGAAGGAACAAAACATTCGATTTCCCATACTGTGTTCCCATGACTCTCTAGGTTTGTGGAGGACAGAGTTTGGTCAGAGTCTGCAGAGATACAGGATTTCCTCCCAGGTTGCATCATTTCTCCAGTTCAGGACAACATGCGCACACGGTGTCAACAAAAGCTCACAGCGGCCCGTCAGTGAAGGACACATATGATCTGACTTCTTGAGTGCACTAATTTCTTGCAGCGGAGGTTCCGACATTGTTGGTTAAACATGAATGGCCGGGTAATTCTACACTTTGTGGGATTAACCCTTGTGCTATCCTAGGCACTTTAACGTTGGGAGTTGGGTCATCTAGACCCACTAGACAGTGCTCTGAACCTTTTTTCTTCAATGATTTGTGATCTTCACTGGTGTCCATGGATTACATGAAATCTTTCCACCTTTATCCACCTTTGTCATGGTAGGGAGAACACGTCAATGTAAGGGGGGGGTCATCTAAGATCGCACAAGGGTTACGGTAGATTCCTAGTCTACTGTAATTTTGCAAAGCAGGACATGAATTGTTGCACCAGGGTTTTATTTTTTATTTTTTTTGCAGAGCTGCTTCTTGCACACTTTTTTCCTCAGGGCGATGGCACCAACAAAAAACCCTCAAAAATCATGTGTGCCTAAAGGCTGAAAGTAATAAAAATAAAAATAAAACACAAAACCGCTTTTCTGACCTTAAAACATTCATTCATTCATCATCTGCCGTTTTATCCCTTTCGGGGTCACGGGGCTGCTGGAGCCTATCCCGGCGACTTGTGGGCGAAGGCAGGGGACACCCTGGACAGTTCGCCAGTCTGTCGCAGGGCCACAATCACACACTCATGCACTCTCACACCTATGGACAATTTAGATCAACCAATTAACCTATGAAGCATGTTTTTGGACGGTGGTAAGAAGCCGGAGACCCCGGAGAGAACCCACGCATGCACGGGGAGAACATGCAAACTCCACACAGGAAGGTCCCCCATTGATGTTCTGGTTCAGGTCCCCCAGCCGGGACTTGAACCGGGGGGTGACTGCACGGTGTGACCCATCCAATGCAAAGCCGTCCTTGACCCGACGCCACTGCTTTCAGATCTTTCTGAAAAGCTCTGCCCTGCTGACCCAACAGGATTCAGTCAAGCCTGGAATGTGGTGAAGTTATGGCGTCACATTCTCCTGAGCGTGGGCTTTCATTTGCGGTTCACGGCGTCGGAAGTGTTTCGCTCCCTCAATGCTTCGCCATGACAATCATACAAAGTGCTCTCACAAATGCTAGAATAAATCACTTTCCTGGAGGTCAATTCCTTGGATTTCTTGTCAGCCCTTTGTGTTTATCAGTATTTTAAATACATGTACATGTCCACCTGTACAGACCTCAAAACGATTAGGTGGACTTGCAGTATAAATGTAGTTTCGAGGCATAAAATCTGCTGATAACGCCGTTACATAAACTCCAGACTTTGCCCTGCACCTTGAGCGTTCTCCCACATGCCATGAATTAGGACTGAAGAGTGATAAAGGTAATGTAAAGGTTTACGATGCGCCTACGGCACCTCTCATCAGATCCAGAACTGTGTCAGAGCACACAATCTAAAGCTCAAAGTCAACAAGAAAGAAGGGATTCATATTCAATCATGTAAAACTGAACGGCAAACTGTGAGGAACTATATTTATGTAAAGGTCTTCAGAAATATGTCTCCCTTTTACCAGGAATCTTCCGGCTGCCTCTGGCCTGATTTGCTGCTCAGAGGAAATTTGTCACTCTAGGTTTGCACTCCAACAAAGAAAGGTCAAATAAAGTGACATAAAGCCTCAAATAGAAAAGAGCAGGTTTTATAAAGTACTAAAAGTTACATTTTAATGCGCGTAAATGCAAAAATGAGAGTAAAGCAGGCCGTTTTCTAAGTAATGTCTGAAAAGGTTTCACACCTTGCAAAAATACTGTTTCATGTTTTATAGGTTTTATTGAGTTTATTTTACGTTGCTGCAGCGCACATTCCAACAATTTCCCCTTTTTCAAAGTGTCTATTGAATATGGTTTGCTTTTAATTACAGGGTAATTGCTGCTTAGTTCTATGGAATTGTTGTAATGCCTCAAAAAAAATGTCAAGAGATTAAATAATAAAAATAAAACTCAACGAGTACATTAAAAATACTTTCAGATATACCAAATTGTTAATAACACAGGGAAACACAGGTAAGTGGTTTTCCTATAGTTTACACTTATTTGGTAACATAAGTTTACATGTTTGCATAATTAGGATAGACTAAAACAGTAGAACACTAGAAATATAATTAAAAATTAACAATACAATTAAGTACGAATGGCTTTATTCTTCTTTTTACCAAAAGTAATTACATCTTTTTTTTCTTTTTTTTTTACAAAAATAAACAAGTTATGACTGATTTATCTGCTTACATTTATGTATTGAGTAATTTAGTAGTTTTTTCAAAGAAAGGTAAAGTTTTTAACAATTTGATGGAAAATTTCCAGAGTTTTTTCTTTTTCCGGAATTCTTTACATTCCACACACTTGAACGCATCTGTTTTGTCCAACAGCGCTTGAAGGCAGCATAGTTTCTCTCCGTGAGAGAAGGCAGAGAAGGGGGCGTTCACTGCGCGCAGTAAAGTCTGCCGCCCGCGCGCTCCCTCCGTCACTTCAACACCGCGCAGTTGTACGCGCGTGACAGCAGCTTTCACCCACGCAGCTGGTGGCTTTTCCTTTGGCGTCACCACGAAGAGAAGACGACACGCGTGAGAACTCCACACCGATTTTTTTTTACTTAACTGGCAGTTTTACCCCTCTTCGCCCCCCTTTCTCTGGAAAAAGCGGACATTTCCAGCCCCGTGCGGGTGTCCGTGAACGTTTACTTTACGCGACAAGATCATGCCGAGTCTGCGACACTCCTACACGGTCACGGTACCGGAGGAACCGGCCGCCTTCCCTCTGGACAAACCGGAGCTGCGGCGCAAGAGCCAGCGGTTCTCCCGGTCCGTGCTGGTGTCCACCTTCATGGGTCTCATCATCAACCAGGCCAAGGTGAGTCCAGAACCTCCGAACGGCACCGGGCAGAATTTTTTAAGGAGGAACCAGAAAGTTTGAGGCTGAACTGTTCAACCCTGATCACGTGATGCGTTCACAGACAACTATAAAATTGTATCTAAACATTTTTGCTTTTGAAGTTAAATTGCTGACTTTTTTTAAATGCTATATTAATGGTGAACATTAATTTTAATACTTTGGGGTATCCTAGAGGATATAAAAAATATTCTTAAAATTAAAAAAAAAAAGTTCACTTTGTCATGCAAATAATGTTGGATAAATGTCAGAGTTTCCTCATAAAAGTTCCAGTGTGACCTTCAGCCCCCCCCCCCGTGGAGGAGCACAGAGGGAGGTGTTGAAACAGCAGATGTCTGCATTAAAATGAACACTTCCAGTTGCGTAACGGGGAGGCAGAGCTGCTGATAAGGAGCGCCTCCAAAGAAGTGCAGCTGATCCTGCGAGCGGGAGGAAATCTGCCCACAGTCGGCACATATTTGCCCCCGTGGGGGGGCCCTCCTGAGGGTCACGGGTTTGCAGCTCCTCCTGCATTAGGCAGATCTTTGTGAGGGTCAGCTGATGCAAGTTTCTGCTTCACAGGAGCTGTTTTTTACACCTAAATAATGTTCATCATCATCATCATCATCATCATCATCATCGGATTAAAGCGTCTATTGTTTGGGAGGGAGTGGCATGACCGGCGCCGCGCGTTCTGCCTCCTCTCATCAGGCCTGCAGGGTCATGTGGGTTTAGGACATTTAGTTCTCCGTCCTTTGAAGTGCTGCCAGCGTTCTCCTTCACGGCACAGATGACCTGAACACTTCCTGTGGTTCTGGACGGGCCTGGCAAAGCGGGAGGAGCCTGCCGACGGGGCCCGGTCCGTCCCATATGGCGGGGTTGGAGCCAGAAGGGCCCGCTGACAGATTTTCTCACATTTTTATTTCATCGTCCGCTCAAAGACATTTAGGAGACGATTAAAAGGGGAAGAAAAAAAAAAAAAGGTTTGACGTCCAGATGCGTCCAAGCGTGTCACTTACACTCGTGCTACTCCGTCACTGAGCCCAGGAAGGTCACAGGTCGTGACCCGGCTGACGCCGACTCCTTTTCGCTGAGGGATTGTTGCTTTAGTAAATGTTTTACCGCCAAGAAGAACTTCAGTACCGAGAATCTGAAGTTTTACTGTTCATTCTACCTTAAAATGCTCCAATCTATCATGATTTGTTTGAGTTTGAAAGCATTTCTGATTCATAAATGTCTTAATCAGAAATCATTCAAAATAATCTCATGGTCTCTCAAAATAATCTGATCAGTTGGCCTTTTAGAAGAATCTGACCCAATTTGTTCATGAAAGTTTATTTCAGTCAGTCTGAATCCAGCCGGACTTCATCCCCGTCAGATTCTAAAGCTGAGTTTGTGTAGTTGAGCCGTAGTTTTCTCCAGAACCGGATTGAACTTGAGGGCGTTTGCAGGACGACAACAGCTGATGTAATAAACCAAACACGTTTCAGTTCTGATTAAAATAGCCCGTCGTGTGCTTCTTAGCAATGTTTGCACAGACGGCAAACAGCGTTGGACTCCACAAACATCTTCAAATGTTTTAGGTTTTCATATGGTTGGAGTTCCAAATTGTAATTCTCCCCAAAAAGACGAGAAATCCTCCCAGAGGAGGAAGTTTTATTCAGAATAAATGAATGTAAAAAACTTTGAATCCAGATTTTATTCAGAAGTTTGTGCAGCAATTCCTACAGTATCCTGTCTGCTCGTTTCTATGGGGATAGTGTTGATAATTCACAGGTTTAGTGATGCTTTTGGGCTTTTCTATCTCTGTGGATGGATGGATGGATGGATGGATGGAGGATGGATGAATGGATGGATGGATGAGAGGATGGATGGATGATGGAGGATGGATGAATGGATGGAGGATGGATGGATGGATGGAGGATGGATGGATGGATGGAGGATGGATGGATGGATGGATGGAGGATGGATGGATGGATGGATGGAGGATGGATGGATGGATGGAGGATGGATGGATGGATGGATGGAGGATGGATGGATGGATGGATGGAGGATGGATGGATGGATGGATGGATGGATGCTGGATGCTGGATGGATGGATGGATGGATGCTGGATGGATGGATGGATGGATGGATGGATGCTGGATGATGGATGGATGGATGCTGGATGCTGGATGCTGGATGGATGGATGCTGGATGGATGGATGGATGGATGCTGGATGGATGGATGGATGGAGGATGGATGGATGCTGGATGCTGGATGTACTACGAAATTTTAAGTGTTTAAGTCTTTGGTCAATGAATCATTCATGCATTGAAATAATTTGTAATTTGATCAAATTTAAGATTAAATGAAATAAAAATTAAAAAGAAACAGATAAATATATAAAAAAAAGATAAATGGACAGATACAAACTTTATTTGTAAATGTTACGTAAACAACAAAGTCTTGAAGGTGTTATTTGGTCAGCGTTCATTCATTCTTTCATCAATGGATGGATGGATAGATAGATTTGGGTCAGCGTGTCATTCATACATTAAAAAATATTTGATCATGATCAAATTTACAGCTACGTTTACAGGAAAAATAATAAATAAACAAAAATGTTAAGAAATAACCAGAAAAACAAAATTTTGTCTGACTTGCAAATCCACTAAGCTGGTCCGTGCCGTGCTGTTCCGATCCAAGCCACCGCTCGCCGTTCAGAATCTGTACATTTGTGTTTCCAGTTGTTTGGATTTTCAGAGAAATCTCAGTCAGCATGAGCTTACGCATGCATCCAAACGCAGATGATTAACAAAGCTGAGCGTGAAACTGCAGACTTCCTGCAGATTCCTCGCAGAGCGCTCCGGCTGCAAGGTGGCGTGACGCCGCTCAGCCGGGTGCAGGACTCGGAACGGCGAGGGGCGCATTTTTTCTTTGGAAGCAGGAACAGCAGCTGTGTGGAAATGCCACAGAGCCCTGCGGGCTTTCGTCACAGTGGAGGAACGCTGCAGCAGATGTGTCTCCACACAAAACAGCTTAAACTCGAAAAACACAAATTCACGTCAGAGTCCACGAAACGACCTGCAAAGTGATGTTTACGTGTTCCAATGTTTACGGTGAAAACAGAGGTTGGAGGGTTTAGAGGAAGCTTTCCTGATTGGTCCAGCTCCACGGCGTGACACGGCGCCTTTACTTCACTAGAGCCTTGAGACTTTTCTGAAAAACAGACATTTTTGGCCCAAACACGAAACCGTCAACAATTCCCCTTTCTTCTTGCTGCATCCACAAGCAAAATGTTGTTCACAATGTTATCAAGGTTAAACATAAACATAACAAGCAATGATCAGTATATTTTCTGCACAGAACACTTTAATAAAATGTAATTAAGAAATTACTGGTTTGCAAACGATGCACAGAAATTTACGACAGAGTGTTAAATTCCTAAAAAGTGAATCAGAAAGTGTATTTTTGTTGTCTGTTATCCATTTTTGTTCAGTAACTCAGTAAAATACCTTAGCATTTTTCTATTACATCCTAAAATATAAAATCTTTAGGATGGATGGTTAGGTACATGAGAAGATGGATGGATAGATGAATATATCTATTTATCTATTGATCTATCAATACATCTAGATGTATCTAAATGTTTAGATAGATGGATGGATGAATATGTACTTATATAAACACATTAGGGCTGCACGATATGAGGAAAACTTGCGATATGCGATATTAGTGATCAATATTGCGATAACGATAAATTTGCGGTAAATAAACAAATAGAAAAATAAACAAAAACATCATTCCCATTTCATTGCAACAGTTTAAAAATTATACTCCAAATGACCCTCATCGACATGGGGGACAAACGTCAGGGTGGCTAACCCTGGTCCTCAAGAGCCTCAACCCTGTCTGTTTTCCAATTCTCCCTAGACTGCTCGATAATGATAACCAAAATCAGGTGTGTTCAGTCAATCAGGATGTGAAATCACTTGAGTCAGCCAATCAACAGCAAGCTGGTTAAGGAGAGCTGGAAAACAGGCAGGGTTGAGGCTCTTCAGGACCAGGGTTAACATAATAGGCCTCCATCTGATTGGTCAACAATGGGAAGGCGTCCATCTGATTGGTCAAAGCATAAAGGGATTTATTTGATTCGTTAAATGCTTCAAGCTGCTAGAAGATTGTTTTAACACATTTTGGGTTTGCGATTTATTGCGATATTCGCCGTCTTTTGCGATATGCATATTGCAGAGCTGGATATTGCGATAACGATAAATTTGCGGTATATTGTGCAGGCCTAAAACACATATATATATAAATATATGGATGGATACTTAATTTATGCCTATCACTGGTACGAAGCCCATTGAGATGACTGCTGTTATTATTTTGGGATATATCAATAAAGTTGAATTGAATTGAACCTGAAGAAATCTGGTTGTCTGATAAGAAATTCCTCAGATGGATAGATAAGCAAAGATGAAAGTAAAGTTAAAGAAAAACTTAATTCGTCTCCTTAGAGATGCAGTAAAACGTCATTTTAAAATCATGTAGTGGTCGGGACAAAGTTGTGTTTGTTCTTGTCCGTATGTCTGTGACAAATGATGGTTTGAATGTGGCTTGTCAATTAGACTGTTGAATTCTTCAACATTTTAGTTTTTGACTCTCACAGTTTCACTTTTGTTTCTAACAGAACAAGAGTCCTCAGGGTTTGGTGGGGTTAAGAAACTTGGGCAACACGGTAAGCATCCCCTAACGCTCGAGAACGGTCAAAGTGACCCTGTTGCCTCCGTAGTGACCAGGATTCTCTGATTCTCAGTGTTTCATGAACTCCATCCTCCAATGTCTGAGCAACACTTCAGAGCTGAGGGATTACTGCCTGAGGAACGTGCACCGCCTGGACGTGAACAACAGGACCAACGCGGCGCTCATGGAAGGCAAGGTTCACCTTTGATACACTGCCCTACATGTCAGAAACCCAGAGGACTATGAAACCCGAGAAGCACTTTATGGATGAGCAGCAGGCCGTTTATTGTTGCTTTATTTGACTTTTTACACCTATACGTCTCCGTTCTGTGACCTAAAACGACTCGGACAGAAAATGGGGCTCTAGATCGGTTCTATCAAGAGTTCTCTTCTTGTATAAGAGACACTAAAACTTTATTGCTAAATACCTACAAGATTTCTTGGTCTTTTTTATATATCTTTCCAAAAAATATAGATACAAACTACATAGGTAACTGTAGCTTCTTTTAAAGCTTTTTGCAAAATATTTGTTAGTTTTAACTTTAAGTAACATTTGGTTGGTTTTTGTCAGATTTGATCAGATCTGGTCAGGTTCGTCTCACCTGTTCGGGTTTGGTAAGTTATGTCAGATCTGGTCAGGTTTGGTTAGATTTGTCAGATTAGGTCGGATCTGCTCTGATCTGGTTGGGTTTGGTCACATTTGGTCAGGTCGGGTTTGGTAAGTTATGTCAGATCTGGTCAGGTTTGGTTAGATTTGTCAGATTAGGTCGGATCTGCTCTGATCTGGTTGGGTTTGGTCACATTTGGTCAGGTCGGGTTTGGTAAGATATGTCAGATCTGGTCAGGTTTGGTTAGATTTGTCAGATTAGGTCGGATCTGCTCAAATCTGGTTGGGTTTAGTCAGATTGGCTCATATCTGCTCAGATTTGGTTGGGTTTGTACTGCTATATGTGGTGGAATGTGCAGCAGAAACTGCTCTGACATAAATGTTTGGGTCTCATCGGGGTTTCTGCTTGTCAACAGCAGTTCTTTATGCTCCAAGGGTTTTTGTGGTCCCTAAAGAACCTGGAAATGTGTTCCGACACATTTCCAGGTTCTTTAGGGTCTAGAGGAGAACATCTCCAGCAGTTATTGCATCAGGAGGTGTTTTATTTGCAGAAGCGTTTAATGTAAAACGCTGTCAGGGCACAAGGTTTACGTGCAGAACGTGGATGGTAACTCCGTGTTGTTCGTGGCTTCTTTTGGTGTTTTACTTTGTCGTCTTTTCTGCCTCAGAGTTCGCTAAGCTGACCCAGAGTCTGTGGACGTCCGTGAACATTGAAGCCATCAGCCCCTCTGACTTCAGGAGTGAGATCCAGAGAGTCGCTCCAAAGTTCGTCGGCTGCAAGTAAGTTGTCTGAATCTGTTATGTTCATCATATGAGGCGAACGCCCCACCCCCTGAAGTTTTATGAAGTTTTACATTTATGCTGCAGTTAAACATCTTTTTGTCCTTATCTTATCTTAGAATGAGGTGATTAAACCTCCAATGAGCAGCAACACATCACACGTGTATTTTACTCAGCTGCAATTAGAACATTTTTTTTATGACGTTTACAGTTTTTTTTTGGACTTTATGAAGTTTTTTGGGGGAATTTTAAGCAGTTGCTGGACACTAGAGGAGTTTCTCGATCAATGTTTGCGTTTTACTTTGAAAGTTACTCAAAAAACACAATATTTTTCTGGGCTTTTTCGGTTGTTCGGTCAAACTAAAGCCTGCTGAGTCCAAGGAGTTTTTCTCTTTTTGTTGTTTGACCGAGAGAAAAAAACTGATGGCAGTAAAACTTTCTCTCAAATAAGAGGAAGAAATGTGGTAAAGGAGAGCTACAGCACTGAGAACAAAGACAAGGCTGGTCTAAGCAAAGCTAGTGACCAAATGGTTTTTGTTTGCTCTTTTGGTTGCCAAAGGCAGCTTACCGTTTAAGAGCATAAATCCTGATCTGCATCAGGTTTGTAAGGGAGCTCTAATCACTTAAATTATGTTACCAGATGCCTTCTCTTCTCTTAAGGGAAGCCTTTTGCATTTTGCATTTTAACAAATGAAAGACTGTTTTTGTTGGACCGGAAGCCTTTGGTGGGAACACGTTCTACCAGATTCCATTACATAGACCATCTATAGCTCATCCATTAGGTCATTTTAACTTTAGAATAATGAAAAAAATCATCTTTAAGCAGCATCTGACCAACGTTGCTGTTACAAGACCTGCTTATATTTGCATTAAGAAACATTGGAGGACCTCAAACTATATAATATGAATTCATAAACTGTTTTAAAAGCTTTATTTTTCATGGAACCAGTCCTGGATGCCCTCAAGGCTCTTTGCATAACTGGTTTAGCTGTGGCAGCTGTAAAAACAGCAACATGAGCTTCATTTTGTATCAGTATCAGCTCGAAGGAATCAGTCAAAAGAAAAACTGTTTCAATTTAAATCACAAGCAAACAAGCCTGTCTTTGTGATCCTCAGCTTTCTGACAACTTCGTGGCCCAAAATTAGGATATTAAACATTTTTTATCTCCAACGTTCCTGTTTTTATGGACTTTTTCTCAGTAAATTCTCACTGGTTTTGACCAAATCCACCGCAAACATAAAGAATGGTAATAAAGTTAATAAATAAATAATAATAATAAATAAATTTCAAAAAAAAACAAACTGTCTGACATATGCAAACATTTTTAAAACATCCAGTCAGATATATTTGTTTGAGGACGTAAGTCCTAAAGAGGCGTCTTCTCCCTCTACAGTCAGCAGGACGCCCAAGAATTTCTGCGCTCTCTGTTGGACGGCCTTCACAACGAGGTGAACAGGGTGACGGTCCGTCCGAGGTCGTCTGTCGAGGACTTTGACCATTACTCGTAAGTCAGAAACCTGTTCTTCTGCAAGTCATTTCTAGTATTCTAAAGCTCGGCTGCATGCCGAAAAAGGGTGCAAACGCCTCATTTCTCCCTTTAACTCTGTGTTTTGACCATAAACTCTTTTGGTTTGGGAGATTTTGATGTAAATGTTGTTTAAGATGATCTACTTCCTGTCTCAGAGATGAGGAGAAAAGCAAGCGAATGTGGAACCTGTACCTGGCAAGGGAGGACAGTAAAGTTGTGGGTGGGTACATTTTTAAGGCCTTAAATCCCCCTTTAAACTTTGAACTTGTGCACATTCAGTGATATTTCTTCTTACTTGCAGACCTGTTTGTGGGACAGCTGAAGAGCTCTTTAACGTGCACCGTTTGCGGCTTCCGCTCCACCATGTTTGACCCGTTTTGGGACCTGTCCATACCCATCGCCCAGGTAGAAAAACAAACAAACACACAAACAAACAAACAAAACAATGTCGGCACAATTTACTGAGTGGATTGTGTGTCTGCAGGAACGACCTGGAGAGGTGACTCTCAAAGACTGCCTGAGACTTTTTACAAAGGAAGATGTGTTGGACGGAGAGGAGAAACCGGTAAGAAACCTCCTGTGAAAATCCCCACTTTGTTCTTTGAGGCTGGCATAATGTGAGTTTTGAAGCAGCAGCTGCAACAAACCTCTGATTTTTTTCCTCAGACCTGCAACAAATGCAAAGCCAGGAGAAAATGCACCAAGAGGTTCAGCATCCAGAAGTTCCCTCAGATTCTCGTCATCCGTATCCTTGTCTTGCCTTCCTACATTTAGTGAATCTGTGTAATGTTCTCACTATTGTTCTTCAGTTGTGTTTTATATAATAGTTCCGCCAAATGCAGATTTTATGACATGATTTGAGGCACTCTGATAAAAAATCTGGTATTTTAGCATGTTTCTCTAGCATTTTTCTGATGATGTTGGACAGATGTTAAGAAAATTAAGCTCAAAATTTCATTTCTGCTGTATTTTTATTCACATCGTTGTGAATCAGAAGTAGTGGAAAGATGGCGTTTGAAAAAGACGCTCGGCAACGGGAAGAGGGGGCGGGGTTGGTTTGCACCAACGCTACAACTCGAACGCAAATTTCTAAAAAAACAAACAAACTCCTGGCGCTCTGTAAAGACAATATACTTGAAGACAACACAGGTTTTTTGATTTTGGCTAAAAACGGCATAATCCGAATGAAAAGAAAAGATCTTTGAAAATAGATCAAAGATGAGCGGAGTGGGACTTCAAATAGAATCCTTATAGCTGAACCAGCAACGTGCAGAAAGTACATTTGAACATTTATCAGGTTGATGCCTTTTTAGAAGCTATAAATGTTCAAATAATCAAGAAAGCATAGATAAAACGAAACACGGGAGTTCACAAATTCTTTGCAAAGTTAACTTTTCAGTTGTACCTACAAGTTTTCTCTAAGACAGTATATCAAAGTGCGTTGTGCCCCGCCGTGGGTCTGTAGAAGACAAAGTTCAAGGTCTTCTTGATCTTTACTGCCTGGTTGAACTTTGGATGTTCAAAAAGAAGTGGATGTCATTGATTGTTATGTAACGTGAATGCGAGTGGGTCCATGTGGAGGCAGACAGACGATGGGATTATATAATAGTTGATGTGGTGGAACAGGCAGGAAGGAGCGCTCGGTCTGTGTGTTCAACTGCTTTGACACTTGAATCCATTTGAGTTATTAAAGTTTGCCCTGTTAGTGCCAACTCCAACCGAGGTCAACTTGAGTTTACAGAAAAGCAAATCTCAAAGCCAAAAGGTCTTAGCTTCAATGGAGAGAGAAGTGAGCCCCCAACACTCAGGAACTGAACACATCAGGAATTATCATTTGGAAATAAGAACGTTGCCTTTTCCTATTTAACCTGAGTTTTATTGTAGTTGTTTAAATATGTTTGGTCATCGGTTACAAAACCATCTTAATGTGGGTAATCAGTGGCTTACTCTGCTAAATGGTTAGAGGATCTGAGCTCTCTTCTTGGGGTTTTTGCTGAACTTGTGTGTTTTTGTCTTGTTTTTTCTTAACAGTGTAAGATGTGAAACAAATAAAATCTATAGTGCTTGTAAATCTGATCTCAGTTTTAAAGTTGCAGCTTGGATATCTAGCTTCTGTTGCTCACTTCATTTTATTTTTTTAGCTAATTCATGTTTGTTTTTACCCCGTTATTTAAATATAATTAACACTTTAACTGTAAAATAGCCCTAAATTATCCTAGTGTCAAAATTACCTCTTTTTTTTTTTTTACTCATCCTAAACAAGTTTTAATGCTTACTGACAATTGGCGCTTTAACCCTTTAACAGCGGCGGTGTAACATGCGTTCTTTGACATGCCGCACGTGTTCGACCGTTTACATGATCGACAGGAATCAGCTGATTTGAAAAGTGGTAAAAGAGTGTTGCAGAACAGAGCAAAGCTGCTTTTCTCCAAGACAGAATCAGCTGATTTACGTCGATTGCATAAATGTATCAGCTGAAGGCTGCTTTTCTGTGCTTCAGAATCTGCTGGAATCACATCGTTTGCATAAATGCTTGAAAAGTTAATTTAATTTAACCTTTATTTACCCAGGAATTGTCCCATTGAGATTAATAATCTCTTTTTCAAGGCAGTCCTGGCTCCAAAAGAATGAAAACACTGTAGTTAAAGCTCCTGTGTTAAAGACCCACTCCCATCATATTTGTTCTGTTGTAAAAGCGTTCCCAGTGGTCTTTTATGCAGGAATTTGCCACTTGAGCTAAAAGAAAAAAAGTGTTGTTTTTTAAGACATAGTTTCTGCAGAGCGGCAGGAGTTCACTAAATGGTCATTCAGGAGGTCACTCTAAATATTCTGAGTTGTGGGCAGGACCGTTGGTGTTGACCAAACCCACGTCCCTTCCCCTCCCCGTTGCCAAGAGCGTGTTAAAAGCACCAAACACTGATTTTTATCAGAGTAGGTCTTTAAAGGGGTTAAAGGTCACACCCATCAAAAGTTCTGCTCATGTTTCTGTAATTTTGTTTTACTCTGTAAATCTTAAACTTTTGGACCTTCATTGGACCGCAGACATGTTCCTTAACTCCTTTTCCCTCTCAGACCTGAAGCGCTTCTCAGACTCCAATTCCCGCTCCAGCAAACTCTCCACATTCGTCAACTTTCCTCTGAAAGAACTGGACCTGCGAGAGTTTTCTGCAGACAACAGCGGTAAGGATCTGCCGAGCGCTGGGTGGACGTTGTGAAAAAGTCTCCAGTGTTGACTGATGTTTTGGTTTGGTCTCCATGCAGAGCATCCGGTGTATAACCTGTATGCGGTATCCAACCACACTGGGAACACCTTGGGAGGCCATTACACCGCGTACTGCAGGAACCCTGCACTGGGGGAGTGGTACAGCTACAATGACTCCAGGTATCAAATCTCACATTATTGAATTACTCTGTGCGTCCTCTTATCAGATGGGCAGCAAGTCGTGTAGTCTATCCATGCAGGACTGTATGTACCTGCTGTCAAAGGAAAAGTACCGCCTCCTTCCTGTATGACCGCCTGTCACCTTGTTGACATTTTGATACCGGCGAATTGCGTGTATTTTGTGCATTTCTCATCCTGGTGCCATGTTGGTATTTATACCCATATTTGTTCAAGGAAGTGTGTAAATATAAGAGCACGCGAGTGTGTGTGTGCATTCACAACATGGCTCATTTCCGTGTGAACGGTGTGTTCTGTGCAGGGTGAGCCCCATTTCCTCCGGCCAGGTACGGACCAGCAACGCCTACGTCCTCTTCTACGAACTGGCCCCCTCCTCACACAGCAAATACCAGACGTGTCGACTATGAGACTGCAGATGAGCAAGAAACCGGACTTTACTGAGCCTCACAGAGAAGACGACCTGTGGAGAAAGAGCTCCATCTAGTGGAGAGATTCTTGCCAAATGAAAGATGTGGAAGCAGAGGTTGGAGCTGAGTGCTTTGATTGGAAAACCTGCCTCTCATGTGGAGTGGGGTAGAACTCCTAAAAAGATAAAAGAAGTCCTCCATTTATGGAAAAGCCAGACTGCTTGTTGCCTATTGGACATAGGTTTATGCCATCAGGTATATTTTTCCCTGGACATTTTTCTGACATAATTTATTCTATTTAATATCAGCACACAGGAGTGCATCTAGTAATTTAACTAAATGTTTTTGGATCCACTATCGGTGGGCAGATCTTATGTATTAAAAAAAATGTTGTACGTTATTTATAAAGAGCATAGCAGAAGTATTATCTGTACTGTTGAAAGTACAAACCAAAGCAGCTATGGAAAGACGTGTCTCGACTTTTTCCACATGTGATCTATTTGACTTCAGTCATTTGTTTATGAATGATTAAAAATTCCTCACTGATTTCTACATTTTTGTGTTTTTTTCATTTTAACCAGTATTTTTGATTTTGTATATTTATACAGAAAAATATACAATTTTTTTTCTACTGAAAACCAGAAAAAAATGTGCCGTACCAGTTTTTGACTAAACTTCCACCTTAAATCCCAGACAAAGGTTTAATCTGACAGAATCTGAAAATTGTTTACAAATTTTAGCCAACCCATTGACAGTAAATAAGGACTGAACTGAGCAACCCCTCCCCTTTTGTGTTTCTAATAGGAAGTATCTGCTGGTTCCAAGAAGCCGAAGTCCCATAGACTTCTACAGAGAAATAAACAGCTATTACTCAGTCATTCTATTTGTGAGAGTAACTATTCTTGTTAAAATACCTTTTGGTTATGTGTGTGTGTGTGTGTGTGTGTGTGTGTGTGTGTGTTCATGCACACACACGCCTTTTAACATGTTCTTGTTAATCCTATTTTTTTCATATTATTGTTGTACCACAAGTTATTAAAGTTATAATCTGACCAATCAGATGTCTCAATAAAAGTAGGTGGCCTCACGTCGAACGATCGAAGCGTTTGACAGATACTACCAAGCCTGCTTTCAGTGAAATTGGGTGAGGCCTTCTAATGTGCTCACTCCTGATTGGAGATGGTGGTTGCTATAGAAATGCAGACAGACCAATCATGGCTTACTGAGGATGTCTGGTCCAATGTTGCGACTGAATTGACTTCAACTGGTTGGAACCGGAAGCAAGGCATTTTCTCTGGGTTATGCCACTTGTCCAGTTATGTACAGGCTATGTCAGAATTCCCGGCCTAATCCATGACTACTAAAAAAACTATAGTGCAGGACTATCTACTGTCCTGGATTTTAAAAACAAGTCGTACACCATACTTTTTTCTTTATGTTTTAAACGGCGAATATGATGTCACAGAATTCACAAAGTGAAAATCTTATAGCTATGAGTGTTTTACAACAACTATTTTTGAATCCAGTGTGTTCTGACGATTAAAACATTGATAGTTTATTTGAAAAAATATGTTAAAATTTGCCATAAATTGGTCAAATGCATAGCATTGCGGTCTATATTTGCCAATCTCGTGAGCATTGATGCACACTGGTTATTGGCTGAGACTTCTGGGGAATTTCCAGGGAACTGTAGATTCGGACAGCACTACAAAATGGCTAATGCACTATATAGTGCACCAAGTAGTGAGTAGTAAAGGAATTGGGACACAGCCTCAGTCACTTAGCCAACCTGACAAAGCTGGTAATCCAAATCTCCAACTGTTCTCTGAACAAAGGGTAGTTCTTATTGCAAGGCATGTTTGACAGTTACCTGGGGCCTCCATTATGAAAGGATCTAATGCAAAGTATTTGGGGGAAAAAACGATTGATTAAAAATATATGGTGTTAAAATATGTAACTAATGTTTTTTTTTCCCCTGAAGAAGGAATTTGAAGTACCCCCCCCCCACACACACACACACACACACACACAATGCAATGAACTCCTCCAGTATAACCTCTTGGGTGGCAAAGTCCCTTCATAGCATAAATGTTTTTTCTTCAAACTTTATTGGAAGTTGACATACAGAACAAAATCTAGCAGAAAGTGGCTCTACAAAAATACACCAATTTATTTTATTTTCAATTAAATTTCATTTATCTCAAGCTTCCCTGATTCGCCTCCTGCAGTATCGCTAAGCTACCTCAAGATGGCGGACCTCCTCAGCGTTCACTTAAATAATATGACCCGGAAGTCGGCCATCTTGGAGGGAAATCAAACTCGGTTCAAATCAACAACAAAAAAACGTAATATTTAAAAATATAAATGTTTCAGATGGCAGATGTAAAAACAAATATATAACTAACAAATGTTACGAAAATCAGAAGTTAAATAACACGTTCAAGTTATGAGATTTTGTTAACATTTACTGCTGATTTACTGATGGACACTTCTGCTGGTAAGTCCATCTGCTAATTTTTATTTTTTATCTTTATTTTTATTTATTTTTTATCTTAAATACCTTTTTGTAGTCACGTTAAGTAGATATAAGTTTAAGTAAGCTAACTAGAAATTATGTTAGTGTATCTGGGGCTGAGTGAGGGGCAAAGTAGAACAATTCACCCTTGAAAAGTAGAAATAAACTGTACACAAACATAAGACTTTTACTTTTGTTTAATGTTTCATGATTATGCGTGCTTAAAACAGGAAAATATGAGTTAACCAAATATTAGCGTTAGTTTATTAGTAAAATGCCATTTCATATCTATGGTTGTCCTGCTGTGCTTTAAAAAAACACTTTTTGTCTGTTTGGAACAATTTTAAAAAAATTAAGTGAATAAATAATTAGGAGGATTAGTCTAAAAAACAAACCTGTTAACAGGAGCCAGAGAATCATGTGACTCCAGTTCTTGTTTCCCATCATAGTTTTTTTTTTACATTAATTTCAGAATTATTTGTAAAATTTTACAGTTTGTTGTAAAACATTTAGATTTGATGCTTTTATTAATACCTGACTTAAATTTACAAACCAAAACAATGACTAACCTCTCCAGGCTCACCGAAATCTATTATGATCATTATTATTTAATTCAATTTTATTTATGTAGATTGGATTGGATTAGATTAGATTTGCTTTATTGTCATTGTGGATAGTACAATGAGATTTAAGCATCGCCATCAGCAAGGAAGGGGAAAAAATGATAAAAACATCGTAACACAATAAAATCAAACAAACAAACAGTATAAACAAGAACAAACAGTATATACAATGTAGCCGAATATTACAACAATAGTTTTCTCAATGAGCCTCAAACCGGTAGTTGTGTAATAAACATGAAT
The DNA here is from genome assembly GCF_053564925.1 of Oryzias latipes. Taxonomy (NCBI): domain Eukaryota; kingdom Metazoa; phylum Chordata; class Actinopteri; order Beloniformes; family Adrianichthyidae; genus Oryzias; species Oryzias latipes. The sequence goes on from NC_136250.1 coordinate 28,011,803, forward strand.
CATAAAGAAGATAAAGTCATAGAATTCAGTAGGTAAACTAAACTAAACTGGGCATCCCTGCCATTAGATCCTCCCTCCCTCCCTCATTCCTTCCTTCCTTTTTTCCTTTAATGGCAAGGACTACCCTGTAAAAGAGGTTTTTTTTTATCCTAAAGATTATTATTTAAAAGCATTATTTGTAATGTATAAAATAAGGGCAACATTATAACTTACTGATATAAGTGTACCTATTCTGTCAATTTCCACATTTATATTTATCTCTAATCCGGGCCTAAGCTCTTGCCTTTCTTATTTCTTCAAGTTATCTCTTTTTATATCAATCAACAATTAAATAATTTCTGTTCTACTTTCAAGAACTTTCCATGTTTTTAATAAAATTGTAAATAATTGAAAAAAACACAACAATCGTCTCTTATATAAGATGAGGAATATGTTAATAAGAAACATATTCATAAAGACAAAGTTGTGCACAAATTAATATTTTGTATAGGTATAGTTTAATGCTTGACATGTCGGTTTTAAATATGATTTGTCTATGTTTTGAATACGAATATTTTTGTCATGAATATGAAATTTAATGTTAACTAACGGTCAAAAATAAATTAAGGGTTCACAGGCGTATACATCCAAACATAGATTCTTCAAATTTGTGCATGCGTATTAACGTTTATTTATTAAACTAAACTAAAATAAAAAAAATTGAATATTATTGATCCCATAACAAGGCAGATTATCTTGATAGCTGTAGCTCTGTTGAAAATGGAACTACAGCGATCTCTGGCCGCGTAACGTTGGTGCCATGCAGGCACCATCAGCCGATCGTGTAAACAATGCAACAGCAGATAGTTTCAGACCCAGAAGCAATGAAAAACAGTCCAAAAAGGAGTAGCAGATGTACCACACCGTTCCTTAAGTGTAAATTAAAAAAAAGAAAAAGCATGTCTGTTATAATTGGTTGATATAAACAAATAAAAATACCTAAAGTAGGCCAACTGGCAACCAACTGTTGCGGCAGTAAAAAAGAAAAGAACAAAAAACGTTTATAGGATCAAAATGCCCAACTTTCTTTGTTTTTCTTTTTCTTGAGCTGCTGTTCTTTCTTTCTTTCTTTTTAATTTTTGCTACGGTCGGCTGCTAGTTAGCCTACTTCAGGTCAGAGTCTTCTGAACCCACTATAACCCCTTTTGGGGTCACAGTGCTGCAGAAGCCTGTCCCGGCTAACGTTGAGCAAAGGCGAGGTACATCTGGACAGGCAGGCGGCGGAGCCACTAGACCTGCAGTGGCAATAAGGAAACGGTGTATGGTATCAAGATAATTTTCTGTCAGGGGATCAGTAACATTCTAAAAAATGTAGTTCTATCGTAGTTTAACCCTTGTGCTATCCTAGGCACTTTAACGTTGGGTCATCTATCCTCTCCATCCACCTTTGTCATGGTAGGGAAAACACATCAATGTAAGGGTGGGGTCATGGGATAGCACAAGGGTTAATGAATGAACCTCAAAGTTGAATTGATGTTTCGTGACTCGATAAAAACATCTGTGACCCCGCAATGTATTTTTGACAGTTTGTTAATAGGGAAATTTCCCATTTAAGACGAGCAAGAGTTGTATTCAAAACAGAAACGTAAAACTAAATGTTGTATTCAAAATTTTTGGCAAAGTTGTGCACAAATTAATACTTTGTCTTTTTGAATATATTTCTTATTGACAGATTTCTTAACCCATACTCTTCACCCCACTAGAGGGCGATGTGCACTTTGACTGTGTTTGGGTCTGTTTGCTTTCTATATAGTCTATGGAGGCTTCATGTTTTCTGGCTAAAATGTTTAAACTTTTTCACGTTTAGAGTAAGCAGCAGTTTTTAAAAATTGTAATGCTTAACTGAACAGTTCAGACATCTACAGACTTGCATTTCTTAGACCTTTAGAGAGAGAAAAAATGAACTCAAGTGTGAAATGATGCTGATGGATCCTGTAAACAGGACTTTATGCTACAAGCAGAAAATGGGTCATCACATCAGTTTTACCCCAAAACAGCTCGTTTGCTGTGATTAAATCCTTCTTGCATTTCTGTTTGTTCGTTTTCTAAGAAAAGTGATAAGGCTATCAGAGCAGGTCAAGTGTATGCTGATGCACACATTCTAATCGTTAGTAAAGCACAAGTACTGGCCCCTTGCTGACTGCCTCTGAATGCTGCACGCATTCACGGGCATCCTATAGGACATCCACTCAAACTACTCTCTGATTGTCCAATTTCCTCATTTTTAACAGTCAGGCTGCACGCAAGGATGTATCAAGTGAACAGCATTAATGGGCTCCTTGCACAGTCTGCTTATTTTAGGAGGGTTGAAAAAGGAGAAATCTGTACGTCACGTCTGCCTCTCGCCTACTTCACCCTTACGAGTTGTAGAAATCTTCACTACCACCTGTCGCTAACAGTATGCTCGTAGAAAAAAAATGTGCGTGAGCATTTTCCCTCTACAGGCTCACCGAGTTGTCTACCATCTTAAAATGTTCTGCGTGCCTCACACTGTTTTGCTCATTTTTCACCAGCAGACAGTCCGTAGAAGGGCAGTTGTGACTAAAGCTTTAGGTGCTTGGTGTGATGGGGGCAGCTTCACCCACATTTCTTAAAACAGCACCATCACTGAAGCACACTCCAGATGTGGACGTATCAAACTGGATAACTTTTCGGTGCTCTTAATTTTACTGTTAAGCATAAGTACAAGTTTCTCTGTTGCAGGGATTATTAAACAAGATCATCAAGATGATCTTTTATTTACCAAAGACGAGAATTTAAATATAAAACTACCGTAACCCTCCCAATTAAAATAGTTTTTAATCTGCAGGAGAACAAAAGAAAGACACATCACCTTCCTCTCCTCCTCCAACACTGACACCTGCTCAGTGTTCATCCTGCTCCTGTGGAAGTCATGTGGCCTGAACACACAGGTCAAGGTGTTAGAGGTAGTTTCCATGCCTTCCTTGTGTTGACACTTCCCTGACAAATGACCATGCCATAAAACTACAACAGCCCCATGTGGGCTAAAGTCCGCATGAAAGTGCATCCTGGACACCACGAGCCTTTGGTCAGTGAAGCTGAACCAATGGGACCAATGCCAGGACTTTAGCCTGAGCGCATCAGTGAAAATCAAACGTCTTGACTAGGGTTTTATGATATTCAAGCAGTTTTCCTAATTTCACTCACGTTAGACAAAACGTCTGTATTTATTTTGTAATGTTAGTTACACTGTCTTAACCTCATCTCCAGGATGTTTATTACTAATAATCATTTACTAATCCCATAAATGACTCTATTCACGTTAATTATTAACCTGAGGACAGTAATGGAACCAATAAGGACCGAATTTGTCTTTTCTGTATTTTAATATAGATTTTTCCATTTTTGATGAGGATCTGTAATGTCTCTGGCATCTGAACATGGCTACTAACATTTAGCCTTAATAAGTCAAATAGTTTTGAACATTTATATCAGTGTAGAGTTGAAGGAGACAAACCCTGTGTGCCGTTTGTGTGGTCATCCACCCAACTGGTATTTAAAAGTGAGGCTTTGTGGGTAATGCAGTTCTTTTCTTGAACATCAGTTTGTCGTTACAATGAAATGAGTTTTCTCCAGATGTGCAACTCTGAAAAACAGCCGGTTAAACATGCGTGTAGCATCAAGGACTGCTGTCTTCTGAAGAATTTTGATGTGTGATACGTTAAAGACGTCCGCCGTTCCCATCTGGGTGTAAACCCGATTAGATGGAAGGAGAATAAGAGCTTTCTGGATGTTAAAACGAAAAAGCTGTTGTCTTATTTGTTGTATATGAAAGTTAACAACCATGTAAATGACTGAATGACAACAACAACGTGAAGTTTGGGCATTTTGATCTGCCAAACAAACATTGTTGTTAGGAAGTATCCTTCAAGAGTTGGTTTGAAACTGTTCAGATGTTTAGACCGACTTATGAAGGATTTATCAAAACAGGCTTGTGTAATAATACACAATAGGCTAAAGTTAAGGTTAGGGTTAAACGCAGAAAGGCATGGACGACTTTTAGTTTTCTACTTTGGGATAAAAATTGAAGTGTTTGTTTTATGTCTTAATCCTAAAGGGATAATCTCTAAAGGTAACTTGAATTAACTTCCAGTTTACTCCAATAAATAAAGTCCTGCCATCACTTTATGAACAAAACGTCACATATTTTCTTATCTACCTGCGATCAGGAAACATCCTGTGGCCATAAAATTAAGAGGATTAAAAAGACAAAGGAAGTCTTCGTCAACAATAGAAAAACCTCCAATTAGAACAAGATAATTATGACTTGCACATGTGAAGTTTTCACATGTGCAAACAGTAAGTAAATCAATTAGTATTGTGGTTTTTCCTTATTTATGGTTTAAAATATGACAATTTAGAAACAAATTTAGGACATTATTCTTTATGTTGTTAAAAGGATCTGCAAGCAAACAATCTTTATGTACAAGGAAGTTCATCCTATAAAATACAACCGAACTTTAACCATAAATGTTGTAAAGACATAAAAATACGACAGCAGGATAACATGTCATCTTTATTAACTATATTAAGTGATTTGTAAAGAACTTTGTTTAAACAGCTTTCCTATGTGTTTCAAGAAAAGAGAAGTTAAATAGAATAATTGCAGTCCCAGTCATTTTATGATGAAAGTAGAGACAACATCTAGCTTGTAATGTTTTACTCATTAACTGTATATGAGAACTGGACTGAGTGACCCCTCCCCCTTGGCGTTCCATCCAGGAAGTACCCACTGGCTCCAAGAAGCCAAAATCCCATAGACTTCTATAGTGATATAAAAATTCTATTGGTCAGAATAGTCATTCTAACTGTGATACCTTTTTCTTAACATCTTCTCGATAATCCTCTTTTTTTATAGTGCAAGTTATCCAAGTTCTAAACTGGCCAATCAGATGCCTGAATAAAAGTATGTGGAGCCTGTTGGCACCCACAACAAACATCCAAAACATTTGATTGACAGATTTTGTTTAGCCCGCTTTCAAGTGGTAGGGGTGTGGACTGTCAACAAGCTCCCTCTTGATTGGTGAGAGTGGTTGCCATAGTAATGTTAGCTCGGACGGATGAAGTCTGGCTCCAACATTGCGGCGACTATATTTGGTCGGGGCCAGAAGTAAGTCATTTTCTATGGATGACGTCACACTAACTCACTCCAGTTCTCAAATTACGTCAATACTTTTACTACAAATAAAGCAGCACCCAGACTCCGTCCTCTCATTCCAGCACGTGGAGGCGCCCTTTGTCATTGAGAGGGTTTTCTTTTGGCACATTAAATAAACGTCAAACCAAAGCAATTACATGCAGAGCATCTGTCAACAATGAAAATATCAAAATATAAATGAAATTGTCCATCAAAAATGTTGTGATTCACTATCAGTCAGACGATTATTGTGAAATTTCCTTATTTTTTTGTCTTCCTCTGGGCCCATGACATGTGAGCCTTTCAGACAAAATGACGATTGTTTTGGTCCCCTTAACTTCATCAGGAAAATGAAGGTTTCCTGTATCTCCAAACATTGAGTCCTTATCTGTAGAGATTTTAAATCTTTTTGGTGTATTTCAGCAAACCAAAGATACCTCCACCTGGAACACACAAGAGCTGCTGTTAGTATAAACATAAAACTCCCATCTGAACTCAGTTTGTGGTGAGATTTAAAATGTGAGAAATGTGTTGTTGTTTGGTCATCTTCAGCTTTACAAAGAACAGCGGAGTAATTTCCCCAGTCACTCCCTAAAAAGTCAGCCCTTAGACCCAAATTGAACGCATGCAACCGATTGCAAAAACTTTGCCAGGTTTATCACTTCACTTTCTATTCAGAGCCAATGTAGGAGATGGGACTTGTTTTGATTTAATCTGTAGTCAAAATCTGTATTATCGGGGCCTATTTTTTTATTGATAAGTGTGTGGACTCGTGTTTAGAGCAGTATAAAGTGGGCGGACTTATTGTAAATCTTGTGTGTTTTTTTCAGAAAAAGTTTGTGTACCTCGTTAGTCTACTCTGTTGTTCCTTAACATATAAAACATTTCTGGTTAGTCACTCGTGCTCAGTTCAGTTTCTGTTTTTGACGGCAACGCCTTTCCCACCCTAGATTATATGAAGTTTGAACTGTATCTGCCCTAAGGGCTTTGTCTTCTAAGTTCCTCTACCTGTTAAATTCTTTACATAGAGACCTACACTGACTTTCTCCAAGAGTCTGGAAACTTTCCCCCTGCCTTTCGTTTGTGCTCCAACCTTCCTCAAATCTCTACTACATCCCTGTTAATGAATAACTGGTGATACTCCGGCCTTACATAAAGTCTGTTTGTCTGTTGTACTCACCGAGTAGAGCCACCCCGGCAATAGAACCAATGACGATGCCGGCTATCGCTCCTGCTGAGAGCCCCGATGAGGGTTCAGGTGTAGCTCCTTCATCTGTTGTAACTGTGATGGACTCGGAGGTGGAGGTTGGGAGGGGCTTGGTGCTTAAGGTTGGGTTGGAGTCAGCAGTTGGAGTTGACTGACTTGGACTATTGCTGTCTGTTGCGGTTGTCATTGGGGTTATTGTAATAGTAGCATCTGTGGTACTCTGTCCTCCACAGAGGATTACTGTAAAGTAGAAGTTACCCAGGTTGAAAGAAAAATCACAAAAGACCCTCCTTATTTGATGGGAAATTAGCACTTTGTATTTAGTATTTGTATTCATTGTGAATTTATTCTCCTTTTTTCTAAATAACATCATTTTTGGTTCAACAAATTCGTACTTCAGAAAAGTTTAGACATTTCAATTTATGACCCGATCAATTGTGACCTCACATCCCAAAGTGATAACACACCCAAATCACACCAACTCGCTTTAGAAAAATACTACAAACACCAGAAAATCCCACTAAACTAAATGCTACATTGAAAATGTATTTGATTTTTTTTCTCATACAGTTTTGATTAAACTCTATCATTTTAAGGGTAAAAATCTGATCTGAAGTTTCTCTGGGAAAAGTTTGTCTGTTTAACACGTCAAGAAAAACCAACAGTTCTTACCTGAACCGAGGAGACAAAGTGTCACCAGGAGAAGATTAGTTTGCATTGTCGCAGGGTAAAAAAATGCGTCTGTGCAGAATCGTTTCCGGTTTTAAACTGCCGCTGTTGATGCAAAAGCACAAATATTTGTGAAAGTTCTCAAAAAAAACACACAAAAAGAAGTTTATCGAACTTGACAGATAAAACGAAAAACGTGTCAATTCATGGAAAATAATTTTCACCAATGTTTATAAAGTTGTTTTAAGATTCAGAAAATGATTAAACAAAAAAACAATAGTAGCTGATATTGCTATTTGCTGTGTTAAAACAACAAAAAAAGTTGTCATTAAATACTAAACATACATTGTTTTAAAGAAAAACCATTGGAAGGAGCAGCAGGTACTCACCCGAGCAGATGCAGATGACAAACTCTCTTCCTTTTCGGTAAGACCAGGGGATATTTATATTTTACGACCTCCTTATCAAGCTTCCCCACAATCTCCAGCCCTCCCTCCCATCTGTGTCTGCATGTGTAATACGTTACCACGGCTGCGAAAAATGCAGGGATCGATCTGAAGAGTTGATCATTTCTTTACTGTCGTTCAGTGTTTGGTTCAACCTTTCGTCCTTGTTTAGCGAACGTTAAAGGAGGATGAAAGAAAAAGACCGTTTATCGATTTAGAGAAATTGTCTGAACATCAGTTCATCAGATATTGATTGAAGGCTTTGTTTCAACTACAAACCTAAAGAGCTGGCACACTATTGCCTTGTGACTCGATCCAGTCAAAGTGAACGTGATGAATTGGCTTTTGTTTCAATTAAAGCAATATTTTCCATTTTTTTTTTACTTTAAACACAGCAAATAATTCAGGTTCGTCATCAGCTTTGGATCTTATTTGATCTTCACAAATTCCCCCAGAATTAAGATTGAGGTCATTGACAACCAGCTTAACCTCACAGGAAACATCTCTCAATAACCAGATTTGCCCTCTACAACAGATTCATTTACACAACCCAACTCGACTTCTGAGATCTTCCAGGCTGCAGAATCAAACCTCTACCGATGATCCATCTGTCTGAATTTTTAATTAAAAAATATAAAAGGACATCGCACCACTTGTTGCTTCTCTGCATTGACTTCCTGCAGCTAGTGCATCAAATTGAAAAGCCCAGACCCTCGTCTGCAGAGCGGTCAACAGCACGTTCCTACCTGAAGATCCTCATCGAGTCTGCAACCTTTCCCGCCCATTGCTCCCTGAAGCGGGACTGGTGGTCCCGAAAGCAAGGCGGGCTGATAAATCCTGGTAACTTCCTTGTGTTTGTTCAGCTTGATGAGCTGTCCAGCCGAGTGTAGCTGGGAGTTATGCAGTCGCCAAAGCACAGGGGGACATAAATGATCTGGAACACTAACAACTATTCTACCTAGAACAAACACAAGTACTGCAGTCATTAAAGAAGAAAAACTGTAACTGTCAGAACAGATCTTTCCTGGTTCTCTTGTGATGGGTACAGTTTTTAAAAAGTTCTTAATTTTTGGTCAGATAGAAAAGTAAAACTTGTGTTTTATATAGAATAATTCCACATAGATTGAAATTTTCTTTATTTCTTGAACTCTTGAATTTGACTTACAGATAGAGTCAAGCATACTTCAGGCGAGTTTTGAGGGTTTCTGTTTTTTTCACTCCGATGCATTCCTTCAAAAATCTCTGCTTATCTTCCCTGATGGTCCTTTTTTTTACCAACAAGCTTTGCGGTCAGATGTACTGATAGACAACACTGTTGACTGACACAGATCCCAATATCAGGTTATGATGGACCACAAACACTCTTCTTGTTGTGCTTCAGATGATTGACACGACTGATTGGCTTGCTCTTTTCCTAAGTCTACTCTACTCACTCATGTTCTCATCTGTCTAACAATCACAGTTACAGGGTTTAAGGATGTTCCCAGTGGTCTTTCCATTATTATTATGTTATTATGTCATAGAAAACCTGTGTCGTTTTCTGCAGAGTGGCAGGAGTTCATTAGAAATTTGCCTCTGATTTGTGGGCCTTCCCTTTGCTGAGAGCTCTGTGTTTATGCGCTCTCCTGCTAGCTTACTGCCTCTCACACCCCCAACCAAACATTACGGTTTTAGCCAGATGCCAGCTCAGACGAGGAAAACAAAGGCGGACATTGATCCTAGTTTTCTACAAGTAGATTTATCGGAAAATGGAGCGGAGAAAGGAGCTTGCTGCATCTTCCTCTGCTTATCCGGGACCGGGTTTTGGGGGCAGCAGTCTAAGCATAGATGCCCAGACTTCCCTCTCCCCGTCCACTTCCTCCAGCTCCTCTGGGAGGACCCCGAGAAGTTCCCAGGCCAGCCGAGAAACGAAGTCTCTACCCCGGGGTCTTCCCCAGGGCCTCCGCCCAGTAGGGCATCCCCGGAACACCTCCCCAGGGAGGCATCCAGGAGGCATCGGGACAAGATGCCTGAGCCACCTCAACTGGCTCTTTTGGATGTGGAGGAGAAGCTCAGGTGTTACTCCTAGCTCTCCGCGGGTGACCGGACTTCTCACCCTATCTTTAAGGGAGCGTCCAGCCACCCCACGGAGGAAGCTCATTTCAGCCGCTTGTATTCGGGACCTCGTTCTTTCGGTCATGACCCAGAGCTCATGATCATAGGTGAGTATTGGAACGAAGATCGACCGGTAAATTGAGAGCTTTGCTTTCTGGCTCAGCTCTCTCTTCACAACAGTCCGGTACAGCGACAGCATAACGGCGGACGCTACTCCAGTCCGCCTGTCAATCTCACGCTCCGGTTTTCCCTCACTCGTGAACAAGACCCCAAGATATTTAAATTCCTCCACCTTGGGTAAGAGCACGCCACCCACCGACCGGTTATAAATCTACACAAACTCAATGTTGGTATAAGAGAAAACCACAAGTTTGTAGAAGTTCTTTTAAAACTTCACATTGATGAGTACTGTTGAGTACTGTTATACTTTCATAACTCAATTTCTGGAAGTTATGGTTTTAGGTCTTAAATTAGTTGCTTCAACTCTCTTACATGCTGGTTTTATATCTGGAATATTGTTTTTCATTTGGTAGGTGAATGAAAGAATGTGACAAACGTGCATACTGGTAGAACACGTATTTAGAAAAAACACAGTAAAACCATAACTCATATTACGGTCATAACATGTTATTTAGCTGGTAAAGTTGGTTTACTAAGGAAGTTTAGGAGCATCACTATGACAGTTGTTTGTCTTTTTTTTGGTACGTACTGTCTCCACATCCCATAATGAGAAAATTGGTTTGTTGCTATAGCTATATAAAAACACCTGATAATAATCAAAACGACAGATAATAAATAGTGCTAAGTTTAAACTGTTTTTTCCAAATGAAAGACTTACACCTTCTAGCTAGGTAAAATCCAGGTTGATTTTTACATTTTTTACTTTAAAATGTACCCGGTTGATCCCCCAGGTATTTCCAGTATTCCAAAAACTAAAATTCATTTTTATGGCTGCCCTTTGGCTCTTCAGGGCTTGGACCGCATGGCCGTCAGTCATACAGTGGTAGACGCTGAGCATTAAGGACTTTGGCTTTAGGGTGGAGGGACGGTTGCGTGCCACTTTTTCCACATCCCAATGACATCATCTAGGCTTGTGGTGCAGCTTGGAGTCGTTTCCCAACTTCAGATTTTTATCGCAGCATTTCTGCAAATATCTCGTGTTAAATAACTTTATTTTAATTCCATTTCTTACCTTAAAATGTAAATGTTTGAGGCAGAAAAAGGAACCGTAATGAGTTTAGGTGAAATTGTGTAAAATATCAAAAAAGTGTCTCAAACGGAAATTACAGCCCAAATTATATGGATCTAAAATGATTCACTCCTGCTTCTCTGAACATGAAACTGAGCAGCGGGATGGGAGTGAGTGGAAAAAAACTGATAAGGATTGTCATGTTAACAACCTTATTTTATCTTGTTTTTTTATGAGTACATGGTGGCAAAATGTAAACAGAATCGGACAAAATCTCATAACAATTATTTTAACTTATTTCAAAATTGGTCTTTTATTTTTGTTTACTTGGGTGGGAACCAACCTGTGACCTTTGTGAAACTACAGAAAACCATCCAGTGTTTGTAGAAAGTTCACCAAACAGTGACGTTATAGCTGTAAATATTCTGCTGCGTTGCTCCACGTTGGTTCTTTTAGCTCCTGGAAGCTTCTCATATTCTTCATCTACAGGATTTTCCCAGTTTTCTGGAGTCATCAGGCGCATTGTTTTTATTTTACAAACGGGTTTCTTTTTTAATGCAAAAAAGAAAATTGTAGCATCGAAACGTTTTCATGTTTTAGATTATCTTATTTATATGACTTTCCCCAACAAAAGTTAAATTTTCTTGCCCAGGGGTCTGGTTTGTTATTGTTACTAATATAATAAATATAAATGACCTACAGTTTTTTTGAACAAGTAAAGCATAAACAACAGGAATAAATAGTCTTTTTTCTAATTATGAAATAGTTTATTACTAACATGACTTTCTTTGAAAATAAAAGACACCTTGTGTCACAAAGATCATCTCAGAGCAGCAAATTAGAAGCAGGTAGTGGAATGTCAGCAGGAGTAAATACAGTTTATTTTACCATTTACAGCCAAAGGATTCACAAAGTTTTCTTCTTTCTGCTTCTTTTTGTCTATTATCTCTTATAATATGATTTTGTATTTTGATTTAATGTGTTGTTTTGATGTTATTAAATAAAAAAAAAAATGTTGTTTTTTAAATTGTAAATCTAACTTCTTTCACTTTTGGCTTTTCCCCATTAGGGGTCGTCACAGCGAGGATGAGTCCTCCATGCGACTGCATGGTTAACCTGGCAATGTTTTACGCCGGATACCCGGAGCAGCCCGGATTGTAATCCTGGTTTCACGGATGGAAGGTGCCGCAAACCAGCACGAGCTAAACTGGCTCCCCTTAAATTGTAAATCTAACTAACTAAAATTAAATCAGAGGTAATTAAGTGATCCTTATCGTTTTGTAAAATCTGGTGCGCGTTAATTCTGCTTGTGCTTACTGACCTTCAATTGATTTTCTATGGTACACGATGCACAAAAACCTGTCAAAAATGTTTAAGTATGGCTTTGGTGATCTACGAAGGATTGATGGAGAAATATGGATAGTCAGGAACCTCATGGAATGATGAGCACTGGCCATTAAATGGACAGTACAACTAAAAACGTGTTATTTTTCTTAAACCAGAGGGCCTCAGGTTGTAGATCCCTGTGCTAGACCTAGCATATCATGCGTCTCAGAAGTTCATTGCAAACTGTAAGCATTGCAAACACGACTGTGAGTTTTGGAGACTTGCAGATTTACTCAATGGTGTGTGTTTATTTATTGGAGTAATTTGCCCCCCCCCCCAAGCCTGTGTGAATACATTAAACCAAGCTGTACAGTACTTTTTACGTTCCCAACAGTCGCTGTTATTGGCTGTACCAAATGATAATACAGAGGCTGGAAGAGGGGCATTTCAGTGCTATACCCGCAAGCTGGCATCATTTCAAAATGATTGGGAAATTTAGAAAATCTGGTCCAAATAAGTCAATTTAACTTTTGCTGAAAGGATTGGCAATTAAATCTGTAACTTAGATATCTTAGATGACCCCACCCTTCCATTGACGTGTTCTCCCTACCATGACAAAGGTGGATAAAGGTGGAAAGATTTCATGTAATCCATGGACACCAGTGAAGATCACAGATCAGTGTAGAAAAAAGGTTCAGAGCACTGTCTAGTGGGTCTAGATGACCCAACTCCCAATGTTAAAGTGCCTAGGATAGCACAAGGGTTAAATAGTCTTTAAAGTCCCAATCCGATCATCTTTTGATCTATTGTAAAAGTGTTCCCAGTGTTATTTTAATTATGATGATGTTGTTTTTAGCCAAAATCAAAAATACTTATGTAGTTTTCTAGGACACGTTTCTGCAGAGCAGCAGGAGTTCATTAGAATTTCACCTCTGATATCACAGAGTAAGCCCGCCCTCACTTCCCCCAACCTGTTTGTTTACCAGTCTCCTAGTAGCTTACAGCCCAGGATTCTTTCGTCTGCTCCTGATACACGACTATTTGAAGAAAGAAATACTCAGAAATACAATGTTGAGTTAATTTTTTTTCATATATGTCCTCCATCATTAGAAAAAGGCCAGAAGAAGATGTTAAAAACTCCATTTGGATCTTTGAATTGTACTGATGTTCTTTTAATGCACTGTTTGGATCGGTCCCACTGTCTGGGTCAAGAGATTGGACTTCTGATTAAGTAAAGGTTAGTTAAACTGCATTACATTTAATACTACTGAAGAAAGGAAGGGTGGCAGTTTAGCTCAGGCTTAGCTCAGGCAGCAGAGCAGGTCGTCCAACAACCGAAGGGTTGACGGATCGATTCCCGCTCTCCCCAGCCAGCTGTAGCACCCTGAGTCTGCGGCTCACCGCTCCCTCCAGGGAATGGGTCAACTGCTACACGGTGCACAAAAACCTCTCAAAAATGTAGCTCGGTTGGTAAGGTGAAAGATTACTACGCAGGAAACCAGGTTTCGATTTGACAAATGGCAATTATCATATCAATGTTGAGTACACTGCACACGGCAACAAAGTATAATGGGGATGGGTCAAATGCGGAGAACAAATTTCAATGTACACCTAGGTGTGTGACAGATAAAGGGGAAAAAGTATTGATTATATTTCATCATTGAGGGAAGAAGCTGACGTGACGCAAACAATGAACAATGCTATTAGGAGATGGATGAAAGGTCGTCATGTGACTACACGCCTTTTTTTAGACAATTTCCTTTCCATCCATCCATATTTATGAACAATAGAAATGTTTCAAACATCCGACTGTACTAGAGTTTCTGTTGGTTGTAAAGTCGCAGTAGTTTCATCAGAAGAAACTGACTTATCTCTTCCTCTTATCCAAAACCCTTTATCTCACTGGATTACGACAACTATTGTACTGTAGTTTTAAAAAAAAGGTTTCTCAGGAGAAATCTTGTTTCACTTTACTTTGTGGTTTTTGAAATCTCTAAAGAATTTTGTTTTTAAAGTTTTAAAAGAAAAAAAAAGCCACAAACTTCCTTTCATAGCATTCAATCCTTGTTTCAGGAATTCTGAAACTGTGAAAAATGTGAAGCTTTTCTCTGGTTCTGCCGTAACGGTTATCCACTGGTTGAAGACACAAACAAACGTGTGAAAACTGCTGACCGTCAACATGGAAGCATGACGCTCTGGTTGTGCTCATGGATACGCAAGGCTCCAAACGTAACTCTTGTGAACTTCAGTGACTTCACACACAAGTGAGTCAGAATCAGGTTTCACTCCACGGTGCAGCTGTAGGGCGGTCGACCTCCGATTGGAAGATTGGAGGCTCAATTCCCGCCTTGCCCGCCCATATGTCAAAGAGTCCTTGGGCAAGAACCCCACCTTGCCTCTGGTGGAAGGTTGGCGCCAGCAGAGCCACCATCAGTGTGTGTGAATGTGGGTGTGATTAGGTGGATGGGACTGTGACTGGAAAGCGCTTCGAGAAAGGTAGATAAGCGCGACACAAGTATACGCCATTTACGCTCAGCAGGGTCTGCACTTCCTGAGGGCCCTCGGGAAGAACAATATCAAGCGGAGGAAGATGGAGGGATGGAAAAGTTGCACAACACATGCCAATGCATATTTTTATTGCATATTTTGCACATATATATCTGATTATTTAAGTATTTATTCCGTGTAAACTTGTCAATACTTCCTCACCTCCATGCTTTTTTTTGCACATCTGACATGTTTATATCTGTACATGTCACTCTGCACATTATTACGGACATTTTTATATTTGCACATTTCCTTGTTACACTCTGTACATATTGACATTTTTTTATTATACTTTGTTAGATTTTCTCTTGGACTGTGACGGCTTCAATGTCATTGTCCACGTAGACAGTGTTAATAAAGGCATGTCTTACCATTTTACCATTTACTCCAGTCGGGTGTAAGTTCATTGGGTTTAGCTGGATACAAAGGTCATAATACAAAAACATCTTTTTTTTATCATTACATTCAATGAACTGTGATGAACAAAGAAAACACAAAAACCGATTATCCTTATTAATCCATTAATGAGGAAAACACACACATACTGAATAGGTATTTGCTAATGTAGACTTTTTTCTTATTTTGTGTTATAAACATGTCAGAAAACATCACAAACTAAAGTCTTAAAAGTAAGTTTTAAGTTTTCCCATGAATAGTTGGGTTTATGGAAACATAAAAAATAGGTTTCTATCAGTTCAGGTAATTATTGTGATACACAAAAATTGGTTGGAACACAATGAAGTCTTCAGGAAGATTTCCAGCCTTTTCGGACTGGAACCGGAAACGCATGACGAAATGCTTTAATAGGTGACGACATGTTCATAACTACTGTTTCTAAAGAAACATAACTTACTGTCTTTGTGTTCACAGAAGAAAAACTAAGGACTAATCAAGTGGTAAACTACAGGGCGTGTTATCTTAGGCTAATTAAAGCTTATCTGGAGTGCAGGATATGCCACTGCTTCAGCCAAACTTTAGTGGGTCATAGAGCGTTGCTTTGTAAACCTTTTCATTTTATCAGTAAAGAAAAAAATACAAGTAATTTTTTTTAGCGCCAACATTAAATGATTGTTTATGCTTGTTTTATGCTTTCAGCTCACTATAATAAGTATATAGCTATATAATTTTCATTTATTTTATTTTAAATGTAAATAGAAAGACTTTCCTTTAATTTGATTTAGTTGGTTGTTTATTTTTCTATTTTGAACATGGATATTTGGTTTCAAAAGTGTGGTTAGGCTTGAATGCAGCAGCTTTTTCATGAGACTGGCTAATGTCTGGGTTCAGTTAGAGGGCAGGCTTTTTGCTTGTCCAGATTATCTCAGCTCTGAGCTAAATATGGAAGAGAGATACAGATTTTTGTGTTTAATGGAATAAGAATACAGCCATTTACAAATGCTTTGGAGAAAAAAAAACTAATTTTTCTCCTTATTGTTGCTGTAATTTGTGCGATTTCATATTTTATTTTTCAGTTTTTTAAATTATCATTCCACTTCATTTAGTTTAGGTGGAAATGTAGAAGGCCATTATAAGGATAACTTAAAAGTTCCATATCATTCCTCTGACCCTCACAAAATGTCCTTAAACCAGCATTGATCTGTCTGTTTGTTGGAAATGCTTTGGGTCGACTCACAGCACACAGTTTGTTCTGTTCCAGAGTAGCTTTGACCCCAAAGTCCCGTCCGTTTCGCCGCTGCAATCGCTCCGGTTTTGTTCTGTGACATGAAACGTTTGGTCTGTTTGCAGACGACCTGCACGAGTATGTTTCCCTGAGCTTAAGAACAACACGGTTGTGCTGTAAGTGCGAAACAAGACGCCTGTATTCATCAAATAATCGCAAACCCAGCCGTCCTCAATGGGACCCTTTGGGTTGCATCAGAAACGCCATCAAACATTGTTAAATGGGGGTCTATCTGGTCTGGAGCTGCAGCACTTTAACACACACAGTAATCCTGTCTGTTCATTTCATGTCTACTTTCTTCTAATATGAACATTTTGGTTTGGATCCAAAGTTCTTTGGAGACATGAGAACAGCCGTCTAACTGGCTCACTGCTCAGATATGGTAGCTACCATCGTCTTCATTCACAGAAACACATGTGAAAGGGGAGGTTTGTGAAGGAATGGATCAGTGGGTTTGTTTTATTATGCAACTGAAGCAGGAAGCAGCCCTTTCTCAGCTCCTGTTACACAGCACTATAAGGGTTTTAGTCTAAGTTCAATAAAGCGGCACTGACACAGAACACTCACACTAAACTCTGCTGTAATGCCCCCTGCTGGCCTGTTTGGTTCATCACATCTGGGATTTTTAGACATCAGAGGTTCAAAATGTCCACTAAAAAATACATGTATAATTTGCCAAATTCAGACAGAAGAATTTCATCTCTAGACTCCTTTTACTGTTAATATAACACAATCTTAAACTTATGAAACTAAAAATAGATTTAAAATAACCATAGAAATGTTAACTTTTGGTGTCAAACTAACTCATTATTTCATGAAAAATATTAACAGTCCAACATGGTGGTGGTAGAGTGATGGTCTGGGAATGCTTTCCAACTTCAAAATGGAGATTATAGACTTCAAATAATTCTGCAGTCAACCAGGAAGATCTAAAGCATAATTTGTTCCCATTGGGTCTCAGCCTTCAAATTAAAGGCCATTGGGTTCTGCAGAGCAAAAATCTAAAAAACTCCTGGGTTGGTCTTTGCAAAAAGAACCCCAAACATAACAGGATGTTCATCGTTGAATATTTGACAGCTATAGTCTGAAACTTTTACTTTCACCAACCGTTCATGCTAAAGAAAATTTTAAAAAACGTACCGTGTCTCAATTCAAACACGTTTGAAAAATCAAGTGAAACAGAACACTCCCAAAACTTGGTTGCAACTTTTATAAGTAGTATTTTACAGTATTTTCCTTTTTTTATGTATCATTAAAAAAGGTTAAATTATCTTTTGTTGTTGTTGCAATTTTAGAAACATGTACAGAAATCAAAATCAGAAGGGTTTAAATCTTTCTTTTCATGCAAAGTAAGATGCAGAATAAAAGGGTTAAAAACAGCAATGAAAGGAAAATGAATTATAGTCCTTGTTCCATCTTGGGGGGTCAAAATGACCCCACTCCTACACTGATGTGTTATCCCTACCACGACAACGGTGGATAAAGGTAAAGAGGATTTCATGTAATCCATGGACACCAGTGAAGATCACAAATCATTGAAGACAAAAGGTTCAGCGCACTGTCTAGTGGGTCTAGATGACCCAACTCCCAATGTTAGTACCTCCAAGGAACGTTAACGTCGGGAGTGGGGTCATCTGGACCCCACAAGACAGCACAGGGGTTAAAGTACTTTTAAAATGATGAGATTCTAACTCTATAAAAACCAACACCAAAGTAATCAAATGCAGAATCACTAAAAATCGACAATAGATTTATGTTTTGTCATAATTGTAATTGAAAAAGCACAGAAGCCCAACTAAATGAAAGCTAAAATATAAAGAAACATCTAGATTTCACATAAGTATTGGTGAGATTGTCACATTTATTTCCAGATACAATAACAGATGGTGAAATTCCCAATATCTGAGCAGCACATTTTTGAGATACTGGCTTTACGAAGCATAAACCATCTAAAAACTGCTGAAAACCATCAACAGGAATGCGAGACGCTCAACAAGCTGCTATCAGCTATCAGACGCAGCAGAGGGTCAAACACCGACCTAAAGGAGTGTTTACTTGACAGCTGATAGCGCCGGTGGCCTCTGAAAGCCTCAGTTCAGTGTGATTTACAAGAACAAACACTCCAGGAAAGGCTGTGGAATTTTTTTCCCTTTCTATTTACAATTCGTCTGTGTTTTCTATTCTTTTACTTCACGTAAAATCTTAAAATACCAAGAGAGAGACATTTTATACCACATAAATAACCTGAGTGGTCGTCAGGGACAACCAACTGCTAAATCTCACAGACATTTTAATTCCAAAAACGTCAAAGCTTGTTTAAAAAACAAGAAGGCAGTGAGGGATTTTTGGATTTGTACCGGATAATTCATTTTGTATCATATTATAGCATCATTTATGGCTAATTCCTTGATTTGTTGTTTGAAAGCTGGGTCATTTAAGTGCCAAAAGTGGAGGATTTACTGCGTCTGTCTGTCAAAGCACCAACTTTAGTGATGATGTAACACTTGCACTGCCCTCTAGTGGCCAAACGTGGAATGAATTGGAACATAGAAACCAGCTCTTGATTTAAGTTTAATGGTTTAATTTGTATTTCGTATTTCTTAAAATAGCCTCATTCCTTTTAATATATAACACTCGTTATATATTTTATATGCTTATTTCTATATCTATTTTAGCCTATATCCTACCTAAGAGTAATAAATATTCTGTTAATTTTAAAAAAGTAAAGTTAAACAAATTTGAACATTAACCTTAAAAACAATTTCAAAAACAAATATGACGTGCATGTCAACTGGATGTACACCAGTGCTTATATTTATTTCTCGGTAGGTACTGATGATTTTTTTAAAGGGCACACTCCTCCCTATGTGAGTGGGCAAAATGTCAAAAGTTGATTAAACTTAATAATGTATACTTACATTTATATTATATTGAAATCTAAATTTCTTTTTTAGGAAAATCCACATTTTATTTTAATAGATTTGCCTTGTTTGATTAAAATTGCAATGAGGCTATTTTGTGAAGCACTTTGAATTACTTTGTGTACGAATTGTGCTATACAAATAAACTTGCCTTGCCTTGCCTTTACAAATATTTAAAATTATGTTTTATTTGATGTAGTTGTATTAAGACAAATAATTTCTGTAATGGGGTTAACAAATGTATATATTTGCGTCATCATCCAATCCTTGTTCTGAACGTCCTTATTAATTAGAATATCAATTAAAGATCAAGCTCGCCCTCAAAGCGCGAACAAAACGCTTGCCTTCAAAATAAAAGCACCGATGAGGCGGTCACGGTGATGTAACGTGTTGGTTTGACACGCAGGCGCCATTTTCCAGCTTTTATTTCGGTAGTCTCCCACAGGAAACGGAGCCCAGCTCTTATCCAATAACCTCCGCTGTTAGTGGTGCTGCTGCTGAGCTCCAGTCGGGTGTGTGAATGTGTGGATGTTGAAACTGTAGCCGGTGAAAAGCACCAGAACCCAGCCCAATGAAAGATGCCTTTCTGCCGCCTGTAGCGAACCGGGATCCGCGGAGAGCAGAACGCCACGTCTCCGTAGAGGTTTAGAGGAAAAGACCAGCAAGATGTTGCAAGTTCTAGCTTGTGGCGCCGTAGTTTTCCCCGGTCTCTTCGTCGCCTTCAGGAGAATTCTGCCGTGTTTTTTCAAAAACTGGACGGATGCCGACGTGGTTCTGGTCAGCGAAAGGTAAAATGGGCTATTTTATTTACGCCGCGCGACCTGATAAATGTTAGCTAATATTGGCGTCATTGGCGGTTTTTTAAGCTAGTACCGATTTTGCTAGTTAAGTGTGCCGCACTTTTTACGTGGCCGAACGTTATTGATCACCTTGCATTTGTCCTGTTATATCACCTTAATTCAAATGTAGTCGCGTTACTTAAACGCAGTCTGAAAAGACTACAACGATGTAGTCGAATATCGCATCCGATGACAAACTATGGGTCCCTGTAGGGGTAAAAAAAAAAGGCAAAGTCTGCTGAAATAGCTGTCTGGATCTTAGGCAGGGTGGTGCAATAAGTGTTTCTTTTTTTCCCCCTGTGCACATGAAATTGATTAGGCTCTGCAGATTACAGTGAGCCTAGAAACAAGTCTTAGGGAGCATTAGCATCCAGTCCCATCCAGTCTGGGACTGGGTCTTACAGGGGATCCTGAACTGGTCCACATCGGAAGTGGCATTTCCTGCTCCACTTCTGACTGTGGAATCTGTATGTCTGGGACTAAACTCAAACTGCACCAGTCATCCTTAAAAAAAAACAGATTCATAGCTTTACAGTCCACAGGACAAAGTGGTTGTTATCCAGTGTGTGGGGCTGGGGGGGTGAACGGGTCAGTGTGGCTTCCTCACATGTGCAGAGCCCAGTTCATTGCTCATTTGTACTCTGTCACTCTGCCTAATCCGCCTCTGAGCTCCAGACTGAGCCCACTGCCGAGTTAGCTTTGTGCTGCTGGAAAACTCTGAACTGTACTTCCAAACAAGACTTCCCCTAATTTAATCAATGCTCCGCTTTTGGAGGGATGTTATCTTAAAAAAAAAGATAAGTCGAATGCATAGTTTAGAGATGTCACCAGTATTCTCACCAGGATTGCAGATTTGTGTCTACAGAACTACAGAAATGTCAGATTCTGCATCTCAATCATGAAAAGCTTATTTCATCAGCATTTTTCTTTCATGTTTAAACTATTTGGGCCTAATAATATTTAACATCTTGGTGTAAAGTTGAGTCATTTCTAAAGACAAATGAAAAAGCTATGCTAATAGCTAAAGGACTTATTTTGAGAAGCTTGAAAATACAAATTTGTTTTCCTGCGATGACTTTTATTGGCAAATTACTTATTTGATTGAATTTCTGGTTCATAATTTAATATTGTCAAATGTGTATTCTAAAGCCAAAATAACATAAACTAATGCATTAAAAACCTACAGTAAATATTTTTGGGATTTTTTGCCTGAAAAAATACAAGAAATTGTTTCAAAGAAAAACAAACAGATTTGGTGAATTGGCTTTTGTTTCAAGCCCAGCCCTACATAATTCCCCCATGACCAAGTACTTTAGTAGTACTGTAAAAAGTATTTGCCCTTCTAATTTTTTATAGAAACATTTGCATATATTAAATACCTTGCACAATCCGGCAATTTATATGGCAAAGAGAAAATGTAATGCAAGCTTATCTGGGCCTTTTTGAAACTATTTGCCCCCTTGCTTTTTATTCAATAAAAAGCAAGGCGCTTATAGTTGTAGGTTATAGTTGTGGGCGGCCGTGGTGCAGCGGTAGGGCGGTCAACCTCTGGTTGGATGATTGTAGATTGGGTTTTTGCGCCTTGAACCCTGAAATGTCAAAGTTTCCTCAACATTGAACCCCACTTTGCCCCTGGTGGTAGGTGTTTGGCAGTGGAGTTGCCATTAGTGTGTAAATGTGGGTGAATGGTTATGTTGTAGGCACAGCAAGAAGGCCCCGGTTCAAGTATTGGCTGGGGAAACAGAATCGTCTCTGGGGACTCTGCCTTCATAGGTTAATTGGTTCCTAGAATGCCTTTGTCTATGAGTGGTTGGGATGGGCTCCTGCAGCCCCGTGACCCAGAAAGAGACACAAACCAGGTTTAGTGGATGAATTAACTTGTAGAGTATAACTAACGGTTTAGAAAAAATCCCATCACAACAGTGACACCACGATCTGTCCTCCAGGAGAAGAAGAACATCTGACCACTTGGTCTTCTAAGAGCATTTACGTTTTGAAGCAGAAAACCCTCCAAACACCAGAAACTCAACTTTATATACCAGCCCCTCCTATAACAAATGTTTATGCTAGAAAATCTTATGTCTAAATTCAAACAATAGAGAGAGTAGAAAAAACATCAGAAACACGTCTTCACAGCCAAAGTCTAATTATTATTGTTATTTTTTTACGCAGCATCGGGACAACTTTTTATCATCAGTGAATACAATCATTATAGAGGCGTGTGGTCATGAAGGAGATTTCATTGTTATCTGTTTAGAGATGGTTCATTTGAATGTTCAGTACAAGGAAACAGGAATTTTGAAACTTGAGGCTTTAGGAAAAAAAGCCAGGCTTTCTTTAGAGAAGAGGTTTTTTTTTTATAAGGAAAATATCTAAACCTTTTTATGAGTTTTACTGAACAGGAGTAGAGCGGCTTCTCCAGAGAAAAGTGTTGAATTTCAATGCTCTCTTCTGCTGGTCCTAACCTTCATTTTTTTTCCACTACACCTGCTAATCTTGTTCCCCCTCAGCAGTTTCATCTTTCCTACTATTAGAGGGCGTTACATAACATCTTATATTATCAGCATAGTACTCATATACAGCCATAATACTAATGGTAATACTCATAAACAATCAGAGTCGAAGGAAACGTGGAGAATATAAACCTTAGACACCACACACCTGACATATCGTCCAGCTTTTGAGGGACGCTCTATGAATCTGAAGTATAAAAGCTTATGTGTTGTTATGGAGCTGAGAGGATGAGTCCTGCCAATAATCTAATAGGTTTCTGTGTAGGCCAAAGAAACCGCTTCAGCACTTCGGCTTGCAGTAACTGACTCCAGTTTCCCATCCATAGCCTCATTGTGCTTCCTTAAACATCACCCTCCACTTCTGCAAACCCTCTGATGGTTTTTTTTTAAAGCTAAAAATGCTCCTATGTTTTCTGCATGACACGCAAACAAATGCAAAAAGTAAAAATCCGTCTAGCTCAGAAAAATCAAGTCAACCTAAACCGACAAACATCTGAAAAGTGCTTAGCTCTGATGGTTCCTAGAAACCATGGGCTAACCACAGAAAGTGATGCGGATGTCTTTTCACACGACATTTTCTTTAAAAAAAAAACACGACGACTCTCAAGAGACACATTTCCTTTAAGACATTTGATTTTCTTTTTAACAATATTTTTGTGTGTTTGTTTCTTTGACAGTAGATCCTTTACTTTTCACAATAAAAACAACACTGTTCTTTTTAAGGGTGTAAAAAATGATTTAACAGGTTTTAGTAATAACAAAGAATCCAGAAGTGAGTTTAAGAGAAAATCATCTTTATATGTGGGATATAGGGATGAAAATGTATTATAGTTCTAAGGGTTACAGGTTTAGAAGCACACATACAAAAAAGGTCATGTTGGTTTTAAAAAAAAAAAGCAGGAAGTAAACAGGACAAACTTTATGTTTATTTCTCTTCCTGTTGTCCTCTTTGCTGCTTTTGGTTTTGTAAGCACAGTAGTCCCTCGATTATCGTGGGAGTTATGTTCCCAAAATAACTCATGATAGATGGAACACTAACACAACTTTATATCCACTTTTCTCAGACAGACGTGAACATTTTCACTCGTTTCTGTCTTGCTGAAACTCTCAAAGTTGGATCCTTTGTAGAAAAACGAGTCCAGTGTTGTAGAATTAAAAACAAAGATCGTGATAGATTTATGTAAATGTGGCTAACTGAATGCCTACAGTAGACACGTCACGGATGACATTGACTATGTTCTACAGCCAATCAGGACACAGAACACAATGCATTGTTAAAAAAAAAAGCATGCAAAGTTGCACGGAAAAAAATCCACAAGTTCAAAGGTGAACTGCAAAAAAAGGGAGGGATCACTGAGCAGCGACTCAGCACTGAGCGGAGGGAAAACCCACGGGTCCGGATGAAGCTAGAGGAAGTCTTGGCAGTGCTAGCAGATAACTGATAACCAGCTCAAAAACTAAAGTTATTTCATCTGCAAACACTTTGACCAGCAACTTTAGTTTGCATTACGCTGGTGGTTTAGGGTTTTGAGGTCTTTAAGGTTTAAAGAATTGTTCTGTGGTGGGAGAACATTTTGTGTATGTGTGTGTGCACTAAACATTTTTCACCTCACTGCAAACATTGCCTGAATAATTTCATAAACTACTATTTACTTAAACAGAAAAAGTCAAAGTTAAAACCAAAATGTCTAGCTTTTATATCTAAAAATATGATGTACTGATCACTTTGTTTTTGCCGTTTAAAATGAGAAGTGCAAGTAAGAAGAAGAAAAAAAAGGATTTTCTCAGTTAAAAGGCGTTTTTAGTTTTACACGCCAGAGGAAAATGTCATGTCAGACAAATTGTCATATTTAGATGTTAATTTGCATGACAAAGTTACTTCAATCTTGTCCGGTTTTTGATTTGTAGAATGCCTATTGAAACACGCATCAAATCCTGTGAGAGGGATTGAGAAACTCTATTTAATAGTGAAGTATTCTCATACAATGAGCTCAATACAAAGTTTAAGGTAAATGATTTTAAAACAAACAAACACTAGATTGATTTTAGTTATCCATGTTTTCTTCTCAATGATTCCAATTAAAAAAAACATGGGGAGAAAACAATATAAATGGTAAAAGAAACTTTTAACACTTTTACAAGGAAATGAAAACAACTGTTATGAAAGCATTTTCAGTTAGTCATCAACGGGTTTGGTTGAACAAGATTTTGCCTTTATTCTGAAAGGAACTAGCTGCGTTTACATGGACAGAAGTAATCGGAATGAATCGGAAGAAGAACGCGTCATTTAAACACGCCGTTCGGAATATTCTGCCCCGATCAGACTCGATCGGATCAAAATTTCTTTCCGATCAAGATAGGTGGGTAATGCGGATTGTTGATACGACTTTGGTGCATGTAAACAGTTTATTACAATCTTGTGTCACTTGTGCTCTGGTTTTACGTCACGTATAGACGGTGCGGTGCCACAGAGAACGCTTTGGAGCACGAACAGGACTGACCGGCTGCTCTTCAAAACAGAAATGTCGCTCAGTCCTTAGAAACCGTTCAAACAATCACGTGAATTTGCGTTTCCCAGATATTAACGTGCAGCCAGGATGCAGATTGCGGCATTTCCCGCATTGATTTTATGTTCATCCAATGCTAAATGTTGTTAGCCTTCTCCCAACTCTTCTTCCAGCTCCGTTCCACCACAAAAAAACAACACCAACCTGATGGATTAACAATAAAATGATGAGAAATGGGCGCTTCATTATAACCACAACAATACTAAAAGCATGTTTAGAAGATCATCTTGTATATTACCGAGCTGCCACATATCTATGTATGTCGGCTTGTTCACAGTGGAACTCATTTCCGGTGTTTTAGAGAGTACTGCGCATGTCCAAATGATTTATTCCGACCGAAAGTGTGGCGCATGTAAACGTTTGTTATAATCGGGAAAAGCTTTCCCCATGTACACGGTAGAATTCTAATCCGATCTTTGATCCGCGGCTACTTATTGGAGTATCATCACACAGAATACTTTAAACAACCAGCAAGATTTGACTTTTAAAGGAAATGTGGATCACAGAAGTGTCTGCGTGGTACCGCTATAAAAAGGAGGTTATCCACATCAGAAATCAGGAACATTTTTAAGTCTGGCCTGTTATTCTTCACCACACAACCATGAAGACCATGAACACATTGGAGAGCCTGCAGCAAACTCCAACATGCCCGTTGTGTTTTGACAACATTTCTCTCTCCATTTGCATCTCAACAATACATCCTCTGAACTTCACCTCTGCCTTCCTCACATTCTGGTGTTTTTCCGAGTTCTGCATCCCTGCTGCCAGTAAACCTGAGGCCGGAGTTGGATCTGTCTGGAAAACTCCTGCCTACTTTTCAAAATGATTATCAATCACCAAAACCCAGATTGGATTTGACTGTTTGATGGACTGGAGTGTCGAAAGGTAAAAGACTAGAGTCCACATAGAGTCTCCTTCGATTGCTTTGCCTCAACCGCAGTTTAACTGTAGAATCGAGGTGAACTTTGATATAGTGGAAAACATTAGAGGCTTTGAAGCTAAACTTTCCTTTTGTATTTAAAGCTTTTAGCTCTTTGCTAAGTCTGGACGCAGAATTCTATTAATTAATTAGTTATTAGTAGATGTTGGATATCTCCAAAAATATGATTATTTTTTTTTTGCATGAATTTTCCTATTATGTGAAAGTTATAAAAAAGATAAATATTATGGGATTGAAACTATTTTTTTCATAGAAATGTGGTTTCCATCAGGATTTTTACTTAAACCTGAGGTTTGGGCTTAAGTGACGTTAAGGACCCACTCCGATCATAATTTGATCTTTATTAAAAGCGTTCCCAGTGCTTTTTTGATTATGAATATGCCCTTTTTTATCCCAAATTAAGCATAAACGTGCTACAGGAGTGTGTTAAAAACAACAAAAACATGATTTTCATCAGTCCTATGTTTTTTTTCTTCTGGATACTAAATGACAAACATTTGTATTATAGAGTGAGATGTGTTCGTTTTGACTCCCCGCTTGTTGGACGGATCCCTTGATGGTCCACATGATGAACTGTTGGCATCCCTAAAAATAACTCCTGAAAGAACAAAGTAGTCATTGATGCCGCCGCAACCAAGAGAGAAAAATAGACTTCCCTTTTTTTTTTTTCCATTAGATGCACTTAACTGTGTTTTGCTCTTTTTTTTTGCCTCCGCTGTCACTTTCTTTCACTCTGCTGCAGTGCCTGTGGCCCCACAGATTACGTAGCCTATTTACTGGAGGAGCAAAAAAATGCACCTCTCCTGACTGCCAGACTCTGTGTGACGGAGCCAGCGGTCCATGAAAAACAAACAGTCAGAAGGAAGACTTGCTCGTGATGAAAGGAAAAGACAAAGTTGCTCACCAGCCTGACTCAGCAGAAAAAGACATCGCTAAACAAGGCAGCAAAGCATTCTTCCTGTTTTTTTTTTTTCCTTTCCTCCCTCTCTTTCACGTCAAGCTCAGCATTTCGTCAGCTGAGGGAGTGGGGGTTATTGGCTGACGCGATGAATAGGCTCTGTAAAATCTGGGTCTTGTGACATGTATGCATCCACAGAGCGCAGGAAGGCTGGCAGACGTGGGGACAAAATGTCTTTTCTTGGTCTTTTAGATGTGTATGTTCTCTGCTGAAGTGACCTCTATTGACCCACTTAATGCATGATCTGTACAACAGGCAGTCACACCCATATTTGGAGCGTTTGTAGCGCTGTGTTCAAACAGAATCTGATCTGGAGTCTGGATTGTCTGAAGTTTAGGGACCCTTCCTTGGCTCGGTTAATGGGGGCACTTTGTCGTCTGGTCTGTCATTGTATGGTCCATCTTCATCTTCTTCATCACAGAGCGCAGGAAAAACTGTATTTAACATAACGGTTATAGTCTTTCCAGTTTAGAGTAGATCCAATGATGGACAGTTTGATTGAAAACCAACGACAGAAGTAGCAATAAAGGAAATTTATAAGGCTTTTTTAATTGTAGTCCCTCCCTCCACAGTTGTAACAAAGAGGCAACTTCATCATTGTCTTCATTTGTTTGTAAAGCTTTAGTCTTAACTGCCCTTATGGGTGGACACAGACTGTCAACGGGGAAAAAATGGTCAATCCACGTTGAAATATCAAGGTCGTAGACCTTTATGATACTTTTACTCCGGGCTCGGAAACAGACGTTCAAGCGTCCACTTCCACTGAAAAGGCTATGTAAACGCGTTTTGGGCCTCTGCGTTCAAAACTTTTGCGTTCATGCGTCCCAACGCAAGTCCATGTTTGGCTCTGCGTACAAAAAGTGCAGCCATTTAATGTGCGTTGAAGTCAAACCAGTTGAATTTTGACCAATCGGGGATTTATCATTGAATCAGAGTAGCGTTCTTTTCAAAACATGGAAGTGCCAACTATTTGAAAAGTGATCATGAAGGAGAAATTAATAACTGCCAATTTTGCCGGATTTATAAAACCAAGTCTTTCATATATCGTAATAGAGCAGTGAAAGAAAAAGCCTGGAGGAAGAGTCATGAGTTTTCCACCACGTCGACGTTTTACTCTGAGACTTTTCCAACTGCGCGTACATGCACGAGTATCGGGTAGCAATGGTCCAGTCTGAACAGTGTATGCTAACAGCACGTTCAAGAATGCCCGTCTAGCCCGTTCTTGAACGCGCATCACATCATTAAAGTCAGTAAGGGGCCAGTACTTGCACCTTACTAGTGACGAGAGAGTGGAGTAAGGGCCCCATCCAACAGCAACGACTGTTTGTCAAATCTTGACTATACACTTTCTAAATGCACCACAATACGGCCATACGACCCTCAAGGGAACTGCATGACTCACCTGTGCTCCACTTGCGATGGGGTCGCTTCTCCCTACGACCCTCTATGTGCCCGGACAACCCAACAAAAACTCAAAGGGTTGTCCCCCGTACAGCTGCAGGTTACTAAGGCTTAAGTAGGTGGTAAGGAGAAGCATAAGGGGGGGATTCCCAAAAAGCAGTGTTGTGTTAAGGGGTGACTGTCTGTAATAACTACAGCAAGTGCAGGGGGAATAAATGACATGTTTTCTGATTTCAAAGCAGCTTACTGTCAGCTCCGCCAAGTTGGAGACCAGCCAGAGAGGGAGCTTTCCGGAGCCAAAGCAGTCATTCATACTTTGAACAAATTGGTGCTGTAACCCAGCATCTTGGTCTGGTTGAGCAGAATAAAACCCTGTGATTGCAAACTGATTCGTTTTGATTATAACAGCAGAACTTCACTGTCAGTATTTCTGGAATTGATCTTCTTCTTGTAAGTTCCTGTTTGTTCCGACGGAAGGTGTTAGGCACATGAATCCAACATATGCATGTTTTGCACTCGTCAAAGGGACACTTCAGAGATGTACCAACTTCTCCTGTGTCAGTTCTATTTATAGAAAAGGAAAGTTGAGGCCAAAGGCCCGCTGATCCTATGAAGATACACTAAACATACAGATCAGACTGATCCTGGAGGTCCTCACCTGAACAACAGCTTCAAGACTTCACTTTGATGTGTGTCCCCTCAGTATATTTGAGTTGCATTGCCTAATTACTAGTAAATTAAGCAATAAATGTGTTTGTATAGTAAACACATGTATGGAGGCAATAACAGTTTAAAAAGGCACTTAAGGATTCATTTAACACCAAGTGAAAGCAGTAATAACAGAGTAATGTATAACTGTCAATAAATATGACATAAGATACAACCCTGACAAGACTGTTAGAGGACAGTGTTCGTTTCAGGCTAAAGGGTGAACTGACAAATGCTTTGTGCCTCTATTCTGTCTTTATCATTGATCATTTATACAGGATGATTCCTCACAGGTCTTTCAGAGCCATTGCTTTGTATAAAAAATGTCTAATGTAACATCCGTGTTTTTTTTTGTGTGCGTTTGCAGGCTAGTGTCCTCCATCCACGCCCTGATGGCCACCGCTGCAGGGATCGTCGTGGTTTCGGCGTGCCGGGACAACGTCATCTATGACAGGTCAGGCTTCACGTCCCAGTTCTGCTTATTAACCAGCTTTACACACCTGAACATTTGGGTGGAAAGGAGGTCAAAATGAGCAATGTTAGCTAACGGTGTGTCTGTTACAAACGCATAGCGTTTTGTTGCATTTTTATCGTCATGTTTTCCTCAACAGAGTGACCCTTGACTGTCATACCAGCATGTCTTAATGTGCTCAGATCATTTCTGCCTCATGTGATTACCGTTAGTCCGTGTCTCCTCAGAGAAAACGGGTGTTCAAGAGGCCTCTTTAATCCTGATCTTACCTCTAGACCAGAAACCTGTCAGTAGGCGCTGCTGTAGCTTTAGCCTCCTTGTGCAGTGGAGGAAAGTTTATTGCTAGGCTAATGCTAGCTCTTTAATCCTCCTGAGTCAGCAGCAGCAGGACTGGGGCAGTCCCAGTTTCAGGCTGCTAATCTCAGTCATCCCTCCGCTTTAGCCACAATAATGTTCAGTTCTGCCGTTGTGTGACAGTCCAGAGCTTGGAAGAAGCACCTTTTTTTTTTGCATAATCTTTTGTATAATATTACAAGAAGTTACAGGTTGTACTTGTCGCTTTATTACAACCAGCCGTCAATATAAGGCCTACTTAAAATTTTACCCTTTAGTACTGATGCAATGATTCTTTCTGAGGACTCTACCAAGGCTCCATGTTTCTTCCAAAACCAACTGGTGGGGTTTGTTTTTTTCAGAACATGCCTGAACCTAGTCACGCCGAGTCCACGCAAAGCCGTATGTTGTGGCTTTCTGCTCTTAATCTCCATCCTCTGACTCTAAAAGCTAAAGAAGCCAGCCAGAGGTCAGGGGTCACCGGCTTGGCTCTGCCTGGAAGCTCTACTTTGTTCTGTCCGTATAATTAACCATTACCTTAACCAGCGCTCATTAGAGGGCTGCAACCATCCAAGCTGTTTATCACGGTGTACTTGCATAAACACGCCTGAATGCTTGTACAACATTCGCATGAGAGAGAGGCCGACCCGCGTGACGACGTCCTTCTTAGTTAAAGATACTCCTAACGGCTTTAGCCTTATGTAAGAAAGAAAATGGGACTCAATGAGTCTTTAAAGGAGCTTTGATTTGAAGACTCCACTGCAAAAAAAATACTGTCCTGAAAGATTTCAAAGAAATTGCAAATGCTGGATTCTCTCATTTTATTTGTGTTTTTAATTGTTTATATGCAGAGCAAATTAAACTTTAGTCTAAAAAAAAATAATCAAAGATGATCGTAAAATAAATGTAATTTAATTCTAGTATTGATTTTACAGATGCAGTCATTTTCTGCTGGTATAGACTTCGGATTATTCTAGTACTTTATCAAAGCAAACAAAAAAAAAACATCAGAAGAATCATTTGTTTTAATACAAGAACTCCATGGCACCAAAGAGCAAAAGAAAGCACTATTATTTATTATTAATGAAAGGTTTTGCACTTTAGTCTTAATTTGTGAATAAAAAACATATAAATCATTTTCTAGAGATTTTTTCGGTTTTGCAAATTAGCTTAAAAATCCATAAAGAACAATGTTTATTCAGACAATTTCTAAAGTGTACTTTATTATTAACTATATTTCTGATTGATGTCTGTGATTGGCTGGCTTTCGTGGCACCGTGTCTGCTCTGTTTCGAGTGCAGAAGAGAGAGAATTTGAATTTTTTTTTATTGTACGTATTTTTGAGGTTCAGTTGCACTTTTCTGTTTCAAGTGCAACTTAACGTTTCAAAATAAAGGGATCTGCAGAATTTAGCAGTAATTTAGATTGACCATTGACCTGCTGCTGAGCTCCTATGAAGTAAACTTTGTAACTTGTGTTATTGTTTAGCAAAAGAGGGCCTGGTTAAAGCCTGGCTGGAAAAAAGATCGTTTTAAGACTTAAAAGCAAACCAAAAACAAGTTACGTAGGCTGTAAATCACACTTTGATCGTGCGACTGTATTAGTTCATAAATAACCTACTCAGAATTTTTGTAGAGGCGTTGGAGCTAAAAAATATGGAACATTTTTAGCAGTTTTAGGTTACTGTCCATTTTAAACACCAGTTTGACTCTATTCAGTTCCAATGCATCACTAAAATGTCAAAGTCACAGGATTATTTTTATTTATTTTAATCAGCTTAAGGGCCTCCTGATCTTTCCTGTCACATTAACACGACAGAAGTGGTTCAACGAAGACATTTTTCTGACTTTGAGACGTCATGTCAACTTTTGAGCTTCTCTGCTTTCGTCATTTATTAACGGAAACTCCACAACTGCTTTAGTGGAGTGTTGCTGCTGACACACAAATATTTCTCTTTCCCAGGCACTGGCTCACCACCTACTTTATCATATGGTACGGTGTTCCCTACATGACGTACGACATCTTCGCCATGTACCTCAGCCACTACTACCGCTACCACGTGAAAGGACATGAGGACTACAAGCAGCACTCCCTGAGGACTGTCAACTCCTTCATCCGCAAAGAGTTCCTGCTAGTGTTGCATCACATCGCCCTGCTCACCATCTTGCTGCCCGTTACGCTGGTGAGCACAGAGATGTTCAGAGATCATAAATGTTTGGGATGATGTTTGAAATGGAGGTTTTAATGTGTGGAAAATCCCAGGATGAAGGTCAAGAATGAAACTCCAGCCTTTTAATACTTTTCTTTCAATGATTGACGGACCGTTTTGCAAAAACAGGGACGGACGTGGAGTAAGAAGGGAAATTTTCCAAGCGAGTACGTGATCATGGTCCTGGGTTGTTTCCAGAAAGGCAGACATTTCTACTAATTGCTAACTGAGTTATTTTGAGGTTTTTCTTTGGTCATTTTGGTCTCCAAGGCAGATATGAGGTCATTTATCTAAAACTGTGATTATTCTTCCAGATCAGCCTTGGGATGGTGCTTTTATTTTTTGCTGAAGCTTTTTGTTTGTTTTGAGACATTCTGTCTCTTCCTTTGTTCTGTTATGGAAGGCGTAATTTGTGGACAGTTGATGAAGATTTTCAACGCTTAGGTTTTGGGTTGGGTTCTGGATTACTGGGAACTTCCGCCACCACTATCCTTGAACATTCCCTGTAGCAACACAGATATTTAGCCATCAGCTCTGTTTGTATTTTGGTTTCTTGTTTTTATGAAAGGTGATTAGCTTCTTTTACTTTGAAGGTTTAAGGTGGATTCAGCAAAAATTAAAAAAATTTTACCTTCCTAGGTTACCAATGTGTCGACCAAGTGGCTCAAACGTAACAACAGAATGACAGAAATCCAGATATGGATAAAGATCCCGGACAAGCCCCCAATTAATGCTTTGCCCTTCTGATTGTCTAGGGCATTTGGTTGAGAATGACATAAAAGTAGTTTTACCCAAACTTTAAACCATCAACAGGAACACCGAAAAAATAAAAACAATTCATTCGTTTACAAAAATGATTTATAAAAACAATAACTTAGATGTGAAGTTAAAAAAAACATCAGGGCAAGCTTAAGGCCATAATTACAAACAAAACACACCTATTCAAATTCACAAACTCTCTTTCCTGAAAATGAAAAAGGAAAATGATGACAAACGTCAACATCCCTAGACTAACAAACGGGAGGAAAACGGTACAAAAGAAAATGGCAGTTCACTTCTACGGCTTCATTTTTACAATGATCCCCCATAACAGTGTTTTTCACTGGTGTGCCGTGGGAAATTGCCCTCATTAACGGATCTATAAACATTTCCCATCTCCAGGATATCAGCTCTGTGTTCATCCAAACAGGCCCTGATAAAACACTGAGAAGTTAGGAATATGAAAGATCAGAAAATACTTTTTTCTTTGTGTTTATTTGATTCTATTAAAAACATTTTGATAAGAATGACGGTACCGCGACTTTGCTGCAGCTAAAGCTGTTTTCTGAAAAGTCCCGCCCCTTTAACTGTCTCCGCCAATCATTCTTGGAGGTTTAATCACACGTCATCAGTCTGACCAATCAGAAGTGGTTAAAGTCTTCACTTCCTTGTTTCGATTCTCCATAAATACCAGCTCGTGTTTAGCGGTGTAGCTTTCCGCGGGATCCAGTATCAGACCGTGGAACAAGTGAACAAAACAATGAAGCTAAGAGACACTAGTCTGTCTGCCATCACTACATCTCCCATGATGCATTGGGTTAAAGTGACAGCGTCTAAGTCTCTCCTCTTAAAAGTCTTGAAACCACGATGAACACACACCAGTTTTTAAATCTTTTAATTTAACTTTTATTACATCTTTTAGAAGAAACAGCTGCAACTTCCAGCTTTTTCTGCCACAATTATCACAAAAATGCATGTGAGATTGAGGAGGGGCTGTAGATCAATACCATTAAGGCCCGTACACACCGGGACGAATATTCGCCAGGCGTTATTCGCCAGCGTTTTTCGCCACGTCTTTTGTGTTCACACCCAGGCGATTTTCGCTGACGATGAGCCGAGCGAACATGCAATTTCATTCCCTGACATTAGATGGCGCTTAATGTAAACAGAAATACTCCTGTACACAAGGTGGCGCTGCGCAAATTTACGCTTCTTAAAGTCGCTTTTCACTCAGAAGAAGAGAGCAAGTATTTACGCGCTTGTCAGAATCATACAAAGAAAACATGAATATTTCAGGCATCAGTAGCTCCAACTGGTACTTGGTAAGGGGATATTTAAGAATGTCCGTCATTATTTCTTCGCGGCAGTGTAGACGCTACTTGGCGTCTATCTTCTTCGCTGATATGTGTGCTCAGCAAGGCAGTTTTGTGTTTGAGCGCCCCCAAGTTGTGTTTTACTGTAACTTCAGAAGCTCCAGACACGTGTGCAAAAGCGCAATTCTCATTGGTCGAATAGATTTCGACGCGACGCGTGACGCTTTGGCGCGTGGCGTTATTTCGCGTCGGTGTGCACACTCACATTGGTGCCCTTTGTTTAGTCACGAGGCGTTAAACGTCGGCGAAAATCGCCGGCGAAATTCGTCCCGGTGTGAACAGGCCTTTAGACCATGAGTTTCTCTTTTTTTTAATTTGTGGATGCTGGTATGCCGTGGGATTTTTGTCAAGGTTAAAGTGTGCCGTGGCTCAAAAAAGGTTGAGAAACACTGCCGTACAACTACCGAACAGAGCAGGTCCCAACACAACACACCACACAATAGTTTGCAGGAGCCACAAAGTGGAGATGAGAGCTGAATTTGGTCCAATCAGCAGGGAAGCCTGAAAGCCATAGACAGAGACAGATTCACTAAGATCCTTAAATTCACAGTAAAGTCCCAGTCTCACACTGAATGTACAGAAGATAAAATAAAGAGAAAAACAAAACTAATGTTACCACTAATGTGACAAACACAAATGCTGACATAGTCTAAAATGGTTGATTATCCTTAATTAACCTGTAATTTACACACCAAGTCATGATAATATTCCCACTAAATATATTGTAGTGTTTCCATTTTCAAAATGAGACCCCCCCCCTCCCCATTATAAATGGGAAAAATACAAACATTCAAGGATAGTCAAACATTGTGTGGGCAACAGTGGAGTTCAAATGATGGCTAATAAGTCGAGTGGTTTTCGAGTCCAGTCCCACGCAAGTAATGCATTAGTACTTTGTGCTCTAATGTTGTGCAGTAGTTTCAAATCAATCTTCGCATAAAGCGACATTATCTCTCAATTGTTGCTTAAGTGGCTGCAGAAAATAGACATGATGTGTGCTGTCATGGATTACCTGCCAAGCAGCAAATATGCTTTCAACATGTGTTAAATTAAATGTTACCTGGAAATCTGGTTAAAAAGGAAGGGTTATTGAAGACGGGTGACCGAACCGTCTCCTCCAGGCATCTGAGGCCCCGCTCCATAAACGCACTGGAAATGAAACCTCAGAGCTGTGGCGCACAAAAGCATTTACATCGCATCATTTAACATGGCTGGCTCCACCTCCTCCACCTCAGAGGGGGTTTTGTGCTCCAGACCATTGCTTCATACTCGGTCTTAACTAAAGCCTAGAAAGTAGCTCTGTTATGTAAAAAATACTTATTTGAATCTTTTAGCTCCTCTTTATCTTAGCAGAGATTTTCCAGCACAGTCGTGTTAAAACAAGAAAACAGGATCTGTTTATTAATGTTTAAATACCGTAGTTAATGTTTGGAAAGAAGAAGAAAAGTTTCTTTCACTGATTTCTCACAGGAGTTTCTGCACAACTGCACACCATCATCACACACAAGTGGAGCTGTGTGTGTGATGATGGTGAAAGCTCATTCTGTGGGGAACCTTCTTGTGGCCTTGCAGACACATATTCAGGTTCTGGGTAATCAGAAAAAGTGTCATCTCAGGGTGGTTTAACTTTAGGACTGTTGCAATGACCAGGACAGGATCAAAAACCTCCAAACTTTTTATTGGCTTTGCTTTCCCATTAAAGCATAACAAAATGTCTGCTTTGGACCGGGCCCACCGAACGCTATTAAACATGAAATGAATAAAGCTGGACTTGAAGTTTAGTCATGAAATTTGGACTTAAAATCTTCTGAAACGTTTATTGGAAGAAGGTTGTCAGTCCAGACACCTGGCCTGGATAATTGAGAAGCTGACATGAACAAAGTTCGCATTCTCCTTAAAGTAGCTTCACCTTACAGAAAAATCTCAGCAGAATGGTGTTAGAACTAAAGTACCCGTGGATTTAATCTTTTTACGTACCTTGTTTTTCAGCAGTTTATGTTGAGACTGAAATCTGTCAAACTCCCAATAATAATCCTCAAAATATAGACTTTGTTCCAGAATTATAGAAACTCTTGACCTTCAGAGTGTGTCCTATTGAGGTGACTTCACTCGCTGTCAAAACTCTACACCAACGTATTTGTGCGTTTGAAAACTTGTAAATCGTTGACTTACGTCTCCAACCAAATAAGGTGAATTTAGACGCCATTTATCCGTGATACGCATACTGCCATATTGGGAGTCATCTTGAATTCTCTGGCAGCTGCTCGATTCCCATGTTCCCCCGCGTTGCTGATAGCTTGCAGTTTAAGGGTGTTTCTTTGCATTTTCAGGGTTACCAAAACGATGTTGTCCTGCATAACTGACATACCTGCACTTTTGTACTATTCGGGGGGGGGGGTCCTTCTTTCACGTCCTCACTTCCCTCCATACCGTTCTCATGCTGTCCTCTCCTACGTCCTCTTTACCGAAGTCACGCAACGACAGTTTAGGCGCACCGCACCATAGGGCGCCCCATACATTCTGGAGAAAAAATGTATGACTTAAGTGTGCCTTATGGTCGTAGAAATACAGTAATTTTATCGATGTATCTGGTAAGTTTATAACTTGAAAAACTTGCCTACAGAAAAATGGTCATGAATAAATGAGGATTACCAAGAACAAAAGTTATCGTAGCGCAAATGGTTCTTCTGACCCATAGAATGACTTGTTTCTCTTTCGGCTTTTCCCATCAGGGGTCGCCACAGCGAACAAGTCGCATGGTAAATTTGGCAATGTTTTACGCCGGATGCCCTTCCTGACGCAACCCTCTCAAAGCAACCGGGCTTGGAACCGGCACAGAGGTAGAGAAGGGAACAGGGAGCAGCCCGGAGACGAACCCTGGTTTCACGGACGGAAGGCGCCGCAAACCAGCACGAGCTAAACCGGCTGACCCATAGAATGACTAACAGCTGTTTATTTCTCTATAGAAGTCTATGGGATTTTGGCTTCTTGGTGCCAACAGGTACTTTCATGTTTTGAATGCTAGGGGGGACGGATCACTCAGTCCAGTTCTTACACTCAACAGTTCTTTTTAGACACATCATATTGCATTTGGACCCAAATAGGAGGCCTTTTCCTAAAGTCAGACTCTGAACTCAGCGGTCTTAAACTCTTCTATAATTTTTATGGGCTGCTGTTTTTAAGGCTGCTGGTGGGGATTTGAAGAACCGTCTGGTGTTTTGTGTGATTTCAGCTACGATGTCTTTTCTTTTTTGTGCTTCATCTATTCATTACAACTTTCTTTGATTCTGAAAGTGTTGAACAGGAAGAAAACAGTTTTTTTAAGCAGAGCAGTAGGCTTTTAGTCCCTTACTGTTTTCACTTCAGTCAGTTCAGGTCATCCTATCCTAGTGTAGTGAACTAGGTGCAGTACAAAGCCAGGCCTTTGTTTGCAGTTGCAGTCAGCGGCTACATGAGATCACATTACTCTACATTATTCAGCTCCAGCTGCAGTTATCCTTTCCAAACTTAACCCCCCCCCCTTCCTTTGTTTCTGCTTTTGTTCCCTTTATGCCAGTTTGGCTTCCCTGCATAAAACATGGGCACCAAACATGTGGCAACAGGAAAAACCCCAACCTTTACCAATATTAGTCGTAGTAAAGAAACAAAGAGTGCATTAACACCCCGCTCCAACAGAGCCATTTTAAGCAGTTGCTGCAGCTTTGCTGCTCTTGTTTAAACAAGTCAATATTCATTCAATGAAAAGACGTTCATGAGCTAAAGGAACGACAGATTTAAGAAGAAAGGTGCAGCTTTTCCTGCAGTCAGTGAAAGGCCCATCACAGGTGGGCGGAGCTTATTGAGCCGATCAGGTGTTAACTTTTTCAGTCTCTGTTGATGTTACTCTGCCTTTTTATGTTGATCTTTGTTTAAAATTTAAAAGTTAACAAACAAAATTAAAACCCAGTTCTGGATTTTTCCAATACCCAATAGATAATTGTCAAACACCTTTGATTACTAATGTGTTGACTTTTTTTATTTTTTTATTTAAAGAAAAAGCTTCAAGTAAAAAAGTTTATATAAAATGATGTTTTTAAAGATAAGAGTTAGATACTCATTAAGGCAGTTAAAATTGACACAAACTTAGTTGAATTCATTTAAAGCTCAAAGTTGGCTGATTTATAACTTGATTTATATAATAAAAAAGACACAAAAAACATTTTTTTTGTTTCTTTCTATTGAGCCTAGATTTTATAACTGTAATCACTTTGGGGGGGTTTTAATGTACGTTTTCTGTCAAATTTTTTTCGCTAATAAATTATTAGCTTGCCGTTTTCACTTTAGCTACGCGTTGTTGCTGAAGTCCTGCAACTTTCCACAGGCAGGTATGTGTCTCATTACAGACCTCATTACGCAAAAGTTCATGTGTACGAAGCAGGCCCACTAGTGGTTACTCGTTGAACTGACTTAGCTACAGTCAAACAAGTTTTAAGTGCTGATATCAAGCAAAATCCACGTTTTTGAGCTTTTAAGTGTATTATAATGTTCAGTCCTCACAAAAAACAACCCCAAAGCGACATTTGGATCCATTCCCATTTTCTCTGAGTATTCCTCTAAAAACCTGCTCTCTGAGCACCAGCCCCTCCCAATCCACGAAAACGAGCGGGTTCTCACATTGTGACATCATAAAGTGAGGAACAGCCCCTTCCAAGAGTGGCCTGTGCTGCCAGCACCGCCCCCAGGCTAACAGACACACCCGCTTTCTCCGTGCAGCTAGCAGTGATCGGATAAATGTTTTCCTTTTATAAGCACAATACGCACATCCATATTTGCAAAAGTTCGGATGTTGTTTGTTTTCATGGAGGAAACGCAGACACATTGCAAAGGCCGACAATGGGTTGACGTCATGAAATGGGCGGCACCCACAAGGAATAAAGAGCGAGGCCTCAAAGATAGTCGTCTTACTTCCAGGTAGAACAATTAGCAGCATAAATAACTATTTTATTTAAAAAATGATTTAGTGTGCTAAAGGTAATTATATTATCATATAAATGGATATAGTTTACTCTGAAAGGCTTACGAAAAGCACAATATAGGCCCTTTAAGCCAATTCTGAAGGTTTTACCTTAATTTTTTTTTCCTTTCAAAATGTTCCATAACTACTCTAAAAGAAAGACCTAATGTGAACGACTTGATTTGGTTTGACTGTCCGACTTGTTATTGTGGTAACTTGTAAACCGAGCCTTGAACACGTCCGCATTTTCTTACATTCTGTTAATAAGTAGTAGCCCAAAGGAAAGCTGAAGTGGTGGATTCTCCAGCTCCGGATCGGTGCATGACTAAACTGTAGAGAGAAATTTGCCCTTGAGAAACAATTCTGGCTCCTGTCCAGAAAAATGATGCCTTCAGGCGCTTGTTGCATACATATTTCCAGCCAAGTCCTTCAAATTGAACTCCTTAAAGAAATGCAGATCATTTCTGACACTTGAATTTGGAGGAATGCAAGTTTTAATGGCAGCGCTGTCTTCAGTCTTGTTTTAACAAAGTAAAACAAAAAATCCATGACGACCACATTTTTGCACTTTGTATTTAGTAAATAAAGTTGAGATGTTTCTCATTGTGTCGTGGAAGAACTAAACCCTGAAAGGCAGCTTCAGTAAGCTGGTGTTTATGGTTTCAGGGGGTAAATATGGGTGATGTATTTCAGTAGTCACACACACTAGTGTGTTCGGGAAGCAGCACTGCTCTAAAGTTTAGTCTGTCTTGTTTCTATCCTGGTTTAATGGCAGATGGCAAAGCTGTGTTTGAATAACCTGATGCTTTATTTATCTCCCCCTGACAGCTCTTGTCCTCTGCTTTGAGCCTCCATTCATCCACACTGACTCACCTGTTCTAAGGTGGCGTAGCTCACCACTCAGCGCCGCATCGCTGGTCAATATTTGAAAGCTTCATCTATTACTTATGCAAACGACATCAACCCCCCCAACACCACCGACCTCCGTCCTCTTTTCCTTTTTATTAAATAGTGTTAGACTGACATGTCCACTCTTTTATTTTATGTCTCTTTTACTGTAAACATGCTTTTTACATTTATGTTACAAAGTGTTTATTGAAATCTCAAACACTAAACTAAAATGATCAATTCTAGCATTTATAAATCAGGTTTTTCTGGGCTAATGCTGCCAAATATTTGGATTTTTGTTTTCTTTAGTCACTGTAGCGTAGACGGCCTCTGTTGTAACATAGTCCGAAAGAATACTTTATTCTGATTGGCTGCAGGGTCTCCATTAAAAAGTGATAATGGACACATAAAGAAGTTCCGGTCACGTAGTCCCAATGTTGTATATTAACCCGCGGGCCTAAACGCCATTTGGTAACTGGAACAACAGAAACTTGGAACATAGGTGGACAGGCGTCATATCCGTTGATTGTAAAGGAAACTGGACTGAGGCGAGTGTGACGTCACCCATTGAACACGGTTCACTCCGTCTCAAACCAAATAAAGCCAAATCAGACACCATTTTTCTTTTTTTTTTTTTTTTTTTTTTTTTAACTTGTCCTGTCCAACAGCTAGGCAAACAGATGAGAGCTGAGGGCCTCTTGTGTTGGACATATTTTATTTTAACAAGAGGGGTTATTCATCTTCAGACAAACCAAAGGTATGTCTGAATAAACCCCTTTTGTAATTGAGGCCAAAATTTATTAATTTCAATCATGTTTGAAAATCTTTGGTGTTGGACCGGACGGAAAAGGAAAGAGGGGAAGAAGAGAGAGGGACGTTAGAGAGAGGGGGGGGTAGGAGGGTGATAATAGGAGGGGAAGGGGGGTAAGACCATGAAGCAGCATAGAGCAGACAGGTTTACTGGTTGTTTATCGTTACGGTACGGTTCAAATGTAGTACAAAAAGGGCGGGGCCTGTTCACACACACTCAAATATTATCAACACACCTGCTAGCCGCAAAAATGTCCACATGTCAACATGCACACAAAACGGATAGTGTTCACGAACGCATACCTATGCCTTTAAACCAACTAGTGTGAAATCTTTCATTCATTCAATCATGCAAACTATTAGTGCAAAG
Source organism: Oryzias latipes (assembly GCF_053564925.1). Classification (NCBI taxonomy): domain Eukaryota; kingdom Metazoa; phylum Chordata; class Actinopteri; order Beloniformes; family Adrianichthyidae; genus Oryzias; species Oryzias latipes. The sequence goes on from NC_136250.1 coordinate 28,053,213, forward strand.
GTGAGCTAACACCTGTGCTCAGGTGAGTGTTTATGTTCTTCTAAAATGGATGGTGGAATGTGAAAAGAAGGAGGAGGAGCGCCCAGACACCATTTTTCTGCCACATGGATGAACTACTGTCACCACTCTGGCCAATCAGGAGTGAGCTTGTTGGAAGTCCACACCGCTACCACTTGAAAGCGTGCAACACAACATCTGTCAAATGTTTTAAACAATGGATGTGGGGGCCAGCAGGCTCCACCTACTTTCACTTGAGGCATCTGATTGGCCAGTTTAAAGGATGAATAACGGGCAACAAATAAATAATATCACTAAAAAATACAATGATCAAGAACACGATAAAAAAGGTATCATATCAAGAATGGTTCTCCTGACCAATAGAATGACTAACAGCTGTTTATTTCTCTATAGAAGTCTATGGGATTTTGGCTTCTGGGAGCCACTTCCTGTTTTGAACGCCGGGGGGAGGAGTCACTTAGTCCAGTTCTTTTTATACTGTCGATGGTTATATCACAACAGTAGACAGGATCTCTGTCACATTTTATCATCAACATTTGAAATTGTTTGTCGCTCGTCTTTCTGTCTTGCTAAATAATTTTACTTTTAAGTATTAAAAGAAATAGTTTGGTGGTTGACACACATTTGATTTGAAATGGTTTATTTCAAGCAATTAAGTAGAAATAATACACAATAGCAATATAATCATCAGTTATACATTCATACAGTAACTAATCAAACTTAGGATAATTAGACATATTAATAAATATTGCTTGAAAGGGAGTGGAAGGAAGCAAACTTATATAATCCCACCCCGTTATACTGTAACCATTTTATTACATGATTTATCAATATCCGGTTCCCGGTTTTTATCAGACAGAATTAAAAATCATAAGATATTGATAAAGCACATGACAAAGATGAATTACTTAAGTATTCTGTCAAAAATAACTATTTTAGAAATAAACATGGCAAATGCAGATCAGTCATCTGAGATATATGCAGATTATGTTACTTATAAAAGCCATTCATATGAATAAAACATAATACTATATCAGTAAAGTACACAACACTGTTTCAGGAAATTTCATAGCAAAATTTCATCAAGTATCAAAAGTTGAAAACATGTGCAAAATTATGCTACATCAGGAAAGATTTTTGAATCAATTTATCAATTTTTGGAGAAAGTGAAGTAATATCATTAAAAGTGATCAAAGTTAATGGTGGATATTTCTTCAATAAAAATGATGAAGCACTTTCCATCTGAAGTGATGCTTTGTCATGTTTAGCAAATAAACCACTTTCCTGTGATGCATAGTCCTCGTACATCAGCTGCAGCAGAGCGACGTTGGTAACCATGGTATACGTAGGATAATGCCCTTCAGGGTGTCTATCATCAGAAATTAGAGACTTTGTCACGTCGGACAGTTTACACCTCTGTGTTGTCCGTTAAATTCTGATAATGGACACCTGGAAGGCCATTATCCTTTATGTATAGATGTGGTTTGTTGTACAAGCTGACGGCTGCAGCCGACTGGACTTTTTTCCCTTTTTTTATTTAATTATACAAGGTTCGGTTCAAACTCCAACAGCATTTAAAGTTATCTGTTTATTTAGTGGCTCTGTTGGCAGTGAGCAGGTCGACCTATGATCAAAGGGTCGGTGGCTCGATCCCCACTTCACCCCCAGTCAATTGTCGTTGTGTCCTTGGGCAAGACACTTCACCCTCCTTGCCTCCAGTGTGGCTCCACTGGTGTGTGAATGTGCATGAATGTCCCGGTGATGGTCAGAGGGGCTGTAGGCGCGAACTGGCAGCTACATCAGTAGTTACCACCACCAAGTATGAATGAATAATGGATGCATGTTATAGGGGCTTTGAGTGTCTGGAAAAGCGCAGATACATCTAATCCATTAATTAATTACAGTTTTTTGTTGTATTTTTGGTGCAACTTCAAAGTTTTCTAATGGCAAAATTAATTTACATTTAGGAAACACAATTGAAGCAACAACAACAACAAAAATCAAAATTTATACTGTTCTGTTTTTAATGTTAAAATGGGAAATTGCTATAAAACATAAATAGTTCAGTTTCGGTAATTTTTGCACTCTGCAGGGCGGCTGATGGGTACCTGGGGTGTGATGTGGCTGTTTCTGTCTAGTTGTCATATTTATACATCGTACTACAGTATATATAACTTTCAAATTTTTTAATCTTTCTTTGAATCTGCTGTTATCCCCCGAAGCTACATCCGCTCTGTTTATGGGGCGCGGCTAGCTGCTCATCCTGTTCCAACCACAGCATTTGCAAAGGGAACCCGCAATCCTTGCAGCAATATCTGAATTGGACCAGTCCGTCGGCCAATCCCCATCTCTGATTGGTTCAGACCAGGATATGAGCTTAATGTGTGTCTCTTGTTGAACCACAGGAAGACGATGTGAGAGATGTTTGTTTTATACCTCACATGCCTCTGCATTTCGATGCATCCTGACTTTTTATTGGTCGCATCATTGAGAAATGAGGTCGCGTCCCTTTTAAGCGTGTGAGTTTATAGGTGGAACGGTTCTCTGTTTAAATCTGTTTAAAAATTTCTACTGTATCAGAAAATTATGAAGGCTTTGACCGAGAACTGCTGTTTTGTGTCTAATTGGACCAATCCGTGTTCTGACATCTGCAAATTCACTTCCCCAAACTTATTATCAATGGTGACGGCAGAGGACGGTAGTGAAGATAAAGTGACCTTTGTTGGGGAGTTGCTTTAGTCATAACTACGTTAGAGCTGGTGTGTTTGATGTGGGATTTCCGGTGAAGTCCGCCGTCCATCGGTCCCAAAAATGTAGTAAACGTGAAACATGAACTAAGAACGGAACGCGATGTTCTCCCTTCAAGGCTCTCGGCCCGTTTCCACAGAAAGTGTCCTTGAGAGTCAGCTGTGTTTGTTCCCATGCTACTGTTTGTTTGCTCAGCCTGTGTGTGTTCTCTGTCTGCTCCTCAGTTCTTCAGAAAGGACATGGGGGACTTCTTCATTGGCTGCCTGTTTCTAACGGAGCTCAGCACTCCCTTCGTCTCCATGGGGAAGATACTTATTCAGGTGAGTTGTTTCAAACAAACACATGGATGCTTACTTTTGTGTTGGGGTGGCATGCTTAACTTTTAGTTTCATCGTCTAAGCTTCAAAAGCCACGAAACACAAAAGCACTTCATTGTAAGTTCATTACAAAAGAGTAATATTATTTATTCTAAACATCTGAGCCCAAATGATCCAAAAGCTTGTCTAACATTTTTTTAAATAAAGTTTTTACATTTTATAGTCAGTCCCCATACCTCCAGATAAAGAACCTTTTTCCTCCTGTTTTCTCCTGGAAATCGCAGTGATACTCAGAACTCTGTGTCATCAAAACCTGAGAATCTCTATTTCAGTTGAGAGCTCCTATCAATAATTAAGGCGCATGGCTCAACCAAAAAACATAAACATCCGTCAGCACCATTCAGCAAAGAAACTGTGGCGACGTCTCTGCAGCCACTGTCCATCTATCCAGAACCGCCCCGCACATCCAGAACCTCTCTGTAGATGAACCTATATGAGGAACCTGCCCTGGGACCTTGTGTTAAATCGGTGGAGCGTAGGCTTTCAGGTCTGTGCTGACATCTGGTGTCTACAGACAAAAACCAATGAAAGCTCCAACAGATCTGCCAAATTCTAATATCAATGTCAAATGGACCCAAAATACCCTCCCTTTGCTTCATATATTCACCCAAATGAAAGGTTTCTGAGAATATTCTGAACAATTTGATCATTTAAATAGTTCTTCAAGGAATTTTACAGCTCTCCTGTAAAAAATAAAACTTTTTAGACTCTTAAAAATAATCAATTTCGTTTTTCCCCCTCTTTTTAACAGGATTTTTGTAATCCATTATAAAATATGAAAGCAACACGTCATTTTGCAGCCCTTTGTGTGAGATTTGTGTTTCATGTTAGTGCAAAGCCGATGCGTAAAGACGCTTTTCTCTGAGTCAGAATCAGCCGATTCACAATTTATCTGCTTCCAGCAACATCTTCAGGGTGAAAGGGGTTGACTCTCATGTAATTCAAACGGTTTAGTCTTAAAAATGGGCACAAGTGTAATGAAAAAGTTAAGGTTGTTGTTTACCTGGTGAAAAGGTTTGTAATGAAAGTCATTTCCAAAAGGTCGTTCAGGTTTGATTTTAAAACCTGGTTTTATTATTTAACTTTTAAACAGAGCGCATCTGTGAATTGGCTTCAACAATCAGTTAAAATAGCGCAGCTATTAATTCGATCAAATTGTTTACTAGAAACTAGTCATGCGAGAAAGTTGGGAGACGGTAGCGTTCGTTCTTCTAGAAGTCTTTTTGATTATGTATGATCCACGTGTACATGAAAAATTCTTAAAAAATAGAAGTGATTGTCTCCAAAGTCTTTGTTGTAGTACAGCAGCTAGGTAATCATGATTGAAAAACAATGACTTTCTTAAATAACCGTTTTTGGAGCATGATTGTAATGAGGAATTTTCATGATTAGATCAATGTAACAATTTATTAGTTTTGGTTGTTTTTGAAACATTTTGGATTTTCTTTTTGAGAACACAAAAATCCCCGGCGGCCGCGTCGCAAATGAATACAATGGAAATTAATAATTACAACGCAGTATTCTTTATTAACAAATAAGAGTAACAACTAACTACCTAACTAATTAACTAACTTTATACGTGTTGTAGAATGTGTGTAGGAGGACAGAGTAGCATGAGTGTTGGGATTGCGCGTTCATGTTTGGTGTTACGGAGGGAAGGAGAACAGTAAAAAATGTTTCCCCCAGAAGAACAGTGATTGATTCTTTATTATTTTACTTTGCTTTATTATTAACCCACTCTGGAGTAGAGCTGTGACGGTGTGGGATTTTTGATCACCGCGGCGATGAAGCAGCAGGAGTCGCGGTGTCGGGACGCTTGCTCAAGGCGCTAAGGCTTCACAGACTTTTACTAGGACATTTGCTTGAAAAACATAGCACAGATCAAAAACAATAATAATTAAAAAAAATCTTCTCACTGATGAGGAGACGACATCTGATTTTGATGGCGTCAGCAACCAGGTGACTTCTGATCATGTGATCGGATCAGAACATCTCTAGTTTTTATCAACAATTGCGGTATTTATCGTCTTGGTTTCTCTGATTCTCTTATCGTTGCTGTAAGAACCTCGTAGTCGATTCAGTTCTGATCCAGTTTGTGTTTCTCTTCTCTTCATTGTGTGTCCTTCAGCTCAGCCTCCAGGACTGCTGGCTGCACAAGGCCAACGGCGGCATGGTGCTCTTCACCTTCTTCATGTGCCGCATCGCCCTCTTCCCCTACATGTACTGGATGTACGGCCGCCACTACGGCATCCCCCTGTACAGCGTGCCCTTCCACCTGCCGCTCTCCACCAACCTTGGCAACTCCTGCATCCTGGCGCCGCAGGTGTACTGGTTCGTGCTGCTCTGCCGAAAGGGCTACCGTCTGTACCGGAGGAGCCGCGGTGCGCCGTCGCCCGTGGCGACGGCCCCCGCGGCCGACGCCGGCAAGGATGATTGATGAGGAGGTCACGGCTGCTCGCTCAGGCCGCACACTCCGCTACTAATTCAACCCCACCACGGTACTGTCCACCACCGAGACTACCTGCTCCTCTTCCACCGGGCGTTTCCGCACACTCTAACTCCTCTGTTACAGATCTGCTGCCTACGTGGACTTCTCCACTGATCGTATGCTTCTACTGAACTCCAGCCATTTGTGTTTCTCTCTGGATTTGACTCTGGTCTGGATCTCCTGCATCCACAGGACTGACGGACGGTTCTGCTTGTGGACAAAACGTCCCGAAACCTAAAAAAAAACAAAAAAGAAAACAAAAAAAAAGGAGAGAGGAGCTGCGGTGGAGCCTCCATCTGTAGCTCCCACTGTGTTTACAGCTGCTGCTGGTTGGAGACGGTCTGTCACAGTGACTCACACTCGTTGGTTTTGGTCAAACCCCTCCATCGCTCCCCCTGTTGTTTGCTTTGCGCGTCGGCGGAAGGCTTGGAAAATGTGGTGCATTTTTAGCGTGAAAAAGAAAAAGCAATACACCTGAACCCCACCCGACGCGACGGCCTGAATATTCTCCCCTTTTCTCTGGCTTTCGTGACAAATTGCATCCATTTCCTCCTTTCTTTAATTAGCTTCCTTCAACTGGATTGTTTTGGTTTGACTTGCTGGAGTTCTAGTTGAACTGAAACTGACTGAAAAATGAATTGCGATCTTTTCTTCTCGGCGTGTTTTGGGTCGTTTGTGTTCTTCTCTGGCGGCCGACAGCAGCTGGGGGGGGCGGGATTTAAAGACAAACGTGGGCGGTTCCCAGCTGACACTCAGGGCCAGGTCAGAGCAATAAGCAGAAAAGGTCGACATTTCAAATCTAAACCACAAAAATGATGAATAGCTTCTAGAAGGAGGCCGATTTCCTGCCTTTGCAGGAAATTTAGTTGGTCGTTTGTTTTTTTCTTTTGCAATCCACAATTTAATGTGCACCTTAATCAGGTGCTGGATTAAGCACTTAACACACCAGGCTGTGTGCAGTTTTTGCAGCTTTTAGAGATTGAAATGATCATTGAGTTTGGTTATAAATATAGTTTTAAGCTCATATATATATATATATATACACATATATATATGTATGTGTATATATATATATATATATATATGTGTATATATATATATATATGTATATGTACGTATATATATATATATATATATATATATATATGTGTATATATATATGTGTATATATATATATATGTATATGTACGTATATATATATATATATATATATATATATATATATATATATATATATATATATATATATATATGTACGTATATATATATATGTATATGTATATATATATATGTATATATGTATATATATATATGTACGTATATATATATATATCTAAGAGGAAAGGTAGAATAAAACTTTCCATTTGCAGGTCAAAGTTTATCGACATTTCATTCTTCATGTCATCTTTATATCAAAGAAATACATAATTGTTCTAGTTTTCTACTTAATTTAGTTGATTTCAAAGTTTTTCTTAATGATTCAGGCTCCGCGTGTTGACGACCTTCGTTTCGGTTTGTTTGTTTGCGTTTTGTGAATTGAATCTATGCAAAACCGGCTGAGGTTGCGTGGCGACTGCGACGCAACCTCACACGTTTGCCTCTTTCCTTCTCCATCTTAACCCTTTTTTTGTGTGTGTGTGTTTGTTTGTTTTGAAAACTCCTGATTCATCGATATCTAAAAGGTCTCAACGCTATAAATTTATTTTTGTAGTGCTCAAAGAAAAGTTTATAAACACCAAAATCTGCCCCCACCCCCCCAAAAATATCTACTCAACTACTGGAATTGTTATGGTTGGATTCCACAAAAGCTAATCTGTTGCCATGGTAACAAAAAAACTCCCTTTCACCCTGCTTACTCAACATGCAGTGGTTTCTGTTTGTTCTCTTTGCTGATTGGTCGGTGTAGGTTTGACAGACAGTTTGTAGCTTTTTCGGTAAAAGCTCCTCCCTGACGTCCTCATAAGCTAACGGACCGAGCAGATTTGTAGCAGGAAAGCCGCTGAGCCGAGCGTTTGTCTCATTGCTTTAGGATCATCCTACTGATACTCATTTACTACTTAATGGGATCAAATTGGTAGGTCACAAGTGAAACACTGTAACTGTTGTTTTTGTTTCTTTTATTACATTTTGGTGATGTATGGCGCTGGGCCTCCAGACGGGGGCGTATCAGAGCAGAAGTGTGAGTCGGAGTAGCTGAAGGACGGCCGGTCGCAAATGTTGTAATTTTTTTATTTTTTTTTCCAGCAGAAACAGCGTTCCGGTTTTTTTAAGCTTATTTATGGTTTCTTCGAATTTCCCGCACTCGCTGCAGCTCAAGTCAGACAGCAGCTCAATGTTGGCGTTACATTCAACAATAAAAAGCCACCGTCATTCCGTTCTGTTGGCCAGTTTTTTCCCCTCACTTCTCCATCCTTGGTGTTCCCAGCATCCCTCCCAGGTTCTTCCCTGTCTGCCGGGTGATGCAGGGATTCAGAGGATCCAACGTCTTCAGGGTTGGATCTCACCTGATGCCAAAGTCAGAAACAGTCGACAACTGTCACAGTCGGACGATTCTCGCTTCCTGTTTCTATAGAAAATCCTAAAGACATAAATGCAATCAAAGTTAAAAAGGTCTCTCAGCCTGAGGGCAGCAAACAACTCGAGCCTCTAAATTCAGATTCAATCCAGCTCACACGATGAGGAGGAAAGTCTGAAATTAGAAATTCAGCTTGAAATAACATGGAGAGAACATCTAGTCTGGACGCCTCCATTGGGGGGGGGGGGGGGGGGGGGGGGTTCCGGGCATGTCCCACTGGGCAGGGGCCCCGGGGAAGACCCAAAACGAGCTGGAGAGACTACGTCTCTAGGCCTGGGAACGCCTCGGGGTCCCCCCAGAGGGGCTGGGGGAGGTGGCCGGGCAGAGGGAAGTCTGCTTAGACCCGGTCCCGAATGGAACTCAAAATAAAAAGTCTAGAATAAAATAAAAGCTGTTTTTAATGAACGCTATAAATTTAATGAAAGAGAGACCTGCTCGTCTCCAAACAGGTTTTGGTGAAGTCGTTCTAACTTGGTACAGTCCTGGCACAGTTCCAGTCAAATCCGACTTCAGCCTCCGCTCCAACTGAAAGCGACTGGTGTGCGATCAGGCTGCTTCACCCCGTTTAGATCCCGAGATGATCTCCAACGTCTTCAAGGAGACGTCAAATCGTCAAATCCAGAGCTGGAGGCGCTTTCAGTGAGAAAAAAAGTGGATTCAAGTTCTTCCGGGTCAGGAAATCTTTTTGGTATGGAAACGTTATCACTAACTCAGATATTTTCTCCTAATCTCAAAAATCATCCCGAGCTGCTCAGTGAAATACAATCCTGAAGATGAACACATCACCTCACTTTCTAAAAGACCAAAACCGGAGCTTAGATGTTATAGTTCCTGTTTGTATTTGAACTCATTCTGATCTGAGGAGGGTCAGGGTAACATGCTTCATTGTAGCATCATAACATGTAGACTGGACGTCTGACTGTTTGGGCTGGATTTACTCAGAAGTAGGGAACAAAACACCAAATTTAAACAAGTTTGGTGAATCAGAAAGGTCAAAAAATTCAGCTTTTTCCTGGAAAACTCCAGGTTTAAAACGCTTTTTTTTCTTGGTTTTAAATAATCTTTTTTTTTTAATTGTTGTGTTTTGTTTGCACATGATTTCAGTTCTTTTTATTACTTAAAAATTGTGAAAATGCCTCCTTTAGGTCAAACAGAAAAGTTCCTTTTAAAGTCTTAACTGAAGGAATGTGTGGTTCTGGCTTTAGCTGTAAACTTATGTTACATTCCTCTTTCAATTTATCACATTTGTCTGTTGATTTTAAAAAAAAACTTGTTTTCTATTCAATTCTTAACTTTATTTAAATAGCGTTTTCACTTCATTTTAAGTTTTCTTTAAGACAAACGCGTGTAACACAAGAAAAAAAAAACAGAAGAAACAAACGGGGCATATTTCATATTCAAAGAATGAGGGTTTAATCACTTCCACCCGTAAATGTTACCTCCACCCGCTTGTCCTGTTCTCACTGGATGATTATTTAAGGAACCTAGAATTCTAAAAGCATGTAATCGCTATTCAGTCACTTCCTAACGAGCAAATCAGCTCTGAAATCTGCCAGAAGCCGAACACTCGTGTCTCGGGGTTACTTCAGATTTTTGTGTTTAAATAATACACCCTAACTTTTAAGGATTGGTCCACCAAAGACTTTCACACCCATAGCAACAAAAATATGAAAAGGATTTGGTTACTTTTTTACGTAAAGACTTGAGACACAAATAGCTAATAAATAAATGTGTGCTTGTTAGATTCTATCTTCTAAAAAAGTCAAACATAAGCGAATACATTTTATAGGGTTCCATCTACAGGAAAAGATTATTTGATTGATAGGGGACTGAAATAATTGACTTGTCGTTTTCTTCTAGAGGAAAACTTCTGGTTTCAGAAGTTTACCAAATATGTCTTCTCTGATGAGGAGGCTTTAATTGTCCTCCAAAAATAGACTTTCCTTCCAAAAATGGAACCATAAACTCATTTTCCAAAAGGATCATCTTTGATCAAACTGTCTAACAAACACACATTTTATTTGCTTTGCTAAATTTTTCATTTTAACATTTCAAGCTGATTTTTTTTTTAAACAAAAACAAAAGTCAGAAAACTAAAGCGTGGATGCTAGCTAACCGTGAAAACCGTAACGTAGTCAACAAAATGCTAACATTTAGCACATTTATATCAAAATTGGTGCGGCGATTACTTCCGGATCACATCAACCTCCCGCCCCCATGTTTGCGAGTGTGTTGCCTGTTTAATGCTAACACGAGTTAGCATGATTAGCACCTGTAATGTGGTTTTGGTTTGTGCTGACTATCCGAAATATTTTTTTTTTACTAATTTGTGTTTTTTGTGTGCATGGAATTCATATCGAGATCCAAGGAGAGATGAATGGTGGTCGTTCTGGGGCTAAATTGCTAAACATCAGTATGCCAATATTCTATGGTGGCATCAACGTTGGCATCAGTGTTAGCATTGATGTTGGTATCAACAAAATCAATGTAACCTTCAAATTGGTATCCGCGTTAACATTAGTGTCAACTATAGTCAACTTCAACGTTAACATCAATGTTAGCATTAACGTTAGCATAAATATTGGTGTCAAATTTAGCATAAATGTTGGCATTATTGTTAGCATTAATATTGGCAATCAAGTTACCATCAACGTTAGCATCAATGTTGGCATGAACGTTAGCATAAATATTGGCATAAACGTTACAATCAAAGTTAGCATCAATGTTGGCATTAACGTTAGCATAACTATTGGCATCAACGTTAGCATAAATATTGGCATCAACGTTACCATCAAAGTTAGCATCAATGTTGGCATTAACGTTAGCATAACTATTGGCATCAACGTTAGCATCAATGTTGGCATTAACGTTAGCATAAAATTTGCATCAACATTAGCATCAATGTTGGCATTAACGTTAGCATCAATGTTGGCATTAACGTTAGCATCAATGTTGGCATTAAAGTTAGCATAAATACTGGCATCAGCGTTAGCATAAATATTGGCATCAATGTTAGCATCACTTTTTGGAAACTAAGTAAGTAAAGCTAAAGTCAGGTAGCCGTTTTGTGTTCTTTTGTTTAATTTTATGCTTTCACACTCCCCGTTTTGTTTTGTTTTTCTCATTTTTATACCACACACTGGAGATAGCGTAGATTTGCACCTAATTTTTCAACGGTGTGACTCTTTCATTGTAGATTTAGTGAAGGAAAGATGTCAACTGCATCTTCTGGTGGATTTAGAACGGAGTGTACTGCAGATTCTGGACGGGCTTCTGTTCCAAAAGCTGATGCTGGGACTGGTTTTGATCTCCGGACAGTGAACCAAACTTGGTCTCCAGTGCCTTGTGAAAAAAATCTCTATATGATATCCTCAGAAGTGAGCGTGAAAGAGCTAAGTCGGCAGGCAGTGTTTACAGGTTGTGGCTGTAGTTACTGTTCTCAATATCTGGTGTTTTTTTGCAGAGTTTCGGGAATTCTTCAGCACTTTGTTATGAAGGTCAATCAGAGCATTTTCATTCATCACATTTGATTCTGTACATGACGACGCTGTCAAAACATAACATCTGTACAGGTACTTTTTCCAATTTGGGATCAGTTTGCTGCAGTAAATGTACTTTGACATACTTTGAAACCATTTCAATCATAAATATGACACAGACGGCGCCTCAGTTCTGTTTTGTAAATGTTGACTCTTGATGCGTTGAATGCAGCCCCTTCACAACCTTTAACACTTCCTGCCCCACTTATTTTTGATAACATTCTACTTTTTCATACATTTGATGCATTTGTCCTTTTTTTTTTTTGTAGTGTGATCTTTTCTGGAAGAAAGTTTCCTCCTTAAAGGAAGCTGTTTGATGACATCAGATGAGTTATGTACTGTAGCTGCAACTTGTGAATAAAGAAAAAAAAAAACCCTTTAAATTTCAATAAACTTGATCTGATTGTTTTACACATGTATCTGGTTCATTTACATTCCCTGGTTAAATTGGATTTTGCCAATTTCTGATCCAAAATCCAATTTTAGCGAACATTTACCTCCAAGAACCTTTCAGAATGATTAAAATAAATGCATCAACTTGTCGGTACCAAAGATGCAATTTCTCCTACGTTCCCTTATTGTATTTTTGGGTTACTTTTTGGAGAAGTATTAATTTTTTGGGTTACAGTAGTTTCATTTTATCCCTTTTTAATGTTGTTTTTTTTTTTTTTATTCCAGGATTAAAATATCTTGGAAAAAGTTGGGTCTATAGTTGCATTTAACCCAACTTTGGTTAAGTTTAGCTATTGAACTTTTATGGAGCAGAATTTTATTGAGTTTATCTTCATGCGACGCTCAAATGTATTTTTTATGTAACCTTTATTTGTCCAGATTAAGGAAAAAAAAAAACTCTTATTTTCCACAGTAGCCTGGCAAAATGTAAGACTTTCGGAGAAAGAAAAATAGATGATTTTTTCTACAAGCAGAATGATCTAAAAAGTGTTTTTTTTATAAGTGAAACTATTTAAATCGCTGAGTTTTGGGTGTAATCTGTTGAGCGTACATGGGTCAAACTCTGAAAAACTTTATTTAAAGAACGAATCTTGATGCTTTTGATATTTTGTTAATCTGTTTTCTAATTCATCCAGCAGACGATGAAGCGGCGCCAACATCAGGTTATTCTTTGTGTGAGCATCATCAGCACAGGTATGAACTGGGATCTCATGTCTTCAAGCTCTAGAAATCTACGCTTTTATCACAAAATGAATGGGGGGGGGGAGCAACAATTTAAAAAAACTAAAGAACTCTGGATGACCCAAGAAATGGCATAAAATCATTTTTCAAACTGATTGTTCTACGAGTTTAGAATAAAGTTTGGATTTTCCTGCTATTGTTGTTAAACCGTCTTCAATTTTCTACAACTTGTAGGACAAAAATACACACCAGCACAAAACCTGCAGCTGAACTTTCCACAAACGTTCAGTGCTCTTATAAATTAATTGACTCCGTTTCAGAATGCCGTTAATCTCACATGTACGGTAGAAAATTCCTTTCCATCTACTCCATCTACTAAAGCTAAAGGCTAATCTTCAAAATCATTTTTTTATTCTACAAATATAAGCAGATATGATGATTTTAATACAGCAGATTATGACTTTTTCTTCTTTTTCTCCTACCCAAGAGCCAGAATTGTTGTCATTCTGGCTGTAATTCACTCCCACGGCCACCAGGGGGTGCTGCCAGCTTAAACTTTTAGATCTACTGGATCTAAAAAACGGTCCACTTTAAATGTTTAAATTAATTTATTTCATTTAAAAGATTTCATACATTTTTTTATTTTGTTTAGAGATCATTTTTATTTCACGCTAAATGGAGAGTTTAGATAAAATTCATGTTTAGATTTACAGGAACCTTTGGAAAATGTTGTTTTTATTATTCTGGAGAAGGAAAGAAAACTTCTTCATGAAACCAGACGGAACGCAAAACAGCAAGTTACTAGATTTTAAAATGATCTGTAGAGAACTTAAATGCTAATTTATTCTCCTTTACTCACAGCTTTTTGAAATTTCACTAAGCAGACATTTTTCCTACATTTTTGTTTTTAAATATTCCACAGTATCTTGTTGCTGATCTCTTGAATTTCTCTGGATAGACCTGAGAAAAACATGGTTTGAGTTCAGTTCTAGCCCAGATCTAAAGACGGTTCTCTTCAGCTCGGCTGCTGGGTTCTGACGTCATTCTAGCTTCACCTGAGCGTCCGACAGCAGGAACTGAGCTGAACGTCTCTGCAGCGAAGCAAGAAATGAACAGAAATCCAACAAAACAGGACAGCTGAGCAGAAGTCTGCAGCCAACGTCACCTGACCGAAGCTCAGCTTTAGCATTCTCACAGGAAGTGCTGCAGGAGGGAAGGTCTTTGAAAACATTTCAAAATAAAAGCCGCTTTCCTTAAGACTAAACTAAATGTGAAGCCGTCCAAACCAAAATTCTTGGGTTGGTTGATTTGTTTTTTTGAAGCTATTTGTAGAAACAACAAAGAAAGACGATAGAAATTAAAGCAAAGGTGATACCTGCCCTCGCCGCCCCCTTTTGACCCGCCCTCATTGGTCGAACACTTTTTCTATAAATGGCGGCTTTTCCGTTGTTCTTATCTCCATAGCAACTCTTTCATTTTTTGGTTGGCTAAGGTTGACAAACAGATCTGTAATTTTTAGGAGGATATGCAAACGTGAATTTTTACATTTCCTTGGCAACAGAAGTTTTTTGTAAGCCACGCCCACATTGCTAATATGTTCATATCTTTAGTTATGTCATTTTGTTCAGCTTGAGCCAAAAATTTGAGTAAGTTTTCACAATATTTTGGTCAAAAAGGTCAACAGGGGAAACGCTACGACAAGCCAGCGGCCTGAAAAACCTACAAAAAACAAAGTTTTTCGCCCCCAAGTCACTTCCCAACCAAGCTCCAGGAGTTAGGAGGCGAAAAAGTTTAATCCTTAGAAGTTTGTAGCTGGTCATGAGGTCAAAGGTCAACGATACTTTGGTTGCTGTTGTAGATTCAACCTTGTGGTGTGAAATTTCGTGAAGATCATTCAAACAAAAGTTTCTTTATTTCTTTTTCCCAAATTGCACAAAAATCTGTGAATCGCCAAATATAACACTTTAGGCTGTAGGTCCTGTAACCATCCCATAATAAGTTCCAAACTCCCTTTGGAAACCCACAGCAGGCGTGTTTTGCTTCTGTTAGTAAATGTAAAAACACTTTTTTGAGCCTCGAAGGAGATTTTGGCCCCATTCATTTTTTTTTATGGCTTTCTTTTTTCGGGGGAGGGGTTGGTCACTGCGACCAAAATTCTTTTCCATCGGGTACTCGCTGTGTGCAAACATATGCAGGTATGAATAGATGATAAAATAAAGGTGTTAGAATCCATTTCTATATGCAGAACCTGACATTGAATCCATTCAGTGCAGAGGTTCTGCTGCGGTTCTCGTCTGCTCCGCCCGCTCCTCTCCGATCCGGACGGAAAACTGTCTTTTGGGCCGTCCCGCGGCGCCGGGTTCAGCCTCAGCACAGAGAGGTCACAGCATTGGAATAACTCTGGCCCCTCCTCCACATTTGATCTTTCCCGCCCCCTGGATGTCTCAAAATACCGAAGCAAACCTGCTGCACCCGCAGGAGATCCACTCAGCTGGAGCGGCGCTCTGAGCGGGCCGGCAGCAGCAGGTCAGTGGGATCTCCTCTCTTCCAGGACGTCCCTGTGTGAGTTTCTTCCATGATTTATACACAAGTTCTCCTGCTTTGACCAGACGGGGGGGGTTGCTCTGGAGACGCTGTCCATGGAGCCTGATGGGACTTTAAAGAGGTGGAGGCTCTAAACGTTCAGATTCGGAGGAACAGCGACTGTTTTCAACCGCAAAGCCAAGGTAGAGGGTCTCCGCAGGAACCATGGAGGAAGCCAAAGACCAGGAGGCGACGGTGAGCAAAGCCCTCTCCCAGTTTGAGGCGACTCTGCAGGCGGCCGTGAAGGAGGTGCACGTGGACGTCAACGCCTTCAAGCGCGGCATCGATCAGAGGATCGACGAGCTGTGCGTCGCCAACGGACCCCTGGCTGCGGCCGTGACCAGGCTGCAGGAGGAGAACCGGCAGCTCGGGGCCAAGCTGGAGGCCCTCAGCCAGCTGGTGGAGGCGCTCCAGAGGAGCCTCCCCGAGGAGAAAAGGAGTCAGAGGGAAAGTGTGGAGAACGGTGAGACCGAGGAGGACCAGACCAGCCCGGTCGACTCTGCAGAATCCACCTGCTCCCATTCAGAGCCGTCGAGAAATGCTCCTGCTGCTCCTGCTGGTGGCTCAACGGCTCCTCCTCCATGGAGAGCAAGGAGGCACGCAGAACTTAATGTGAGTATCCAACTTCAACATATTCCTCTGGGGTTTTGATTCCAGCATCCTAAAGGATTTCCAGCATCAGTGACTGGGATTGGAGGTTGACCCAAGCTAAGGACCAGAACCCAAAGGGTTAAGACTGATGACCACGGGAGACTAAATGACCAGAAAGTTGGTTCTTTTTTTTAACACTTGTGCTATCTTGTGGGGTCAAAATGACCCCACCCTTCCATTGACGTGTTCTCCCTACCATGACAAAGGTGGAAAGATTACATGTAATCCATGGACACCAGTAAAGATCACAAATCACTGAGGAAAAAAGGTTCAGCGCACTCTCTAGTGGGTCTAGATGACCCAACTTCCAAATGTTTAAGTGCCTTGGAGGCACGTTAACAATGGGAGTGGGGTCATCTGGACCCCACAAGATAGCACAAGGGTTAATAAATGGGATCATTTTAAAAGGTCAAAGGTTCTTTTTCTGTATTTATCAGTGTCTCTCTAACGACTACAGTATTTATAATTACCTTCATCTGTTTCCTCACTTTCACTTAACCGGATTCTGAAAATCTCTGATCAGCCTTTTGATATGAGAGTCTCTCTGTTCTAACCTGCCTCTAGTGTTTTTTTTGAGGAACTGCGACGTCAGATGCTCCTTGGTTTGGTGAGGTTGGTGGGATTTTCAGATTTGGTTGTTTCTTATGTTTTTTTAGATGATGGAATGTAAAAACCTGTCCTTACGGGTGGATGCGGGCTGTCTGCGGAAAAGCCCGCAAGACCAAATATCAAGGTCGCAGGGCACTTGGCGAACCCGTAGAGCCAAAACGTTAACATACATGTTTTTTTCTACGATTTTTTTCTATGGGGCGACAAGACGAAGCGAACGCTAACAAAACACGAAAGGCAAGACCCGAGCGTGTCGTACGGACTTTTCATTGTGTCCCCACACCCTCTAATCCTGTGGACAGCGCAGGAAGTCGTTCACGAGACGAGTGTGCGCTCCTGTCCGACAATTAGCCCTTGTGCTACCTTGTGGGGTCAAAATGACCCCACCCTTACATTGATGTGTTCTCCCTACCATGGCAAAGGTGGAGAAAGGTGGAAAGATTTCATGTAATCCATGGACACCAGTGAAGATCACAAATCATTGAAGAAAAAAGGTTCAGAGCACTGTCTAGTGGGTCTAGATGACCCCACTCCCAATGTTAAAGTGCCTAGGATACCACAAGGGTTAAAAATGAGGAAATGAGTCAACAAATCCAACTCCAGTGAGCTACAAAAACACTTTCTCTCAGTCCAACTGAGGCAAATACCCCCTTCGGGGGCAGATTTCTACCATCATTGAATATCTTGCAACAGTTGAACTTTGTTTTTAATGACGAAACCGGACTAAAATCTGGAGGATTAAAGTTTCGACGCCCCGTGGTCCCAGAGGAAAACGGGCGACTTGGCTGCATGATGTCATCAGACGGTTACGCAATATTCAAAGTTTCCAAGAGTCGTCAACAGGCTGTTTGTTAAATCTCAGTTCAATGCTAAGAGTTTCTAAACAAAAACAAAAACAGGATTCATCTGCTTTTAACTGGGGGCCATGAACTCAGCAACACTGTTTCAGTAACTAGCTTTAGCGATTAGCTTTTGGTACCAGGAAAAGGCCCGTCGGTTCTGGATGTTTGAACCAACCTCACTACTCCATAAGGACCATAGAGTGCTGGACCATCCGGTGACGCGGACTTTGAAGCATTTCGGATTAATTTCACCAAATAACCATTAACAGAAGTAAAAACCTCATAAATATGCAAACATCTATTTACAAATCCACTGAGTTCTGATCCAAACTTGGATGGTTTTTAAAAAGACATTGAAATACATTTTTTTCAAACACTATGCACTGTGGTCCATATTCACCAATCTAGAGAGCATAGATGGTTTTTTGCATTGAAAAAATGTGTACAATTGGAATTTTTGGACAAAGTTTAAGTTTGGCAGATTGCTAAAATTGGTCGCTGAAACCACCAAAAGACACTTTTTTTTGTTTGATTTTTAATTATTCCAGGAGGTTCACTGAATTATTTGTAGATAAAAATCCAAATCCCTCACCTTGAACCAGTTTCCACCTGTAGGCGGGCTCGTCTGATTGTCCAGTATCGTCCCACCACAGGATAATTTCACTGATAGTCACATTTTTTTATTATAAAAATGTTAAAGAAGTGCTAATGGCAACGTCACAGAACATCACCTGAGGTCAGTTTCTCTTTGGTTTTAAGCCCCCGAAAGCCTGAATTTGACACCAACATTTGCAGTAGACGTCCACAGCTGTTTCTTTCTGTCTGACTGAGCTTTACGTAGACAAATTTAGACTAGAAGCTGAAACCCTCCTGAGTTTGTGGGGAAACGGTCCATCAACAGGCGAGCGAACTCCTTTGATCTGCTGAAAAACCAGGGACGCTGCCATAAATCTCCGACCCCTTGCTGGTCCGGCGAACAGCAGGGAGTCCTGAGCGAGCCCCCCCCAAGAGGGAAAATGTATTTTCCCCACCTCCCTTAAGCAAAAGCGCAACGATTAGCGTTAAACAAACGCAGAAAACAATTCGGAAGAAGTCCAACGCAGTAAAGTTTCTGTGTGGCATAATTCCCGGGGCCCGCTCCGATGTGGGTCTTTAAATAAAACCGTGTCCCCTAATTGCTCTGGAATTCTGCCCCCCCACCCCCCAGGCCCGTCCAGGTCTCAGGTCTCCCGATGGAAAGTTGAATTGCGTCTGTCAATTAAAACGGTCCGTCCACACCCTGAAAGAGGCGACCAGCTGTCCCCCCCTGAAACACTCGCCCCCCACATTCCTGCCTGCTGATGTCACCTGGTCTTTTCTCAACTACCCCCCGCCCCCCGCCCCCCTCCGACTGTGACATACAGCAGACGGAGCCGCTCTGTGATAAGAGAGCTGCCCGATTTGTTTTTGGTGTCCTGTCACCAGCAGAGAAGAATAACTCTCTCAACTGTTTTCTAATTTTACTCTTTTAATCTTCCATAACAAATTGGTGTTTGTCCATGACACCCCACCCCCACCCCAAAGCTCCGTAAACGCTCTGTCACGTTCTAACCCCCCCCCAAAAAGAAACATCCATATTTCAGACAGTATCTGCGACTGTTTTAGTTTCCAGCAGAATTTGGCTTCTTCTGTTCTTGAAGTCCCACTCTGATCATCTCTAGGTCTGTTTTCAAAGCAGCATTTCAAAATAATAAATAAATAAATAAATAAATATGATAAATCTCTCCAGAACAGCAGGAGTTCATTAGAAATTCACCTCCGGGTTGTGGGCAGAAATGGCTTGGAGTGAGCCTGCCCCCATTTCCCATCATCCCTTTGTTTCCACTCTCACCTGCTAGCTTACAGCCCCTCACAACCCCCACTTGATGGCCCGCCAAGCGGGTTTTCTACGGCAGAAATGAGATCTTTTTCGAAAGGAATTGTTGGTCCGCTCCTGCAACATTAAGATACTCAGAAAGGCAATTTTGAGCTGAACTTTCTTCATAACCTAAAGACCGTGACCCACAGCCACTACCTACATTTTTGTATGACACAGTTGAAAATTGCTCAGACGTGAAGATACATGGACAAAAATAGAGAAGTTGTGGTCTTTATGTGAAATTTTCGCAGATGTCTCACGAATCACACGCGTAAATCAACGCGAAAGCCACATGTGGCCCAAAATTTGAGCGTCAGTTACGTAATTAGTTAGAATAAAAGCTATACGTCGGTGGTACATGTGTGAAAAGTCTGTTACAGATCCAAGGAACAGTCATGGAACGCCGTGCTTTACTAATCTAGATTCCAGCTCAGACGAGGAAAACACATGTCTGGAAGTTGATGCATCAGAAAGGGGCGGAGCTGGAAGCTCGTGTAGTTTCTGCATAGAAACTAGCAGCTTTTTCAAACTGCAGTTTTTCATCTGCTCCTGATTCACAACTATTTGAACAAAAAATATTCAGAGACACAAAAAAAATTTTATGATAATAAATGTTATTTGTTAGGTCGCCGTACATAATAGTGAAAATAAAAATAAAACCAATAAAATGTACAGTAAAATATACATTATAAAACTTTTTACAAAACTTTTTTTTTTAAATTTTTTTTTTCTTTATTTGTTTTCAAAACATTTTTAAAAGCTGAATATTCTTCATATATGTCCTCTGTCATCAGAAAAATGCGACAAACATTTTCATTAGTGGAACATCAAGTAGCATCTCTAATAAAACGTATGTTTTACTTTACGTGATTACTTAAATCAATACAATACAGTAGAAAAATAAGTACGGGTAGATACGGTTACACACATAAAATTTTGACCACAACATAAAGCAACAACAACATATCACAACAACTCCCAACTGTTGCAGGAAAAGAGTAACACTGCTGCAAACTGTTTAATGCCCGTTTTTCTTTTTTTAATGCAGAATCTAGTTTGTTGTAATATTTTGTTGGGGACACTACTTATATTAGCTACTGTGCATCTGTTTTTGGGAGGTTTAATGTTTTTTTTTTTTATTGTCTGCCTGAAATGCTTCTACTGTATAAGAAAGTTCTGAAAAATAAATATTTAGTCTCCAAATGTTTATTTTCTGAATAAATGAACACAATTGGTATAGGTATATGTAATTAAGGATCTTTACTGTTACAATCTTTTCAAAATAAATGTCTGAATATCTTTAGTTTGGGGATTTCCAGGATAAAAACTGTAAAAGAAGCTGCAAAGAGGTGAATTAAACAATAAAAAAAAATATTAATTTTCATGCTTGGAAAAATTAGATCTTTGTAAACTTTTATTTGAACTATTTTTCAGCAAGTTATGCTAAAACCCCAAAGTTTAGCTGGTTTACTTTACGATCTATAACCAGTGTTTTTATCACTTCTTGTGGATCAGAAGAACGCCCGGTCTTTGCGTCATGTGGAATCCAGCCGAGGCGTTTTTTTAAGGTGATGTGTGCGTTAGCGTTAGCTAAAGGTTACGGGGATTAGCCGGGTCAGACAGCCAGACTGCAGAGCCCTGCGGCAGCAGCTACCGTTGAGGCCTCACATCCCCGTGGTGATAATCTTCCTCATGATGGACGGACGGACGGACGGTCCACGCGTGTCCGCCCGGAAAGCAACACTTTGTGGGAGGGGTCGGTGGAGGAGGAGGGGGGCTCAGGCCTGATATACTTAGCAATTGTTTGGATCACTCAGGCTAACTCGCCGATGACCAAAGCATCCATTTGGGTCTATATTGGGATGTAAGGAGAGTGCTGCGGAAACTCCTGCAAAGGGGGCCAATGGCAGCATCGAAAATAGCCCTCGGTGGGAACCGGGGTCTGATGGCCACAGCTGTCAAAAACGCCGTCAGCTGCTTAGACCTGAAATGATTTCTTTTTATTTGACATGTTGGCCTTTAGCCCTCTCTCCGGTGTTCAGCCGTTCAAGCATTTGAACGGATTCTGACTCGTAGAAATGAGTGGCTTTGTGCCGATATGCAACACTTTACAGTAGTGAAGAGTTTATGCAAGCAGCGTAATGCTTTTCATAGATTTTAGTTCGACTTTTAACGCTCTCATTCTTGTGAAGTTAATTCACAAAATAAAATCTCCCTGTCTCAATGATGCCATTTTTAAAAGGATTTCACCTGCAGACCACAGAAAGTCAAACTTAATGACTGATACTGATGAACTTTGTGCGAGTACTGGCGTCCCCCAGGGTGGTACTTTTAGACCCCTGCTTTTTCCCTTGCAGACCTCTGATCGTGTTGCAACTTCTTCTAAAACCTCGATTGTTCAATACGCTGACGACACCACTATTGTTGGTCTGATCAGCTCAAATGACGGATCGCACCATCGTGCAGAAGAAGGAAACGTGGTTCGCAGGAGTCAAGAGAACTATCTTGTGCTAAACTGATCATTGACTTTAGCCGAAGCAGAAAGAAAAAAACTGTTTTCATTCACGATTTCGAGGTACAAATTCTTGAAAGTTTCTGGGTGTGACCTTCTCCAACAACCTCAACTGGGATTCAAATAGCAGCAGGATTGTTCGGAAAGCTCGCCCGCGTCTTTTCTTTTGATTGAGACGATGGGAATTTACTTAAAACAAAACTATTCTTTAAAATTTTTATCTTCCTGTAGTTTTCATTTGGAGTTTTTAAACTAATTTAATTTAATCTAAATGCAAACAGATGTTATTGAAGAGTGTTAGTACAGTAGTCTACTTAGTACTTAGTCTTTACGCCTCGATCTGGGTGAATACTTGATTCTTCTTGGCAACAGGGTTCCCATTAAAGGTTATAATGGACACATTAAAAAGGAAGTTCTGGTTAAATAGCCCCAAATGTAAACAGCGTACACATAAATAGCATTTTACTGCTTTGCAGTCACAGTCCTGTTCACCCACGCACACACACATTCGTGTACTGATGGTGGCTCCACTGATGAACACTGGCAGCAACCTACAACCATCAGGAGAAATGAATGGTTCCGTGCCTTGCCCAAGGACACTTTGACACATGGACGGGCAAGGCGGGAACTGAACCTGCAATCTTCGGATCAGAGGTTGACGTCTCTACCTCTGCACCCTAGGTTATGGCCCAAACGCCAGTTGGCAATTGGGATAACAGAAACTCGAAACGTAGATCCCCTTGCGTCAGACAGTTCTGTCATCCGTTAAATGATAACTCTTTTGATCTTTTAAGGCCTTGTCACACACCAACTACGTACATTTTGTACATTTTCCTCGGATGAAATTTCGGTCTTTTGCGATCCATGCTTGACGTAGGTCATTCATAGGTGCTTCTTGTGTTCGTCATTCGTCGATGTTTGCAGGTGTCCGTCTAGGGTTTCGGCCCAGATGAATTCAGTTTTGAGCTGTTCAGAATTTTTTTGTAAATATCTTTTTATTATTTTTAAACACATGAAAAAAGTTAAAGCATTGAAACATTATATATTGAACGAAAAAGAAAAGAAAAAAAAAACTCAATAGAAGGAGGTACGTAGAGTTTGTTAGGTTGAAATGTTTTCCTTTCCAGGATACTGAACACAAAGTTCACTATATGTCATAACCTTTTCTTCTTTTGTACATATACCATTTTTCCCAGTCCTTCAGAAATTGTTCTTCCTTCATTCTTAGTTTTTATGTAAGTATCTCCATTGTTTGGATTTCTTCCACAATATACATTCATTGGTTGTGTGTTGGTGCCTCCGCCTTCTGCCAGTTCTTAGTTATGGCTTTCTTTGCTGCCACTAACGGAGCTTTTCACTAGATTTTTGTACAGTTCCCTTTAAGTAACCCAGATACATCACAAGACCGGTCAGGGGTATCTTATATACATATAGCTGAGTGGATGGTGTCCCAGAAGAGTTTTATTTTCTCACATTCCCAAAAAAAATGTGTCTTATTTGAATCTTTATCCATGCAAGTTCTCCAGCAGAGTTGCTGAGTTTTAATTAGTTTGCCCTTGATTTGTGGTGTTATAAAATATCTTGTTTGGTTTTTCCAAGCAAATTCTCGCCATTTTTGTGACTGCATAGTGGTTCGATGAACTTTCCACATATCGTCCCACATCTCTGAGATTTTTTCTCTCAAATCCTTTTCCCATTTTGCTTTGATATAAAGAGTTGACCCCACTTTTGATTCCATAAGGTGCTTATATAAAATGGATAGAACCTTGGGGATATTTTCACTGTAGGCCTGTATAAATGTCATGAATGTCTTAATTGTAGGGTGTATTGTGTGTTTCTCTGTTTTGATTTGCTTTTCATTGTAGTCTCGCATTTGCATAAATCTGAATAGGTTCTGGTTTATTAGACCATATGTGTCTTTAAGTTCCTGAAATTCTCTCATTTCGCCTTTCTTTATCATTGTCCACATGGCCGTAAAACCCTTTTCAGCCCATTGTTGGAATCTGTGGTCTAAATTTGTCATCATATGCTGTCCATTACAGCAATCTAAGTTCCTTCCCCAATTTTAGTTGTTTTATAACATAATACCAGTTCTCAAGAGTATATAATGTTATTGGATTTAGATCTAAATGCTCTTTAGCAGTGGCTGGGATCTCATTTTCCCCCCATACATGTTTGAATTGGGACTTTGGGTGCAAAAAGTTCTATATCTTTCCACCGGGCAACATACTCTGTATTACACCAGTATACTAAAGGATGTATTTGAGCAGCTCTAAAGTATTCTTTTAGATTAGGTAAGGCTCTTCCCCCTTTTGTATTGGGTAGTTGTAAAGTGTGGTAGCGTATTCTTGGTTGTTTTCCTTCCCATATAAATCTTGATCTAAGTTTATCCCATTTTTGGAATTGGGATTGTGGGATCTCTACGGGTAAAGCTAGAAATAGGTAAAGGAGGCTTGGTAGTATATTCATTTTAATAACTTTTATTCTTTCACGTAATCCTAGCGTGTATGTGTTTTGCTGGGTCTTTAGGTATATTCACCCCCAAGTACTCAAGTGATTTGGCATCCCATTTTATCTTCCATTCCTTTAAACCTTGATTTGCAATGCAATTAAACATGAGTGTCTGAGTTTTATTTATTTTTATGTTGTATCCTGAGCTTTGACCAAATCTATCATAAATCTTCATCAAGTTACCAAATGATTTGACTGGATCTAATAAATATACCATAACGTCATCCGCGAACAGGCCTATGACATGTTCCTGTCCACCAATGTCTATTCCTGTTATCCTAGGGACCTGTCTCAATGTTACAATGTTATCTTTACTACTTTTCCCTTCCTTACTGTTCTTGCACTGATGGTGATGCTTAAATCTCATTGTACTATGCACAATGACAATAAAGCCATTCTATTCTATTCTATTCTATTCTATTCTATTCTATTCTATTCTCACCATTTGGGCTACTGGTTCGATATAGAGGGCAAAGAGTACATGGCTGAGACAACAGCCCTGTCTAGTCCCCCCCTCCCAGACTGAATCTGTTTGTGAGGGAGCCGTTGATTTTGATTCTACCTGTAGGTTTGTAATATAGAGAACTGATGCACTCAATTGATTTTTTTCATTGAATCCAAATTTCTTCAATGTTAAATATACAAATTCCCAATTGACTCTATTAAATGCCTTTTCGGCATCTAAGCTTATTAAGGCAGCTGTTAAATTTTTTTATGTGTCCTGTTTATAATGTGAAGTGTTCTCCTCATATTATGGTGTGTTTGTCTGCCTTTGACGAATCCGGTTTGGTCCTCATCTATTAAATTTGATATAAATGATTGGAGTCTATGTTAAAAGAAGATTAATGATATACTCCAATACGAGACCATAGAGGTGACCATAGAGGTGACCATAGACCAATAGAGGTGTATATTTTATAGTCAACATTTAAGATAGAAATTGGCCTGTAGTTTTGACTTGTGTTGCAGTCATTGGCTCAGTGTATAAGTCCTCATAATAGTCCCTAAATATATTCTCAATTTCTTCTGGATTATATTTTAGTTGATTTGTTTTTGGGTAGTTAGTAATGTTTAGTTCTACTTGTCTTTCCCGTATTCGTCAAGCTAACAGCCTTGTGGCTTTGGGGCCTGAGTCGTAATAGTCCTGTTGTAAGTATCTTATTCTGGTTTTGGTCTCGTATTGGAGTATATCATTAATCTTCTTTTTTGTTTCACTGATTAGCTGTCTTGTTTGGTTGCGTTGTCTTTTAAGGCTTGTTCCATTTCTCTCAGGTCTGAGGTAAGTGTCTCATATTGTTTTACTCTTTCTTATTTCATTTTACTTCCAATTGCAATAAATCTCCCTCGTATCACTGCTTTTAGTGCCTCCCATATAATAGCTGGATTTGATTCACCATTATTGTCTAAGTCAAGATAGTTTTGTATGTCTATTTTAATTTGTTTGGTCACTGTTGTTTAAAATTCCTGCATTCAGCCTCCATTAAGTATTTCTTTGCCTGCCCTTAAGTCTAATTTTTAAATAAATGGCATTGTGGTCTGATGCATCAGCTACTCCAATGTAACACCCCATTATTGTGCTCATGTGATCTTTCGGCACAAAGAAATAATCAATCCTGGGTAGACTGAATGAGTTTCCGAGTAGTGGCTGTAATCTTTTTGTAGAGGATGGAGATCTCTCCACACGTCAATAAATCCCATTGATTTCCACATTTTTTTTTTTATTTTGAGGTTGGTTTCTTATTTCTATTCTTACTGGTTGTGTCTAGGTCATAGTCCATAATCACGATTTAAATCCTCTCCACTGATGCATATACCTTCAGCTTCTATTGCAATAGTGTCAAAGATATGTTTAAAAAACTCTTTAGTACTTTCTGGTGGAGCATAGACATTTACCAGCGTTATTGTTGCCTGGTCAATTACTCCTTTAATTATAATAAATCGCCCCTTCTTTATCTTTAACCTCCCTTTTACATTTATACTGAACTGTGTTCGCTATCAATATTGCTACTCCTCGTTTCTGTCGATTGGTGTGTGAGCTATAGAAAGTGTTCTTGAACCCAAACCTTTTCAATTTTTCGTGTTCTACATTTGTCAAATGGGTCTCTTGCAGGAAGTTTATATGTTTTTTTCTTTCTTTAGTTTAGTTGTAATTTTGGCCCTTTTGGCTGGGTTTCCCAGCCCATTTCGACATGTAGAGACAGCAGATGGTATTCATTTCTTTTAAAATCCATAAATGGTTAAAGTCTCTTACAAATTAATATTCGATCTGCAGGTTTCTAGGTGTACCTTCTCCAACCAATAACTTAACAAACAAAAATTTAGAACAAGTTTGAATGAGGTAGTCAGTCAGATGAAGGTGGTGGTGTTGCTGCTCACAAACCCTACAGCCCTTCTCTGATCTATCAAAGTATACCTCGAGATGAAAGCAGACATTAAAAAAATAGCAGATTTTTTTTATCTATCTGCGCAGGGCACTGATGCAAAAGGGGATAAAAAAGTTTCACATGGAGCCACAACGGTTGAAGAAACCCCCCAACGGCAAGGTAAGCAGCTGCTCCTCCAGCGTCAAACCAGGTTCTTGACAGGATGACTCATGCTTTTGCTTTTGCTCTCAGAACCCACATCAGTACACTGCGGTGTAACCCATCCTGCCGACGCCCCCTCCCAGTCCCACCGACCTGTGACGGCATTCACCAAACCCAGCCCCGAGTCTGCTGCCGTGGAAACGGCCGTCAGACCCGGTCAGTCCGTGGTCCCAGCTCTCACGTTTGGATCAAATGTTCCCCCTGATGTTTTTAGTGAAGTCTGCAAATCGTTTTCAGACAGCGATGACCTACAGCCACACCTGCCGGTCACTGCCATGACAACCAAACTCAGTCCAGAGGTTTTGGTTGCTGACAAACCTGCTCAGTCTCCAGGATCGGCACCAAAAGCATCAGGAGAAGATCAGCATCCAGCAGGTCCAGATCTCTTCATACAATACAGAATCAAACAGGACAGTTGTGGAAATAAACCTCCTAAACTCCAGCTTCTGTCTTCAGTTTCATCCAGCTTGGATTTGATTGGAATAACAGATCAGGGATCAGCTCTGTGTCTTCCAGTTCAGAGTCTGTTTCATCGTCTCCGTCTGCAGGAACGTCTCAGCCGAACGAGTCCAGGAGCGCCGCGCCGCAGAGGCCATCAGAGGCCGCCATCCCGGCTTTACCTCACTTCAGCCTCCCAGCTGCAGCCAAAAGCGTCTCGGAGGTTCCTGCAGCGTCCAAACCCAATCCGCTTCCTGTCTCAGGCCCTGACCCATCACCGCGAGAATCGCCTTCGGTGAAGCGAAGCGAGCATCCGTTTAGACGAGGTGCAAAGCTGCAGAATTACCGCGTGAAACGTTTCCTCTTGGTTTCCGGTTGGGGGTGGAGGTTTATGTGCTGAATGTGCTCGAATGTTTTCTTCAGACACGAACGAACCCAAGTCCCACTCGGCTCTCTCTGCCATGACCAGGCTGAACGCCGAGTCCAGCTCGCCACCTTCGATAGCTCAGCCTCCGAGCCTTTCAGCAGCACTGCAGCCATCAGTAAAACCCGGAGAGTATCCCTTTAAACGAAGTGAATCCAACACTTCTGCTTGTGTTTGTTATGATTGTGAGTCCTTCCACAGAAGCCTGTAGTTACTGATCACATGTTGTGTTTCTTTTCCTCAAAAGCTCCTGTTCTCAAGACACCAAGTCCCAGTTTAAAAAGAAGCGTGAGCTTTCCTCAGTCTGCAGGTGTGGTCGCGAGAACACGACCCCTTTCCCACATTTGAGTCTTCTCTTATCCCTGATCTTCCCTTTTTCCTCTCCACAGAAAAATTACTTCCATCCAAATCGATCATAAAATCTGGATTCTCACCAAATCTGGACAAGTAAGGTGTTGTCTTCTAGTCTTCTGTTGTCCTCAAACACCAGAAAGCTCAGGCTGCTGCTTCAGTTTGGGGTTTTTTTGTAACCGTTTCACCAGGAGATTAAACAAACCGGAGGGGCTGGACGCGATGAAATCGCAAACGCTTCCTCGCTCCAACGGGGCTCAAGCCAAACGGGCTCTGTTTGAAAGGATGAACTCTGAGCCCACAAAGTAAACAAACACGTCAAAGATTTTCACACCACTGCAAGGAATTCTTCATTAAAAACAAAAGAAATTTCACCCTGAAATGTTCCATTCTGCTCTCCGTAGGCCAAAGGACTCCAAACCTAAACTGAAGCGCTCACAGAGCTTCGGAGTGTCCAGCGCCAGCGGGATCAAACAGATTCTCCTGGAATGGTGTCGCTCTAAAACCATCGGCTATAAGGTCAGGTTAACGTTTTTTGTTTTTTTGGGGTTTGTTTTTTGAGCAAAAGTGATCTTTAAAATCAGATATATTGGTCTATGAGAAGCTGCAGAGGCAGTGTCTTCATGGTATGGGCTCCCCAGCAAACATTGGGTTGAGAGCGTAATCATAAATCAAATCAAATCAAATCAAACTTTATTTATAAAATAGCGCTTCTCATGCATTTTGTGCAGCTTGAAGGGCTTTAACCCAACCCACCCTTCACCCTTCCCACTCCCCTCCATTAAAACACATGACCCATGGCCCCCACGTGTTACTTTAAATAAATAAATAAGAAAACAAACAAGTATGGCTCGGCTCTGCTGTGAGGAAACAGTATTTGGGAATCTCTTCCTACCAGGAGCCAGCCCGTCCACGGGACCATCGCCACAGCGCCCACCCAGACCAGGACAACACTGGGGTCCACTTCACAGCCGTGAAGCTGCAAAGTTACCACACACACGGGGGTTGACCTGTACATTTGGGCTGTCCAGGCTAACGAAGTGTGCATTATCAAAAATTGTACCATGGTCCGGGTAAATCTATCTATCTATATACCCAGGCTGTGTCCCACCAAGGTGGGGTAGCCTAGACAGGGCACACATTTTCCTCCTTCAGTGTGTGCGTGCGTGCGCGTGTGTGTGTGTGTGTGTGTGTGTGTGCACGCGTGTGTGTGTGACTGGTCTAAGCCACACCACACTGCACCAGGGTCAGCTGCACAGCCCGGTGTGGGCATCTCCACAGCAGGGCCTCAGCCAAGGCTGGTTTCCCCTTGCCGCTTCATCCCAAGACCAGACCTCTACCACACCCATCCATTCATTCATACACAAACTCTCTCCACCCATCCCTGTCCTGAGCAACCTCTCTCCCCTGCACCACAGTCATCCCTCTTGCATTTAGCGCTCTTTTTACACCCTCTGTCCATCCCATTCGCGGTCTTCCTCTCATTCTCACTCCACTCACATCAGATTCGTGTACCTTTTTCACCAAACGCTCACTCTCCATTCTTTCAACATGTCCAAACCATCCCAGTGCCTTTTGCTCTGCTCTATCAGCCAACTCTCGCGTCACACCAGTTCCATCTCGGATAACTTCATTTCTCACACGATCCATACGTGTCACACCACACATACTCCTCAAACATCTCATCTCAACTACATTCAGCTTCCTCTTTTCTGCCACTTTCAGACTCCATGTTTCAGCTCCATATAACGCTGCAGGCACCACCACACCCTCATACAATCTCCTTTTTGCATCCTTTCCCAGTGACCCACATTCAAACACTCTCTTCATTCCCCCCCATATCTTTTGTACTTCTGAACTACTGAGTGGATGGTACTTCTACTGAGAACACTCTACCTCTTCCAACAACTCCCCATTTAATGCCACATTCAATCTACGTTCACCCTTTAACCTCGTACACCTCACCTCACTCGCTTACTCTTTTCCACATTCACTCCCAACTTCCTTCTGTCGCACACCCTTCCAAACTCCTCAACCAGATGTGCCAAGTTCTCTTCTGAGTCAGCCACTAGTGCAGTATCATCTGCAAACAGCAACTGACTTACACTCCATTCGCTGCCGTCAGTATTCACCATGCTCACACCCGTACCCAACAGGTAAATACTTGGTATAATATTGCTTTAAACCAGTTATCTTATTTAATAACAGAAATGTAAATTTATCTGCTGTAAATCCAAATATTGCTCACATCCACGTTTATTAATGACTTATAAGGTGAATTATTATTGTGTTAGAACAAATTCATCCTTTTTTTTTATTTTTATTTTTTATCTATGTCAGGTCACGGGCTCCGTAGTAAATGCACCAACCAGTTCAAATATAAATAGTTTCCATGTATATAAAGAAACAAGGATCCACCAATAATTACCAGTGACTCTGACGAGGTCTTCACCTTCTAGAACATCGACATCCAGAACTTCTCCTCCAGCTGGAGCGACGGGATGGCTTTCTGCGCTCTCGTCCACTCCTTCTTCCCTCTGGAGTTCGATTACAACGCTCTGGGCCCCGCCAACCGCAAACACAACCTGGAACTGGCCTTCACCACAGCAGAGTAAGCCGGCTGACGTCAACGTCCAAAAGTCGGAGTTCACACGACCGAATATTAGCCTCCAGAGTTAAAAATAAAGCTTCTGCTCCTGCTTTTAGGGAGCAGGCCGACTGTCTGCGCCTGATCGAAGTGGACGACATGCTGGAGATGGGGGACAAGCCGGACCCCATGTGTGTGTTTACGTACGTCCAGTCCCTCTACAACCACCTGAAGAAGTTTGAGTAGCTCTGCATCAGAGTCGGTGGTGACGTGCGGTTGTTTTAGGCACAAAATAGTTTTAGACTCACCAGTTGATCAGTTTGACACTGATGTGTGTGTGTGTGTGTGTGTCACTAACATCCCCCCCCTTCAGTCAGCCTTTAAAATGAACTAGTGATTCTTAAAAATGATCTTTCTGAGAAATCTGTAGTGAAGTGTGTTGAAGAAGTAAAGAAAATTATTTTTAAACAGTGTGAAGATTTATGGGTCACATTTGAATGTTTATAACACAGTAGAGAACGGCTTTTAAACATCTAATTTTCTCCTAGAAATGAACATTTAAACAGATTTTTAGCACATGTTGTGTAAAAATGCCGGATATATATGGAGTGAGATTTATGCCACCACGTTGCACACAAAACTTTGTAAGTTGCAAATGAAAATATTAAATATTTGCTGTCAATTTTTTTTTGGCTTTTTAAAATTTTTTGTTGTGCTTTCAGATTTTTTTTTTACTTTAAAGTTTTTAGTTTTTTCCAAAAAAAATTTTTTTTTAAAATTGCTTTTTAATTTTTTGTTTCTGTTTTCAAAAAATATTTTTGCGTTTGCAAAACAAAAATGCGCGTGTCATCTCGCCTTTTTCCTATCTTTGATTTTGCTCACACAAGTTTCGGTTTAGCGCGACAAAGCTACCATCAGACAGCTGCTGATTGGTCCAGATTCTAACCAATCAAATCGCCGTATTTATCTAGCATGGTGTCTGATACCGAGGCTCAGAAGCTGAACCAGCTCTTTTTACCTTGGATTTTGTCTCTTTGGATGAGGACATTTTCATTTTTTTTAATCATTTTAACAATAATTCATAATTTCTTTTTTTTTGCATTGGTTTAATTATTATTTATTTAGTCAGAAGCAAAAATAAAAATAAATTTTTTGAAAGCAAAAACAAAAAATTTGGATGCAAAAAATAATTTTTTGAAAGCAAATATTTAATATTTTTATTTGCAACTTACAGTGATGAAAGTCAGGCAAGGAAAAAATCCCTGAACTTTTCTTTGAGCGATATGGCGGGCACAGAGCGAAATTTTGGAAAAATACGTGGTCTTAGATGCATTCTGGTGCATTCTGGCAGCTAGTTATTCACTTCTTTATCAAGAAACTAAGACTAATTGGAGCATCATGATTTGTCATTCAAACCCCTAGTTTGACTCTCCATTAAGGACTTGCTGGTCCTAAAAAAGAATTTGGAAAATTGCTCAAAGTAACACAATCCTACAATCTACGCTTTTCCTTAAAGCTGCAAAACATACAATTGCTAAAATATAGTAACATCAAAGCCCCAAATGGCAAAAAGAACACCAGTAACTATGATATTCTATGAAAATACCTCAGTTATTTATACATTATTTCTGCTTTAGAAATGACTGATGTACAACATCCACTTGCACTGTTTTCTCAAACTATAACTACATCAAAATATGGGATCTGCTTTAAACTATAATTCTATAACATAATACATCAATTCTTTAACACCAATACTAAGTAATCTGGGAAATATCAAAACAAACATACAAACTAAACTAAAGATTGTAAACATTATTTTTTAAGGGAGTGCGGGTCCAAACCATCAAATACTTATAATTAATGTCAACTATACTGAACTAAATCATGGTAATTAGGGAATACAAATAAATTAGATAGAGAAATGTATTCAAAATAAAAACTGAAACTCAAAACATAAAATTGAATTTTTTTCAAAATGTGGTTTTGAGATTATTTTACACAAAAAAGTATTTGACCTACACTACCTTAAAAATCTTTTTTTTCCAGCCAAGACCACTTCAATTTGTTTTTTATCGTCTTCTCACAACTGAGGTCGTGACCACGCTCAATAATGACGATGCCTGCCATTATTTTAACACAAATTTGATCGCAAACTCTTCAGATGTGTTTGTGAAAGTTTAGCGTGGGTCCGCTAGTTTTGGTCTCTAGGGAAGCGAGTCACGCTGACCACGTGGTGCAGACAGAGCCAATCAGACCCGTCGACGCATCCGAAAGCAACTAAAACGTCCCGTCATTGGTCAATTAGGCCGGGAAGACGAGAGATGGCCACGACCATAGAGGAAGCGATCTGCGGAGAAATATAGAAAATAAAGCTAAAATTAGCTGATTTCAGACCATTTTTTAATCTGGAAAGCGATTTGTCCGTAGAGATCAGGTCTTTATTTCCCGGAAAGTACGTTCGGTTTGCTCAAAAACCCGGATTTCCGGGAATTCCCGGAAGACTTTCATCACTGAACTTAGAAAGTTTTGTGTGGCATAAATATCACTCCATAGCTACATTTTAAAATTAAAGAGAGAACGCACACTGCCATCTGCTGGTACAACCAAAAGCCTCATATCTCAGGTTTTCTAGACGCTTCCTGATCTTTAATTTATATTTTAAGAAAATTAAAAAGGAATTCTAAATATGTTTGTAATCCTTGTTTACTCTGTTAAAGCCCTCACAAGTAGGATGGGGCAATAAGTGAAATTTACTTGTCAACCATGACAAATGCACACAATAAACGTCACAATCCGACATTTAATTCTTTCAGGCTGTTTTCTTTTTTTTAAAGATAAATATTTATTTTCTCATTTAAAAAATATTTTGAGTTTGCTGGTGAAAATGTACAAAAGTCAACATACCAATAAGCTACAGACATGTTAGAAAAAGAATCATTTATTGGTTTTGTGTAAGCAAAGCAGAGCTAACTTTTTTATACTGATGACACTTGATTTTCCACAATTATATCAGGAAATGAAAAAAAAATTGTTTTTCCAGCTGTCTGTGTGACGTTTAAAAAAGCTCTGCCAAACCAAACTTGAGGCTGTTGCAGCTAAAATTTGTTTTTTCTGTAAGTAATGACAAATATTTGCATCTTAAATGTCAAACTTTCTAGGATCTGAGTTTAGATTGGATGTGGAAACGCAGCACAACATTGACTGAATCAAAAAGCTCTCCAGCTAGCTTACAGCCCCTCACACCCCCAACTTAACGTCCAAACCGCCGTATTTTCTCTAGTCGGAATGTAATAAAACATAGTCTATCAATTTCTTTTTTTTTAAATTAATTATGTTTTGCGTTACCTGTGCAAACAGCTGAATTAGGGGAATGTTAACTTTTTAGGAAGCTTTAAACTTCCCTAACATCCCATATTGAGTATTTTTTTAATTACTTAAATTTAAGTAAATTTGATTAAGAAATGAATTGGATTATTTTTAATTGGTTAGTAGAGTCCAACGTTAATGATCATTTATTAATCTGCATTACTTCCAAATGCAAAAAATTCTAAATAAACTTTGTATTTCCGGAATTATTTCTTCTTTTGGGACGAAACATTTCTCTTAAATAAAGCGTGAAACAAAGCGCTGCAGGCAGGAGTAGTTTTACAGCTAAACAAAACCTGAGAGGTGGAGTGTTAATAATTCCCATGTTTTTTTAGGGGGTGTGAATGCAACGCTTCCCAGTGACCGGCATCCCTTCCGGTAAATGGAGTCAACTTTTCCCATGATCCGCCATTTCAGTCCCGGAGTTCGAGTCGCACGTTAGTTTTGGTTTGTTGTTGAGATTTGAACCGTTTATCGGCGGGTAAGGTTTCCCGGCGCTGCGGTGGCGGTTCCGCCTGCGTTAGTCGTCGTGGAAGTCGGTGGAGTCGCGGCTTTTCCCAGCGGCGGCGACGGTCGGAGAAAGTTTTGTATGAGTTGCGCGTCGGGAGAAGCGAAGGGGAAGGCCTGAAGCCTCGGACGGGATTTCGCAGCCATGGCCGGGAATTTTGACGCGGAGGACCGCGGGAGCTGGTACTGGGGCCGGCTGAGCCGCCAGGACGCGGTCTCTTTCTTGCAGGGACAGAGGCACGGCGTCTTCCTGGTCCGGGACTCGATCACCAGTCCCGGCGACTACGTGCTGTCGGTTTCGGAGAACTCCAAAGTGTCTCATTACATCATCAACAGTGTCAGCAACAACCGGCAGTCCGGTCCAGGTAAGGTTCGAATGGTTCTAAGCGGGTTCAGGAACGATGTTCGTTCAGAAAGATTGGCGAAGTTTGGGGGAACTTTGGCTAGTTAGTTCCGAGTTTTCCAGACGGGAAAGCCCGAACTCGGGCCAGTGTGGGGCGGGAGGGCGTGTGGGCGGGTTCTTCATGGATCCAGGTGGTTCCGGTGTCACATCTGGGCCATGACTCCCAGGAATGCGGGTTTGTTTGCTGCCTTTATCAGCTTCATAAGCTTTGCTAACTGGTGGTTTCACTATATAATTTTTTTTTTAACTTTTAAAATCGCAAAAAAGGATGTTTCAGATTAATTCAGAAACAGGAATGAACTATTTAAAAAAAAAAGTAGTATGAATATTATGTTATTACAAAATAAAATGAGTCGTTTTTGTGGATTAAAGCTGAAAAAAGTGAAGAGTAATCGTCATAATGTTTAAATATTTCACAATAAAATACTGTTAATGTTCAGTAAAGTGGGAGTTAAGATGCCTCAATTTGATACATATTTGGGTTTTCTAGTTGAATTTAATTGTTTTTCTGGTTTTGTTCTTCTTCTTTTTTTAATCCGAAATCACAAGATTACATTTTAATTCGTTATCTAATGAAATATTCATTAATTTGTCAAAATTTCTGTTCGAAACTAATTTGGGAAATTTATTTTTCACCTAAACTAACTAAATAAAAATGTAACCTCATGTTAAATTTAAGTACTTTGAACTTTTTTAAATGGAATTTCATCAGATTGTAAAATCTCATGTTTATGAATGAAAGAAAATCCACTTTGGTGTCTTTCCTGCCGTAATTTTCTACTTTTATTTCCATGGATAAGTAAGTCAGGATGTGGTGAAGTGTTGATGTCGGGTAAAGAGGTGGTGTCTTTCCTCCGTCAGTTCTGGCTCCTTCTCGGTTCCGGATCGGGGATCAGGAGTTCGAGGCGCTGCCGGCCCTGCTGGAGTTTTATAAGATCCATTACCTGGACACCACCACGCTCATCGAGCCTGTGAGCAAGGCCCGAAACGCCAACTCCAACAGCACGCCTGCCGGCGCCCCTCAGCAGGTGGAGGAAGAGTTCGTGCGGGCCTTGTTCGACTTCCCCGGTAACGACGAGGAGGACCTCCCCTTCCGTAAGGGCGACATCCTCCGCGTGCTGGAAAAACCCGAGGAGCAGTGGTGGAACGCTGCCAACCAGGAGGGCCAAATCGGGATGATCCCGGTGCCTTACGTGGAGAAATACCGGCCCGGCTCGCCCACCACCGCCTGTCCGGGCACCCCGGGCGCAACGCCGGGACAGGGCGGGCCCGCGGGCGGCACGGATGGAATAGGGAGCCCTCTCGGAAACCCTCTGGGGGAGCCGGGTCCATATGCTCAACCCGTGGTCAGCGCTCAGCTGCCCAACCTGCAGAACGGGCCTGTCTATGCAAGAGCCATTCAGAAGAGGGTGCCGAACGCCTACGACAAGACCGCGCTTGCACTGGAGGTAGAAATTCCACTTATTTCCTGTCTCGCTGCTTTTTCTCTCCTCCCCCCCCCGACTGCTCGTCATAATGGCTCAGTCACGCATGCAGGGCTGACGGGACCCGCTGACAGTGGGGCGCCGGTTCTGTGCACAGAGGTCGTCTCAGATCCGTCACAATGGCCTTCCTTCATGTGGTCAGCGTTGCTCATTGTGAGCGTTGCATAAGACGCTCGTTTCCTCCGTGAAACGCGGCGCCCTCGCACAGACGACGGGGTGGCATGCAAACAAGTGCAGAGGTCAAGGGACTGATGTGCTTTCTGGTGTGTCGTGGCTCCTCGTTTATCCAGCCCAACACCAAACAAGTTTCAGTTTAAACCCAGTTCGAAGTGGCAACTTCCCAGAATTCTGTCTGTGACTCCATGTGAGGTCACCGTGGGGTCAAATCAGGAGCAGCTTACAGTAAATGAAATACCAGGCCGTAAAAAAAACTGTTCTGAACTCAAAAGTACACATTGAAAACGTTGAAAATATGAAAAAGGTAAAGAAATACAAAAAAAAATAGACTAAAAAATTCAACTGTATACTAAAAACTGTCACCGAATAATAAAAAGCTTATATTTTAGATTTTTGTTCATTTGTTTCTCTTTGCACTCCGTCCTCAATTTACTGTTTCAGATCAGACTTTATTCAAGATTCAAGATTCTTTTATTTGTCACATACAAAGTTATATTTAGCAAATACAACCAGTAGTGAAATGTAAATGTAAATGAAAAGTTAACCCTAAATTAAATGTGGGGGTGCAAAAGAAAGACACCGTTCATTTGACCATAACCTCTATCGCCCCGTGTCAATCACTTCCTGTCAGCCAATGGGCTCCAAGCCCCTCCCTCACGTAAATGAACCTCAACTCCAAAAAAGGACAAATCTTAATTGACTGGACTGAAAGTGAAGGAGAGAAACAAAAAACAATAATACAAAACAGCAATGGTAAAACATATTTTTTTCACTTTATAATTTTTTAACCAAATTGTTAGAATTTTTCAAATAGGAAATGTATCTACAGTTTTACTTTATTATTGTTTTCTTCAAACTTTCTATATTTAATGTCTAGTTTCCATTGTGAACTTTCAAGATTCACAGGATTTTCAAATCATGTCCCAAAAGCCAATCTGATCAAAGCCCCGTCCCCCACAAGAAATTGGGATCAAGTCCAAAAACCAAGTCTGATTTGAAACCAAAAATCAATCAAGACGATTGAAAACAGTAGCACCTTTTTTTTCTTTTGAGAACAGTTTTATTTTTTTATTTTTTTATTTTTAATGTTTTTTTATGCTCTTCTGCTGGACTTTAAACAAATAGTTTTAGAGTTAGATAAGTTAATTCTTCTCCGTGGTAAATCGCCTGTCCGTCCTGGAGGAGGATCCCTCCTTCATGTGGCAAGACAAGAATTAAGGACTAAACACTGGTTAATATTTATTTCTTTTGTAATTGACCATGGTATAAGCGGGCTAATGGCCTTCGTAGTGTGCATTATCACTTTTTAACACACTAATCAACCGTAATGCATACTTTGTCTGCCATTAACCCTTAACTATCCTCCACCAACAGAAAAATACCACAAGACCATATTAAAAACACAGAAAACACCTTTGGTTAGAAGTTAAACTTTTTCTGACTCGCAAAGGCTTTTTCCCGAATTATAAAAGACGGAAAGTGATTAAAGCTTTTAGAAACTGAAAACCGCTAACAACATTCTGTTCATGCGGAACGAGCAGGACTTTGTAGGGAAACCTGTTTTTCTTCAAATCTGGAGTCCAGAGTCTTAACTCCGGGTTCAAACCTTTGACTGTTTTACAGACACATTCAATGCTGCCTGAAGCTTGAAGAACCGACTTTTTTCACGCCACGTGAACAGATTTGGGATAAAAACCAGAGATGAACAGAGATTTCAGATGGGACAGATTCTCATCCTGTAACACTGTAAAACCCTGTAGTATCCACCTGTTATCAAAAGATTCTGCTGTGCCGTAGCGTCTCTCCTCCAGCCAGGGTTGGCTTGTCCGTGCACAGATGCTCACATTTATTCATGCTTTTGTTGTTTTCCTGAACCGTCGTGTGTTTCCCCACAGTGACGTCTGTTGTGTTTTGGCAGGTGGGGGACATGGTCAAGGTGACCAAGATCAATGTGAACGGCCAGTGGGAGGGGGAGTGCAAAGGGAAGCAAGGCCACTTCCCATTCACCCACGTCCGGCTGCTGGAACAGCACCATCCGGACGACGAGAGCTGAGAGACGCTGCCGCTCTTCTTCTCTGGTTTGGGTTTCTTCTTCGTGCCTGGAGAGGACTGGTTAGATCCAGGCACGCCTTCATGAACTCACGAGCTGACCCTGCAGCTCAAGACCCGATGTCGGACTCCTGTAAGGCGCTCACGCTAAACGGGTATTACACACCGTCACTGTGGGCTCAACTAAAGCCACCTAAACCTGACACTTGTTCTGTATTTACTCGAGAAGATCCCAACTTTTCTTTAGTGCGTATTTATTAGTGTTGGCTCTCAGGAGTCCTGCACCAGGCCCCCCATGGTTGCTCTGCCGCCTCCATCCAGGAAACGACGACTTGCTGTGATTCCAGAGTTGCTGTTGGTAACGTCTGGACTCCTCCAGAGTCCGGTTCTGATGCGCTCCGCCTGAACAGCGGCTGCTGAAGGGGACCGAATGGTCGTTGGGTTTGAGGATTTGCCACTGCGCTGTCGTTCAGCCTCACTCCAGGTTTATTTCAGTGGGAAATGGGAACCGGGTGGTGGTGGTGGACGGGCGCTGTCCACACGTTAATGTTGCTTTATTGGACTTGAATCTGTGTATTTTTCAGACCTTCAAAAGCTGGATCTGACAATTGGGTTTCTTGTCAATAAGGTGTTAAAAATTCATTCATTTAGGGGGGGGGGGCACACACACAACATTTTGGCCTCAAACAGAATTTACCACTAATAAATCAGGGTGATGTTGCAGACCAGCGCCACGTAAAACCGGCTGCTGCGGCGGGTCAAAGGGACACATGTCACGGGTCGTTTTCGGAGCTGGTCAGTCAAACCCTTGTTTACATACCTTGAACCCAGTACTGACGTGACGTACCACAAGATTTACCGAGAACGACCGTCTAGCAAAGAATCATAAATCTGTGAATTTCTTCAAAGAACAGCCGCGAGCCTTTGAGCAAACTCTACCGGATGGAGACGATCCTTTCAAATGTTTTTGAAACTCCCAAAAACAACTTTTTTAAAAATGCCAAAATTCCTAAACAGTTTGTGTTTTTTCCTGCCAAAATGGAATTTTTTAAGATTTTTTTTTGTCTAAATTGTGGATTTAAGACTATAGGAATCAAATCTTTATGCAAAAAAGGTTTTATGTTTATTTGAGATATTTTGTCTTCCAGCTGAGCTCTTAAGATGATTTTAAAACAAAATATTAAGACTCTTACATGCTAAGTTCATTGGACGTGTGACTTTTTATAACTTTATACTAATTAACCCTCACTGATGGTGCTGTAGACGGCAAACATGATTCCTTCACATTCAGCCGACCCAGTTAACTGGAGGATGCGGCTACAGCTGCTTGTTTGGTGTTGGAAAGTGCTTTGATCAGAAGAGGATAACGACCAAAACCAGTCCTCTGGTCACGTGTTCACAGGTGCCTTCATCTCTTGACTCCTCATTTTCGAGATCACACCTCTTCAGATTTGCACGGCTGGACGGTCTGGTTAGCCTTCACACTGCACTAGCTTACACGAGTCGAGGACCAGAGCTCAGAGGAGTTGGTTCAATGAAACAGACTGAAGGAACAGAGTGGTGTGTACCAAACAGCTCAGTGTGAAAGTGAGTTCAGGCTGCTTGCAAGTGAACTCTGGTGCAGTTCGGTAACAGTGTGAATGCTGACAGGCAAACCAGAATAACAGACGTGAGCGCTGGGTGTTAGAAGCAGAATAAAGGACAGAAAATGGCTTGAATGTGTTTATCATTTGGGTTGATTTTGCTCCTCGATACGTTGATTTGATCTCGTTCTGGAACTTCACGTTTCCAGGCGATTCGGTTCACTTGGTGTTAAAAAGGTGTCAACATTTTTAGCATTTTAGCTCATTTAGGATTACCCTAAACCACTCTGGTATCGATACTTGGGTCCTGTTTTGTGGGTTAAACAATTGTTCTTTTGTTTTTAATCACATCAGTCGATGGTAAAGAATT
Organism: Oryzias latipes; assembly: GCF_053564925.1. NCBI lineage: Eukaryota > Metazoa > Chordata > Actinopteri > Beloniformes > Adrianichthyidae > Oryzias > Oryzias latipes. The sequence goes on from NC_136250.1 coordinate 28,094,024, forward strand.
TAAACAAAGACTGCAAAGTTGAATTCCTTTTTGTTTCTTTTTGTTTTTATTTTAAATTAAGTTCCTCGCACAGCGGAAGATGGGTGGATGTAATATTCTGTTGGTCACTGGGTCCACTAAGCTCTTTCTACTTTTGGTTTATTAGAAAAAAATGCTGAAAATCCTAATTTAGCGTCATTCTCAATAAGGAGTGAAGAAAAATGAGATGAAATCTGCATCTGTGGTGTAATACTCGGATTTATCAGTCATTGAGTCCTGATGCGAGTAAAGCTTCAGGTTTTCTTGGGTCTGCTAACTGTGCGTTAGCAGGTCCGTCCTCGAATTTACACATTTAAAATCTTCATTCCCTTCAATCCTCCATATTCCAACACTTAAGTTTACATCATGTAAAATTGTGAAAACTTTCCCCCTTTTTCTTTGAGTCTCAATTGAAAGACAATATTTTTGTACTTTACATTAATGTCATATTTTATTATATTAGTATAAAATGTTTGAGCCACATACAGTCTGTACAGCACTGTATATACTGTCGTAATAAAACCATGCAATATCTTTTAGTCGTCATGTTTTAAGACATTTGTTGGTTGTATTGACCATTAAATCTGGTGTGATTTATATTCTGTGAAAGTTTACAGCTTATTTTAGAAACTGTAACACTCGTAGTGACAAAGATGAAAACAAATGTAGGAGTTCAAAGTGAAATTTCAGTATCAAGCAATAATCTTTACTTACTGATTGGCCAGAAATAAGATCTTTAAATGGTGTTTGTGTCACAGAAAAGTTGTTTTATAACTATGGTTTGTTGTGAAGTCTTTCCACTTACTGTTGGTGTTTTTGTATTGGTAAAAAAAAAAGAATGAATTACTATGAGAATGGCCAAATCCATTTTTGTATTATGTCACACAAACCTCGTCATGAAAACTCCCTTTAATCACAATTCTTATGAAATAATTTTTGTTTGTTTTCTTGACATGTGTTATTATACTTGATCAATAAATATCAGTTTTATAAGGTCTTCTTTTCAGAAACATTCTGCAGAAGTAATTCATAAATTACTTTTGCAGAAGTAAAAAAATATTTGTGTATAAATATAAATCAAACATATTTGCATTCCTAAAATCGATGAACAAGTGATTTTCTGTAGACTAGTGATTGGTTTTTCATTATTTTGATTCCCAAAAGAGTATAAAGTCTCATCTTTAACATTACGCAGACAGTTATGGATCTTAAAGTCCCCCTACAATCATTTTTAATCTATTTTCAAAGCATTCCCAGTGGTTTGTTAATTATGGTTAGGGCATTTTTTAGCCAAAAGCAACAAACCTGTAGGATTTTTCTAGGACACAGTCTCTGTAGAGCGGTAGCAGTTCTTTAGAATTTAGTCCCTGAGTGGTGTGGAAAACTGTATATGCAGAGTAAGCCTACCTCAGCTTCCCGACATCCATCTGTGTACACTTCTGCTAGCGTACAGCTTCTCGAAACCCCCAATCTACAGGCTGTCGCACAGCCACGATGTGTCATGCGTGAATATATGTGGAGAAAGTGAGAAAAGAAATTGAAATTTATACACAAGTTCATTTCATGGTTCGTATCACGAATGAACCATGGAAGAAGTAAGAATAAACCACATTAAATCATCGTGGAACATGAACTGTGCGCAATTATTGAGCTTTTTGTATGCAATTCATTAGCGATTCGTGTGTCAATTATGTGATTTGAACATATGTGCGCCTCATGTCATAAAGTTATCCATTGGTGGAACATCCGTGAAAAGTTCGTTAGACATAAGTGGAACATTGTAGAAAGCCACAACTTTGCGTGTGCATCTCACTCAAATCACGCATAATTGTGTAAGATTTATGTATTAATTGCGTATAAACTGTTTTAAACACGCGTAAACTGCGTAATTCTCAAACTTAACATTTTAAACCGCTGGAAAGCAAATTCTTATTAAGACCCGTCGGCTGAAGCCCTCGACGAACACATGGACGAATGATGAACTCACGAAACGCTTACGAAAAACGTATATCACGCATGAATTACGAAAGTCTGAAATTTCGTATGTGGAAAATGTATGCAGTGGCTGTGTGACACAGCCTTGACATCAGTGGTACAACAAAAATGGTGAGCAATATCGGAGCTATCCAGTTGAAACGTTTTGATCCAGATTCCAGCTCAGACGAGGAATACAAAGGTAAAAGCATCAGAATACAGTGGAGCAGGACGCTCATGGCCCGAATTTTCTCTGTCCCAAATGAGCTGTTTTTTATGGAGCCTGTGACCGGACATGGGTAAAAAAATAATTAATTAGTTCCTACGAAATAATATTTCGTTTCCGCTAATAATTTTTAATTCTTTAGAATAATTATTTTTGATTATAATTATTACCAAATGATAATTTGGTAAAAAATTATATTACTAAATGATTTTGTAATAATTATCACAGATTATTTTGTGGGAACAATTAGTATTTTTTTTGACCCATGTCAGGTCACAGGCTCAGTAGTTTTCTAAGGCATTTTCTCTGCTCCTGAATGACAATGAATTGAAAAAATAAATAGGCCAACTCAGAAATGCAATGTTATACCTAATTTTCTTTAAATGTTTTCAATAGAGTTGGTCTTTGATGAGACGCATAAAAATGAGATAAGAATCAGTGTGTTAGTAATTTGTTTTTAAGTGTGTACAAAAAATAGAACTTTTAAAAAAAGAAATTATAATTTCAAATGTAATCTCAAAATTTCTGTTCAAGATTCCAACAACAACAAAAAAAACGTATTGTGTGAATTTAAAGTTGGAGAAAATCAATAAAAATGGCGGGTCAGTGACTCTTGGAGGGGTCACCTATGAGGGAGGTGTCCGGCGGAGGCGTGGATGCGGAGGGGGGAGTGCTGCGTGGATTTCCCGGATGGAGCCGCGACGCCATCTTTACGCCTGCGCTACCGGCGGCTCTTCGGCTCAGCGGAGCGGTAGTGCGGTTTCTGATCCACCAGCAGGAATCGCCGATCAGCCGATTATCCTCCCCTCTTCAACGGGAAGCCCCCTTCGCGAGCATCATGGCGGACCGGGACAACCTCGTTTACCAGGCGAAGCTCGCCGAGCAAGCGGAGCGATACGACGGTAAGGTTGTGGGAGAGACGACGCTCGGTGCAGAACGCTTTCCCCCCTCCGTCTCCCTGCGCGGGCGGCTTGGAGACGCAGGTAAAACAGAGATTTGTTGGGTGAGAGAAGACAAAATGGCGGAGATTTTCCCCAACCAGAGTATTCAAAAACCACATTTATTGCAAACGTGTTTGTTTTTAATATAAAAGAGTGTTCTACGTGTTGAAAGGCACGCCTCGTGCGTGTTCGTGGGCGAACGTTAACCGGAGCGCTGAGCGAAGCTAGTCCCTGTTGGTCAGTTAGCTATCCAAGTTGCTAACTAGCTGGTTAGCCTCTCATCAGCCCCACACGAGCCAGACTCCCGTTTGAAAACGGAGCGGTCCGCTGAGGCTCCACGCCCTAAAGGAGCGCTAACAACCGCCGTGGCTACAGGCGGAGGCGGTTCTATCCAGCGGGGACACGGACGAAAGTGTTGTTAGCCACTGTTCTTTTAGAGATTTTTAATTTAAAGTCATCTAACCGATTCTGTTTTAAGACGTAAACATCCTGCTGCTGGATCTAGAAAACGGCATTTCCCGCTGATAAAGGAGGCGCGTGCGAGTGCTGCAGCAGGTCAGACTAGAGGATGCTGGGAGAGCTAAAGCACAAGGAGAAAGCTCTGCCATCAAAATACAGGAAAAGTCTTAAAAATGATGGAAAATTGGAAACTAGAAGAACAGAACAATAAAATCGTATAAAGGGTTAAAATACCTGCTTTAAAAAAAACATAGTTAAATGTTAATTTGGATTCATTTATGTTGAACCTGTTCTTAAAAACAGCTAGAAGGGAGTTTAAAACCTGAAGGTTAGGTTGGTGGAGTGAGGAGCTGTAAACAGAGAGCTCTCAGTTATTTTCTGATCATCTCCTGCTGCTCTGCAGAAACTATGTCCTAGAATACGACGCAGGTTTTTGGATTTCTGCCAACAAATCATCATAAATAAAAGAGCACTGGGAAGTCTTTTACATTAGATCCAAAGATGATGGGACGTTGAAGATCTTTGATTCCTATGGGAAATATTTGATTGAGGACTAAAATGAGGTTAAAGCGGAGGGTCTGTCACATCCAGTTGAGCTGGTTTGACCGCATAACAAATACAAAATGTCTCCAACCCCATCCCACAGTTTCTACGACACGTTCTTCAAAAGTGTGAGAACGTCTATAGTTGGAAGAAGCTCCTATTCATTGTTTAACCCTGTGAGTAATCCACTTCACTCTAAAGTGTTTTTCTGGACCCACTAAGGGAACAGCCGTTCCCATCGGGTGTCAGGTTTGGCTTTCCGAGTGTCTGAAGGAGGAGATCTGTGGGATGTCGGCAGCAGACCACCTGCAGAAACAGACCGACTTGACCAGTTGGACGGGAGGTGACTAATCGCCCCCCCCCCCCCCCCCCCTCCTCCCTCCTGGTGACGGCATAGCGAACGCTGACCACCAGATTTTCTAAAAATGCGACACTAAAAAGGAGATTTCTCATACATTTATGACCAATACATTCATCCTCTAAATACTATGCAAAAGATGGATAAATGGCCATAAAATAAAACTATTTGTAACTGAAAGTTTAATTTCAGTTTGTTTTAGTTCTGGTTCCGCCTGATAAATTTAAAAATGTTAAGTTTTGTAGCTAAATCGATTAGATACATTCTTTTTGAGTTTTTAGTTATTTAATTCGCACAATAAAAGTTTTTTTTTTTTTCATTTTTATCTGTATAATTCTATTTTATTTTTCTTCGTCGTGATTAGAATCTTTAGTCGAAACAGAATCTTAAATGCAAATTTAAAAGGATTTTATTCTCTGACTGAAACACTTCTGCTTGTTTTGCGTCAGCTGTCAATCACAGACGTATCAGAAGTGGGCGTGGTTCCACGTGCGCTGCAGAACAACCCCGAGTAATGATGGAGAACCTGCTCGCTGTGATTAAACGCCGTCTTTCTCTCGCCGTTCCTCTGAAGAATGTCACCAAAACCTCCCACAGCAAAAAAGCATTTTCCACATTTTTGCTTTGGGATGCAGCTGCGTGTGTGTGTGTGTGTGTGCGTGCGTGCGCGTGTGCGTTTACCGCGGCCTTTCTCGTTCGTCCACCTCCATCTGGGTTGAATTCTAACAGGAGTTACTGATCTTATAAATAAACTTTCTGCAGGGATATTTTTAGCCGTGTCTCTTCTGCTAAAGTCTTTATTTTAAAGCTTTCAGATCAGTGACGAGCGATCCGGGAGATTTTCAAAAGTCATCCTGACATGGAAGCTCTGGAATCTGAGACCAGACGGCTCCAAAACCAAGTTAAAAAAAAAACAAACCCTGAGGATCCAGAGTGTCAGAGCTGCAGAATGTGGCTGTTTGGTTGTAGAAGGTGATGCTTCTTCAGACTCCAAACGCACTGAGGGGAGGAGGTTTTATGTCCCTGATGGAGAGTCTTTGGTTTGGAGGGGCGATGTGGGCGGGGCTTACGCTGGGAAAGGTTTTCAGAGCTTCAGAGAGTTGAAATGAAAGCTGGTCTTAGCTTAGGACCATCATGTTTCCTCCTTGGGTCTGGACTTCACCATGTTCTTGGCGTGTTCTTGTGTCGTTTCTCCACTGATGGAGCATGTGTGTGCAGAAAGTGAAGCTCAAAAGGAGCTGGCGAAAACATGCTGTTTAAAGGAAATGGTATTTGTGATGTGGACAATGAATACGCTGGGTGTGCTGTTGGGTTGGGGGTGTAAGCTAGCTGGAGAGCAAGCTTCAGGAAAGGGGCGGGGCACCAAAAGTCCCACCCAAAACTCAGAGGTGAATCTCTAAACTCCTGCCGATCTGCAAAAACTGTCTTGGAAGGCAATAGATTTTTATCATTAATATTTTAGAAATTTGGAAACGCTTTGAAAACCATGTTTGAATCAAACTTTATTGACACAGCAGCGTTTGTACACAGCCAGAGGCGTCACGCGTGTCTCTCTGTGTCCGTCAGAAATGGTGGAGTCCATGAAGAAGGTGGCCAGCATGGACGTGGAGCTGACGGTGGAGGAGAGGAACCTGCTGTCTGTAGCCTACAAGAACGTGATCGGAGCCAGAAGAGCATCGTGGCGGATAATCAGCAGTCTGGAGCAAAAAGAAGAAAACAAAGGCGGCGAGGACAAACTAAAAATGATCCGCGAATACAGGAAAACGGTCAGTGTGAGCAGCCTTGTTCTGGTCTCTTCCAGGTGGTTCAAGTAAAGTTTTTGTGGAAAAGTGTCTTTGTCTTCAGGCCGCCGTGGCTGTGTTGTCTGATCTGCAGCTCATGTCGTTTGTTTTGGTCTGCAGGTTGAAAAGGAGCTGAAGTCGATCTGCAACGACATCCTGGATGTACTGGACAAGCACCTCATTTTAGCTGCAACCACGGGAGAGTCCAAGGTTTTCTACTACAAAATGTGGGTAAAGCTCCAAAGTCACCCCATTTTACCTCAACCTTCATGTTGTCTTTCCTGCAAATTATTCCAGGTGTGAAATTTCCTTATTTGACAGAGTTTCCTGCTCTGAGACTCCCCTTCAATGAGGGGTTCATCATTTTCTTTTTGTGTTTAATCCACAAACATCCTAGTGTCACGGAATGAAAATTGTGTTTTTTGAGCTTAATGCACCAAATGTGATTCTAAACCTGAAACTCCGCCTTTTCTGATGTGGTCGGTTCTGTTAGACGTATTCCATGAAGAACTTTGTGGTTTTATCTTCGCACTCTGGACGCTTCATGATCAGATCTCACACAACAGTTTGTCTTTCAGTCGTCGGGCGGCTTCTGTTCTGTCGTTGTTTACATCCTCGGTGTAAACAGACGGACGTTAATGTGCATTTCTTATCATGGGATGATCTGCAGAGGCGCTGTGCCCCCACCCTCGAGCAAAACGATACAGCTTTTCATGTGTGAACCTTCTCCCAACTCTAGTTATGCATCATCTAGATCCGATCCTGGTCCTCCAAATCCACCATCCTCCGGGCGCCGCTTCAATAACCTCAGAGCTTCATTCTCCAATTATTTCTAAGCATAAAATATCATTTGAAGTGTTAACATTTGTTTAAAACTAAAATATTGGTTTGAGAAGAAAATGATTACAGTCTTGCTGTTTTTTTTTTTTTTACCACAGTATCTGAATGTTAACATGTTTAAGGAAATGTAAGTTATCTTTTTTTTCACAATTATTTGGAATTTGTTTTGCTCGTTTTTACTAAATGTTCATAATTATAAAATTCTTATAAACTGTCTGTGAAGATGGAAAAAAAGGCAGAAAAACCACTTTATACTTTTACTTGTATTTGATTGTTTATTTTTAGCAGAACATTTCTCTTTAAGGACACATTCTCAGTTCTTTCCATCCCTGGTGAAATAGATCTTAAACTCTGGTCTTGAGTGACTCTCAGAACCTCGAGGAACCGCTGCTGCTTTAAAGAGTTTCTGTATTTGATTTTGAAATTCTTCTAAGATGAAGCTGAACTACAAGCCACTGAGCTTTTGTCCCGACTCGAACCAGAATCTGACTGCTGGTGATGGTCCTTCTGTCCTCGTGTCGTGAGAAAGCGGATCCCTTTGACCTTTGGTGTCGTCCCCCCCCGTCCCCCCCCCCCCCCCCCCCCCCCCCCTCAGGAAGGGAGATTACCACAGGTACCTGGCAGAGTTTGCCACGGGCAACGACAGGAAGGAGGCGGCGGAGAACAGTTTGGTCGCTTACAAAGCCGCCAGCGACATCGCCATGATTGAACTTCCTCCAACGCACCCCATCCGGCTGGGACTGGCCCTTAACTTTTCTGTCTTCTATTATGAAATCCTCAACTCACCGGACCGGGCTTGCAGGTGAGGCTTTTCGTCAAATGTTTTTATTTAGTTTCAATTCTTGTGTCTAATTCTGTCAGCATGGCGTCTGGGAATGTCTTAGAAAAGCTAAAAGTGACGTTTTAAATGCGTGGATGAGATCTATCTGGCCCGTAGGGGGCAGCCTTGTGTACAAAGTTTGCTCACACGGAAGTGACGTCATCCATCGCCCCGCTTTGTGACATCATGAGCTTTAGCCGATACACGCATTTCCCTGTGAAACGGCCCATTTGACAAGGCAGATGTCGCCGGTGACACCCAAGTAACACCCTTTTTGTACGTGAATCAGCTGATTCTGGCGTGGAGAAAACGACTTTTCGTGTCGGCTGTGTGCTACACTTTGTGTTACGTATAGAAGTGGCTTTTCTTCGCGTCAGAATCGGCTGGAATAAACGGTTGACGAGTTACCATAGTCGGAATTATGTCAACACTGGAGCTCAAGCTTAAACCCAGTCACATGACGTTGGGTTTAAGTGACATCACGCCGAGGAATCGGCTGGTTCAAGGTTGCGTGAGGTCATCATAAGCTATGATTTGCATTAAGAAAAAATATTTTAGATTCTAGTCTGGATTTAAAATGCAAAAAAAAAAGTGTTAACCACGTTGCCATGGAAACGGTGGTTGCTAAGGAAAAAATCAAATGTTAGTTTGTTTTAGAAACACGAAAACCTCTAAACACTTTGATCAGGGCCAGACATGCAAACCTCTCTATGGTTGCTATGGACTCATTTGTGTCTTTGTGGGAACAATCTGAACTCTTTTAGTGTTGTTGTGATGATTGTTTGGCCCGAAGAAGCCTCCAGAGATGGGGGGGCAGTTTTATGGTCTTTGAAAGCGTCGTCCAGATGTTCCTGAAGGGGTGATCTTCTGTGTCGACAGGTTGGCAAAGGAAGCCTTCGACAACGCCATAGCAGAACTGGACACGCTGAGCGAGGAAAGCTATAAAGACTCGACACTTATCATGCAGTTGCTACGCGACAACTTGACACTATGGACCTCAGACATACAGGGAGACGGTGAGAGAACCCTTCAGTTCTACTACTGCTCCTCTGGAGCTTCGTCCAGACGTTGCAGCTCTGCTTCCAATTCTTCTTCTGGTTTCTCCTGAGTCCCACCTTCCTCTTCTGTCCTCTAACTCCTCATCTTCCTCTCATTCCTGTCAGATTCTTAAGGATTCTCCTCCTCAGTAACACCGGTGTTTTTTTGTAAGTCATCCTTCCTGCCTTGAGCCTCCTCACCTCCTTCGCTCCTGTCTCACCTCCCTGACACCTCCTTCGCTGACCTCCTCACAGCGCCGCGTCGGTTTCATCAGCTGCTTCCTCTGTAAATGTTTGTGGATTGAAGTAAACGTTGAGAAGAATCGATGAGACGGAAGCTTCAACTGCAGTTCAGATCCATTCATTTGGTGGAAAAACCCAAACTTCCTGTCGCGGATGAAACAGCTGGTTAACCCCCGTTCACTAAACACTGCTTGACTTTAACCAACTGGTTGAAACTGGACCCACAGAGCAGCAGGGTGACGGACTCCGAACAAGTCCAGGTTCTGCTAGAAACCCGCGTGTTAGCAAGCTGCACGTTGGTGGGTCTTTGGGTCTTCTACCTACCGGTCAGGTTTCAGTTTCTCTCCAGAGGTTGTGCGAAAGAACTTTAGCCGACGTAAAGAAATAAACCTGAATTTAGTTTTCATTTAGTTTGTGCTGGTTTTGAAATCGCTGTAACCGATGATGAAAGCGGCTGTTGCTCATAAAGGTTTGTGTTCCTTCTGCTCTGAAAAGGTTCTGGACTAGTTTGGTCTGCTTCAGACAGCAGCTCACCCGGGTTAGTTGTGTTTGTGTCGATAAGAAGCTAATATGTGTCGGCAGCAGTTGGTAGGCAGGATTGTTTTCGGATCACTTTTCCCCCTTTTTGACATTTGAAAGTTTAAACCCGTTTTAGACCCTCTGCTGTTACTGGACTGCGGAGGTCAGAGGTCAGACGGAGTCCAGCTTTGGTTGGACTGATTTGCTCTGCCAGGCTCACGCTGCCTTCATGGACCGCAGGAACTCTCACTTCCGTATCGGTTTGGGTTCCTAAACTTTTACTCACTTCTCCGCTTGAAAGAACTTCAGTTTGAAGGAGAACGGTCGAACGGGGAAGCTGGCGTTGACACAGCAAACGTTTGGTCTTTGAACGCATCACAACTTCAGCAGGAAACAACAGGAAGGTTTGATTCTAAAAGACCCCCCCACTCCACCCAAAAAAAAAACACCACCTGTTCTGTGATCCACAGCTGATTCAGCACCTTTTCTCCACTGAATTATGGGATGTCCGGCTGCAGCTTCACCATGTTCTGTGTTCTCCTCTCAGGTGAAGAACAGAACAAAGAAGCAGCTCCAGACGCAGAGGAAGAAGCCCAGTGAGACTGAACCAGACCTCCTCTTCCTCCTCCTCCTCATCTCCTCGCAGCACTAGCCCTCCCCCCCCCACCCCCCCGACCCTCAGTCGCAGCTTCGTCTCCTCTAACCCTTCTCTCACCTGTTCGTACCTGTCTCCTCACCTGCACGTCTGTCCTCTCCGGGGCCGCCTGGTCTCCGCCTCCCGGGGTTTGACCTTTCCCGGAGCCCCGCCCCCTTTAGCGTCCACGTCCTCTTATACCGTTTATATTTGACTCTGCTCTCTCATCTGTTGCCAAGCGCGCTTGCCTGTATTTGTAACGAACATGCAAGAGTTTATTTAAAGACGAAGCCGGGTTTGTCCCGTGCAAGTGTTTTTTTTTTTTTCCCCCGAGCGGCGTCTCGCCCACGCCGTCGGCTGACAGGACGCGTTCAGGAAGAGCCGAGCGTGCTCCCTTACTTTGTGGTTCTTCAGCATTCACCTTTAGTCAGGGACTCCAGAAGCTCCGCCTCTCCCCTCATCCGTCACTGGACGGCTGCAGCGCTTTAGTTGAAGGCAGATAGCTAGGACGCCGCTTCTGCATGGGAGGGGAGGGGGCGGGGCTCCCATGTCATGTGATGCGGGTCTGGCCGGCTGCATCTGTGCTCTCCCGGCACCTCCTTTCACCTCCTCTCTTCTGTTCAGTACGTTGTAACAGGAACCCGGTTTGTACTACTGAATGTTCTCACCGGAACCACAAGAACCACGGCATGGAACTAACGTTAAACCTCCAATTAAACATGTCCAACCATTGTGTGCCAGCTGTCGTCCTTCTCCTCTTCTTTGCCACTAGAGGGCAGCGTTTAATCGACGGTGAACTCGATCTGTGGCTGAAACCGTTTTTTTTCAAGACATCGGTTCATCTGTGTCTGATGTTCAATGATGAAACAGCAGCTAATAAAAAATTTAAACAGTTACACCCTAACATGCTAGTTAAGTCTACAGGTTTTAATTGCTTTTTTGTTTTCAAGAAAAATAAAAGAATGTAACCTTTAATTGTTTAAAACAAAAAAAATCAGGAATTTCTGTTGTTTTTTTTCATCTGAACAGAATCATTTTCACATCAGCTCCTTAAGAAATAATGTGGAGAACACGGTGACTCGAATGTAGAAAATGATATAAAGTAAAATCATGTTGAAAAAATGCTTCGTGTAAAAGAAAAATCTCAAAACCTTTATGGATTAACAAAGAAAATGAGAAGAAATGGAGGATTAAAAATAATTAGTCTAGAATTTGGCTGAAAGTTTTTTTAACTGGGCAGGTAATGACGTCAGTTTCCTGTTCCCTTCAACCCTTGTGCTATCCTAGGCACTTTTGGGAGTTGGGTCATCTAGACCCCACTAGATGGTAAATGAAATCATCTCCACCTTTATTCACCTGGTAGGGATAACACGTCAATGTAAGGGTGGGGTCATAGGTTAGCACAAGGGGTTAACAAAGGGATGCAGCAGTGATAGGTTTCCGGTTTCATGCTTTGAATTTGGAGGGGGAAAAAAGTTAATTTATTCTGAAATAAATGTCTCAGAAGAACTAGTCATACCCCTCTTGCGCCGCTAGAGGGAGCCCCCTCACATCCGTGGATCAATGTTTGTATTTTTTTTAAAGAACTTTATTGAACGCAAAATGACGTGTCTTACTTGTTGTTTTGTTTGCACTTGGGGAAATGGAGTGTAAGTGAAATCTAATTTGGGCCAATAAATCAAAACAATTTGGGAGCTTTATTGCTAAATTTAGTTTGTGAATAAAATACTTGTGTAACCAAATCAGGAGGTTTATGAACCAAAATTGAGACGAAAGTTTCTTTTCATAATTACTGAAACCCCCAAAGATGTTTTTCCATGTTAAAGTACAATATGGATAACTTTTAATTTTTTCTTTTTTAGTTAATCTGTCGCAAATTTTTTCAGTGTTCTCTTAGATCAGTGGTTCTCAAACTTTCTTCAGTGATGTACCCCCTTAGAAATATATTTTTAGTCAAGTCCCCCCTGACACGGGCAAAACATTTTTGGAAGAAAAAAGAGGTACAGTGCTGTAAAGTCAAATTTATTCAAGCCAAACAACAGTGAACCTGACAAAAACATTCATATGGCAAACATTGCATGTACAAACAAAAAAGAAAAACAGAAGACGTTGACCACCAGAAGGCATAAAACCAGTTAAAACTCAAATGTGCAAAATGCTGCTAATAATAAATAAAATAAATAATATACATGAATAACAAAAATCTGTTCACAGAAATAAATCTATAACTTAATAATAAATAAATAATATTTAGTTTACAAAATAAATTAACTTAATAAATAAAGATTTGCTCACAAATAATAATTAATGTTAACTCTTTAAGGATAAAAAAAAGAAGATTGCATGTGAATCACTTTGCATTGAACATTTGACTTGAATTGAACAACATGTAACAGGCATTGATTTATGAACAGGAAAAAAATGTACTCAATACAATTCAATGACAAATATGAGCTTGCACCTCACTGAGGATCTTTGTCATTCTTGGTGGCAAGGAGGCAACTGCAGTGATCAAGCTCTTCTCCAGGCACCGTCTGTTTCTTTGCTTCGTTTTGATCAGCATCATTGCTGAGAAGGAGGCCTCACATAAATATGTGGATGCAAACGGTAGCAGCTGCTCCAAAGCTTTCTGTCCCAGCTCAGGGTGCTCCTGCCTCACACACAGCCAAAACTGTGTGAGAGTGGATGCACCAAACTTCATCTGCAGGCCACGGTCAGATGATACTTCCATCAGTTTTTCCTGATGAGTGACAGGAAGCTTGCTTCTGTTTGCTTCAGACAAGAGAAATGGGTTTCTCACCCAATCCAGCTGCACAGATTTCTCATCCATGTCAGGAAAGTAGGAGTGAAAACCACTGATCAAGTTAGCCAAATGTCCCACTATGACTAACTTCACCGGAGCTGTCGCCACATCCTCATTTGAGAGAAAGACATCCAACTGAGGAAAGCAGGTGAAATCCTCCTGATCACATGCCCTTTTCCACATCTCTACTTTCTTCAGGAAACCACCCACCTTGTCATACAGGTTCAGGATGCTGGTGTCCTTGCCCTGCAGGGACATGTTCAGTTCATTCAGTTTCCTGAATATATCTGCCAGATAGCAAAGCTTTGCAAGCCAGTCCGTGTTCTCAAACATGGTGGCATGGGGAGATCCGTGCTCTGTCAGGAAGGTGTGAACTTCAGCTCGCAACTCAAACAGCCTGCTCAGTACTCTTCCACGGGACAGCCAGCGTACTTCGGGATGCAGGAGCAGTTCTGTGTGTTCAGCTCCCGTATTTTCACAGAGGCTGCGGAACAAACGTGCATTAAGTGGCCTTGACCTGATAAAGTTTATAACTTTAATGCTGTCGTTCAAAACATCCTGCAATGCAGGGCTCATTTTCTTGGACGCTAGCGCTTCCCTGTGTATCACGCAGTGCGTCCACTTGATGTCGGGATTTTCTTTTTTAATCCGTGCTATGAGGCCTTTCGCGCTGCCCGTCATTGATGCAGCCACATCTGTGCAGACGCTGCTGCAGGATTTCCAGCTGATAGCGTTTCTGGTGAAAAACGTGTTAACGACATTAAAAATGTCCTCTCCGGTTGTTCGCCCCTCCATTTCTTTGCAGAATAGAATGTGTTCACAGATGTCGTCCGTGTCGATGTATCTCACAAATGCAACAAGTTGCGCATGTCCACTCACATCTGTGGATTCATCCAGCTGCAGTGAAAATGAGTCTCCAAGTTTCCCCACAACTTGTTCCATAATGTCTGTGCCCATGGTATCTATTCTGCGGCAAACAGTGTCATTGGACAGAGGCACAGTTTTGAATGTATCCGCTGATTTTTTTGTCCAGCATAGTTTCGGCCAATACCACAGCGGCGGGGAGCAGTAGGTCTTCCGCCTATGGTGAAGGGTTTTTTGGCTTTAGCAACAAGCAAAGACACCGCGTAAGAAGCCTCCAGGGCTTTGGCTGATGTAGTGGAGACTTTTTGCATTGTGGCTTGGGATGACTTGAACTCAGAAAGTTTTCTCCTGAAGAACTCTGGTGCCTTATCAACGTGACATCCATGTTTTGTGGTGAGATGCCGCTGGAGGTGTGCCGGCTTCATGCTAGCGTTTGCTAACTTTTCCCCGCAAAAAAAACACAGTGCCTGGGGTGGGTCAGAGCTCGTGGACGTAAATCCCATTAAAACATAATCTTCATTGTACTTTCTGGACTTCGTCGCCTCTTGTTTTGTTTTCTTTTTCACTTGTCCATCTGTACTTTCAGCAGCATGGCTGCTGCGCTTTAACCACGCCTCCATAGTTACAGCGTTATGGTCACGACAGGTCGTTGATGAGTGCCTGCCGTCAGTGGGTCAAACTAACTTGGTGTGTGTGTGTGTGGGGGGGGGCACAGTTTTATTTCAAAGGATATTGAAACTAATTACTGAATATAAAATTCAGTGCATGAACGCATATTTATATTTTATCGAACTTTTTACAAAATAATTTTTCTCAAGATTTATTATTAGGATGAGCCTACTGATTTAGATAGATATATTGAAAAGCGTCACGTACCCCCTGCATTACCTCCACGTACCCCCAGGGGTACGCGTACCCCCATTTGAGAACCACTGTCTTAGATGACCCCCACCTTACATTGACGTGTTCTCCCTACCATGACAAAGGTGGATAAAGGTGGAAAGATTTCATGTAATCCATGGACACCAGTGAAGATCACAAATCATTGAAGAAAAAAGGTTCAGAGCACTGTCTAGTGGGTCTAGATGACCCAACTCCCAACATTACAGTGCCTAGGATAGCACAAGGGTTAAAAAAAATATGCATCATCGTCTCCCTAAATTGAAAAACAGAACAGTTTTTACAATATCCCTTTTTAGCCTTGGCGTTTACTGATTTGTTGGATAAAACCAATAAATGATCTTGAATAAAACCTCTTTCACTTTGTTGTTTACAAGATATTTGATTGGCAGAAGCCAAACCTTTTCACAACAAATATTTCCAGGACGTGACGTCCAGAAAGTTCTGGTGAAACGGTCGGTTTTGGTTTCTCAAAGTGGAGCAGCAGAGTTTCCGTCACGTGAAGCTGGAGTCGGGGGGAGAATGGAGAAGGAGTTCCTTTCAACAAGATGGGTGAGGTTGATCGTTTTGGTTTTGTAAAGAGTATATTCTTCCAAACATAAAACCTGCGAGGAGAAAAGTTATGTTTATAAATCGCAGACCAAGCAAGCAGCATCTGTTTATGAAGTGAAGACAGTTTGATGGGAACTTGGTCGGGCCTGTTGGTGCAGAGCAGTAAACGGCGGAAAACATCACCGGGAAGTTGGGATTTTTTACAGAAACTGTCTGATCCAATTCATCGTAACCGTTGTGCTATCTTAGATGACCCCACCCTTCCATTGACGTGTTCTCCCTACCATGACAAAGGTGGATAAAGGTGGAAAGATTTCATGTAATCCATGGACATCAGTGAAGATCACAAATCATTGAAGAAAAAAGGCTCAGCGTACTGTCTAGTGCAAGGGTTAAAAGTCATATTTAGCCCTTGTGCTATCTTGTGGGGTCAAAATGACCCACCCTTACATGGATGTGTTATCCCTACCATGGCCAAGGTGAAGAGGATTTCACGTAATCCATGGACACCAGTGAAGATCACAAATCATTGAAGAAAAAAGGTCCAGTGCACTGTGTGTTAGAGGCACGTTAACCCTTGTGCTATCCTAGGCACTTTAACATTGGGAGTTGGGTCATCTAGACCCACTAGACAGTGTTCTGAACCTTTTTTCTTCAATGATTTGTGATCTTCACTGGTGTCCATGGATTACATGAAATCTTTACACCTTTATCATGGTAGGGAGAACACGTCAATGTAAGGGTGGGGTCATCTAAGATAGCACAAGGGTTAATGCTGTAAGAGGGGTCATCTGGACCCCACGAGATAGCACAAGGGTTAAGGTACTTAAATCCGGGAAGTTTAGACCGATTGATTCATCAGGACGTCTTATGGCAGGAACTGCTTCCTGTTTGTATTGATGGAGATGATTGGAGTCCTTTATCTGGTTTGTCATGTAAAAGAGGAGTCCTCTGTGGCGTCCCACAGGGCTCTGCGCTCGGTCCAGTTCAGTTCTGTTAGCTCCTTTTTCAGGAAGCAAGCATTCTTATCATTGTGCTGATCATACTTGTTTTTAGTTCAATTTTAAGTCAAAAACCAGAAAATGTTAGACTTGAAAAATGTATAATTTCCCCCCCTAAACTCGGATTAACCCTTGTGCTATCTTAGATGACCCCCCCCCCCCTTCCATTGACGTGTTCTCCCTACCATGACAAAGGTGGATAAAGGTGGAAAGATTTCATGTAATCCATGGACACCAGTGAGGTTCACAAATCATTGAAGAAAAAAGGTTCAGAGCACTGTCTAGTGGGTCTAAATGACCCAACTCCCAATGTTAAAGTGCCTTGGACAACACAAGGGTTACAATGAAGATCTAGGATGTAGAAAAAAATAATTTTATGAGTAAAAAAGTATTGAATAAAATAATCTGAATTTATTGGATTTATAACGTAACCCTTGTGCTATCCTAGGCCCTTTAACATTGGGAGTTGGGTCAACTAGACCCACTAGACAGTGTGCTGAACCTTTTTGCTTCAATGATTTGTGATCTTCACTGGTGTCCATGGATTCCATGAAATCTTTCCACCTTTATCCACCTTTGTCATGGTAGGGATAACACGTCAATGGAAGGATGGGGTCATCTGGACCCCATAGGATAGCACAAGGGTTAAGGATTTATTTAAAGATTTGGATGTGAATCTAAAACAGAAGTTGGAGCCATAAAGATTCATTTTTTTGTTTTTTTTGCAGAGAGTTGAGTCATCAGTTTCCTTTATTTAAAACCATCATTTTCCAAAATGAGTACATTGCAGTTCAACATTTTGTCTTTTTCTACTTAAAAAATATCAAAAGAAAGACAGACGGCTGAAACCCAAAAGAGTTCTGAAGTCAAACAAGAACGGCCCGCCCAACCCCTCCCCGATCAGACCAGAACCGACTGAACCTTTAGAACGGCGCCGTCCCGGGTGCCGAGGATGCAGATTTTGTTTTTTTGTCCCACAGTTTCCACCGGAGCTGAGGTCGGGTCGGCGCCAATACGGTTCTGCTACAGTATGCTTAGCCCCTCCCCCCCACAGAGGATCCACAGTGGTAACTCTACACTGCAGGAACTTCAGGGAACATTTAGTGGATCAGAACCAGCACACAGGAACTTGTCTCAGTACAAAAAAAGATCCAAAATGAAGAAATATAGAAATTTTCCGAGCGTCGGTTTCCGGAGCCAATCCGTGGGTCTGCACAGTGAGAATTACGGATTAAGGATTGGGGGTGGAGCTAAGTTAACATTCATAGTTGAATATAGTTATCAGTTTGTATGCGACAGGTATCCGTGGATCGTGGGCAGTCGATACCCTTCACATTAAGAGTTCTTGGAGAATGTCGAAAAGAGTTCACAAATTATAATACTCCCTCCTCCACGTCTCCTCCTTCAAGTGGCGTCATCCGTATTATTGCGATGAATAGAATCTCTGGAGATGATTTACAAATATCTGCTCACTACAATATCTGTTCTGTACATGTGTTTAAAAAGCAAGCACAGTCACCTATGTACAGCTAGATTCCTCTTCATTGAATATACATATTTACTTCTTTTCACAGTTTTCTACGTTTGCTCATATAATAAGTAGGAATGGATTGGATTTCTTTTTTGAGTAGAAATGTCCCCCCCTCCCCGTTGGGTCTTTGTGGCGCGGGGCTGCGGCGCCCCCCGGTGTCCCTCGTTGATATCGATTGTTGTCTCTGGAACGCTGCTCGAGTCCAGCAAACGCAGATTCGAGATCCGTGGTGATGGCGGTTCCATTTCTCACAGGAGTCACATGACCTACAAAAGATTCACAGTTTTGAGCTTCAAGTCTACAGTTTTGGTCGTCGTCGGCTCATGATATCGTCCCCCCCCCCCTGTCTCCAGTAGGTCTTCTACAACTTCCTCCAGCGTCGGATCCTCTGGACCCGACGTCTGAGTCCTGCCTCTGCGGTTCTTCTGGTTCTTGCCGGTTCGGTTCTGTCCGTGGTGTTGGGTTTTTATTTTTTATTATTTTTTTTGCGATAAGGCACTTAAGAGGTTTTTGGTTTTCAAGGAAGCTCAGAGGACACCAGAGCCAGGCCGGAGCTCTGGCGGATGGGGGGCCCGGTGTGGACGGCCTTTGGACAGTCGGGGGTCAGCACCCGGCCGTTCTCCCCGACGCTGCCCGTGATGGACAGACGGGCCTTGTTCCTCATGGCTTCTGTGAAGGTGAGCTGAGGACAAACAGGAGAAAAAGCCGTCAAAATCTCTGAGTGTCTGTAAAAAAAAAAAAAAAAAAAACAGCTGTTCAGGTGTCGGGGGCCTAGAGCTGCGTTCACTCCAGGCCCAGAAATGCGCGTTCAAGCCCCCACATGCAACGTAGAGTCTAAGGAAATGCACGTTTCATCGCCACGCGATTCCGGGCCCGTCTACGTACAGAACTGTCTGTTGAACGCGCGCTGAAAGGAAAACCAGGTCAAACTTTGACCAATCAGAGGCTCAGATTTGGTTCGGCGTCCTGAAGAAAGAGTCTGAAGCAGGATTTGCACCACTGTGACATTTCAGCCTCGCAGCTATGCGAGCATCGGGTAGCGACCATCCAGTGTGAACACCGTGGGCCAATCAATCAATCAATCAATGAATCAATCAATCAATCGATCGATCCAATTATTATTTTTAGAGCACTAATAAAAGCAGAGGCAGCCAAAGTGCTGAACATAAAATCAAGCATAAATAAAATCACTAAACAATATAATACCATAAAGAAACAATCAAATTAAATACTAGATCTGCTCGCTGGAGTGAAAAGCCTGAATAAAATTATTTAAAAAGTCTTAAAATCCCAGAGGGAACCGGCAGACGTCACAGAAAAAGAAACCGTCTAGGCTACATGGTTCTGGAACGCCGTCACACACCGGGGGTGAACGCAGCTCAACACCTCTGCTTCCATTGGTCGGGAGATTTTCTTTCTTTTCCTTGATTCTCGGTTAATTTTGTTCAGTTATGACCGTAAAATGGTAGAAAAAGCATCAAGTCAGGATCGGTTTGCTGTCGTTGGAATTCATCCAAATGTTTGTCGTTTTCAGCAGAAAAACATTTGTCCACCGCGGGAGACTCTCAAACTCGTCTCTAAATGTGACATGAAGGATAAACTCATAAAATGAATCAACATTTTAATAAATTAGGTTAAGCTGGAGGTTCTGATCAAACACATTTATAACAACCTACGTAAACATTCATGTCAAATTAATGTATTCAAAAAAAACAAACTATGAATTTATGACGTGAATTTCCTTATCTATCCTCAGAGTATCAGGAAAATAGACGGCTGCGTTTGTCAACACAGACACACAAACTGAACACAGAAACCACATTTCAGAGCCATTCCAGACAATAGCCTGCCCCATGGAGACCCACAAATGACAGAAATATTGCGGCCGGAGGACAGGGACGGCGACTAGGCAACACATCAAGCGGATGGGACACAGATATATCATCTGATGTGGGGGTGTGACCTTTGACCCAGAGGGAGAAGGCCGTCCGGACCGCTCTGCTGACGTGAAGAAGGAATTTCCCGCCCCGCTGTTCTCCGCCTTCTTTTCTGTTAAAGTATTTTTGACCTTGTGGAATCAGAAAGTCCTGCTACTTTCTTGAATAAATGCTGCAAAAGTCCTGGATGTCATTTTCGAGTTTAAAAGCCACAAAGACGCACCAATGAGAGTCAAGAGCAGACTTTCACAATAAAAGTCCTGTTTCAAAGGGCACAGAGGTCAGAACCATTTTCTGCTTTGCTGTGCAGAAGAAAAAAGTGAAATTAATTAATTAATTAAAGTGACGTAAAAGCAGCTAACCCCCCCTCCCATATCCCCCCTGCCACGCCCTCATTGGCTGAGCAGCTGCTACACACCCATCGCTCCGCCCCTCCAACTTTGTCCCGCTGATCAGAGCGAAGATATTTTTTTCAAAATGGCAGCTTTTCTGTACTTTTTGGTCGACTGTGTGTGACAAACACGTCTATGTAATGTTTAGAGGAATTGACCAAAGTAAAATTTGGGATTTCCTTGGCAACGATTCATTTTCACAATATTTCTCTTCCTGTGATGTCATTCTTTTTTACTGTTTCTCTTCCTGTGATGTCATTTTTTATTGTTTCTCTTCCTGTGATGTCATTTTTTACTGTATCTCTTCCTGTGATGTCGTTTTTTTACTGTTTCTCCTCCTGTGATCTCATTTTTTTACTGTTTCTCTTCCTGTGATGTCATTTTTTTAACTGTTTCTCTTCCTGTGATGTCATTTTGTTACTGTTTCTCTTCCTGTGATGTCATTTCTTTTACTGCATCTCTTCATGTGATGTCATTTTTTTACTGTTTTTCTTCCTGTGATGTCGTTTTTTTACTGTTTCTCTTCATGTGATGTCATTTTTTTTACTGTATCTCTTCCTGTGACGTCATTTTTTTACTTTATCTCTTCCTGTGATGTCGTTTTTTTTACTGTATGTCTTCCTGTCATGTCATTTCTTTTACTGTTTCTCTTCCTGTGATGTCATTTTTTTTACTGTTTCTCTTTTTGTGATGTCATTTTTTTACTGTTTCTCTTCTTGTGATGTCATTTTTTTACTGTTTCTCTTCCTGTGATGTCATTTTGTTACTGTTTCTCTTCCTGTGATGTCATTTTTTACTGTATCTCTTCCTGTGATGTCATTTTTTTTACTGTATCTCTTCCTGTGATGTCATTTCTTTTACTGTTTCTCTTCCTGTGATGTCATTTTGTTACTGTTTCTCTTCCTGTGATCTCATTTTTTTACTGTTTCTCTTCCTGTGATCTCATTTTTTTACTGTTTCTCTTCCTGTGATGTCATTAATTTTACTGTTTCTATTCCTGTGATCTCATTTTTTTTACTGTTTCTCTTCCTGTGATGTCATTTTTTTACTGTTTCTCTTCCTGTGATGTCATTAATTTTACTGTTTCTCTTCCTGTGATGTCATTTTTTTTACTGTTTCTCTTCCTGTGATGGTCATTGTTTTACTGTTTCTCTTCCTGTGATGTTATTTTTTTTTACTGTTTCTCTTCATGTGATGTCATTATTTTTTCCTGAAGTGGGTTGTTTGTATGTTCCAAACAATAAGGTAGAAAACCAGTAAGATGGATTAGAACTGAACACTTTCACCTCCTCACTGCTCCATGTTACTAAAAGAGACATTTTTTCCTCTTTCCTTCCTGTTGGTTTTCCGTTTCCAGTGCTGCAGGACACTGAAGCCAGAGGCTCCAGATCCAAACGCCGCTACAAGTTGAAAAAATAAAGGGTTTGTAGTTAAGGTTAATTACGTTTGATCATTTTTGTTTTGATTTTTAGCATGACTGAACAAAAAGATGGTAACAAGTTAAAATTTAAAACCCAGATTCGGATCTTTGTCTACATGAACCATCTAAGTTCGAAAAATTGAAAAATCTAAAAATAAAAAAACAGATATGTTTTTTTCCCCAGTAATTGTAAATTATTCAAAGATATGTTTGCTAAAATGATGGCTTTTAAAAACAGAAAAGGTAGTTTTTGATGGGTTCTGGTCTGGACTGAACGATGGGCTTCACAGGACGGCGCCTGCAGTAAACCTCCGCAGGATTCACCTGTAAACGCTGTGATTGTGGGGAACGGCGAGCTTTCACAGCTGCCAGATGAAAAAAGCTGCTGTTGTCAGCAAAGGTGTCACAGCAGGGGGGGGCAATTACTTTTTCACACAGAGCCGGCAGGTTTTCTCCTCTCTCGTTGCAGTTGTCTTTGTCTGTAATCTGGAAATAGTTCAAATAAAACTTCAGGATATTCAAGTTGGAATCTTTTCTTCTTCCCATTTGATTTAACTGATTTTCCCATTTAGACCCAGAATTCCCGGACGTGCTGAACAGTGACGCGGCATCACGTATGACGACCACACCTGAGGATGACTTGGCGCTTCTTGTCACACTGAGAAAAAGCTCAAATGTGCACGTCACATGACCACACAGAGCAGGTACGACAGCCACGCGACCGGTTTCACTTACAGTCTGAGCGCTAGCAAAGGGGGGGGGGGCAAATGTTCACTGGGACCTCCTACCAAAAGCCCCTCTACATGTTATTAGCGTCCCCGTCGCTGCAATAGCCCCCGTAAGCCTCGCTAAACGGCGCTAAGTTGTGGGTGCTGGCGCTCGGCCCGGGGCTTTGGCTAGGCTCTGGGCTTTGGCGGGGGCTGCCTGAGCGGCTGGGGCAACAAAGGCGGGAATGGCTGTGATGGGGGTGTTGGGTCTGGGATTGGGACTGGACCTCCACCTTCATTCTCTTGGCCTCATTGCGGGACTTGTAGCAGAACTCGATGAGGGCCACCAGCATGGCTAGACCCAGGCCCCCCACCAGGATGTAGAAGACCCCAGCCACGTTGCTCAGGCTGAGGGCCTGGGACGACTTGTCCTGCATTCGACGGTGGGGGGGGGGGAAACAGACGTTAGCGTGTGGTTTAGCAGAGACGGCACATAAACACAACACACTGTAGGGACAAGAGGACAAACTGAGTTCACACAAACACAAAAAACATCCGAGTGTCAAACCTCCAATCAAACGTCTGTTTACGCCATATGTGGTTCTGATTTTAGCCGGGTCGCAAAGACACGCCCCCTACAGGTGATTTACTTCTGATTATTCTCCGTCGCTCATAAATATTTACAAAAACGTAATTAGTGGCGATGTTGGAGCCAAATCTAAAGAATAATTTAGACTTAAATAATCCAGAGTGTTTTCATTTTATGTGCATTTATTTCAGCTCATTCGTTGTCGTGTTTCTGGTGAAGCTCACTTGGTAAATTTGTTGTGAACATTGATTCAACTCGTGTCGTGTTACAGTTCAAATCTTTATACGTTGACATTTAGCCAAACCTCATAACGGTTTTCTGTTTGAAGCCTTGAAGCCTCAAAGCTTCAGTTGCCTTTTTTGGTTGCTTTGAACTTGCCATAACTTTTAAGGTAAAAGCTTCTTTCTGGCGTTTTTCTGTTTTTCTTTTTAGTGAAGTAAATGTCTTTCCTAACACACATTTGTCCGTTTCCAGGATTTTGTGATGTTGCAATTTCACCAGTTCATGTGTTTTCTGAACTATCCCCATCATCCAATCACATGATTGAATACATCACATATTATCCTTACATTAATCTTTAACACCTGAGGTGTCGCCGGTGACAATAAATAACACGCGCTCTTTGAATCTATGGCTGTTTATGCATTGATCAGCTGATTAATGACTTAATTAACTAAATTACGCAAAAAAAAGTGTCATTACTGCGTTTCCTTGTTACCTTTTGTAGCCTTGGAATTTTATGTATCTATTTTTTTACTACAGCACATTGTCCTACGTGTCGCGTTTCCTACATCTACATCTGAATCGTTGGCAAACCTTTATTTGTTTTCCATTAATTTGGACTTATTTTTCTCTGAATGTTTGAACTTTGAGAGTTTAAAGACCCACTCCAATGAAAAAGGTGTTTTTTGGTGTTCTTGTAGTATTTTTCTCACGATGGAGGACATTTACAAAGAAAATTAAGCGTAAAACTGCATTTCTGAGTGTGAGGGAAAGGGTTCCTCCGCCAAAAACTCAGAGGGGAATTTCTAGTGAACTTTTGCCGCTCTGCAGAAACTATGTCCTAATTACGACACAGGTTTTCAAAATATTGCTAAAAATGGCTTCATGATAATTAAAAATCCACTGGGAAAACAGATCAAAAGATGATCGGAGTGGGAATTTAAATAAGAGAGAAAAGTGTGAAATTGTTCACGTCTGTCTATAACAACTGTATAAAGTTTGTTTTGAGGAGTTTTGTTGCCTCAAAATATCTAAAGTTATTGTAAAAAACAAAGATGACTACTACGCAGATTGTCTTATTTTTAAAACATAACTCCTGTGATTAATTAGTAAACATCGTACCAAGATGTTCAATTAACTTTGTTCAATAATATTTCCTTAGACAAAATATATTTTAAAAAAAGCAGAATAATATATAAAAAGTATGAAACCTTTATACATACATATATTTTTAAAGCCTTGCATACCCGAGTTTAAGGAATATATATATAAATATATATATAAATATCATTTTGTGTTCGGTATGACTTTGTCCTCTTTGTATCGCAGATTCTCAGCAAAAGCTTGACATGTTTCAGATAATCCTCTAAAAAGCGTCTGTAAGTGTCTGTGTGTTTTGCTGCACGTGTGCCTGGAGCTGACGTTTCTGTTAAGCCATCCGGTCAGTTCGAAGGTCAAACCTTGACCACTAATCCTCCGTTCACCTGTCCTAACCTCGGGCTGTTGTTCCCGCTGTTTGTCCCTGAGGAGAGATGCTTCCTCATGTTTGAGGCAGCACCATCTGTTCTGATGCAATCGCCCAGAGAAAAACGCTTCTGTCCTCTAAACTTTCCTCCGTTTGTTAACGGCGCTGCTTGTTTTTCCACTCTCACATTAGACCTCTGACCCGGTTTATTCAAATAAATGGGGCCGCCCCCTCTGAGGTCCGCGGTCCATCTGCCTGAAGGGGCGATCGGCGCGTGGCCTTTTGCCACAAACGACTGTCCGTCGCGCTCGCTCTCATTTGCAGCGGATGGCGCGTGTGTCCTGCACCGCGAGGCTCTAATTAAGGAGGCGCTGCCGAGGCGGAGCCGGCATGCGGTTTGGTTTCAAAGCCAACTCCACGCTCCGGCGCATCGGTGTCGGTCAGAGTGCGGTGGAATGATGCCACTGAGATGGTCTGGGTACGCCTGAGGAGCATCTCTGGGGACAAACAGTGCGAGATTGTGAGCGTGACCACCGGCCCTTCGTGTCGGTCATGCTGTTCCCCCGAGGGCTAAACACGCCTGTTTGAGTGTGTGCATGCTATCAGCCTGTTGTGATATTAACACAAGTGTTGCTAAAAATGTGCAGACAGACTGAGAAAGGAGGGGAGGCTCCCAGGCTGGTGGAGACTGACCTTACTTCCAGAGTCCTTGGGTCCACACTCCCCTTTATCGTACCACCATTTGTTTTTCAGTTTGTCTAAGACTCCTGCTTCACTCAGTTTCAATACGGCAAGGTTTACGGGCGTTCTTCAAATCGCGGGGGGCAGGGAAGGGCGGGGTAGGGGGAAAATAACATAAATAACATCATAGGACATGTTATATTATGTTATTCAGTCAGAAGAATCCCAACAAGAGCAGCTAGGTACTCTTCACAAAGTGACGAAGCCAGAAAGGGGCCCCACCGCAGCTACATGTCTCTTTGCTCGTTTATCGTCTTCATTTATTGGGGAGGTTCTTGGAGGGGAGGGGGCGGAGCTAACAGACATATACAGGTGGGACCCCGGCTGCATCGCTTTCTGGAACAGGCGCATACTGCCGGGACCTTTGTCCGACCAACTGCGGCGGCCGGTACTGTCGAAACACAACTATCGGCTCTTCGATACCCACTGCAGCGCCAATGCGGGCTGCAGTACTTTGCATGAATACTATTTGGATCTCATCCACCTGGTTATCGGCAAATATTTGTGCTTCGGCAGTACTCTTCCGTCTGTAGAGACTGAAACTCGCCGTTCCCAGGCGGTTGCGTTTTCGTTAGGGGATCGACCCGGCAGATGCTCCTGTTGCCAACAAAAAAATTCCCTCTTACCCACATCATGGTCACATGGGCATAGCGACATAGCGGCTAACCTTCTCGCCACCGCCTCCGCTGCCACACTCTCCTTTGTCGTACCACCACTTGTTTTTCAATTTGTCCAACAGGCCTTGCTCATTGAGTTTTAACACTGCCAGGTTAACTGCACTTCTTGAAAACGATAAGAAATATTTGGTGAGAGGGGTGAGTGAGTGTGCCGTCCAATTTGAGAGGGAAGGAAGACAAGGGGGGGGAGGGGGAGAAAGGTGGAAAAATGCGTTAATCCCATTCATTGACCCAAATGCACGCCGAACGCAACGCTCATCGAGGCAACGTGGACGATGACCAATGATGTCATTTTCAAAGTCATTTCAGGTTACAGGTTTATTCTGGTAGAAATACAAAATGTTTGGATTTAGTTAGTGAACCATTAGTGAGGATTTTATTGCCACCTCACTTGTCAATCATCGAGGATGCTGCACGGCAGCGCAGTGGTTCAAGTCCTGCCTGGAGGACGTTTGCATGTCCTCCCATGCGTGGGTTTTCTCCGGTTTCCTCCCACCGTCCCCAAAATCCTGCTGCATAGGTTACTCTAAATTGTCCCTGAATGCAAGTGTGTACGGGATTTGTCTGTTTATTGAAAAAACTGGATTTTACTGCTTCCTCCGTCTTAATTAGGATGTAGCAAGGAATCGATTTAATCAATGAATCAATTTATATTCCTACAATCTAACCAGATGAAACTGTCTGAAATTGTTATCCCTTGTGCTATCCTAGGCACTTTAATGTTGGGAGTGGGGTCATCTAGACCCACTAGACAGTGCTCTGAACCTTTTTTCTTCAATGATTTGTGATCTTCACTGGTGTCCATGGATTACATGAAATCCTCTCCACCTTTGTCATGGTAGGGAGAACATGTCAATGGTCATTTTGACCCCACAGGATAGCACAAGGGTTACTCGAATTGACTAATACCATTGTAAAATCATTGCCTAATTAAATGAATCGATTTAGGAAAAAAAACATTTGGATTGAGGCACAGTAGGTTAGAAATACAAAGAATGTGGAAAACTTCCCCTGCACTGATCAGTACCCATGTATTTATACCTATCTATATCCACTGTGGGATGACGTTTTGGATAAAGATGTCTCTAGAGAACATGCAAACTCAGGTCAGGTGCCCCAACCGGGACTTGAACCGGGGGCCTTCTTGCTGAGAAGCAGAGGGGCTAACCACTGCACCACTGTGCATCCCTGAAAAAGACCTGACTTAACTGCTGCGTCCGTCTTGACTAAACCATCAGCTCATTATTTTAAACAGATTCAATGTGACGCAAAGAGATGTAATAATAATTCTGTTAAGGGCAGAATTATTACATTTCTTCTTCTTGTGTTTGGCTTGTGTTATCAGGAAAACATAAAGTGAATGTAATCGTTTTAGTCAGAAACGCTGACTGTTCTTTAAAAAAAGAAAGAGTAGTTTTGCTTTTTTGTTCTGAACCTAAACAAACAGTATATTTTGTGTAAGCTGAATGATTTTTATGGAAAAGATTCTTTGTAAAAAGTTTTTTTCTTCATCTTTGTGTCGGTTATTTTCTGAATGCTGCTATAAATCCGTCGCTTGTGCCTCAGGAGAGAGATTAGCTTTGGCGTGCATTTTGATCCTTTTAATATTTGTTCATTATGAATAATATTTATGAAATAAGACATTCACTGTGAGCAGATTCGAATCAGAAAACACAGCCAGTATTTCAGCTCAAGCCGGTCTTATTGACGGTGGAGCCATGTGAAGGAGCAGCTCCGACCGGCTGCCAGCTCTCCGTGCTGCTGGTGTGTTTTCTCGCTGATATCCAGACGAGTGGCTGACAGAAAACGATAATCCTAAAGACAACACGGCCTGGAGGACAGAACTACCATGATCTGTCAGAGACTCCCTCTGGCCAAAAGCAGCGCCGGGAAACTGGCACCAGCCTGACGCAGCATTTCCACTCTCAACATCTTTGATTCCAAGTATAAAAATGTTGCCTTTAAAGCCACAAATTAGTTATTCCTCACCAGCCTTTTTGTAGCTGTAAGGCAAATTAAATGTAAAATATTGATCCTTAAATACCATTTTAATAACCTGTTGCATAATTTGTATTCAGAAGCATGACAATTACAGTATTTGCTGTTTGCCCTTCTGCAGTATTTTACTCTTATTTACTACACATTTCATTTCTTTTGATGCCATACTTATGCTAAAAAATTATGCTAAGCTGTTTCCTTTAATTATCTGGCAGTTTTTTTTATTTTTTATTTTTTCAAATGTAAAGGTCAGTAATTTTATGTTATATATCAAATTATAAGTATAGTAATGGTCTATTTCTAAATAATTTTGATATTTTCATTTCATTATCATAATTAAAACATGTTTGACTGGAAAATCTGACCCTAAACTATTTTAACCTCATTAAAACTTAAAAAAAAACTTGAAATAATTTTTCATTTTCTTGCTCAACAATAAGCCAATTTAGTTTCCTACATTTATTGTAATCATCGTTGATCCTTTTTTTAGGCTGTCTTTTATTAAGCTACATGACAAACTATAAAAAAACTATTTTTTATTATTATTTTGTTTTAAATTAATTTATCTAGTTATCCTATGGAGCATTTGGATTTCATGAAATATTAAAACTTTCTGAATTGTTAGCCTTGGGCCCTTAATTTGAAGTAATTCAATTCAGCATTTCTAAGCTAACAGTTATATTAGCATTCTGCATGACTTTTTGGCGCAGTGCAAAAATGATCCAACCTAAACTTAACGCTCCTGCAGCGTGTGGGAGGAGCTACCATCAAAAGATTTCTGTCAATCAAATCGTAAAGCTTGGGAGGAGTTCGAACACTTAGCTTCTCCTCCATGTTGGCTTTGGACACCAACACGTCACGGGCCAAGGTTTCTGATTGGCTGATGCAACATGAGTTCTTTGCTAAAGTTCCCGCTGTTTGAACTCTGGAAACATTGCCCCATGATGCCCAAAACGCACCACCGCTTGACCGCTGCACCCTAACACGCCTCCCTGACCTCATCTGTATATTGACTCAACGCTGAAACTGCTGACAAATCGCGTTCAGTGTGAAAGCAGCTTTTTAGCCAAAATGTACTCTTTTTTTTTTTTAGCATTAAATGTGTTACTTTTCTTTTGCTCTCCAGTGTTTTAGTCTTTAACTATCAAGGATGAGCATCATTGTTACCATTAATATGGGTTACTTGAACTGACTTCTATTGTTTTTTGGGCGTTTTTCTGGAGTGTCCTGATTTCTTCTGTTTTTCTGCTTTAGCGTGGTATTAGCCATCAAACATAAGGTTTCACATTTGTCACTGACACTATGACACTATGTCATGATCAGTTCCATCTCATTTCAGTGGAGCTACGTTGACATGAGATGGAATGTCAGTAACATTAGCCACGACTTTCCATGTTCAATTAAGAACGTCATTACACAAATCAGTAGTACTTCGATGTATTTTTAAAGTTTCTATACATTTTTTTTATTTCGAGGGTTTTAGTTTATTTATTTTTAGCAATCAGTAATCTAAACAGCATGTTAAAACTATTGTATTCTTATATTTTTCCTTTTTTGTGGTATTTAATTAGAGGAAAAGGGCAGTTTTCTGTGTGAAGTGAAGGACTGGTTGAGTCTTTTACAGTAACACATCTATATGGAGGCTACACTTGCTTGTAATTCAGTCCTGCTGTGGCCTCATTAAGCAGAGAAACTCTTGGAAACACGTTGTAATATATTTGCTTATTTGGAGCGAATTAGTCTGCTGGTTCGTGGAAGTAAAATTAGCACTCGCCTCTAGTTTCCAGTGCATTCTAATTACATAAGATCAATGATAACAAGGCATTAACATTTCTTTCAAGCAGAGCTGCTGTTGTGTAACAGTGTTGGTGAGCAAACACACAAACACCTTCACGGCTTTGCCTGCAGAATATTTATCCGTTCCCTTCAGTGGAGACCTTGCTGGCAGGCTTTGATCGATTGGTGTGACTGAAAGTGCAGCTCCCTGCTGTAATGTCACTATTTCGTTTGGCAGGTCTGTAAATTCCTCCGTTTTAGTGACAGAGTCTGGCAGTGTCGCCAAGGACTGAGCATTCACATGACTCCCAAAACTCCTGGTCTTAGTGGCAAGTAAAGAACAAGTCATCTGCAAAGAAAAAAACGTAAAATTTTTCATCCGAATAACATTCTGTTCATGAAATGCAGATCATCCTTTAAGAACATTTCTCTCTGAAGCCTCCAGCATGCCATTCTTTGACCAAACAAGCACAAGCACAAGCACAGAAATTACCTGGTGTGGAGATCTGTAAGGAGAAGAGAATGAAATAAAAACCACCCCTGCTTGATGACAACGTAACAGTACAAGCATGCAACCAACACTGCTGCCTACAAGCTGCTCTGGAACGTGGAAACCGCCCCGCCCGCCCGCCCACCCGCCCTCGCCAAGCAGAGAAAGAGAAAGGCGGCACACCAGGGAAGGTGGAATACCATAACAACACGTAGAACATATTGTTACACTATTCCACCCACCTTAACTGTGAACCCTTGGGTGTGGCTACTCCGTAGCCTTTGGAGTCCAAGTTGCCTCCCACTTTCATAGTGTCGCAGGGTTTCCGCTGCTCTGTGTACTCGTTCATGGTGGACTCCAGCAGGAAGGCGTATTTCCCTTTGGACTTGCGGACCCGCGCCACGCCCTCCGCTGTGGTCTTGGTGAAGACCGTGGGTTCGGCTGACTTCATGTATCCCCACATCTTCTCGTAAACAGCGATTTTGGACCGCTGTGGGGGTCAAAAGTAAAGAAAAAAAAACATCCATGCACAATACAAAGACATCAATTTCAAATCCAGCTATGCGTCTTTCCAGTTTTAATTTAAATTCTTTTTAAGGTCTCTAAAATGTAAGCTTTAAATAAAATGTGTATACTAATGTCTTTAAAGTCTTTCACTTCAAATTTTTGACATTTTTCTTGCGTTAAAACGTTTGTCAGTGTGGTATTTGTGACGTATCTGGATACTATTTCCGAAATAAATATTAAATGTACTTTCTTTGGGGTACTGGCCACTTAGGATGCCCTTATTAACCCTTTATCGTTGGAGCTGCTATTCTCTTTGAACAATTGTGACCGTATTGGGCTATAAACCCGCTAGAAGTCCTCTGAAAATATTTAAATTAAAATTCTGCACACTTTGTTTTTTGATGGAGAAATGTAGTTAGTGACATTTAAAGCCATATTTTGCTGCAAATATTGAGGAAAATTTTAGTTTTATTTTCTTCTTCTGTCTTTTATTGTTGTGGCTTTTAATTTATTGCGTCTTATGACTTTTTACTGTTTAACTAATATATACATATATTATATATTATAATATATATATTGTTTGAAAAATGTTACACAGTCCTTCAGAAATGTGCATTTTCTTCTCCATGAACACAAATCTGAGCGTTTTCATGCTGGAGTTGTTCTGAAAAGCTAGAAAAACCTGAAGATGATGACATTCACCAGCAGAGAAAACGGGCGCATGCTGACAGAAAGCCTTCATGAAACGTGGCTAAGCCTTCACGGAGTCTTCTCCAACTCACCCTGAAGAACTCTTTGGTGGAGCCAGAGTCCAAGGTGCCGTAAGCGATGTCGGTCTGCTTGGCGAGGTCCTCGGCGCTCTCGATGGGGGAGACCATCCTCTCCACGGTGAGGAAAGCGGCCAAGTTGGCCGTGTAGGATGAGATGATGATGAGGGTGAAGAACCACCACACTCCACCCACAATTCGCCCCGATAACGATCTTGTAGGACGGTCAAAGTGCAGGAGAAATTACAAGGAAAGGAAGGATGGAGAAGAGAGGAGTGTGGGATAAAAGAGGAAGTCAGGACGCTGATGCTGTCAAATCCAACGACGACTGGAAGGATTTATTAGATGGCCACTACTGCAGATAAACCACAAGGTGGCGCTGTGACACTGCTAAAGGTTAAAAAAAAATCTGCTTTTGACTCTGTTTAGAGACTGCCTCAGAAAATAAACCATCATGTTGACCAGTTTATTTATTTTTTTTTGAGAAAAAGCTGCATAATGTCCCCCCTCCCATCTTTAATTTTTTTGTTTTTTTTTTGTATTTTAAATGTTCCCCTGGAGGAATAAAAGGAGCCGCTGGCTCTCCTCTGTCCCCGTTTTCTGCGTTTCTCGCTCAGGGGAGACGGATAGCTGGAGCAGCAGAAGGTCGTGAGGAGAATCCTAAACTGTAAATGCTGCATTGAGGAGAACAAACAAGATCTCCCTTTGGTGAGAATCGAACAGCAGAGGGTACAGCACCACCCTCCCACACCCACCTCCTCCATCCACTTCTAATGTCCAGGATTTGCAGCCGTCTGTGTTTTCTAGGTTGGTCAGTTTAAAAAAACAAAACATCCATTAGCTCCGAGAACTCTGCTCCTCCTGGAGGCTCAGAGCTCAAACTACTGATTATCCAAACCAACTTTCCACCAAACTAAAGGAAAATCCTCTTCAGGACTCAGGCGGCTAAGCGCCGAGGCCGAGCCTCCTCCGTCTGCGCAGGCGCCTGCAGCGGTTGAAGCAGCTTGGCAGCAGAGCGTGTCTCCATCACACTTGGGGAAGTTGGCCCATGAAATGGACTTATTGATGTATCAGCTCCGGATTTGAATACAAATGATTCTTCCGCTCGCCTCGCCGCTCTTTCCTCTCGCTCGTTTAACAGTAAAGCGGCGACCAAAAAGGCGGGAGGAGTCGCCGATTTTTTGTTTTCTTTGCCTTCCTGCCGCCGCAGCTGGTTCCGTCTCAATTTATGAGGAATCGGCAAGACATTTTGGGAGGGATGTGCGAGGCGGATGATAGGCCTGACTCTGATCCACAGTGACGCGCTGCTGTCTGACGGGTCTGCAGTAAATACTGGCGGTGGGGGAGGGGCGGTATTTTTATTAACTCGGGCCGTGTCAGGGCTTTTCTCTGCGTGGTTGTAAAGAAAACCCTAAAAAAATAATGTTTTTATTAAAAATCCTCAGCTTAAGATCACTGCGACCAGATTCTTCCTCATTTCTCATTCGTTTCATTGAGTTTTCAACATGACCTTGCTGGTTTGTGGAAGTGTTGGGTTTCAGTTTACAGCAATGGCCGCACAGAGGATGGACAGACTGTGACAGCCCGGCGACCCGTCCACAGTGAAACCTATCGTCGCCTAAAAGTACATCATTCAAACCTGCTCAATAACAGCGATTGATCCGGTTTGAATGATGGATGACGATGGACAGAACTTGGGTCATGCTACAATCACACTGGCCTCGGCGACGCACGTTCACGTTTATGTCATCGTGCGTCAACGCACGCTTGGGGCTTCCGCATTTACGTGTTGCCAAGTCCGTTTTGAACACGCGTTTTCAGTTAAATCCGGTTGAACTTTGACCTATCAGGGACTCAGAGTTGGTAGTGATGTATGGATGGCGTCCTTTTAATTCGCAGTAACTATTTACAAATTGATTGTTTTGTGTCCGGCTGAAATTATACGACTCAAAGTCTTTCGTACACAGTGCCTTACGAAAGTACCCCCCCCCCCCCCCCCCCCTTGACATTTTCAACCCGTTGCCACATTTCAGGCTACAAAGACAAAGATATAAAACTGTAATTTTTGGTGAAGAATCGACAACAAGTGGGACACAATCATGAAACAGGAACGAAATGTATTGGGTATTTCAAAGTTGTGTAACCCTTATGCTATCCTAGGCACTTTAACATTGGGAGCTGGGTCATCTAGACCCACTAGACAGTGCTCTGAACCTTTTTTCTTCAATGATTTGTGATCTTCACTGGTGTCCATGGATTACATGAAATCTTTCCACCTTTATCCACCTTTGTCATGGCAGGGAGAACACGTCAAGGGTGGGGTCATCTGGACCCCATAGCATAGCACAAGGGTTAAAGCGCAGAGAGCATCATGAAGAACAAGGACCACACCAGGCAGGTCCGAGATACTGTTGTAGAGAAGTTTAAAGCCAGATTTGGATCCAAAAAGATTTCCCAAGCTTTGAACATCCCAAGGAGAACTGTGCAAGCGATAATATTGAAATGGAAAGGGTATCAGACCACTGCCAATCTACAAAGACCCGGCCGTCCGTCTAAACTTTCAGCTCAAACAGGGAAAAGACTGATCAGAGATGCAGCCAAAAGGCCCCTAGATGACTCTGGATGACCTGCAGAGATCTTAAGCTGAGGTGGGAGAGTCTGTCCATAGGACAACATTCAGTCGTATACTGCACAAATCTGGCCAGAGTGGCAAGAAGAAAGGCATTTCTTGAAGATATCCATTAAAGGTGTCGTTTAAAGTTACCCACAAGCCACCTGGGAGACACGCCAAACATGTGGAAGGAGGAGCTCTGGTAATATGAAACAGAAATCCAACTCACCCTGAACACACCAGCCCCACTGTCAAACATGGTGGTGGCAGCAACATGGTTTGGGCCTGCTTTTTTTCAGCAGGGAGGATGGTTAGAATTGATGGGAAGATGGATGGAGCCATCTTTTTCTGGAAGAAAATCCCTGATGGAGTCTGCAAAAGAGCTGAGACTGGGATGGAGATTCGTCTTCCAACAAAACAACGATCCAAAACTAAAGCTCTAAATCTACAATGGAATGGTTCACAAAGAAACATATCCAGCTGTTAGAACGGCCAAGTCAAAGTCCAGACCTGAATCCAATGGAGTATCTGTGGGAAGAACTGAAAACTGTTCACAAACGCTCTCCATCCAACCTCACGGAGCTCCAGCTGTTTTCAGGGAGGAATGGACAAAACTTTCAGTCTCTCCATGTGCAAAACTGATAGAGACAAACCCTAAGAGACTCACAGCTGGAATCACAGCAAAAGGTGGCGCTACAAAGCATTAACTTAAGGGGGCTGAATAATTTTGCACACCCAATTTTTATGTGCTTTATTGATTGTGGACCCTTCCCTGCCCAAAATTAACAACAAATAAACACAAAATAGCACATTGTTCTTGGGTTCACCAGGGTTAAGACAATTATATGATGATCTCTGGTTAAAAACTCTGGGTTAACCAATGAAGAGAGCGCATATCTCCCCCTGCTGGATGGGGGTAAAAGGGTAGCATCTGTGCTGAGGATGGACGGTTCTTGGTCAAAACAAGCCGGACCAGGAGAAATCGCTGCTCTTTTACCGGTTTAGCATGAATCCCCCCTTATGTCTCGAAAGCAGAACTTCAGGTACAGTGATATGCAAACTTTAATTTTCCCCTGAATTCTGACTAAACGCCCTGATTGTGCAGACATACTTCGTTCAAACCCGTTTATGTGTCAAATGTGTCTGTTATTGTTAAGGTTTACTCGTCACATTTTCTTCTGCTCCGATCTTCAAGTTTATTCTAAATGCTGCTCAGTCATGCTCATGTCAGATTTTGTGGACAGAAACTGTTTGGGATATTTGCCTTAATATTTAGTACAATAAGGTTGCTTGTTCTCTACTATTCATTGATCGTCTGAAGCCTGTCAGTAAACGCGAAGATTCCCAGATAAACTCGGCTTTTTGGGAGGAAAACTTATCTTTTCTCTGTTTCACTTTTAGGTTTTAGGTAAAAATGTCGTTGATAGTTTCTGCCTGCTGGTTTCATAACTGTGAAATGTGAAATGTTAATGTTGCATAAAACTTGAGTGTTGTGGTTACATACTGGAGGTTTTTAAATAGTAAAAACTTGCGAAGCTCGGACGTTTTTGCTGCACATTTGTTGAGTTGAACTCATGCAGGTAGGATTTGCTGTTTAAATCAACAGTAGCTTCATTAAAAAATAACCTAAATTACATCCTTTCATGATTTGAAGTGTCAAAAAAATAGACTCTACACTTCAATCCGACAGTCGGCAGCCACCAAAAAGGTCGTTTGGGATTTAAAATCTTCAGATCTTCAAAGAGCTCTTGGAACAGTCAGCATATGAAATACAGCCTTTTTTATGATCGGGTCATGCAGGACGGAAAATGTTTTTTTTTCCATTTAAAGACTCCAAAAATGGAGCGTCTTTGGAAAGGAAAAAAAAAATACACACAAGGGGCTCGGATAAAAATTTAAAGATAATAAGCATGAAAGCAAAGCAAATCTCATATCAGGATTAAATGTAAAGTACACTGAAGCTTTGAAGTCTTTGGAGATGTGGAAAAGAAGTTTGGATGATTTGGTGACCAGAAGATCTGGTTTTTAGCGGGAAAAGGAGATGAAACGGAGACGGTGATGACAGCAGGAGAGCAGCATCCTTCCGCAGAGTAAATGAGGAGCTGCTCTCATTGATACCTGGGGCCTGTCTGACTTATTTATGACGGGAAAACTGTCACTCCTCGTCTGCAGCTCCGTTTCATGTCCGCTGCTCCTCTGCAGCCACGAGTAACTGAAATTCAAACCCCGTAATGCTTTCAGGGTAAAATCACCTTTCCGTCAAAGCTTTGAGAGCTTTTTTATTTTTTTTCTTCTGCAGAATAATCACACAAAAACCCACAACATCGCCATCTTTTTCTCTGCGTTTCATTTGGTTGCAGCAAAGTTAAAAATAAACACCAACTTCCCCACAGATTTCCCTTTTTTTCCAGTTAGCAGCCACTTGAGAAAGTGGAGATTATTCCACTTCAGCCCCGGAAAGCTGCAAACCGTTTTAGAGGAAAAAATAGGATTTGGTCCCCAGAACAGAAGTCACGTGGCACAACTGAAGTGATTAGATAAGAGCGAAGCCTCCAGCCTTTAGCATCTTATTGAAGCAAAACAGGAATCCAGCTTTAATAAACAGTTCCACCGTTTTTAATAATTATCCCTAAAATAGTTTAGTCACTGTTATCTTCTTAGGTTTGGTTGTTGATGCATTAAAAGCTGTATACCATCTACTCTTTCGAGGACAGTGAAGTCCGAATTCTAGCCAGAGAGAAAGGATGGTTTGAACGAGGAGTGAAAGAAGCCATCTTTGTCAAGAAGGATAAACCTTCTCTTAATAAGGATGGTGGTCTCAGGTTTATTCTTCCATCCATCTACGGCAGTGTTTTGAAACCTAAACAAACCAAACCAGTTCCACCTGAGTTGTTAACTGCTGAAAGAGAGGACCAATTTGGAGAGTGGGTCACTGGCTCCCCAACCCCCAGCTGAGGACAAAGGACTATTAACGACCCAAAACCATGTAGGCTAAGTGGACAATACCTCCAGTTTCAGGTCTGACTCCTCCCCCAAGAATGCATATATACCAGCTCTTAGACCAGCTAATTCAGAATTGACAAAGCCTCATGGATAAGAGGCGAAACGTCTTCTAACTTTAAAAACCAAGTCCAGATGACATCCCCTAAACCTACTACAACCATGTCTAGTGCTTATATCTACGTGACATCATTTAGTGGGCGGAGTCATTCATATTATTTTTGGAAACAGTGGTAGGGTGTTTTATATATTTATTTTTAATATTCATGGAGTCAAATTGGTGCATATTTTAAAAGGAAAAAACTGAAAGAAATGCAATTTTTTTTAACAATTTACAGAGTTTAATGACATCATATAGTGGGCGGAGTTATACTTGACATTTTTAGGAAAATGGGCCTTAGGTGTGGCACATTT
This sequence comes from Oryzias latipes, assembly GCF_053564925.1. Taxonomy (NCBI): domain Eukaryota; kingdom Metazoa; phylum Chordata; class Actinopteri; order Beloniformes; family Adrianichthyidae; genus Oryzias; species Oryzias latipes. The sequence continues at coordinate 28,131,781 of NC_136250.1, forward strand.
GGTAAACTTATTTTGATATTCAGTCACATTTGTCGTTCTATAAAACAAACTACAAAGAATAAAGTGAAAATGAAACAGTTTAGTAAAACGGAGTAATGGGGGGAGTTATGAATTAAATCCTATGCTAGGGGGCCACGGCGTGCCACGTTTACTCAGCTTATTTTGATATTCAGAGAGTCTAAGTTGTGTGTACTTGAATCATTTACCATGTACACCAGTTTAGTAACAGTGTAGTGGGCGAAGTCATACATTTTATTTAAAGAAACTATGCAGGTTAAGGTTTTAAGGTGGGAAACGTACTATTTTAATATTCAGTGAGTGATATTTGTGCAAATTTGAAAGGAAAGAACAAGCAAAAAATACAATTTAGGTCAGTTTAGTGACATTAAGTCGGTGGAGCTTTAAATGCAACCTTATTTTGATATTCAGAGATACATTTATGTATATTTTGAAAGAATAAACAAAGAAAAATAAACTGGTTTACAATATAAAGCAATTGCTGACATAATAAAGTCGGCGGAGTCATATATATTTCAAAGAAAAAAAATGATTTTAGGGTTTGTGCTAAATTTTGGACATTTATTTGAACACTTTTATACAAAATTTGAATAAAGAAAAAACAGAAAAAAGATCTAGAAATTACACCAGTTGAGTGATATTGTGAAGTAGGCGGAGTCATACATTTCGTTTTTAGAGTGAACTATTGGATTAAAGTTTGCGCTAATTTTTTTTCATTGTGTATTGAGAGAAAAATGAATGTTTAAAAAACAACACAATTTAGTGACACGTAGTGGGCGGAGTCATGAATTTTATCTTAGAAATATGGGACTGAGGCGTGCCACTTTTAGTTCATCTTTTTTCAGTCAAATTTGTGCATATTTTGAAATAAAAAAAAGATAAATGCTAAAAATATTTAATTTTAATTCATGAAAGTATTTAGATGGACTGAGATGCTGATTTTGTTTAGATAATCTGAAACAAAGGAACCTCCCCAACAACTCACAGCTCCAGACCAGCCACAGGAGGATGTTGGCTAAGCTAACATCTATCACGGATACCCCCTCCTACCCCCGCACCAAACTGTAGAGGCGCTGACCAGCTCCTTCAGCACCAGACTGTCGCCCCCACAGGGCAAGAAGGAGATCCTGCAGGTCATTCCTCCCCACAGCCATCAGACTGTCCAACACCGTGTTACAGTGACACACTACGGACCCATGGGTGTTCTTTCTTTTCTTTTCATTCACTTATTTATTTACTTATTTATGTACAAACTGTTGCAGTTGTTGTTGTTTTTTTTGTTCTTTAACGGTTTCTTTTGCTGTGTATTTTTACTTATTTATTTTTGTTTAAATTCACTTTATCCTCTCTAACTGCCACTTCTTTTTTGCCATTTGTATTCGTGGATGTCTTTTTTTATCTCCCCTTTGTGGGATAAATAAAGTTGATCCATCTAATCATATGTGTTCATGTAAAAAATACTTTTTTATGTTTAAAGATCCATTTTTAATCCTGAGATTTTCTTTTTCTTCCAGGTTTCCACAAACATCTCATCTAAAAAAAAATCTATAAACAATTTATAGGATTGAAAAGAACCAAGTGGTCACATCAAAGGTCTGAAGCAGAACGGTGCCCCTAATGTGATGTTGAACCAGCAACCCCATCTGTCCGTTTGGGAAGACCACCGCCTCATGAACCGCAGACGCCACAACTATCAAAGACGTTTCATTTGTGCCGGACTTTGAGGCGACCGGCCACTGCTGCGTCAAGAGCCAACCAGAGCTTCTGGCAGCGACCATCGGAGTGGGAAAAATGTGACGAACCCGAAGAATCCACTGCTGACATGAGACGAAGACGTGCAGCTGCACAACAAAGGAGTTCAGTGGCGTGGCATTGATAGAATATTAGCAGAGTCATTTTCCTGTTTTTTATTTGAGCCCAAACGCAGAACTTCAATGGAAAGCTACGCCTCATCAGGAAATCAGCCGTCGGCGTCGGAACAGTCTGAACTCATCAGCGCCAATCAGGCCCATCCCCGACAGCGACGGCGTGACTCAGCCGAGGAGACAAAGGTAATCCATCTGGCAGAGAAGAGGCGACACCTGGAACAGACGTGACGCATCACACCTGCGCAGAGCGGCAGGCAGGTGCCGGGATGTTTGCATCGGCATGTCGGCCCTGACAGGAGCAGCAGCAGGTCCAGGCGAGAGGGAGTCCAAGAGGGGAAAAAAAACAACATGCCTCGCTTTTTCTATTTGAGATTCCATGTAGGCATTACCGCTGGAGACCGGGATATTAATCACTGAATTAATTATTCTGTGCTGCTCAGAGGGAGCTGAGAGGGTTTAACCCTTATTAGAAGACAGAAAGAGAAAGGAGAGGGAAGCGCTCTGCCTTTCCTTTTGGTGCCCAATTCTTCAAATCTCTTTTGTGGGAGAACAGCAGCACATTCAACAGGTGGCATAGTGGTCGCCCAAACCCTTCCTATATGAAAGGATTATTTAGTTTATTCTTCCCGTTTTTGATCAATCTGAAGCCTGATTTCCACTGTGGTTCGTCCCCGTAGCATTAAAACTAAATTTAACGTTCTTTAACCAATCAGAACGTTTACATTGCCTTCGTCATGTCTGCCTTCCCTCCCGTTGACTGTATAATGTCTAACGTGACGAATCGCATAGAAAATGCCTCATTGGTCCCAGACGAGCTGTGATTGGTCCGTCTACATTTCTATGGCAACAACGCTCTCCATTCAGGAGCTAGCATGTTAGAAGGCCACACCCCCTTCCACTGAAAGCAGGCTTGGTCTTATCTGTCAATCAAACGTTTACTCTTATTGAGGCATCTCATTGGTCAGTTTGTAACATGAAAATCTTAAACTACAGCAATAATATCATGACAGAAGTGGGTGTTAAGTCCATTTGTCATTTACTAATTCACAAGCTTTACGCAGGTGGTCCATTTCCAATCTGTTGACGCATCAATTTTGCGGCAAAAAAGCCAAGGAACCGGAAATAGGTCCGGGTTTCTGTTGTACTTTCAAAATAAAACTTTTTAAGACTTAATTTCATATTTACAGTGACGTGCTCACGCGCTAACGCACGTTAACAAGGACCCAGTTAGGAAGGAGAAGGCATGGAGTTTGATCATCTGAGTGTTGGATGAGAGAAGAGAGCGGGACGAACTACTCAACACGGGGGTAACAGGACAAACCACTCCTCTGGGATCACGGGGGGAGGGGAGTCGATGTAAATTAACTGATGGACCAGTGGAAATTCAGCGTTAGATTTCACATTTAGTAATGGTTGAATTCTGGCTCAACTTGGATTTAAAGCTGGTTCAACTCCTGAGATGACAGATCACATTTTCTATTTGGGGTAAGGACCGCAAACAGTAAGTTTAGTTTGACCAGAAAATGTTTTGCTTCCTGAAAAAGCTCAAACTCATCTTATCTCTCATCTCCCAAAAAAGGTAAAAATGGAGAAATTATGTGATTTTGGAAAACATTAAGCGATTAAATGTAGAGTAAAACAGATGCATAAATCACTCTACATCCTGATTTAACCACGCCCACTTCAAAAGACTGACCAATCTCAATCCTTTTTCCCCAAAATCAGGGGAAATCTTGTTTTCAAAGCACATGAACAAGAGATGAAAGCTTCACTTTAACATGTTGTGGTTTATCAATATGTTTTTTTATTATTATTTTAAAAGTAGAGATAAATATAAGTAGTTGGATTCCTATCACTCTGATCAATAATTTCAGGAACATCCAGAAATCCACTTTTTTTTAATATTCTGGGCACGGAAGCACACAAGCTAGCGCTAACGTTAAGCCCAAAGTCTTTTTACTTGTCTTGCGGCAAATCCCACATTTTACTCCTAAAGAAAATGAAATGGTCTTAACAACAAGCTATAAGATGGATGAGGAGATAGCTTCATAAAACAGTTGGAAAAACACACTTGACGATAAAAACTTGCGAAAAATGTGAAATTTTGTTGATGTAAAAAATATGTACATGTTTGTGGGGATGTGGGGAAATTCTGCACCTGCAAACTTGCCCTGCCTCCTATGGCCCCCACAATTCCTGTCCCGCCTGTTCTACCCCATGTGGGCGGATTTGTATGATGCCCTGAGGCGCTAATGTCTTTGTAACAACCAATGACTTCTCTCGCTAGAGGAGACATCACGTGGTTCCTCATGGGAGGAGAGCACCACCATCTTGGTGAGGTCAAGTCACTGCTGCAGTGCTGCACTGCTGCATCATGTGAAGACAAGGCAAAATGCCAGTTCATTGTGCAGGTTTCAACTGCCAAAAATGAGTCCACGAAGGAGGAAGGCATAACAATTCTTTTCTTTTAATGCTGCAGGGGCTTCATTAATAGTACACATGTTGACATGCATGATGCTGCAGGGCTACTCTCCTCCGTGATCAAACTTTAAACGGTTGGTACTTCCGTGAATTAAAAGGGACGTCATCCATATAATGTACCTCACATCCATAAATAAGAGCCCCTGATTGGTCAAGGTTTGACCTGGTTCAACTTACAACACACGTTCAGTGGCAGCACGAAACTCACCTAGCAACGCATGAACATGAGCGTTTTGAACTCGGAAGCCCTAAATGTGGATTTTTGCGCGCCTTCACAAACCTGTCATTGTAAGTGGTCGCTTGATCGCAGACGCTGATGTGAATGTAGCTTCAGGGGGAAATAGGTGAGACGCAGGCGTGTCGTACGTGTGAAAGAAATGGGGAAATAAGACAATCAGACGAGTAGGTAGTTATGTGTCACATGCACACCCCGAGCATTCATATGCGGTCAGTAGGAGCCAGTACTAGCACCTTCCTAATGACTGGACTGGCATAAGGACACTGTGCGACTGAGCATCACCCGTTAACGATAAGTGCGCGCAGCTTAAATTAGTCTTACAAATACTTCATGATACACTTACCACGCGCACGACAATGGTTATTCTACCTGTGCATACCTGCGCTCCACTTAAGATCCAGCTGTTTCTTTCTATGACCCTCCATGGGCCCCGGGAACCCATAAATCTGTAGCACCTGTATGTACCTCGATGTGACTAGGCCATAAACTGCAGTCCTTTGTTTCTGTTGTTGGGCGAGAGAGGACCGTTAGATTGAAATGGAGACTCCATTGGGATGCCGACATTGTTGTTCAGCTTTATGGCTCTTATCCACCATGGTTCTGGGTGATCTGCACATGTTTGAACAAGGCCGGTGCCTTGGAATAAGTGGTCTTCATCATGGGCCCGCTAGCCTGCACTGCATAGTTAGCTTACGTGAAGCTGGTCTACACTTTTGAAGGCTCTTTACTGAACATCAGGATCCTCCACCGAGTTTCTCTGCTCTCCTCTGGCGCTGGGTGGGGCTGAAAGATACAGGCTGGTTTGGACGTCCTTTCATCTTTCATTATCTTAAAACTTCTATTACAGTAGAAGATCCATAAGAGCTTAACCAGATAACAGACTTACTTACAGAATAACTATAGGAGCCAATCTAGCAGCATCTTAAAATAACCTCCAGGCAGAGTTTTAAGCTTGACAAAGCCATTCAGAGATGGGATTTAGACAGAAAAGGAAGAGGAAGGCACAGAGAAGGATGGGCTTACGAACAGAGGACAGAATGGAGACCTGATCTTTGACTGCCAAGCAGAATATAACACTTAAAGCAGTTTCTCCACCATTCCAACCAGCGTTGGGTTTTCTGGACTCCAATGAACGTTTTCAAGCTCCAAAAATCAGAGTCAGTGTCTTCCTATTTTGGAAAAAGGAGGAGAAGTCACATGGATGCAATGAAACTGTGAAAGAAACTGCTGCAACAAACAGGACAACAACACATCTGTGTGGAGACCAAACCACAAACACTTATGTCTGAGACCACAGCTGCAGTAGCAAACACGTTAATGGAGGATGTAGCTCACTGGGCGTAATTTCTACACATAAACCGTGAACACATTCGTATAGAAGTATCGGAAATGTCCCAAAATGTTGGCAGCGGTTTAATTGTTCCCATGAGATGTTGGTGCAATTTCCGATATGTGGGAAAAAGGTAGCCAACATGAAGTTGGTCTCAGATCTAGAAACCCTTTTCAATTTGATTTATGTGTACGTAGTTTACGCGTATGGTTTACAGTAAAGCATATACCGTAAACCATTTCCCACGACCAGCTGCTCACAAGCAGTCACCGTCCCAAAAGACTACAACCTCTGGAATTACCGTCAACAATCACATGCAGAACAAAAACCGTAAAAAAGTTTTGTGGATTCTCAACTTCCACATTTGTCAACAACAGTTTTTTTAACATAAATGTACCAAATTTTCCAAAGTTCCTGGTTGGTTGATGCATGAAAAGTTTCGCCAAAGTTTAGATACTTGAACCTCTTGGCAGAAAGTAGTCTATTTACTACAAGTATACTTAGACTTAAAGCGATGCAGTGTAGTTGATGTTTACTCTTTATCTATAAATTGTAAACTGTTCCAATTTTGTCAGAGGAAGTATTCAGTTAGTTTACCTACACTACACATACATGGTCTATAGTAGACTTGCTATACTTGTGCTCATAAAATAACTACTTCTTGCTTAGGGACCTCATGCTGATGTCGCCACGCCACTTAAAACATACTGCAGGACCTGTAATCGCGTCTGTACGTTGACTTAACCTTAAAGTTGGACGCCCCTACTGCGCAAATCTTGTTTTTGTTTTTTTAAGAATTTTGTGTTTAATACCAGTTTAGCCTAATTTTGAGAGTACTTTTTTTCTATTACATTTTGTGTTTTTGAGAAGCCCAGTGAGATACAGCAACAACGCAGACAGAAAAGAGAGTTATAGACGTTAACTCTTATTGCAATATTGACCCCATCACCTTTGATATACACATAAATAATATTCTTTTCTTCTACTTTTGATTACAGACTGACGAGCAAACAGCCACTTAAGTCTAAGAACTCACAATAAAAAGATACAACATAAAACTTCAATTATTATGGAAGTGTGACCTTTTTGGGAAATATTATTTTCAATTTCTAAGGTCTGAAGGTTTGAATAAAGATGACAGAAATCAGTCTACTCTGCCTGATTCTTGTATCTTGTCTTGTGAGCTAAATCTGGCTTCTGATCCAGCTTATAGTGAAATTTTTCGACTCGAAATGGTTTATTTCAAGCAATCAAAGCAGGAATTATGCACAAAACAATACAACCAGCAGTTATAGATTCGTACAAAGACATATCAAATTTTGGATAATTGGACATTAAATCAAAAATTGCTTGAAAGGGAGTGGAAGGACGGGGATTTATACAATCCCACCCCTGTTCTACCGTAACCATTTCCATGACACGATTTATTTGAAATTTGAAATCTACTAAATTTGAATTAATTATAGAAAACCTGAAAATTAAAACTGTAAGTTTGAAGAGAAAAAAACTTGGAAGAACCATTAAAATGTTAAAAAAAGGAAATGTACAACTTTCAAACCTAAAACTGTTGCCAAATGAAAAATTACTGTTTATTTGTTACAGCTGCTGTTGTGTGTTTTCAACTTTAGTTTTTTGTAGGCGAACTTTACTCACTTTATCCACTTTTCTCAGACACATGAACATTTTCACACTTTTCTCTCCTGTTTTAGCTCTCAAAGTTCAAACCTTGATGGAGAAATAATTCCAGGATTATAGAATGAAAACAAACATCTGATTGCGACGAAGATTTAGGTGACTCTGACAAGCTTGATTGACAAGCCAATCAGGATGCAGAACACAGTGCTCTGTTTGACAAAGAGACAAAAAGCACAGAAAGTAGAAAAAGTGAAAGTGAGACCGGTTGAGCGATGATGCTCTCCCAGAGTTTTAGGGGTGACACAGGCAGCACCACAAACAGGCGCCAGAACCTGTTTCACCCAACGGGAATCAGGTCCCGGTAGCAGGTCGGCTCAAAGCCCCGCCCCCACGTGGAATAAGGCTCAGCGGTGAAAACTTGAAAAGTGTGAATTAAAGGTGAAAACTGAGAAATACGCAGAGAAAGGAAAGAAACCCAGAAACAAAGGTTGACAATACAATGCAGCAGCTGTTAACAATTAACATTATTTTTAATTTGGTAACAGGTTTAGGTTTAAAGTTTTTAGTTTTTTTTCAAGTTTCAAATGTACACTTTTATTTTTCAAAATTTCAACATTTCCCTTGGTTTTCAGTGTGTACTTTTGAGTTTCGAACTATTGAATTCTATTCAAACTGGTTTTTATGTCACTTTAAGCTGATCCTGGTTTGACCGTCCAAAAGTCAAATAACTGTAAGCATGACTCAGTGATGCTGAGTCATGCTTGAATCACTGGGTTTGGGTTCAGAGTCAGCAAACGCCATGACTGTGTGAATAAAGGAAGGAACATTTAAGGGACATGAACAGCAAAACACTGAGGTACACCAAACTACATCCTGGATCTCTCCATCCAGAACCTCTGGAGTCCAGAACAAATTCCCCTCGCCTCATTCAGGGTCAGAAAACAGGAAGGAAGGAAGGAAGGAAGCAGGAAGCAGCATTTGCTCAAGAAAACGTCTCAATCAAATGTCACTAATAAAAGAAAAGGGAAGAATCTGTTGTGTTTATATTTCTCTGGTCTCTGGAATAATATAATACAAATTTTACCGATCTATAAGGAAAAAAAACATTTAGAAACTCCACTAACAAGCCAAAAAATAATCATTAATGTCCTAAATATTTCCCAAAAAGGTTTAACTATCTTATAGTTTATTAATGTTACAAACTATGTACTGTCCAACTCTATCCATGCATTTAAAGATTTGAAAAATGCATTTTTTAAAAGCCTTTGATTCAGAGCAAACCGTCAGAACTGTGCAGAACTCTTTTCCAGCTCCATCCCCGGCGTGAAACCGGGCTGCACGGTGCAGCAAGACGCCGACCTCCTTCAGTTTTCATCTGCGTCAATCAAACGTGTTTAGAGTAACGATGACAGGACTAATTGGAGTGACAGCTGAGAGCTCACCGAGCAAATTCAAAGCGTGATTGAGAAGGACGTGGTGGCATATTGGGATGATTGGTCTGTAGGTCCTGCATGGTTCTGAGGGGAAGGGGGGGCGGGCTTGCTATGTGCTGCAGAGGACCTCTGAGTGCGTCTTACCTGGGAGAGATGTCGCAGCCCTGCTGCATGAAGGCACCCAGGGAGAACCAGAGAGAGTTGAAGATGCCAAACTCATTGGGGGGCTGGTCGCTTGGCTGACCGTCGGTGCCCTCTTCGGGCTCCTCGGTGTGCCATTCGTACGGGCTGAAGCGGCTGACCAGGAAGAGCACCACGCTCACGCCGATATAGGCGAACACGATGCACATCCAGATCTCGTAGGCCAGCGGGTCCAGGAAGGAGAAGACGCCAGGTTTGGACTTCTGAGGCTTTTTGATCATGATGGAGATACCCAGCGACATGAAGGGTTTGGAGAAATCGATCACCTCCTCCCGGACCAACGTGATAGTCAAAGGGGCCACAGCGATTTCCGCTTTCTGTGGGGATTAGGACAAAGACAGAAAGAGTTTGTAACTGTTTGGAGCCGTCCGAACCGTAAAAAGTCCATAACAGATTAACTCAAAATATACCCTGGTCCCAGGGGGAATACACGATCCTGACTGGCTGCTGGGTGTCCATTAAAAAGGGATAACGCACAGGATAACCGCACGCCTAAAAAAGTAGTTCCGGCCACATGGCTTAAATGTTCTGTATCACTGCTCTGGCTTCTTTGAAACAAACTTTAGCTTCACCATCTGGAAAAAAACAAGCGCTAAGAGGAGAACTTTCCCTCTGAAACGATGCTGTGGGTCATTTAACCTGATGTTTAGCCTCTAAACCACTTCCCTCCGCTGGTTAGTCTTCATCCAACAGCTGCAGTGCAGCGGGGCGGTACAGGCCCTTCTGCCGTTACCATGACAACGCATCACCATTTGATTTGTTCGTTTCAAGGATTAATTGTGGTCAATATAATAAAAAAAAAAATTACACAGATTCATCAAACTTACTACAGAAATGATGAAATGAATAGATAAATTAAAAAATAAACAGACAGAAAAAAGACACACTTAAGTCACAATTGCTCAATTAAATATAGTGATGTTTAACTAAAGTCGAGCTTTATTTATGGATGGAAAAGGAGTGGGAGGACCGAACTTATGTAATCCCGTATCAAATAGTTGTTTGTGGTGAAAAACATTTTTTCGTTTTCTAAACATTAGAAAAACCAGATTAAAGGGATAATAGTTGATTTAATATTTCTTTTTTTTTGTAAGTCACCATGCGATAGGCGGAATGACGCTCTTCGACGCGTTCGCAGAAGCAACCATCCAACGCAAAACGGTTCCCGCCTCTGTGTTGTTTATTACTTCATCCACATCCTCCTTACCTACACTTTTAGCCCTTGTGCTGTCTTGTGGGGTCCAGATGACCCCACTCCATGCATGGGTGGGGTCATTTCGACCCCACAAGACAGCAGAAGGGTTAAATCGAGAGGGACGTGATGCCATACTGGCATGATTGGACTTCTAGATCGTGGAGTAACATGACCGTCCCAGATGAAGGAATCCTAAACTCGAGCTTCAAAGATTTAATTTGTCAGCCACTGTACTACAGCCTATTAGAGCTTCCCGTGCTCAGCCTGATGCTTCTATGTGACAGGGGTGGTAAATGGTAAATGCTGTATACTTATATAGCACTTTGCTACCTTCTTCGAAAGCCCAAAGCGCTTTACAGTCACAGTCCCATTCATCCAAGGTGGGGTTCGGTGTCTTGCCCAAGGACACTTCCACACATGGGCGTGCAAGGCGGGAATCAAACCTGCTATCTTGCTATCATTGGTCGACCGCCCAACCGCTGCACCATGGTCGCCCCATTGGAGCTTTGAGGGTGGCGGGGGTGATGGTTATCATTTTAATTGATTTTGATTTTTTTTTCATAATTTAATTTGGTGTACAGCACCACGTATGTCCTTGACTTGTACTGACGGTTCTTCTTAAACCTGACAAAGACCTGAAGATGTCTAAAGATGACTCTTTTTTGTTTTGTTCCAGAAAGCTCTAGATGGCACATCTCCGGCAGATTCAAGGCGGACGGATCAACAGAAGACGGTTAAAAATAACTTCTTTAATGCAAAAGGGCTTAGCTGGAACTCCAGGAGAATAACTCAGGAGGGCGAAATAATACGTCAGTGGCTTTCAGCAGACGGAAGCAGAAAAATAGTGCATGACCAACTCATCCTGGTGCAGCTGCTGCACGGCAGCCTGCTGAAAATCCACAAAACAGATTATTCCTGCCGCCTTTTGTGACCCTGTCTGCCAGGCTTAGGAGCAAAGGGTTTACAACCAGCGACTTTAAAGTTTCATCCCAGCCATCTGACTCTGACGGAAGGAGAGAAAACAGGACCAGAGGAAGGAGGAAGAAAAGAGATTTGAGTTTTTTCCATTCTCAGCAAAATTTGCTAAGACGACAGCCTGGGGGAGTTTAAGTGCTGAAATACCCGGCGTGTTCAAAAGAGGCCGGGCTCTTCCAGAATAACGGAGAAATTAGTGGTTTCTCCCAGCAAAGACCCAGATGGTGAAGTGCTGATAGTCTCAATGTCCTCAGACGTTCCCACAAGTGCATTTTTTACCAGAATTCTCCCGTTTGTTTCACTTTCTGTCAACCAACCCTGGAGCTCCACCCCCTTTGAAGTCACGGAAATGAGGGAAGCATTTAGAGCAAAAGACTCGGGGGGCGGCACTCCCGTCAGAGTGCTCCTTACTCCTTTTGACCCACCTGGTTCCACCAAAAGTGTGACATTGATTTAAAAAAAGACTTCATGAAGATGATTTCATGTGTTCTCTTTGTTTCCTAAAAACCCCGCTGTTGTTTTATTTGATAAGGATCGCAGATGGGGGCGACACAAATAAAGTAGTTGGATAAAGTTGGATGCTAAGCCTTAGTCACATGCACCTGTACGGGTGCTTTGGGTATTTGGCCCGGGGAGGGTCGTGGAGAGGAGCGACTGCATCTTAAGGTGGAGGGTGGGTGTGTCTTGGCCACTTTAAGGGAGTCATAAAAATGGAACGTACCATTGTTGTGCGTGTGGTAAGTGTATCGTGAAGTATTTGTAAGTCTAACGGACGTAGCATGCACCTGTGACCAGATAACTAATGTCGTACGGCGTCCTTATGCCACATTCTGGTCGTTACTAATGTGTGAGTACTGGCTCTTAACTGACCACATGCTAATGCTGCACGCACTGGTGTGCACGCGATGTGCACGTGCCTGTAGGATGTCCACACAAACTACACACTGATTGTCTAATTTCCTCATTTCTGCAGGTCAGGACAACGACCGTAACACAAGAACAGCGCTAGCGGGGCTCCTTGTGGTCTGCGGGATTTAGGGGGATAGAAATAAATAAAGAATCTGCGTCTTATCTACTCCGCCCTTAGGTGATGTACAAGTCTATGACTATGATCTGTCGCTAACACCAAAGTGTTCATGAACATTTACTCTCTTTGGGTTCACTGAGTGGTCTACAACCCCCATACAGGTTTGCCCATTTTCACCCGCCGAACGCCTGTATCCCCCCTTAGAGGCAGTTGAGACTAAGGCTTTAACCCTCTTGTGGGGACCAAGTGACCCCACTCCCAACGTTACCGTGCCTCCGTTGGGAGTTGGGTCATCTAGACCCACTAGACAGTGCGCTGAACCTTTTTTCTTCAATGATTTGTGATCTTCACTGGTGTCCATGGATTACATGAAATCTTTCCACCTTTATCCACCTTTGTCATGGTAGGGAGAACACCTCAATGTAAGGGTGGGGTCATCTAAGATAGCACAAGGGCTAAAAGGAGGTGGTGGTCCGAAAGGTCAAACGACCACTGGAGGCTTTATTTATTTCATATCTGTCTGAACAGGGACAGTGCCCATTAATGATTATTGCTGTTAATGTACCAGCGTTGGCTGCAAAATGCTAAATTTTCCAACTGTGGTCCCTGGGTAAGTTGTAATGGACAAATAGAATGACCAATAATACAAAATTCGGTAAGAGTTTGAGGGTTAAAATAGAGTGGTCTCTACAAAGATCATCGAAAAATGACACGTCAGTTGATAAATTATAATAATGAAATTATTTACTAACACACGACAACACAAAAGTCTAAAAATCCAACTTTAGGATCCACCGTTACACCCTTCAGATGCTTCTAAGCCTTTTTAAAACTTTGTTCTTCAAAGATCTTCTAATCTAATCTTCAATGACCTTCCTTATAAATGAAAGTGATTGATGCGGTCCAACAGATTTTAGAGATCGTAATTAAACGAGTTCGTACTAATGTCCGTTTGGAGTCTCCCTCCTCCAGCACATGGTAGGATTTGTGTTCCTCAGAGCTTCACGTGTTCTTCTGGAAAGAACTTTGCTGCTGACCGATTCTTCTGTGGTTCTTCTACGAAAGCAGAATCTGAAGAAGCTTTAGGGCGCGCTGTGTTCTGATCAACAGGATGTTATGTTTTGTCTCAATTTTAGTCCGAGATGTTTGGACTAAAATCCAGCGGACTGTTCTCTCTTTTGAAAGCAGCCTCTAGTGGTCACGCAGCTTTGACATCAGCATCCATCTGAGCATCGCTGGAGACCAACCACCCTGACAGCAGCGTGACCAAAAACCATCCAACAATTTCCACGTAAACTACAGAAAATGAGAATCCAAGAAGCACAGCACCACAAGGAAAGCCAATTAAAAAATGAAAATAACACGACAGCCTTTACACCACAATTCTTAATCCCTTTTGTAGTTTTTGATTCCATTAAAGATGGACTTACCCCGTACACCAGCTCCCCGACCATGCCGTTCCAGATCTTCGTCTCTGGGTCCCTGGCTCCATATTTTCCATCCGGGACAATTGAGATCTTGTACTTGATTCCGATGTGTTTGGCGATCTCCGAGGCCAAATCCACGCAGTAGCCCTCGTACTGGTCGTTGCCCTCGTACATCTCCCAGTTCTTCTTGAGCATCACGTACGGACCCTCCTGCACGGCGGATTGGAACCAGCGAACCAAACAGACACACACAGACACGAGGACTGAAATTACCGTTCACAAACAGAAACTGCAGCTCGGCGCTTTCAAACTTTATGATTTTCAAACATTAGTTTCCTCAACAACAGGTTTTCTTTTTTATGATGGGAATGATTTCATTTTAGGTAGTAAATTGTTTTTTGAGGAGTTTAGTTGGTGTATTTTCATGCTTTTACATATTTTTTTTGTACTGTGAAGCAACCTTGAGTGTCCAGAAAAGCGCTATATAAACAAAATGCATCATTATTATTATTATTATTATTCAGACTAGAATTGAAGTTTAGCACACAGAGTTCCCTTTCTAAACACAGGTTTCTGAAAGCCACAAAAATCCCCAAAACGCCCCCATTGATGAGAATACTGTTATCATTGGTGAGGTAGTAGAAGAGTTTCACACTAAAAACAGGGATTTCAATTTCCTAGCATCAGTTTAAAGTTGTTTTAAAACGACGTGTTAACGGAGTTGTAAACGACGTGTATTTTACACAGAAATTTAGGATAATGTGATTTTATTGCACCAATACATTTCCTTAAAAAAAAATCTTTTCTCAATCCATTAAAGACCACTAAAAGAAATGAACAGAAAATTCTGATTTTTGGGAATTTTGTTTTTAAAAACTTTGATGAAATCTGCAAAAAAAAAAAAAAGGTTTCAATTTTTTTTATGACACACATATAGTATCAGTTGTGATCTGTTGGGTGATTTGCTAAGTTTTTATTCACAACAATGTTTGCTTAAAATGCAAAAATATTGTCATAAGTAAATTTTTTTTAAAGCACCTTTTTTACCCTCTGTCTCAAATTTGATTCACAGATTTTTAATATGATGTTACTGTTTTATTAAACAAAATTAACAGTAGATGGGTTATTTTCACTGTAAAGTCTTGATAGTTAGCTAACCTTTACCGCCAAAAGTTTTTTTGAGATTTCATGGAGGCAGCCATTTTGAAATGAGAAGGAAGAGCCCTCTACTACCCCCTAGTGGAATGATGATGAACTACAGGGTAAGAAAACATGAACCGACTTATATTCAATGAGGATTGTAGGACAGTTTGGATCATGCTAATGAGATGGGAGTCTCAGAAATGCGTTTGTCAAATTTGATATGAATGGTTATTTAGGACTAAATTCAAAAGTAACCAGACAAGCTCCCTTTAAAACTAAAGTTGCGGGTTAGAACAGAATAGAATAGAATGCCTTTATTGTCACTATACACATGTACAATTCGCATCACACGCGCATACAGTGAAATGGAAGCCGCTCACTATTCAATACAAACATGCATAAGAAAAGCAATTCACAAAAATAGTAAAATAAAATAATAAAATAATTTCGCAAAAATGAAGAGCACAATTTATAAAGTACAATTTACAAAAGTACAAAATGTACAATAGAAATTTCAGCAGAGATAGTTAAAAAAAAACAGCTATGCCCATGATGGCAGAGATATATTGCACTTAATATATTGCATATGATGAGATTATATTCCACATAATGAGATGGTGTTGACATGATGAGATGCGCATAGTGAGAGAGAGAGACATGGGGGTGGAGCTGTCAGTGTCAGTGCATGTGTGAGTTCAGGATGGTTATGGCTTTGGGGAAAAAACTGTTTTTAAGGCGGTTTGTCCTCGATCTGATGCACCTGTAGCGCCTTCCTGAGGGCAACAGGTCAAACAGTCCAGAGCCAGGGTGGGAACTGTCTTTTATGATCTTCCCAGCTCTGCTAAGACAGCGGGAGGAGTAGATGATCCTCTGAGCTGCTTTGACTACCCTCTGCAGTCCCTCCCTGTCCGCCATGGTGCAGCCGCCTTACCACGTTGTAATGCAGTACATCAGAAGGCTTTCAATGGACGTCCGGTAAAAGGTTGTCAGCAGGCTGGGGTCCAGATTGTGCTTCCTGAGGACCCACAGATAGTGGAGTCTCTGCTGGGCCTTTTTGATGACTTCTGTGATGTTTGCTGTCCAGGAGATGTTTTTGGAGAATACGACTCCCAGAAACCGGAAGGTGTGGACCCTCTTCACACGTTCTCCGTTGATGTGGAGGGGAGCTGGGTCGGTGCTGTGCCTCCTGAAGTCCACGATGATTTCCTTGGTGTTCAGAGCTAAGTTGTTGTCTGAGCACCAAGCTGCCAGCTTCAGGACCTCCTCCCTGTAGGCTGCATCGTCTCCCTTTGAGATGAGTCCAACGACTGTGGTGTCATCAGCAAACTTAACGATGTCGCTGACGCGTTGACGCTGTCGTGCTGCGGACTGCAGTCGTGGGTGTAGGTTGAGATGGCAATCGTATGCTGAACTTGAACTCCAAAGACTTTTGCCAGACAGGGAACAATCTACAACCTCAGATTCGCACTAAAGGGGTGGAGCTTTAGCAACACGATTCATTTCACGTCTTCTGCGGTTCAGAGGGTTTCAGTCTGAACTGAGGCGATGGTTGTGAACACCATGAAGGACTTTGAGAAGTGTTTGATCACGGACGTCTGAACCAACATGCAGTAATAGGTCAAAGAGCCAAATAATTTCAAGAAATATGACGCCTGGATTCATCGCTTTCTCCAAAAGTCTGAAGTGACCCGGATTTTCAGCAAAGTTCTGACCTGCAGACAACTTGACCTCAACTTTCAGCGCCGCTGATATCAGCTGAAGAAGGATATGGACCTGAATGTAATGTCTGCAGACATAACATTGAAGAGAACTATAAACTCAGATTAAAATAAATGTTTAAACCAAGAAGAACGGCTGTTGATCAGCAGAAGAAGGAATACCAACCTTGGTCATTCGACAGAATATGGACCCTTTTTTTATTTTTACTTCACAGCATTACCTTATTATAAAAAATAAATAAATAAATAAAATAAAATAATAGATTGATCAATTAATGAAAATGGTTAAATTGATTGATTTCTAATATTACTTCACTTGCTCCAAAAACTAAAAAATTGATTCATGATATTTTCCTAATGTAACATAATTTTGCACATATTTTAACTTTTGATACTTGATCAAATTTTGCTATGAAAATTCCTGAAACAGTGTTATGTCTATTTTACTGATATAGTGTAATTTTTATTAATCATATACATGACTTTTATAAGTAACATAATTTGCATGTATTTTGGATAAATGATCTGCATTTGCCATGTTGATTTTCTTAAAGTTATTTTTTCCATAATAATTTAAGTAATTCATCTTTGTCATGTGATTTATTGATACTTCAGGATTCTTAATTCTGTCTGATAAAAGTTTGGAACCGGATATTGATAAATCATGTCATAAAATGGTTACGGTAGAACAGGGTGGGATTATATACGTTCACTTCCTTCCACTCCCTTTCAAGCAATATTTAATTTTATGTCTAATTATCCAAAGTTTGATACGTCATTGTATAAAAGTATAACTGATGATTGTATTGTTGTTGTGTATTATTCTTATTTGATTGCTTGAAATTAACCATTTCAAATCAAATCAAATCAAATCAAATCAAATCAAATCAAAATGTCCCCCGTCCCGACTCCACTTCTGTTTTTGAACCAGTTATGAGTTAAATTTGGCCAAAATCTAGGACAAAACAAACTCATTGGTTTCGAAAACTTCTTCAGGTCAAAATAAAGTTGTTTTTTAAAATCTTTTTATCATCACATCTATGTTATATTTCAAAAAGCTTCTATTTTCTACATCGCAAATGCTCCCGAAACAACATTTTGAGCCTAATTTTCTTTTTAAATGTCCTCCACTGGCAGAAAAATGCCACAAAAACATGTTAAAAACACCAAACCTAATGTTCTTTAACTCTCAGCTATTCGGTTTATCCTGACAGATGCAGGTGGGTTTTGGGTCTGTTGTGTTTAAGCTGCGGTTGTCCTGCTCAGCAGGCGACTCCTCAGAGTCCAGCTGTCTGTTTCATCAGATCTGTAATGACGTTACAGCCTGACAGTTAAAGTTCTCTGCAACCACCTCAGAGTCTCTCAGGATCCTCCATGACAGGGTTACGTCAGCGAGAAAAGAAACGGTGACAAATGAAGGATTTGTCCTCATTTATCCCGGAGCAACATTCTGAAACTGTGAGGCAAAGATGCTTCAACGGTTTCTGTTTATGTCAGAGAAAACGCTTCGCTTCCAACACGGCGTTTTTTCTTTTCAAATGCAGAAAGTCGTGTGATTAAAACAAAACCCTGCTGAAATGATGAAATCGTGGCAATAAAACAGAAATGTGGATTTAGCTGCCATTTTTCTCCACACGGCTGCTGCTTCACACCTTTTAGAAGTGTTTCAGATGAAACTAATTATTTACCAGGAAATATGTTGATGCAACGAAACTTAATCAATCCTGCACAAATCTGTGATTTTGAATAAAACTTTAGTCCTTTCGTCCTGACTGGATGAGGAAAATCAGTCCAGGTAAAAAAAAAAAAACTGACAATAAATGATTGGAAATATAATGAAAGGTTATCGTTTCTTCTTCTTCTTTGCCTTTCAGGGAGAGCCACTGCGAATCATCTGCCTTTAATTTCTGTTAGTTTAGGGACATTTTATGTTTTTAAATACCAGATTTAAATGCAGCCAATAATTCAAACACTTAAGATGCAAATATGAAAACTTTTACCTCAACATTTAGAAAAAACAGCAACAAAAAGAAACTATAAAAATATGAACCACGATACTATATTAAACAAAAGAATATTATAAAATGTTTTAATGTTGCTTAATGTTTTTAGGTACATAAAAGTTGAAAAAGATATAGTTTTATATGATGAAGCTGGATATGAAGGGGATCTTAGACATAAAGGGCTAATAAATCAATCCACAGACTAATATTTTGGTGTATGTGTATTACTACTATAAATACAACAGTAACATAATCAGAAATAATAGATTACATAACATTTAAATGAATAAACTGATTTTCAGTTGATTTTGAAAAATGTCATTTTCAGTTAACTTGTTTAATACAAACCGCAACGTTTCCAGCCGAGACACAAACTGGACTTCAATCTGGAGGAAAGGAAAACGCTGCTTCATGCCGTGGAGTTCAGTGAACAAACCAAAGTCTGTGGAGGAGAGAACTTCGTCCTGCAGGAGCGTTTGGGTTTCAGGGCTTCAGGCCAAAGAAGCCGTTTGAAAGCAGAACGTGAGGTCGGCGTACCGCACAGGTTGGGAGTTAGCATGGACTGTATGTGAGAAGTGGACTCAATGACCCCGCCCCCTGGCATTCAAAACAGGAAGTACCCGCTGCCTCCGAGAAGCCGAAATCCCAATAACTTCTAGAGAGAGATAACCAGCTATTACTCAGTCATTACCTTAAGCTTTTATTACTTTTATCATATTTGATCTCCCTAAAAGCTCCCTAAAATCCGAGCTTTCTCGCAACACATCTGCATCTCAACGCGGGACCTCGTTGTCCTGAAAACTTTCCGTATAACTTCAGGAGGCGTTCAGTGCAGCTGCCCATCATCAGCAGACAGGACGCATGCGTGCGGCGCCTCTGCAGAGGCAGCACAGGACAGAAACAACGACCTCGCACATTTCTGACAGGGGGATCAGAGCAGAAGTGCAATGTCTGACACCCTTTGAATGCAGCAGCAGCAAAAGCTTTCGCTTCCTTCATTCCTTTAAAAAGGGGCCATAAAGTTGCTGTGGCTATTTGAATTCCCATCTGTTTTCAGATATACTCTGACAGTCTTGATGGTTTTAAAATGGTATGTTTTGCTAGTATTACTAATTTATACCATGGTCTGGGTGAATACTCTATTCGGATTGGCTGCTGGGTGTGCATTAAAAAGTGATTCACCACAGGATAACCGCATGGGGAAAAAAGAAGTTCCGGTCACCTAGCTTAAATGTTTTGGATCACTGCACCAGCTTCTTTATAACAACCTTTAGCTTCATCATTTGGACAAAAACAAGCAGTAAGAGGTGAGCTTTCCCTCTTAAATTGATGCTTTATTCAAACCATCGGGACGATCAGCATATATATATATATATATATATATATATATATATATATATATATATATATATATATATATATATATATATATATATATATATATATATATATATATATATATATATATATATCGCTTTATATCGCCGAATCTTGACTGCAGCGGTGGTGCGGCGCGACACGGATTATTTATTACGTTTATTGTGAGAAAAAAGCAATCCACAGTGGAAAAAAACAAGAATTAAGGACTAAAAACGGGTTACTATTTATTTATTTTGTAAGTGACCATGATATAAGGGGGTCAATGGCCTTCGAAGTGTGCATAATCACTTTTAACGCACTTCGCGTCGGACGGTTCAGGCTTCCACGGCGTGCGTTAAAAAGTGACAATGCACACTTCGTCGCCCATTAACCCTTACATATTTGAGGTTTCCTTAGCCAATGCAGTGGGAGGAGCCAATGCTTTTTGCTGTTGAGGCGTTTTTTTTCTTTTCTTTAGTGGCACAGAGACGTCAAAGATGTTTTATAAATACACTTACAAAAAAGAAATGTCTGGAAACCCTGAGCTACAAAAGAAAACAACTTTGGTGTAAATAGAGACAAACAATGAAAGGGAAAAACCAAAAGAAGTTTTTAATGCTAATGGCTGTTAGCAAAAAGAGCATTTAAAATAGAAATATACACCATGCTCCTATAAAATAAACTTTTAAATGAAGGTCGTAGCAGGAGTCCGTTTGACTTTAACGAGTTAATATCACTTTTTAACAAACTGGCTCTCTGCCGACCCTTATTAGTTGTTAGGAAAACGGATTTGTTTGCTAAGTGATGTCTCACCAAAGTGCATATTAAAGTGAAAACAGTCCAAATTCATGAGATTTATGAGGCGACAGCGCCGGCTGCTCCAGGAGAGAAATGATGCCGTCGGGAGGAGAGAGCGCCGCTGCTGAGATCTTCATGGCAAAAGGCCGATGCGGCTGACAGACCGGTCAATAATCACAACCCCACGGCGTCACTCACCGCCTAATGGGACTAATTAAACATGCCATTATAAACACGGGCACACAGGCTCCAGTCTCCGTGTTTGCTTTGCTGGACGCGTGTTTGACATTCTGCAGACAAACAGTCATTGGGTTTGTTCAGACGACACAGCGGTGGGACCGCAGCAACAGTGAGAGAGGCCAACGCACTCGTACTGTCATTCTGAGAATCCTTCCAGGCTCAATAAAAACTTGGTTGGTTGGTTCCTTAAAGTACGAGACATGAAGGAGCTCGCTGCATTCAAACAGAAAAACACTCAACTGGAAACCTAAATAAAGTGGCCAGAACACCAAGAGCGGCTGGTTTGAGACGCTGCAGGACTCACCTGAAAATTGTTCAGGTACAAAAAGTATACATCTATCGAAACCTACTTTTAGCAAGATCCAATAGATCTAACAGATCCAAATGAAATGAATCGCACTTGTTAGGCCTTGGTCACAAACACCCGTACAGAGCTGCTGGTTCTTTGGGTCGTCCGCGTCTGTGGAGGGTCGTAGAGAGGCGTGGCCTCATCTTAGGGGGGGGGGCGGTGTGTCTTAGTCTTAAGACCACATGGATCGTACCATTGTTGTACGTGCGGTAAGTGTACCATATAAAATTTGTAGAGCTAATGGAGGTTTCACACACCTGTGACGGATGGTTGATGGAGTCCTTTCACCACACTCTAATCCAGTGTTTTTCAACCTTTTTCTGAGCCAAAGCACACTTTAACCTGACAAAAATCCAGCGGCACACCAGCATCCAAATAATTAAAAAAGGAGAAACTCATAGTTTGTATTGATCTACAGTCCCTCCTCAATCTCACGTGCATTTTTGTGATAATTGGGGCAGAAAAAGCTGGACGTTGCAGCTTTTTTTTTCTAAAAGATGTAATAAAAGTTTAGTTAGCTTTCAGTAATAATTTTCAACTAAATTATTAGAAATTTTATCCTGGTAGTTGTTTTTCCCTTCAGTTTATTAACATGCAGTTTTATGGAACCTCACAAAAATCAAATATATTCTGTCTAAATTGTGATTTATTTTAAAAAAATGTTTTTAATGTTGGTGCAAAGGCTACTGTAATTTTTGAACAATAATATGATCACAATATGTTTGACAAATGTTACACAAAAAGACTAACATTATATTTGTTTTCTGTAGCTACACAAAAAGTGAACATGTTGAAGTTTTATTAGTTTTTCTTTTTTTCTCCATCAAAAAAGAAGTCTTTGAAAACTTTAACAAAAATGTCTTATTTCTTTTTAGATGATTAAATTGTTTCAATTTAGCTTAATTGTGTCTGTTTGCCACTTCAACTTAATCTAAAGTTCTACATATAAAATAATCCAGACGTCATTAGAAAAGTGTTTCAGTTAGAAAGATGACTTGGACCAAACTCTGGGATGTTTGGCTGTTAAGAAACACAAACCTTGAAGGAGAACTAAACTGTTGACCTCTGATTTCATCAAGAAGTTTTAAAAACTGATGTGTGTTCGTTGTGGTTTCAAGACGTTTAACAGGGAAGACTCGTGTCACTTTAACCCGATGCATCATGGGAGATGTAGTGCAAACAGCTGCCGATTGCAGACAGACTCGCTTCTCTGAACTTCATGGTTTTGCTCTCTTGTTCCACGGTCTGATACCGGATTTTTGTGTTGGAACTGAGAGACTTAAGAGCTAAATCAGAACAAGGAAGTGAAGACTTTAACCACTTCTGATTGGTCAGACTGATGACGTGTGATTAAGCCTCCAAGAATGATTTGCAGAGACAGTTAAAGGGACTTTTCCGAAAACAGAGCTGTAGCTGCAGCTAAATCGCAGTACCGTCATTCTTATCAAAGCGTCTTTAAAAGGATATAACTACTCAGTATTTTATCAGGGCCTGTTTGGATGAACACAGAGCTGATATCCTGGAGATGGAAAATATTTTCAGATCAGTGAATGAAACCATCTCTCCCATGGCACACTAGTGAAAACTGCTCGAGTTGATAGAAAGGTGCGAGTACCCCCTTCTTGCTGCACACATGGGCGCGTCCATAGGATGTCCACAAAAACTACACTCTGATGGTCTAATTTCCTCATTTCTAATAGTCAGGATGAAGCACACTTATCATGGGCTCCTTGGGGAGTGCGTAGGACTTTAGGTGGTTGATAAATGAAAAAACAACACGCCTGCTTCACCCTTACATGTTGCATAAGTGGTCGCCCCAAAGCATGCTCATAGAAAAAATGTGCTTGATCATTTTCTCTCCATTGAACAGTCTACGACTTTATTCTGTGTGGGTCACTGGTGACCCGGTCTGCACATGTCCGATGGTTCCACAAACAACTGACCGGGGGTTTGCTTCTGAAGGTGGAAACCAAAGGAGGAGGATTTATTTTTTTAAATCAGGCTGCATCAAATCAAATCAAATCAAATCAAATCAATCAAATAATTTTGAAGGAAATGTGTTTGTCATTTGTGTCTGAAATGCTCAACAGGATGTTTTAAAAAGGTCCCAAAAAAAGTTCATAACCCCAAAATGTACAATTTATCAGAAAAGAACAATAAAAGGTTATTTTGGTACATTTCTCTTGTACTATAAATGTTAGTGTATGACTACTAAAATGGAAGAAACTGGCTAGTACATTTTAAAAAATTAAGATTAAATGAAGGGGTTGAATAGATTTATATTCTATTTCTTTGTTGTATTTTCATGAATTTATTGTCTATTTTTAATTAAGGTTTTATTTTCTTTATTCTTGCCCTTTTTCAATCATGCGTTGCTTTGTAATTTGTGTTAAATGCATATTGTGTGGTTGTGTAAATTCAATCAAACTTTCCCATATTCCTGTAAACTGAATGTGCGAATTTGATTTTTGGAGTTCATTTGTTTCTATAAATAAAACACATTTTAACGCTTTTTTTAACCCAGCAAACTGGTCTTTTACTCAAACTCTCAATTTAGATCAAAAATCTGCAAGAATGTAAAGAAACTCTTTCTACAGACACAACATTAGATAAGAATAAGACACGAAATGACAATGACTGCGGAGCAAAATGCGATGGATTAGGTGAGCAGATCTCTGGAACCTGCATCCATCTGAAGGATGATTCCAAACAGGAGGTTTCCTGGAGGACAAACGACCCCAGCAGGATCTCTCGGCCTGTGACAGATTGTTCCAGGTTTGAAAGAGCAGAGGAGCTTAAAGTCCAGAAACTCGATCAAAGCCTGCAGCTTTCTGCTGTCGATATAACGACAGTCAGACTCTGTCTTTGTGTGTCTCTGCTGGCGCTTCGGGCTCAGGAGGAGGCGGCCTGCAGAGGTCCTGAGGAGCCTCGTTATCTGCTGACGCTTCGGCCTGAAGACGGATGAAAGCGGAACGCCATGACCTCGCTGTGACACATAAAGAGCGACCGTGTTCTCTTTACCGTCTTTGAAAGCAGACATAAACGCACGGGGGGAGAATATGACGTCATCTACAGGACTCGGACCACAGAGACACGAAGCACAGGGTTGGACGGGCTGGTTAAAAGCCTGCATAAGACGGCGACTGGAGACAAAACTAAAGGAGGAAACCAGTTAAAAAACACACCTCTAATTACACACAAAGTCAAATTGACTGATTTACAATTAAACTGCTTTCATGGTTATAAATAAGACTTTGAACATTAAAAGCTTTCAGCTTGAAACTGCAAAAAGTTCTTATTTTCTGTGTGAAACTGTACTTCTTTAACGACTTAATGCCTGTTGTTCCAAATATGCGACAAGCCACTTCGGCTCTGAAATGACTTGAACTGAATCGACTTTATTTATTAAATGAGGACAGATATAAAAACATGGACATACTAGCCTTATCATGAGGCTTTCAGGAGCTGCTGGTTTGCAGCTTTTGTCCTTTGGTTGGGTTTTACATTTACAATAAATATGTAAAATAACAGAAATAAAAAAAAGACTAAATCCAGTTTCAAAGACACAGGAACACAACAAAATGATAGAAAATACACCCCTAAATGTAGCTTCTACCTAAAAGCAAAAACGGAAAGGAATTTGTTTTTTAATTAGCTGGAAATAAATTCAGACATTGAGGGGTTTCTAACGTGTGTATCTATAGTATTAAAAAACACTATGTACGTTTTGCCCACAGCTTTGTCCTGTCTTTGATGTCACATGACACGTAGGAGTTCTTGTCTGTGGCGTGGAGCGCTTTGCCAAAGTGGAACCAAATGTAGCTTAAGTCTATTGCTGCATTCACAGGGGACGCGATTCGGGTGTCAGGGGTGCGAGTTTCAACGTACAGACGCGGTGCGACAACCAATCAGGGACTCGGCTTTGGGCATGTGACGCTTTCAGTGGTTCGATCAAAGGGTAGAAGAAAGAAATCCAATGTGGGCGCTCGATGCTATCCATCCATTTCCTCAACCCGCTAGGGGCTGCTGGGTTGCCGGAGACTGTCCCGGCTCCGGTTGGGCGAAGGCGGGAGACACCCTGGACAGGTCATCAGCGAGCGAGTCCGAGTCAAGCGGACATTTCTGATTCAAACCCAAGCCGGTAAACAAAACCACGTGGCTAAAGATCACCTCGCCCATTGGCCAGGAATTACGAGGGGCGGGGCAAAGGAACAAGAGGCAGAAAAATGTGAAAGTCCTGCCCTTCGTAACCTTTGCTGGGATGGTTTAACTTTGTATTTTCTGCATCAAGGTCAGGTACAAAACCTTTGACTTTGGTACGTGGAGGCGTGCGGCACGGCGCCTTTTTAAGACTTTATGACACATAGATTGTCTGGAAAACAGTGAGAAGCTACGTGCAGCACGTTGTGTTTTATTCAGCCTGCATTTCATCCCACCACATTTCAATAAGTTGCTCTGCTTACATGAGCGGCTACGGTGGCCGTTTCGGTTCAGTTGTTCCGCTCTGAATTCAGACTGAGAACACTCAGGGTGAAGCGGAGCTCAGTCCGATTGGAAACAATCCCAAACCACGGACTCGAACTCTGGTTTACTTTAAGGGAACCAAATGTGTCCAGTCTGAATACACCCCAAGTCTTTTGGTTTAAAACGCACATCTTTTTCACGAGTACGTAAAACTTTGGATTTTGCCCTCTCAGCCCCTGTTTGACCATCTGTCTGTTTCCAAATAGCAGCAACAGGAAGCCTTCGTTCTTTCCTGTGAGCATCAGCCAGTTTAGAGTCAGTTTTTTATACTGAGATCATCCTGATTTTTAAAACAAGTCATCAGATTTTGTAGAGTGGATCTTAGTTTGTCGTTGCCATTAAACTTTACATCTGTATCTTCTCTGGAGGCACTAAACCCAAATGTTTCACAGTGAGGAACTAGGAGCTTTTAGCTTCATGTCTCCGTTTGATGAGCATCACGACTTTAAGTTCAGCATCTTTAGAAGTATTAAATCTGCAAACATGAGCACTTTTTAAAGTCTACGACCTATTAAGAATTCTGTTCTGATCCTCAGTCCTAAACGCCAGACAGAAATAGTCTTTTCTTTTCTGAGATCTGACCTGTTTGTGACTAAAATGACATTTCAATAACTGCAGGTGATTTTGATAAAAAGCCTCAAAAATTAAAACTGTTATTAATGACAGCAGAGGTGAAATACTTGAGCATTTTTATTTGCAGCAAACAGAACGGTACATTTCAGAAACAACAACGGTTTGGATTCATACAGCAGCAACTTCAAAGTATGGAAATGGGACCAACGACGTCTCAACTTTTATTCTTTCAAATACATTTTCCTTTTTTTTTCTTTTTTTAGCTGAAGGCTTCCCATATATGACAGTTTTATTTGGTGGTAATAACTGTATGTGTTCCATTCTTCGCTCAAACTGCAGCTATCCTCCAAAAATGAGAGATTGTGATAAAAAAAAAAGAAACACTAAATTTTACACAAAACATGGAAAATATGAAGCAGAGTCATGAATCCAAAATGTGATTTTCAGTAGAAAAATTATTTTTTTTGTGTGTGAAATTTAAGCTTGGAGCGGTTATTCATTTATTGTATTGTTAATTTTTTTTTTTTTTTTACAAAGATGCAATGAACCCTTCTTTTGCTAAATGCTAAAAAAAACATTTGAATGTGGTAAAACTAAACTTTTTTCCTGACTTTTAGCTAAAAAAAACTTTAGAAATTTGATGTTAAAAACCATCAAATAAGTGAAATAAACAAAGATACATGTTGTAAGATCACATAAAAAAATTGTGAACTGATTTTTAACACAAACTTGTAACTCTACAAAGGTTTTTTTACATTTATGGGCTAATTAGTAGAACAAACCAAAAAGTGGTTTGTTTCTGCTTAATCTTTGCACGCTGGATGTCGCTAAAAAAATTCACAAAGTACGTTCTAATCCAAGACTTCAGGATTGGGCCTCCAGACGTCAGGGACAGCAGACTTGGCTGGACACACCTGACACTCCAGTTGCCCATCCCTCAATTTTAGCATCATTTTGACCCCCCCCCCCCCCCCTAATAACTTTTTATCCAATAGGAAATAAACCCCAGCATGAAGGGGTTAAAAGGAAGTAAAAATTGAGGAGCAGTTTGGAGAAAATCAACGTCCCAACAACAATCGGTCCAGCTTCTACCATGAAAGCAGCCTTAAGGCAGATGGGGGGGTGGGGGGGTCTGAAAGAAGCAGAGTCCCGCTGCACGCGGGTGTGACGGATGGGAAGCAGGTGATCATGAGAGCTTCAGTCTAAAGCTGAAAGCAATGTCGGAGCAGCAAAATGACAAGTTCTTTGAGTTATTTTTCTCCTTGGAGGGGGGGGGGGGGTCCATCAGAAAAAGTACAGAGTGAAGGGGGAGATGAGAAGCAGAGCTGCACAAACATGTGAGCCCACAAATACACACAAACACACACAGGCGTGGCCTCCACTGTTGTAATCAGACGCCTCTACAGTCCAGCATCCTCATAAAAAAGGCCGTCCTTGTCCCGCCGTTTGCATGAGCTTTTCCCGTCGACGGGCTGCATTGGGGATTTCTGACCTGGGGGGGAGGGGGTTCCATTAACAGAGCTGAGTCTTTAGGGCCTCATTTGGGCTCGGCCTGCCGCGTCCGTCACTCTGCCATTAAGGGCTTTCAAATCTTGCTCGCGTCCGACTGGGGGTCAGTTTCTTAAAATGGGGTTCCTCATCAGGGGCTGCAAAGAGGGAGGATTGAGCTGAGCTGTGACTGTCCTCTGCCACCTCCTTCCCTCCACTCCGCCGCAACATGAACGCTTCAACATCCGGCCGCCTCACGGTCACAGACTCACAAGCCATGCAGAGGCCATTCATTCGCTCTCTGAATGTCTGACAGCTTTAAAAAGTGTTCAATCTGCAAACAGCTGCTCAGCTTTGCTGACCTTTATTGCCTCACACTTCTGCAACGGTTTCACTCAGAGGAGACAAATACCCAATCCCACCGCTCTTTAAAGTGTGTTAACCGTAGAGAAAGCCTGAACTGATGCAAGGCGAAACGCACGGGAAAGGAGGATTGACAGAACCTGCGTGGAAATGATCTTTTTAGACAAATCCATTTCCTCAGAGAGCTACAATTTTGTAAAGGAAACATCCAGATCTTTCCTAAGAGTTTTCTCCTTCAAACGCTTTAGGATTGGACGTGTGACGAGCAGCCGCTGAACCCGAGGCTCCCGCTTAAGCCTTAATGTGATTCGTTAGATAATAGCGTCTCCCACTGGCGTTACAAATCGCGGAGAATGCTGCTGCTGCATGCAGGATGAGTGTTGGCATGCCGTTGTCTTACCATGATGGTGGTGACGATGACGGTGCGGTTCTCTATGCCCGTCGTGTCGTTTGGCAGCAGGGGAGAGTCCTGGATCAGCACCAGTTTGTCTGCGTCGTTCCAGTAGCCGATCTGCGACGGAAAGGCGGTTAGATTCCACGCCAAAGCAGTTTTTCACAAAATGTGTCAAAAAAAAAAAAACAGTGGGAGCAGACGAATGCGCCGCTGGTTCACAGTCGCGGTCCTACTCCTCAGTATGTCACCGGAAAAAAAAAAGTGTCTCAAAGCCGAAAGCGACGGACAGATTTAAGACTTTATGACGATGATTTAACTTGTTTTCAGAAAAGAACATTTTTACTACAAACAGCAAAAGCCGAGAGATTGTTAGACAACACAGCAAGAACAACATAAATGCAGAAAATATCCAACAAAACCAGGGAGCTTCATGAATTTAAGGATCTAAAATTTGCTTGGAAAGTGAGGTTTCCACACGGAAAGCAGACCAGCTTCACACCAGACACGGATTTACTTGTAGTTTGATTCCAAACATATTGTTGACCATATTTTTTGGACAATAGGGCCATACCATATTGTAGGACACATTACACGAAACAAATCAGCCGTATAATGGGCTAGGACTACACTACCCAGAATGCCCAGAAGGGCCAAGAAGCAGGCAATTGGTCAGAGGGGTTAATGGGAAGTTTTCATACAGAATGGTTTGCTCTCTTTTTTAAAAAAATCTTCACTTTAACAAGAGAAACACTTCAGAAAAGTCAAACTTTACTGTTAACAACTCTTAACATTGTTCGGTTGTTAACACTGGCTAAATGAGAACTGGACTGAGTGGCTCCTCCCCCTGGCGATCCAAACAGGAAGTACCTGCTGGCTCCAAGAAGCCGAAACCCTGTAGACTTTTATAGAGAAATAAACAGCTGTTACTCAGTCGTTCTATTGGTTAGAATAAACATTCTTCCTCTAGTATCTTTATTAAATAACATCTTCTTGATTATCCTAGTTTTTTTTTCCTTATTTATTTCTATATTGCAAATTATTCATGTCATAAACTGGCCAATCAGATGAATCGATAAAAGTAGTTGGTTCCTGCTGGCTCCCAACTCCGATGCTCAAAATGCTTTGTGTAGCCACCCCCCTTTGAGCAGTAGGGGTGTGGCCTTCCAACAAGCTCACTTTCTAATTGGTGAGAGTAGTTGCCATAGAAACGATGACTCACACAGAGTCGGATCAATCGCCGCATACAGATGACGGCTGGCAAACGTGTTTTATGGGTGACGTTATTCGCATTTCCTCTCAAAACAGACAACAGTCTGCCTATAGGTGACGTCTGTGTTTACTTATATCCCCAAAAACACACAAGAAATTACTTTCCTGCTCTAATAAAGCAAACTTTTTTTAAAATCTGTATTTTTTTTGCCCTTAAGATGCTAAAAGTGATTTGTTAAATCATTTTCCTTCTTTATAGAAGGTGCACAACGTTTGAATTTTTATTGGTTTTATTGGTTTTATTTATTTATTTTTATTGGTTTTATTTATTTTTATTTAATGTATCGATTTTTATTGATTTTATTCTGTTTGTTTTAGTTTGTTGATTTGTTTTTATTCTACATTGTTCAGCTTCTGCTTTTTTAAAAGCGCTTTATAAATAAAGTTGACTTAACTTGACTTGAATCCATTTGCATTCCAGTCAAAACTCTCTATAAACCTGTACGATTTGAATAGGGTGATATTTATGAATGCAGTCATTCTTTTAACGTTGTTGTCTGTTGGTCAGCCTCCAACCTTCATGACTTCTTTGAAAACGACGGCAGGAGCGACGTCTGCAGCTGAGCCTTCGGGCTTCACGTGACTTGTGAGGCATCTCAATATCTGCACTTTCTATGGTAAGAAGGGAAGTGCGGGGGGGGGGGGGGGGGGGTAGCGCCTTCTTTCAAAATAAACAGCCAATATCTGCAGAGCCAGAACACGCCAAAGTGGATGTATTGATCTGAGACGGCGGCTTTGACAGCAGCCGTAAACAGATATAAGTCAGGGGTGGAGATGAAGCGCTGGAGCATCAGAATGATGGAGGGATGTGGAATGAGTGTGGGAGAGGCTGCGACCCCGCACGCATTCGCCGTCCTGAGAGGAAGACGGGCCAAAGCAGCCCATGATTGATGGGGGGACTCGCTCCTCCGCCTCGATCGCTTTCTCTTTCAGTTCATCCTCTCTTCATCATTCTGTCCGGCGGCTCTCGCCGCCTCTTTTTCACGTCTTCCCCGAATTTCATTAGCATACTCTCATAAGATCCGGAGACGCAGGCGCCTGTTTTATTTCTTTATGAGAGCACGAACCAAAAATCTCAGTTCACCAAATGTAAGCGACAGCAGCATCAGTTGGCATGAATCATCTACATGAAGACATACAGACGCAGGCGGTTATGTAGAAACTTCAAATGATCTTGTGATGGTTTAAAGTCAACGGTACCAGTAAGTAGGAGTTACTTGGACTAACTTTGATTCGCTGAAACATTACAACTTTGGCTGGCTAGTTTGGCCAGATTTATGGGTCAATAAAACACAAAATGACAGTGGAATCAAGTAAACCACATGAATGAACCATCTAGATCAGGGGTCACCGCCCTGCTGATTGGCTGGGTGGAATCTGGCCAGTCTCTGGTTGACTAAACACACCTGATCCAGGTGAGCAGCAATTACTGGAGCGGGGTTCGCTGCAAAACAAGCAGGGCGGCGGCCTATAAGGCACAGGGTGGGTGATCCCTAATCTAGATGGTTCATTCATGTGTTTTAGTCCTGATCTCTTAACACCAGCCCCTCCTAATCCACAAAAAGGAGCAGGTTCTCACATTGTGACATCATACGTGAGGAACAGCCTCTTCCAGGAAGAGTCTGCACTGCCAGCCCCGCCCCCAGGCTAACAGACACACCCACTTTCTAAACGCTTTCCTATTAAATGCACAGTATGCACATCCATCCTTGCAAAAGTTCGGATGTTGTTCGTTTTCGTGGGGGAGACGCAGACACGCTGCCGAGGCCAGATCTAGGATGATGTCATGAAATGGGCGGGTCCCACAAAGAGCTAAAGGCGGAGCCTCAGAGATCGAGTCATCCATTCTAAACGCGTCCGCATTGCCATAGAAATGGGTTAAACCTGATATGCTGAGACAGGCGGAAACACTGATACATGACGGCGGTGCTGTGTGGTGCTTTACCCGTCTGGGGCCGTTATTCTTCAGTTCAAACACATCCATGGTGTAGTTGACCCGCCGTCCATAGTGGTCGAACTGGACATTACCTGTCAATCCCTGCAGACGCACCTAGAGGCACAAATGAAACAGAAAGAAAACAAAAATACAGCATAATCCATACATTTATATTAAAAAAATGACATTTCTAACCTGAAAAGGCAGGAAACTAAAAGAAATTAGGATCACTTCCTGTTCCTTCCAGGTCTTGAAAATAAATGGACGATCTAAAAAATAAACAACTCTGTTTTGATAAGCTTCTGTCAGAATATGACAACAACTTAAAGATACATAAACCTGCTTAAAACATTCTGAACCCTTATAAAATGGAAAAGCGCAGATCTCCAGAATAACGTCTCTCTTTTAGTATAAACGGAGACATCTGTTGTAAGTCATGGGCATCAAAAATAAAGACAGTGGCATTGATGTAGACATGAAGAGATGTATTCTTTACTATGACAAATATGATAGATAAATGAGCGAAAAATACTTTATGTGATAATAATAATGTTATTCTACAATTTAAAAAAGAAAAATAAATTTTATAGTGTTAACAGAAAAAAACAAAACATTCAATAAATGTTATTTCATTTTTAACTAATTTATCCACTTGTACTCTTTGTACTATTTAGGGGTGTAAATGATTCTTTTAACGTTTCAATTCCTATCATAATCAGTCTTTGCTGATCGGTTTTGGATCCGATTCACTGGTTGACATCAGGACATCTTTAGCCAAAACTTCAACCAGATTCCTTGGATTTCTAACCCACCATCCAAATGGTAAATTCCAAGATGGATTTATTTTCAGAATTTTTGGACGGGTGAGAATTTAGCAGTTTGTGTGTATTTTACGCAGTTTATGCTCAATTATTAAGTAACTTTTTGCGAGTTGCATTCGTTAATTTGTAGATTCCACAAACTTTTCGTGCACTGATGCATAACTTTTATATCACGTTCACATTATGTAACTGACGCCCCCCTTTTGGTACAGATTTGGCTTTTTTACATTGATTAACGTGTTCTTTGCGTGGTTTATCCGTACTTTTTCGGCGGTTTTAATTTTGTTCATCCGTGATACATCTGTGAAAATTTCACATAAAGACCACAAGTTTCTTTCCACGTATATTCATGTCTGACGAATTCTCATTTGTGCAACATGCCTCAAAAATGTGCGTAGCTGCTCCGTGACATTTCCTTCAGGAGCAATGGCTTTCTTGCTTCAGCTTTGGACACAGGGACATATTTACAGTGCACAAAGTATTTGCAGCAGGTCAGCAGTTCCTCACCTGTTTCAGGGTGCGCTCCATGTCAATGCCTTGGTTCCAGGGCGCGGCGGGGTTAGCGAGGCAGTCGCCAGCGTTCCCTCGGCGGGAAATGTCCACCTTTTGCCTGCGTAGGTTCCTGAAGGCCTCGGCCATCACCATCACGCCGTCGTACGTCAGAGCTGAGGTGTACTGAGGGGCAGATCACAGACATCGTTCCGGCAGGAGAATTCCCCAAAGGATTGTCGCTCAAGACAAACCGAGGTAGTTTTTTTTTGCTGGCTGGAGGATGAATGTGGTTTGTAAAAGTGCAGTTCTTGTTACCGGCTCTGTCTGTTTTGGCTTAACGAGACACACCAGGAAAAGGTATGAAGCCAATTAAATGCTAATTTGGGCCGACAGGTACAATGTTCTACCGGTCAGATCCTTTTAGAGGGAAACTGAGCTCGACTGGCGCTTCCAGGAGGCAGAGTTCCTGCTTCAGAGCTCCTGCAGCAGCTGCTCATTATTTTCTGGAAATAGAACAAGAAGGAGAGAAGAGTAGCGCATGTTTCCAACAAAGTGTAAGCCTCCCAACTTGCCCTAATCTATCTTTGACCCAAAGCCTGAGCTTCCTCTGATCACTCTCTCACTAAAAAGCCACACATTTCCCTAAAACTCACCTCTGGCACCGCAGAAAAAAAACAATTGAGTGACTGATGGAGAGAGCAGAGGGGGAAAGACGGGGAAGAGGGTTTTGTCCAGCCGGGAAGCAGCCTGGCATTAATTATCCCGGCTAGCAGGAGTTCATTAACTCTGCCTCAGGCCGAGGTTGAGTCCTATTTATCAGGCCGCTGCTAAGCAGAGCGTCCAGGCTTTTAGCAGAAACAGCCACAGTCGCCTCACCGTCACTCTTTGACAGCAGGCCTGAAGTCACGCACATAAACAACGCAGGTCCGGACCGACTCCCCAGCAGTCCTCACAGACGGGCCTTTACTTTGGTGACAGCAGATTAACTCTGACAGAGACGTACTTTCCCAGGAACTGCTGGATGTTCTGTGGAGTCCAGCCGCACTTATCCCATTAGAACTATTGAAACCAACAAGCAGTTGGTCATGTTTGAAATGACTGATCTGTTGAAACTCTGCAGACATTTTTTTTAAACAGGACTGCAGCCCAAACCGTTAAAAAAAACGCTTTAATTTTTCCAATCACACTTCTATGCTAATGAATTCAGCCCGGTGCTAAAATATTTAAACATGACATCCGATTAAGACAAATTAGAATGCAATAATAATCTCATTTTAATGGGATTATTAGGTTAACAACACATTGCTGTTCTACGGTCATGCTTGAGTGTCATTCAGACACAATCACTAATAAACTCGAAAGACCTTATCCAGTTATAATCCAACAAAAAACATCCATTTAGTACAAATTTAATATTTTAATTGTAATAAAAAAAATGTTCCTTGAATAGGTAATTTATCTCAGATTAAAAACATTGTGGTTTCATAATTTAATCAGAATTATGCATTGAATCGAAATGAACTGAAACATTGATGTTCAGCAGAAGTGAGGGAAGCTGCAGGTTTCCAGCAGAACCAGAACCAGAACCGGGGAGGTGGAGTGGGGGGGGGGGGGGGGGGGGGGGTCAGGACACAGAAAACAGTCACACAAAAGCAGAGTCTGCACTTTTAGACACAAATCAGGTAAATAAAACCCCAAATCACTGCCGGCCCCAAAACTGGTTGAACTGAGACTCAGATAATTTAATGTGTGTGTGTGTGTGTGTGGGGGGGGGGGGGTCTATTAGGCTGAATAGATTCTCAGGAGGGAGAGCAATTTCTCCAGAAATGCAGTGTTGGGAAACAACACAAATTGGCGTGGTGTAGACTTTTATTTTGAAGGAACACGCAGAACCCTCAGCCCTTCCACGCCGCTGCATCTGCTTTGGAAAACAGAAATCCTTGTTGGACACACAGATTTGCTCTGGGGGGTGGGGGGGTGGACAAGTTTGCAAACCGGCATGGCGTGATGCCTTCTTGCCCCAGTGGCGTTTGCAATCTGTGTGGCTCAAGAAGGCTTGAAAGTGGGTCAGTCTGTCACTTCTCTGCGAGTGACGGAGGCGGATGCGGGAGCAGACCGCTGACGTCCTGCATCCTCCTGTCCGTCACTTCTCATGCATTTTGACTTAATTTAAATATAAATATCGGGTAATTTTAGATTACTACTCAGATTTAAGAAACATCTTTGAAAACTCTGAAATCATCATTTGTTGAAAGCAGTGAGTGTGTAGAAATGAGTAAATGTATTTCTCCTCTCTTCCATCCAGGCCTTAATTTTAATGCCAATATTTAACAGCTTTTAAGCCCCAAACATGGGCAACAATAAGAATGTTTCATGTACTAAAAGTTCATCTGGAAACCTGTCAGGAGTCGACGGTTTAGGAGCCCAAAGCGAAGCAGACCAGGGTTGTGTCCGAATTCCTTCACTACTCACTACATAGGCCGTTCGCCATTTTATTGTAGAGTCCGAATCTACAATTCCAGAACCTAGTGTCCAGAACATTTCCCAGATGCATTTTTACTCAATGAAAAAATGTATTTAAAGTTATTTTATATGAATCATCTGTCTTTTCTTCATCAGAACACAGTGGATTCATAAATGGTCTTCGTGAAATGTTGATAAATACCAGATTTCATTGTTGGCAAATGGATGATGTCATATTTGTAAATGAAAGTAGTCAGCACCCTAACATTGACGTGTTCTCCCTACCATGACAAAGGTGGATAAAGGTGGAAAGATTTCATGTAATCCATGGACACCAGTGAAGATCACAAATCATTGAAGAAAAAAGGTTCAGCGTCTTGTGGGGTCATTTAGACTAGTGTTTTTCAACCAGTGTGCCGCGGCACACTAGTGTGCCGTGGGAGATGGTCAAGTGTGCCGTGGAAAATTGCCCTCATTAACTGATGTAAAAACATTTTCCATCTCCAGGATTTCAGCTCTGTGTTCATCCAAACAGGCCCTGATAAAACACTGAGGAGTTAGGAATATAAAAGATTGTAAAATACTTTTTCTTTGCGTTTATTTTATTTTATTAAAGACATTTTGATAAGAATGACCGTACCGCGATTCAGCTGCAACTCCGGCTGTATTTTGGAAAAGTCCCGTCCTTTTAACTGTCTCCACCAATCATTCTTGGGGAGCTTAATCACATGTCATCAGTCTGACCAATCAGAAGTGGTTAAAGTCTTCACTTCCTTGTCCCGATTTAGCTCGTAAAGTCGCTCAGTTCTAACAAAAATAGCAGCTAAAGCTCGTCTTTTGCGCTGTAGCTTTCCACAGAATCCGGTATCCGACCGTGGAACAAGTGAACAAAACAATGAAGCTCCGAAAACCGATCTCCGGCCGTTTTATGCACTACATCTCCCATGATGCATTGGGTTGTGAGAGTGACAGGGCACAAGGAGATCTGTCGTTAGACGTCTTGAAACCAACGAACACACATCAAACTATTTTTAAATCTTCTAACTTAACTTTTATTGAATCTTTTAGAAAAAAACAGCTGCAGTTTCCAGCTTTTTCTGTAACAATTATCTCAAAAATGCATGTGAGATTGTGGAGGGGCTGTAGATCAATACAGACTATGAGTTTATCCTTCTTTTTTTAAATTTTTGGATGCTGGTGTGCCGCGGGATTTTTTTTAAGGTTAAAGTGTGCCGTGGCTCAGAAAAGGTTGAAAAACACTGATCTAGACCCTACAAGATAGCACAAGGGACGGCACAAAAATGGAACGTACCATTCTGGTACTTGTGGTAGGCGTATTGTGAAGTATTTGTGAAACGAATGAAGGTTACCTGAACCTGTGATGCTGTGGTACGGTGTCCTTACACCACACTCTACTGTAGTTGTTATACTGACCGTGCACAAACGCTGCAGGAACGGGTCGTGCACGTTTCCTCATTTCTAACAGTCAGGGGCGTGCACGTATCTCTTGAACAGCACCAACGGGTCCTCTGCCCGCTAAGGCAGTTGTGATTGAGGCTTAAGGGGGAAACAGGAAGAACTACGACAGCCGAGGTTTGACCAAACTGAAAGACGTGAAGGAGGATCAGCAACTTCAACCAGGAAGAAAGTACAAAACCGGAACACGGATGACAAAAACAGAATGACAAAACAAACCGGAGAACCCAATCCTCACACCAAACCCAGCCAGCGTGACCTTCGCCCTATTGGAATACCTTTGGTGGAGCGTCTGAGCCGGGGTATTCCCTCTGATCCAGCTTGTTCCAGCGCTGCATTAGTTTGATGACCATAGGGTTGCTGAAGTCAACCAGCTGGAAACCGGTCACGTTGGCGCCGCCGTGCATGAAGCGCTCCAGGTTGATGTCCTTAAAACCCTTCAGGGAAAAGAGCGGGAGCGCACATGGCGAGGGATGAGTGGAAACGCCGCTGCATTCATCAGCACGTATAAACATTGGTACAAATGCTGCAGGGATGCTCCGGCTGATGCTCACAGACATCATGATAAATACATAAAACATAAAACTCTTGACGACTTAAAAGCGTGCACACTTCACTTTTCTGATCCCGACATTTTGCCGGAAGATTCCCTTGAACAACGCCATCAATTAATAAAGAGGAGAAGGAGCAGTTTTGCTGCTTTGCACTCTATTACAGACTTAAGCGAAGGCATTAAGAAAACGGCATAAAGATTGAATATTACGCTCCCGTTAATAGCTTGGCAGTAAAACTACAACAGGTACTTAAAAATCTCATAAAATCACGTTGGGGCCAAAACGGACACATTCCAGAGGCTTCACTCAGCGGGAAAAACAAACGCAGAACTGAACCCGACAAAATATAAACATGTATTTTATTTTGATATTTGTGCTGTGAAACTGAACAAAATGACAGTTAAGAATCTTGATTTTGTAGCGTAACTAATATACAGAAGCTTGAATACATTTAATCTATTAGTTTCCTACTTAACTCGTTATTTTACAGATAAACTAATCTGGAATAATCCCTATTGAATTAGACGGGGATTATAGTAAAATAATATTTTAATTGGATGTTTTTGCCTTTTGTTTATTACGCTGAGAAGCCTTTATTATGGTTAGCATTTAGCTCACAGTCAGCATGAACAGAAAAAGGGATCAATGAAGCCGTTTAGCACGTTGGACAGAATAAACGGATAATTTAACAGCTGACTGAGTTCCTTTTTCTGTAACCCTAAACCAGGGGCGGAGCTACAGGGGACCAAAAAAAGCTTTGCATCACAGTTGCCTCCCCAAATTTATGAGTCACTATTAGTATAATTATAAACAAATATTAAGAAAACATCAATACAGGTTAATTTGTTATGGCCTTTGACTCTGGTGTTTTGCCGTCCTTCCAAAATTTCTGCTGGGATAAGCTCCAGCAACCCCTTGACTCCAAAAGGGATTCAGTGGGTTCAAACATTTGGTATTTACAGATGTGTGTACATCTAAGGAATGTTTAGTGTTTTATTTAAAGCTGTACATTCTCTTCTTTACAGTTATCTTTAGTATAAACTGCTATTTATGCCCAGAATTGCAACCAAAACAAAAAAGTCCCAGAAACATATCCTTTCAAAAAACTTTTTTTTTTTTGCTACACAAATGTTTTAAACATGCGTTATGTGTCATCCCGCTTTTTTTCTATCTTTGATTTCGCATTCACAAATTTCAATTTAGCGAAATAAAGCTGCCATCAAACAGCTGCTGATTGGTCCAGATTTTAACCAATCAAGTCGCCATATTTATCTGAGAAGCCCAATCAGCTCTTTTCACCCTCGATTCTGCTCTTTGGCTGAAGAAGATTTCAGTTTTAATCATTTTAAAAAGAATTCATACTTTCTTTTTTTTTAAGCATTGATTTATTTTTACGTAGTCAGATTTGTGGTTTTATGGCTGAGGATCTCCTGAAACCGTAAAATAAACTGTAAAAATTATCTGCAGACATTAAATCAACAGGCCTGTGTGTGATCTGTGAATCCTCCGAGGCAACATATTGGTAACAAGTTTGATTCACTTTAAAATGTGTTTGCTATTTAAAATAAATAAATAAAAAGATTTAAAGCACATTTTATCGTTTTCTGCAAAGCAGAGTTTTAGAATAGATTCACAGCAGTAATAAGTAAAAGAATGATGGCTCACCAAAGCAGACTCAATGTATTTAGCAGAAGAAATACCATATTTTACTTTTAATGTTCATTTTTTTTCTTCGAGTAAATTTGCTTGTGATCCAAAGGGTGTCCAATTTTTTTTAAGAATTCTTGTGTTTTTGCCCAACGTAAAAAAAAAATATATATATATTAACTATATATTATTCTTGAAAAAAATGCTGTTTTCTCTCAATATTTCAAAATTTCAATTTAAATCTTAATCGTTATAAAATGTAACTTGGCGGAGTCGGAGTTTTGCCGTCTTTTTTCTGCTGCGGACATTTTAATCAC
This sequence comes from Oryzias latipes, assembly GCF_053564925.1. Taxonomy (NCBI): domain Eukaryota; kingdom Metazoa; phylum Chordata; class Actinopteri; order Beloniformes; family Adrianichthyidae; genus Oryzias; species Oryzias latipes. Next base: position 28,171,536 of record NC_136250.1, read on the forward strand.
GCTGGTCGCTACACCAACATGAATAAATACAAAATCCTGCTTTATTTTATTTTTGAGGATTTGTTACTCAGTCTGTGTGTTACTCAGAGAAAAACGGGCCTGAATGGTTGAAGACGGTATAATCCCGGTTGAACGGAACCGATACAAAGTCCAAAGTCCGTGTCTTTTTCCAGGGACCATCAATACGAGACGGAGTCACCTGATTGGTTAGAATCTAGACCAATCAGCAGCTGTTTGACGGCTGATAGGTCACGCTAAACTGAAACTTATGAATGCAAAATCAAATATCGGGAGAAAGCAAAATGAGACGCAATTCGTGTCGTAAACGCAAAAATATTATTTGTACGCAAAAAAATATTTTTAAAAGCAAAAAAATATTTTTAAAAGCAAAAAAAAAGTTTTTGAAAGCAAATTTTTAATTTTTTCATTTGCTACGCAAAAAGTTTTGTTTCCAACATATTGGCATAAATATCACTTTGTACTTTAGCCGTTGTATAAGAACGCAGAACTAACCCTGCATCTAAATACTCAACCGTGGGTATAGTTGCCTTTTTTGTTGATTCTGTTTTTTTTATTTAGAATTTGAAGATGTTTTATTTTCATTAATGTCTTTTTGATGAGCCAAATCATTTTTTGAGGCAATTTAACTGTTAAAGTGTAAATTTATAATTGTTTTAAAATTGTGAACATTTGTGCATCATTTAGATTTTTTTGCTGATTTTGGATTTTCTTTAGCCCATTTTATCCAAATTCTTGTAGCCAATTTATACCCAAAATAAAAATAAACTTTATGTAAGGTTTTCATTTATTCTATTAAGCATTTAAAGTAAGGAATCTGTCTTTTTGTGAGTTTGTCCTTAGCCTTTTTTACATTTTTGTCTGTTTGATCACTACTTTACTAATGCTTTGTGCACATAACTGTAGAAAGGTGATTACAATTAGTTACATATCAAAAACAGAGAAATAAGGCAGAAAAAAGGCTTTTGAAGAGGAATAGCATTTCTTCCTCACCAGGTTGGCCATGATGTAATGGTAGCCTTTCACGTGTTTTCCAACGCTGACAATCTGTGAGGAAACAGAGCAGACGTTAATCCGACTGGATTACAGCATGGCAGGTGTTAATTACATGAGGTGATGCATGTGACAGGCATGAACGTGTGTTGACGCGGGGTCCGTTGGGTTTAATGCGCAAAAGATCGACCGTCTAAATGAATGAAAAGGCCGTCCCCTCACACATCCCGCTCTAAGGGACGTGACCGTCAACACACAACCACAGAGCCCAGAGATGAACGCTCATCCTGAAGGCTCATGGGAGATCCTGCTGCCACACGGTATAGCAACATATTTAAAAAGGATTCAGACATTTGGGAAAAGTCCCAGGATATTCAAAAAGGTGAGCATCCGTACAGCTTTTAGAGGGATTTCTTCTGAGCTCTCATCAGTCTCTCTGTTTTCACCTGAATGGAAATCCCCCAAAAAGCAAATTCATCCGTTGACCTTTCAACCCGAGCAGCGGTTCTGGTGGATGAGAAGGGTGTCATGCAAACCTTTCTCATCAAAATCACAGATGGAGATTAGATTTAGATTACAACAAAGCAGTTTCCCACTTTAAAGACAAAGAGCAACTGATAAAGACTTGAGACTTGACTTGAGGTTACAGTTAAAGACTTAAGAAGTGACTTGAAGTTACAGCTAAAGACTTGAAACTTGAGTTGAAGTTATAGCTAAAGACTTGAGACTTGAAGTTTAGCCAAAGACTTGAGACTTGAGTTGAAGTTACAACTAAATACTTAAAAAGTGACTTGAAGTTACAACTAAATACTTAAAAAGTGACTTGAAGTTACAGCTAAAGACTTGAGACTTGAGTTGAAGTTACAGCTAAAGACTTGAGACTTGAGTTGAAGTTACAGCTAAAGACTTGAGACTTGAGTTGAAGTTTAGCCAAAGACTTGAGACTTGAGTTGAAGTTACAGCTAAAGACTTGAGACTTGAAGTTTAGCCAGAGACTTGAGACTTGACTTGAAGTTACAGCTAAAGACTTGAGACTTGAGTTGAAGTTATAGCTAAAGACTTGAGACTTGAGACTTGAAGTTTAGCCAAAGACTTGAGACTTGAGTTGAAGTTACAGCTAAAGACTTGAGACATGAAGTTTAGCCAGAGACTTGAGACTTGAGTTGAAGTTACAACTAAATACTTAAAAAGTGACTTGAAGTTACAACTAAATACTTAAAAAGTGACTTGAAGTTACAGCTAAAGACTTGAGACTTGAGACTTGAAGTTTAGCCAAAGACTTGAGACTTGAGTTGAAGTTACAGCTAAAGACTTGAGACTTGAAGTTTAGCCAGAGACTTGAGACTTGAGTTGAAGTTACAACTAAATACTTAAAAAGTGACTTGAAGTTACAGCTAAAGACTTGAGACTTGAGACTTGAAGTTTAGCCAAAGACTTGAGACTTGAGTTGAAGTTACAGCTAAAGACTTGAGACTTGAAGTTTAGCCAGAGACTTGAGACTTGAGTTGAAGTTACAACTAAATACTTAAAAAGTGACTTGAAGTTACAACTAAATACTTAAAAAGTGACTTGAAGTTACAGCTAAAGACTTGAGACTTGAGTTGAAGTTACAGCTAAAGACTTGAGACTTGAGACTTGAAGTTTAGCCAAAGACTTGAGACTTGAGTTGAAGTTACAGCTAAAGACTTGAGACTTGAAGTTTAGCCAGAGACTTGAGACTTGACCTGAAGTTACAGCTAAAGACTTGAGACTTGAAGTTTAGCCAGAGACTTGAGACTTGACTTGAAGTGACAGCTAAAGACTTGAGACTTGAGTTGAAGTTACATTTTAAGACCCGAGACTTGACTTGGACTATTTTCCGAAGACTTGAGACCTGACTTGAAATAAATGCAAGGACTAAACAAAGAACACATTTCTAGAGATGAGAGTTCATTTAAAAAGCAAAAATCTAAAACTCAGATTTGCTGTGAGTCATATTTGACATTTTGTTTTTGGTTTTACGTCTTGAAATGAAAATAAAAACATGAAACTGAGACGTTCCAGCAGCTTTCAGCAGGAAAACAACTAAATGAGAATTTTGCCCCGTTATTCTCTTTGCCGGCGCCTCTGCTGGGTTCCTAAATGTCTTTAGCCACCGACCCGACATCAGCGAGCGTGACGGATGCTCGGCATCATCTGGCTGTGACTCACTGAGCGCTTTTCCTCACCCGTCATGATCACTTATCAGATTAGGAAGCGCCGCCGCCACTCAGAGCTCACACAGACACGGACTTCACTCTCTGGTTTTCTTTGCACACGTGTGCAGGACGTTTGGACCTCGGAAACGAGTTCCAGGGTTCGATTGTTCAGCGTCTAATTGAACTTTCACCATCATAGATCCATGAAGTGTCGATTTTTTTTATTCATGCCAAATGTCTCTGTTTAAAGTCTCTTATTTACGTTTGATCTATTTGTGAAAATTGTTTATTGTTGTAAAAGAAATACCTATGGTAGAGGAGACGTGTGTAACAAAAAGTTGAAATGCCACAAATATTAAAATGAGATAAGAAATCTGACAGTTTTTTCTATATTTCTGTAGAAACAAAAACTCACCTCAAATGTTTAGAATATTCTAAACAATTTTTTTTTCAATTCCTGCTGAATGCAACCACTACAAACATGTCAGAGAGTGAGGAATAACATGCAGCTTGGCTTCACGATTTCATGTTTACCAAATTATATCAAAATTTATGAGTTCTCATAAAAAAAAAAACCAAAAATTTAACAAAGGAATAAAAACTGTCAATTAATCTGTTTCACTGATGTCTTTGATTAAAACGTGTTATTTATAAGTTCAGTCATAAATTCTCGTGTCTTTTTTTTTTTTACATTTGTGCAGCCACCATAAAAACTTCTGTGATAACTTGAAAAGTTCAAACTTTATTTGTAAAACTAGAGTAAAGAGGCAGCAGCCTGAAACTCCCATGATGCCCCTCTTCTTTCAAACACCTCTGTAGGTGGGTTCCCTCTACAGGTGATCAAGATCTCACAAATCAGTAAAAGATTTTTATATATATGTAAATAAACATATATATATAGAACACTGTTATTTTTGTAAATATTCTTTCTAAAATGTGTATTTGTTAATTACTGTCTGTACATACTTGTGCCAAACTCCATGCTACTGTGACAAGGAAATTTCCCATTCGTGGGATTAATAAACAAATCTAATCTAATATACATAGACACAGTATGTAGATATACTAAACCCAAAAGCAAGTTCATTTTTTTGGTTTGATTTTTGTCATGTTTCTCACCTTCTCTTCCTGGTGCACAAGGAACAAAATGGTGGCAAAGGCCTTCACTTCCTGTTTAGTAGTTGGGCACAGGAAGTGGAAAGAATTTGGATTTCTTTGTGTATACTTTTGTTGTAATGATTTGAGTTGTTTGTTTATTTATGTATGTCTTTGTTTGCAGGACTTTAATTGTATTATTTACAGGATGTTTCTATATTTGTTGTAATTATTTGAAATGTTTGTTTAAAATGGCTTCCTTCCTGGGCGTGGCCAGCCAATCAACTGGAGGCTGTGCAGCCCAGGTGTGAGATCAGCAAATAAAAACCTGAACCTGAACTTAAAAGTCATCTGCCTCCTATGTAAACCCCTCTTGTCACATCACATTGTGGCAGAAACCAACTTTCAAACCACAAACACACAACCATCCTGGACCCCCCAGAGCTCCTGACAGGAGTCCTTCACCTTCTCATGACCCACGCAGGCGGATCACAGGTCCAGCCAGAGATCTCCAGACATCAGCTCCACATGAACACACCTGTATCTCCCAGAATTAATAAAGCCTCTTAGCCAAAAGAGGGCACAGCGTCTTGTTTTTGTCTGCAACCTCTTAGCTTTTAAATACAGAGAGCCGTGATAAAAAATGCTCTGAGGGGAAGAAGCTGCTCCAGTTCAAGGACCTGTAGGTTCTCATCACATCTCATGGTGTTGGGGACAAAAACCCAAATGCTTTAGCGTCAAGTCAGGTCATCTGCAGCTTCAGGAGTTCTAGGGGGAGTTTCCGGTTCTGCTTCATCTTGTTCCGCTCCAGAAACGGGCCGGTATCTGTCTGAGGTTCCATCGTACATTTTAGATCTGCTTTACCCACCTCACATTCATAAGAACTACCACGGAGATGAGGTTTCTATCTTCAGCTGAGTCTCCTGCAGCGTCTCTTCGTAGGTTTGCATTCAGCCTCCCGACAGTCAACATCTGGTTCCTTCCACTGACCTTGATGTTGATCATCAGCCGCTAATGAGGCCCATTATGCATTCAAGTCCTCGGCTGGGACGGGGGGTGGTTTGTAGAGATGAAGGACGTCCACCGGAGGAAAAACAGGCTCAAGCAGATGTTTGCGCATGAAGAAGCTGCGAGTGAAGCAGAAGCTCTCCACCAGCCTGGCATGATGGGGGGAGGACCGGAAGACGCGCTCGCGTTGGCGAGGTGAAGCGTTACAAGTCTGACAGATGTCAGAGGAGAGGACTTCTGAATAATTGAAGATGTACAGAGACGTGGGTCGCCCCGAGGAAAGATGGAGGCACGAAGATGAACAGGAGGAGAAAGAGGGGGGAGGGGGGGACGCCATCGCCGCCAAAACGGGGGGAAAATAACAACACTTGTGAAGGTAAAAACCTTCCAATTAGCAGAACCACGAATGGATGCAAACTAACATCTACTGGAAAATTAGAATCACCGACTCGTAAAAACAAAACTTTTTACAGCAAAGTCTGAAAACCTTTACTGATAAAAGTCAAGCAGATAAAACATCCCACACTGCAAAAACCGAGTCTTAATACAGTAAAAAAGACCCCTGTATCAAGAGAAGTCGTCTTATTTTCTGTCTTAAGAGCAAGAAAAGATTTTTTTATCACTCAGGTTTGAAGGCAGGAACCCAAAACTTTATTAAACTCAAAGGATGACAAACCTAGGAACTAATGTGTCCCCATATGGGGGTCCACCAATATGGCTGATGTGAGTTTTGGGGGTTTTCGGGTCGTAGAAAGGAGGTGTGTCTTAGTGATCAAGATGTCCTTCAGGTTAAAACTAAATGCTGGAGAGACAGTTGTGCTGCTGGAAAAGCATAAAGGCTTCTCAGAGGTTCGTCACGTTTCTCACGGACAGTCAGAGGTTAAAACCAGCCGACATTAGTATGATCAAGACCGCGCCATTCTGGATACGAAGGATGCGATGGCCGTGAAGTATAAACTGACCTTGAGGCTGTGAGAGACGCTCAGTAAAACCAGAATTTCCTTTAGCAGGAACAACAACAGTGGTTTCGTTTCCCTTTTGCTCTTTTTCACTTCCATCCTTGACAAATTTCTGAAGAGCACATTCACATTGATGAATAAGTATTCTAGAAACAAAGTGACTTCTTTAAAAAGCAGTCTTTAAAAAAAGTGAGGCATGTGTGACGAGTGCAGAGATGCTAAAAAAAACAGTCCAGCCGTTTTTCTCCATGTCAGCCCCCCAGCAGACGGTTTTTCATCAGCTGGATCACAAAGACCCTCCAAGAAACTGATTTATTATGACGGCTTTGAGAGTAGGAGACCTTCTTCAAACTTCAGGGAACATCTCTGCACTTTGAATGTTTTGGATAAACTGGAATTAGATGAAGGTAAAGTGGAGCATCACCTGCTCCAGCATGTTCTGCAGCCTCTCGGCCTCCAGGTCGATGACGAACTTCTTCTCCTGCCGCCGGTCCAGGTCCTCCAGAAGCCGGCGGTAGTTGGCGTCGTTGAAGTTCTCCACGCAGATGGCGCTGATCTGCCAGTTGTTCTGGCCGGCCTTTTCCATGATGGCCTGCAGGATGGCGTATCCTGATGCAGACAAGCGTGGAGAGAAAGGGTTACGGACTGACAGAGAAACATGGAAGAAGCTGAACTTCTTTAGTCCCTGCAGCTGCTGCCTCACATGATACAAAACGCAGATTTGCAAAAATGTTTGTGTGGAAAACCGTCAAAAAAACAAACGTGTAAAATCCATCCATCCATTTTTGGAACCCCTTTTTGTCCCTTTCAGGGTCCCGTGGCTGCTGGAACCAAACCTGGCTGCTCGTGGGCAAAGGCGGGGGAGACCCCGAAAATCACATTTCAGCTGCGATGGACCACAAGACTGACCAAGACTCTGAACAAAATTTACAAAAACTTTCACTACTTTTTGGCATCAGATCACTGCAAATAACTTTAAAAAAAAAAGCAAAAATACCACAATCTAATAAAAAAGATTCTCCTGTCATAATTAACCGAACAGACCTAAAAAATCTCCTGCAGACAAACTGGAGTTACCTTCACAGAATGTCACTTCTGATAGTTTTGTCAAAATTGGAGCCACATTTCTTATGCAGCTTGTGTGGCTGCATGTGAGGGCGCTGTCAGCATCGAGGGGAAACTTTTAAAACCTTCAGAAACTTACATTTACATCAACTTTATGAGACATACAAACTCTGTTCTGGTGTTTACAAGTTGTGAGGAGTCAACAATAAATAAGACAAATGTTCTAGAAAGAGTTTCTGAAACATTTTAGGTTTGTAATTTCTTTATTTGAGTCACAGAATCATTTTTTGTTCTTGGATGCCTGAGAGAAAAATGCAGAACTGTAAGAAAGCTTCTGTGGTTTGGTGAAGCTGAACGGCAGTAGGTAAAATTTTATAAGCGTCAAGAATTATTAATATATTGTGGAAAATCTCTAAAAAATATATATTTTCCATGCTATAATGATCCTATCAGCTTTAAACAAACATTAAATCCATTTTCTATTCAGAACATATTTTTTATCAGTAACTTTTAATCACATTTGTAGCTACTTTAGATGCTAAAACCCCTCTCAGGTTAATTTTTTAGTTTGTTATCATGAATAAGTGTCATTTAAATTAAATGTAGAATCACAAAAACATTAATTTATTCCAGAATACGAGATAAAAACCGGCTGAAGTTGTTTGAACTGGTTGAAGCGGAGCTTCTCCAGGCTGAAGTGGAGCTTCAGACCATCTGAAGTGATTGAACATATTGCTCATAATTGCTGACTTGAAGCCCAAACTGGCCTCCTCTCTGCTGGCTGCCACTCTCTGGCACGTCGCTGAGTGGAAGCAAACTCCTCGACAGCTTTCATCCTTTTCCAGCCGGTTCCCGGCTTTTGGTCCAGTCGGGGGAACCGGGCTTCCAGAGCCGCATGCGGCGGCAGACGTGGGGGTGGGGGACAGCCTGGTCTCCGCCCGATTTGTGTACAAAGAAGACGAGTGTTAGAGCGGAAGCTCGGGAGCTGCTCTCCAGCAGGAACAGATGTCTTTCTTAAACGGCCCTCCTGGTGGCCATCGCAATCTGGCAACCTGTCTCCCTTTGCTCCCAATTAGTGGATTAACCTGTGTTCTGGCAACCTGGCTCCTTCTCCGCCTCAAGTATCCCTCCCCTGCCTCTTGCCCTCCATTAGAAGGTTGGAGGAGCCAGGAGGGAGCGCTGGTCAAAGCGGCATTCCCATGGAAAACACACATGCAGGGGAAAATGCGTCCTGACGTTTTGGCTACTGGGGAACCGTTCTCAGCTGAGATGGAACCAAAACGCAGATCCCAAACCGTTCTGTCGTGTCATCAAAAACAAACATTTTTCATCTAAGACGCCTGTTTAAAATAAACAAAGCAGTTCTGCTTTCAGGAAGGACAAACAGCTCCTCTACAGCACACACTGATCCCTAAGCGAGTGGGAAATTGCTGTTGTAATAAAGCAGAGGCCTTCCTGTCGTCTTCTAAACCAAAACCTAAATGTGTTTGTTTCTCTCGCTTTGGCCCAGATTGAAGGTTTTTTGTTTTCAGCGTCTTCTAGTCTCCAAAATTGGCAAAAGCCAGCGGTGTTTAACTGCAGCTTCTTGGCCTTTATCGAGCGGATCGACTGGAAAGAGATGAGCAGCCGTTTGGTCTCGGGATGAGCGGAACTCCGTTTGGCTCGTCCAAAAACCATCCATCAAAAGAGGCGTTAAGCAGAAACATTTGCTCTTTTCTAGGAAAATGAGGGGAGAAAAATGCTGAAAGCTAAATTTGAATTAGAAGTTGAAGCAGAACGTAATCATTGAGTTGAAGGAATCGTCGGAAAATGGAAGAGAAGGAAAAATCGGGAGCAGTTCCATTTTGAGTCAACAGAAAATAAAAGCTGAGACGAGTCCGACAATGATAAAAAAAAAAACATTAATCATACATACAAAATTACAAAACAGTGGTTTGAGTTGTTTTGTTAAATAAAAATTATAATTTACAAAAAAAGGTTGAATCTTTTAGAAATATGCTTAAAATGCAAATCAGCAAATCTGCTTGTAATAAATGATGTTGTTCATCTTAAAATAAGTGCCACCAACAATAGAAACAACTGAAAGTACCAATAACTTAGTATTTTAATCAGCTTTTACTGTACAACACGAAAAATGACAAAACTGGAACACGGAGACAGAAATAATGTAAGACTGATGGAAAAAACTAAGAATTTTCATTTCATTTAAATGTTAAAAAAGACTGAATGGTTGAAAAAGTACAAAAATAAAGAAATATGATGAAAAATAAACAATTAAACCATGTCCCAAATTGGCTTAAATGAAAGTATGAGACATTAAAAGTTGTTTTTTAATTCTTCCTAATTAAATGATCAAATACTGACTCATTTCCTAAAAGTACAACATTCAAAGCCAAACATTTCAAATTCTGAGGACATTTTTAGGTCTGTTTTCAACATCAAAGTCATGTTAACCATTTAAAAAGCTTTATAAGTTCAAACAAAATAAAATGAAAGTTTATTTTTTTATCTTTTCAGTGCATGTGACTCTGTGTGGGTGAATCCTGAGGTCAGAGTAGAAAAATGCTCCAATATTCAGTCAAAACCACCAGAGTTGTGATATAATCTAAAGATGAGCCTCATGGTTTTCTAATGTCAGCTCAATCCAGACATCTGGGTTTTTAAAGACATTTCAATCAAACCCTGGATAACCAATGGGATCAAATTTGGCTGCTGTATTTTTTAACTCAACTTTCTCAACGGTTGAGGGCTTCCGGATTCCAAACTCTCACACGTCACTATTAAGGCTTTTTTTTAAAGAGTTTTGAGCTCTACGTTCAAAACACGCAGCTAGTAAACGCGGGTTGAAAGTCAAACCAGGCCGACCTTTGACCAATCAGGGACTCTGATTTGGAACTGACGTATGGACACTTAATTTGCAAAAGTGCCAACTGATCACAAAGGTGAATTCTATGAAACCAAGTCCTTCAAATGTCTGAATAGAGCTGAGAAAGAATAAAACCTGGAGCAAGATTCACCAGATTTCCACAGCTTCAGCATTTCCCACCAAACTTTGTCCAACTGTAGGTGGCACAAAATGAGCTAGTAAACAGCTGAAAAAGAAAATCTATGAGAAGAAGCCCTTCCCTGCTTGTCCAGTGTGAACACCTTAAACTAAACGCAAGTTCAAGAACACAATTTCAGCGCTCCACTTGCCCGGTGTGTTTGTAGCTTTGGACAAGGACGGGACGACCCAGCAGTCAAATAGTAGGAATAATGAGAGTTTACAATATTTTTCCCGCCTTTTTTAGGTTTTTGTTTTGGCCAAATAAACGGTAAATCGCGGCCCGACGCGGCATGGAGCCCCACCGTGCTCGGGAGCTGCAGCCGCGGCGGCAAAGTGAGCAAAGGGCCGGCTGATTACCAGCTGATAAATGCGTAGCCCGGGGGCCGTGTGGAGCGGCAGCCAGCCACAGTCAGCGTCAAAACCAAAGACACAGCTGCAGGAAGAGTGTGTGTGGGTGTGTGTGTGTCTGTGTGTGGGTGTGGGTGTGTGTGTGTGTGTGTGTGTGTGTGTGGGAGGGGGGGCTCATGAATGCGGTGCCGCTTGGCGCCCAGCCGAGCGCTGGATGGAGGGAAGTGATGATGTGGGCTCAGGATGTCTTCAGTTGAACCAGGTGTGACTCCACATCTGCGGGGCGCCAACAAAGATGCTGTTAAAGAGGAAGCAGCTCCGTCCACTGCACTCACCCCCCTCCTCTTCTCACGCTCCTCCTGTTTCCTAGCGTCCCTCCGTCATCGTCTTTCCTTCCTCTAAATCATTCGTCCTTTTCTCCTCTAATGATAATCTCCCCATTCTTTGGCGTCTTGTGCTTTCTCCTAATCATGTTTACTCATCCGCTCTTCTTTTATTTAAGGCGCCTTTCTTTACATTCCTCAGAGAGAACTGCACATCCGTGTAGTGGTTAGTCACCTCACAGCGAGAGGGTTGTGGTTCAAATCCCAGCTGGGACCTCTCTTTGTGGAGATTGCATGTTCTCCCCATGCATGTGTGGGTTTTCCGAACGCCTCGACGCCTGAATGTATTTCCAGCGATGAAAAATGAAAAGATTTGTTATGTTTTTTCAAGTAGATGTTAAGTGAAGGTAACTCTAGAGCCAAAGTGGTTTGATGCATATTTGCAATGTGTTAGAAAGCTGCCCTTATCTTTAATGCCAGTGGGATTTTTGGAACCTTAAGGATTGACTAAAACGGCACAACTTTTTTGTTGTTGCAGATTAAATGAATCCAAATTCTAGTACAAAAAAAATGCAAATAATACTTTTACATACTTAAACTGGATAACGGGTCAGTTTAAGGGTTTCCATGCCTCATAAATTGACTGGTCACTTTAAATTCTCCCTTAAGGCGCTGCAGGTTTTTGGGTTTTCCGGGTCCGTAGAAGGTCGTAGAGAGGAGCGGCTGCATCTTATGGGGAGCACAGCTCTTGCAGTTCTCTTAAGGTTCGTATGGCCACCTCGACGGTCGTCAATGAAACGTACCCTTGTTGTGCGTAAGGTAAGTGTTTTGTGATTTCTATTCTTGTCTGTTCTCTCCATTTTCAACAATCTATTCTGGTTTTCTGTCACGATTTGTCCTTAATTTCATTCCTGTCTCCTGTTTTTTTTTTTTTTTCTGTCTTTTGCTGTTTGCATCTCAGCTCATCTCTGTTAATATGACATTTTATTTTTTCTCCTTTATCTCTTCTGTCTCCTTAAATGTCCTTGTTCTTTATTCCATCACACCCCCTCTGGACCCATGCCCTCCTTTCCTCCATGTTTTCCTTGTCTTCTATCATTTCAATGTGTAAATATTTATGGGAATCCTCAGAAAACGAAGAGCAGCCGCTCTCTCTGTATCTTGACATCCTGTCTGTCCAACATCCTGGCCTTGGTTGCTTCAGCCCAGGAATCAGACGGGCGCTCATTGACGGAGTTCAGCCGTGCGTGGGCTGATTCTGCATCAGTCAATAGTGGATGAAAGCCCGCTGCAGCGCATGAAAAAGTCTGCAGGCCAAAGTGCCGCAGCACTCTGAAAAGCACTTGCATGTGTCCTTATGGAAGCAGAGCTCTGCCGATGTTCAGACACTCTTTACAGTTAAGATTTAGGATCCTCCAGCTCTGCACTGTAACTGAAGAGCAGCTCTGACGTCCTGAGCCGTTCCAGCCCAAGAAAGAAGGAAACTGACTTTTAGTGAAGCTGGAAGAGAAATGTTTGGAATCTTTCCAAACATGGAAGTCTCCCAAATGCCTCACAGATGAAAACATTTGAGCTCTATGCAGAAAGCTTCAATCATGGAGATGGAAAAATCTCAGCCTTCCTATCCTGTTTCAGGAATTCTGGAAACTTTGAGCTAAACTGCAATGTTCGTGTTGGAGATCGAGGTGGTTAAGTAAAAGATTTTTCAAAAACGACACGATATTTAGGTACAGATGTAAAGAGATATGTAATCTAGATTGTAGAATTCAGCTTTACTGGCTTTAGGCTTCTAGATCAGGTGGAGAATCTTGGGTAGATATTTTTCCTTTCAGCTTACACTTATTTGGTCTGGACACGAGAGCTGCATGAACCAGTTTGACGCAGTTCTTCAGTAAATACTAGAAACGTAACCCCCCCCCCATGTCTGTTAAAGTCTCCCCCAACCACTGCTGCCTCCCATCTAAGGATTCCCTGGATCTCCTCATCCAACCCCCTCCAGATTTCCTTCTTCTGCACATGCTCACATCCTACCAGGGGGGTTAATAATTGGCCTAATGATCAGAGATGGGACCTAACCCTATCCACAGATCAAAGAACCGCAGACCAATTGGGCCAAAACTGGGACCACGGCATCCTGAAAACACCTGAGTGTGTGAAATTTGGTCTTTGCATTTGACCTATCCCCTGGGGGAGCGGTGAAGTGCAGTTATGGCTGCTAGGGAAGCATTCAACGGTTTTTGCCGCCCCATCCCCCCCTTTAATGCTTAGTGACAAGCAGGGAGGCATTTGGGTGCCATTTTTAGAGTAAATTCTATGACTCGGCTGTGGATTTGAACTTGCGGCCTTCGAGTCTTAGGGCTCACACTCCACCACAATGCCACTGAGTTGGTGAAATTATGTTGATAAATACAAATTTTAAAAACAGAGCCCTAGTGATTCCCACACTCCGCCTTTGATTTTTTCAGCAGACTCCTGGCCAGTTAGAACAGTTTGATGGAAAAGTCGGCTTCAAACATGCTCTCCACTGAGCTGTCATTTCTGAAGAAGAGTAAACAAGGGATCTTCACGCCTGTTTTCTTATTAATAAAAAAATAAACTGCATCCACTGCTGCCTGGAGGGAATGTTTTTGAAAACGACAAAAACTCCTGTAGCATCTTGCTAACCCAAACACATCTTGCAGTGACTCCTAAATTCCACTGAACGCACTTGAACAAATTCGGTGCTGCTGTCCTGCCCCTTGTGGCTTTCTCGGCTTAAGCATTTCTTAGCGTCAGTAGTTCTAGACATCTTTTGGAAGTGCTGCATGTCTGTATTGCTCCACCTCGAGGAAAATGATGTCAAAAAAAAACTGCAGCTTTCCTGCAGCAGAAAAATGTTTATCTTGTATAACAGCATGCATCCGTGTGCGTCAGAGCGAAGGAAAAACTCAAACCTCAGTGATCTGTCAGCTGAACGGAGCTGCTGTGTGAATTCAGCACCACGGTCAGCTCTCTCAGCAGGACCTTCACTCTCTGGCAGAAATATAAAGCGATTTCCTGCAGCACTGAAACTATGTGCCTTCTGTTCTATCAGTGAACACAGACATACGAGGAAACGGGTGTTTTTGATGGTTTCATGCGGCAAAACTGGTTATTTATCGTCAAGCGACAAAAAACAAATAAAGCCAAGAAAAAAAATCTGCATTTGGTTTGAAGAAGGTTTTAGAAATTAGAACTAGATCCAATTTTTAGTCTCTTTTCTTCGCAGGAGATGAGGTTTAGAACGGCCTCAAGAGTGTTTTTGTTTGCACATCAATATTTTCCACCTTCATTACAACGCATCGGGACTAAAAACGACTGATTCTCTGCACCTATTTAGAACAGTAACAGCAGAATTCATTTGTGAGCAGCTGCTTCTCTGCCTCTGCTATTTATCTCGGCTGCAGAATCGTCTCTGCCAGCTCAGTCTCCATTTACAAGATTAATGACAATAAGGAGTGTGTTTCTTCCAGGCTGCACCACAAACCCCTAAGAAAAGAAAATTAGCTGGAGAAGAAATCCACTAAATGCAGGAATGATTTATTTTATAATTTACAATTACCTGTAATTAAAATGGCTACAAGGAAAATGGAATTTCATTGTAGGAAAAAAAAAAAGTGTGTTAAACTAAAATTATTTTCTGTTAATGTATAAATTTGAATGTTTCTACTTTCTCTACAGTATGTTTTGTTTTATAGGTGATGTATTTGGCTCTTTCTCTCAAAGTATGGACTTGGACGTTAGTTCTATTTGGTTAGCAAAGCTTTCCCTAAAATCTACTTTGTGTTGTGAAACGTCGAGCGAACAAATTATATCAATTTAAAACAGGAACATTAAAAAAGACAAATGTACGGCGTTTGTTTTTGTCGTGTTTTTAATCCATGTTACTTCAAGTGTTTGAGGTTTCCTGTCACAGTTATTGACTCTGAAAAGGAATCAGACGTTCCAGCTTGAAATGGAGGGTCGACTCCGGCCACCCCGTGACCCCAAAGCGGGGTCAACCCCTTTAAACTCCTCCACCTGGGGCAGGAGCACTCCACCCACCCAGAGAGGGCAAACTACCAAGATTGCACATCTCATTAGCGCCCGTCCAATAAAATCAGAATCACTTTATTTGCCAAGTACAGGGCATGTACAGGGAATTTGTCTTCAGTTGCTTGTACTCTCGTGCAAACTAGCAAGGTATAGAAAGTGTGAGGGGTAAGACAAACAAAAGGAAAAATAATAAAAAGAAGGTAAATATAAGGTAGCTGTATGAATAAATAAACATAACTAAATAAAGAAATAAAAAAAAAGTCAAAAATGCAGCAGCAGTAGTTCCAGTTTGGCAGTTTCTGTGGTTGTTCAGTGTCCTTGAGTGGTCCGGAGGCAGGAGTTCATCAGAGTGACAGCTCGGGGCAAGTAGCTGTCTTTGTGGAGCGAGAACAAGCTAGCCGGAACACAAGCAGCAGAAATGCTTTCATTGGCTATTAAACTATTAAACTTCCAGGAGCTCAGACGACACGTCAGCCTTCCTCTCCAGCAGCAGGAACACGATGCAGGATGGAGATTAAACTGCAGAAATTCTGTTTCTGCCCAGTTTCAGTCACCTGTCAATCATCTGTCAGAGAACACAAACACTCACATTTCTGCACCAGTCTGCATCAGCTGAGTCAGAAGTTCCCCTTCAATTATTTCCACACTGGCTTGGTTTTTTTGTTTTACAAAGTTTGATGTTTCAAGTTTTTATTTTATTTTTTCTGCTGAATTTGCATATTCTGGAAATAATGAACTTCACGTCGTCTACTTAGCCCGAGATCTGCATTAAAGTCACGTCGCGACCTTGAAGTCGGCAGGGCAGCCGTGATCTTACAACCAGGAAGCCTTGTTGTGTTTCTGGAGACCACTCCATCAGATACAGGTGGGTTTTGTGGAAAGAAGAGAAGGCTTTTTACCCGGCCAAGCATGTATGACCCCAGATAAGAGGGGGAAGAGGCAGGGAATGAGACTTTTTTTTTGTTTTTTTTTGAAAGGCCATCCTGATACGGTGTGGACTCTGCCGCCCCACACACACTCAAACATTCACTGCAGTGAGAGCAGGGAGAGCGCCGGCAAGCAGAAAGCTCAGCCTACCTCCTGGAAAATGTATGAAAGCCAGAGATGTGGAGATGCGATCCAGGCAGCAGCCCATATCCTCTCTGTCTTGTAATGGAAATGTGACACGGTGGGGTGAATGCGTACAAACCTATTGACTGTGCCTGTGTGTGTGTGTGTGTGTGTGTGTGTGGGGACTTGGAGGTCATGGAAATGAAAAGAGTAAGACAAGAAAGACGGAAAAAAGAAAGAAAAACTGGAACATGAAACTAAAACAACAGTCTTTAAAACTTCCAGCAGCAGATTTATTTGAATTTTGATCAGGGTGAGATGTTAGAAGTTTTGGAGATGTCAAAAAGACTGAAATGTCGTCTAAAACCCAAACCAAAGTGCACCTTCAGAATTGGGCTGGAGGGGGTGGGTCTCCTAAATTTGTGCAAATTCTAAACACTTACACCAGGATGACTAAACTTTTTGCAGAGGGCCAGACTTGGTGAGGTGTAAATGTTTAAGGACCAACCAGTTTGCCCTTATCCTGGATGCAGTGGCCCCTCACTGTCTTATTAGGGCCCGAGCACGGAGTGCAAGGACCCTATTGTAATTCGAATGTTTATTATTAGGGCCCGAGCACGGAGTGCAAGGACCCTATTGTATCTGTTAGGTTTATTAGGGCCCGAGCACGGAGTGCAAGGACCCTATTGTATCTGTTAGGTTTATTATTAGGGCCCGAGCACGTAGTGCAAGGACCCTATTGTATTTACTCGGATTATTATTATTATTATTTTTCTTCCGACGGAACAGTCGCCTTTTTGAGGCCTTTAACATACCCCAAAACTCACCAAATTTCGCACACACATCAGGAGTCGCGAAAAATTTTATATTTTATGGGAGACTGACATGGGTGCACAAAAATGGCTCGATAGCGCCACCTACAAAATTTGTTTTGGCGAGCCCCGCCACATGCTTTGACATACAAGCTTGATTTTTTCAAGGAATGTCCATCAGATGGAAACCTACAAAAAAGTCTCTTGGGACCAAGCTGTCAGTTGCACCGGAAGTCTGCTATATTGATGTCAATATGTCATTTTTGCTGCATTTTGGACATTTGCAGGTCTCGTTCTAGAACGAACTCCTCCTAGAGATTTATGAATAATGACTTCAAACTTTGGTTTTGTAAACTAGACCCATGTCCGATGTTAAATTGCGAAGCTTTTAAGTTTTTACGGTTGTTTGTGACCGTGGCGGCGCGTCAAAATTCGAGGTCATTTTGAAAACACGCCATGAAAAGAAAAATGGCCATTATTCAGCCATGCATAATCCAATTTGATCCAAAATTTATGTGCATGATTGCAGTCTGACTCTGAACACATCTGCAGTGGAAGAATCCGGAACAGGTGTAGCGCCACCTGCTGGCAAGAGGAAATGACATGTTTGACTTGGAGCATCACTGCTCCAAGTAGGATGAGCCGACACACCTCAAAATGATATCCACCTGTTAAAAAGCCATTGAAGTTTACTCTGACAAAAAGCCATAACTTTCAATGCGGGGGTGTGGTCGTGACAGAGCGGCGAAGTTGGGCGTCTCGCCATGCACACAAAAGTTGCTCTCACGTGCACATTCCTTGTACGATCTCACTTAAATTCGATGGAGATGATGATGCTTCCATTCTGAAACCATGGATATGACAATCTTGGACGAGCTCCATAGCGCCACCTAGATATAAACAAATACATTTTTTGTCACATTTTGACCTACCTTTTCTCTGTGCTTTGTCAGACGTTCATAAAATTACAACAGCAGATACTCACAAGGGTCTTCTCTCATTGTTTAAAGTTTCATGGGCGTACACCTGACGGTGCTTGCGCAAGCCACCGCCAAACAGGAAGTGGTTGATTGCGTTGCAGTCAGATAATTAAAAATTCATAAAAAATCAACCGTTTGTATCACGAGGCTGAGATTTCAGAATGAGATGTCTCTTACATATCTCCACCTTAGATATACAGCTCTCGCATGGGTGCACAAAAATGACTCAATAGCGCCACCTACAATGTTTGTTTTCGCGAGCCCCGCCATGTTCTTTAACATACAAGCTTGATATTTACAGGACATGTTCATCAGATGGAAACCTACAAAAAAGTCTCTTGGGACCAAGCTGTCAGTTGCACAGGAAGTCTGCTATATTGATGTCAATATGTCATTTTTGCTGTGTTTTGGTCATTTGCAGGCCTCGTTCTAGAACGAACTCCTCCTAGAGATTTGTGAACAATGACTCCAAACTTTGGTTTTGTAAACTAGACACATGTTTGATGTTAAATTGCGAAGCTTTTAAGTTTTTATGGTTGTTTGTGACCGTGGCGGCACGTCAAAATTCGAAGGCGTTTCGAAATCACGCCATGAAAAGAAAAATGGCCATTACTCAGCCATGCATAATCCAATTTGATCCCAAATTGGTATGCATGATTGTAGTCTGACTCTGAACACATCTGGAGTGGAAGAATACGGAAAAGGTGTAGCGCCACCTGCTGACAACAGGAAATGACATGTTTTACTTGGAGCATCACTGCTCCAAGTAGGATGGGCCGACACACCTCAAAATGACGTCCACCTGTTGAAAAACCATTGAAGTTTACTCTGATAAAAAACATATCTTTCAACGCAGGGGTGTGGTCTTGACAGAGCGGCAAAGTTGGGCGTCTCGCCATGCACACAAATGTTGCTCTCATGTGCCCATTCCTTGTCCAATCTCACTGAATTTCAATGGATATGATGAAGCTTCCATTCTGAACCCATGGATATGACAACTTTGGACGAGCTCTATAGCGCCACCTAGTTATTGTATGGGGCACATTCTGCCCTGTATTTTCTCTTTGCTTTGTCCGATGTGCATGAAATTAAAACTGGAGATACTCAGAAGGGTCCTCTCTCATAATCTGAAGTTTCATGGGTGTACACCTGACGGTGCCTGCGTAACAGGAAGTGGTCGATTATGTGCACCCAAATAATAGAAATTTATTATAAATCAGCCGTTTGTCTCAGGAAGCTGAGATATCAGAATTAGATGCCTTTAATAACCTCCAGCTTTGATATGTAACACAATAGGGTCTATGAGAAACTTCATACCTCTTTTTTTCCTATACAATTTTGGACTGAACAAAGATTTTTAGCATAAATTCTGTTTAGGTTATCAGCACCAAGAATTCAACTTTCATAGGCATTTATGTGCTACTGCTTCCTAAAAAAATTCAGAATGATTGAAGTTACAGGTGAACTTTTAGAGAACATTTCATCCAAAAAGGTCCGAAAACGTCTTTTTAGGCAAAACTGCAAACACCTATTTTTTTGCATAACTTATCTTTCAAATATCAGCACAAAAAAAATAAAAACGGTAGGGATCTGTGTTTGCTGCCTTCCATATTTTTTTCAGACTTAAAAGTGTAACAGATGATTTATAAAAAATCCTTTTCATCCAAAAACCCGTGTTAAATCTGTCTAGACTCCAAACAAACATTTTTTTATGGTAACTTATGTTTCAACAATCGACACCAATTTTCACAGACCTAAAGCTGAACATGTCCCATAGCTCCCTGAATATTTTCATAGATATAAAATGAACTGCTCATTCTAACATCTGGCATTCTAACATCTAACATCTTACATGTCAAAGCCTCTCTCAGCCTGGCTCTGCTGAAGGAGTCGTGTTACAACCCCGCCCCCTCCTGCTGGGACCCCTGCTATGTAAATTAGCAAGCAGTGAACAGAGAGATGAGGAGTAAGAATGGTCATTACTCAGGCATGCATAATCCAAAGACAGCCAGTTAAACACTGAAAGACATATTTTTTCGGTATGTCTTTCATACATCTTTAGTATTAAAAACTCTCCAAGATGAATGTGCCTGACTCCACCTGCAGGTGGATCACAGACTTCCTGACGGACAGACAGCAGTATGTGAGGCTGGGGAAGCTCGTCTCAGATACTCGGACCACAAGCACCGGATCCCCCCAGGGCTGTGTCCTTTCACCCCTGTTACTCTCCCTGTACACAAACAGCTGCACAGCTGGTCACCTGTCTGTCAAACTCCTGAAGTTTGCTGACGACACCACACTCATCGGCCTCATCTCTGACGGAGATGAGTCGGCCTACAGGAGTGAAATAGCCAGGCTGGTGTCATAGTGCAGCGCTAACAACCTGGAGCTTAATGCTCTGAAGACAGTGGAGATGACAGTGGACTTCAGGAAGGCCCCAGCCCCCCTCCCCCCTGTCATCCTCTGTGACTCCCCGGTGACCTCTGTGGAGTCCTTCTGCTTCCTGGGAACCATCATCAGCCAGGACCTCAAGTGGGAGCAGAACATCAGCTCCATCACTAAGAAGGTCCAGCAGAGGATGTACTTCCTGAGGCAGCTGAAGAAGTTTCACCTCCCTGAAAAGATGCTGGTAGACTTTTACACCGCCATCATCGAATCCACCCTCACGTCCTCCATCACAGTCTGGTTCGCTGCGGCCACGGCCAGAGACAAGGCCAAGCTGCAACGCGTCATCCACTCAGCAGAGAAGGTGATCGGCTGCCACCTCCCGTCTCTCCAGGAGCTGCACATCTCCAGGACCTGGAGGCGGGCAGCCAGGATTGTAGCCAACCCCTCTCATCCAGGACATAATCTCTTTCGGCCCCTCCCTCCTGGCAAGAGGCTCCGGTCCATCAGGACCAGGACCTCGCGCCACAAGAACAGCTTCTTCCCCACTGCAGTCAGCCTGCTGAACAGTACCCCAACTCCCCCAGGTGACCCCCCCTCCCCCACCCCCCCCCGCCCACCAAAGGACTGTCGGTGCCACTTACAGGCCCCACCATCCCAGCCCATCTGTGCTCCCACTTTAATTCACCTTACTCTACTGTATATAGTGTGTTGTTGTTGTTAACTTAATTTTTAACTTATTCTTAATTGCACTATACACCAAGTCAAATTCCTCGTTTTGTAAAGTGCGCTCTACTGAACCTGGCAATAAAACTTTTTCTGATTTCTGATTCTATTAATCATTGTTTTTTATTCATTCAAAATGCAATTAAATCAATATTTTATCTTTTTTCTTTTCCTTTTTCTTTTTTTTTTATCTCTTATATCCTTTTTTATAATCAATGTTTGAACTTCTTTTCCTTTCTATTGTCATGGTTTCAGTTTGTTGTCTTTTTTTTTCGCTTTAGTTCTTGTTCTGTCTTGTTTGGTTCTGTTTCCTGTTTTATTTTGAAAGGTTTCCTGTCTTGTCATGTTTCTTGAGTTTTACTTCCTTTGGTCCCCATCTGCCCTAATCGTGTTCACCTGTGTCTTGTCTGCCCTGTCTGTATATAAGTCTTGTCTCTCCCTTCCTCCTGTGCTGGTCCATTAACTTCTGCTCATGTTGATCACGTCTTCTTGTCTGGCGTCCATGTCCCTTGCCATGCCACAGTAAGTTTTTGTTTTTAGTTTTGTCATCCTGCTCTGCAGCGCTTTTTGTTAGTTAAATAAACCCACTTGCCCTGAACCCGTTTGCCTCCCGTCTCTGCGCCTGGGTCCTACCTGCTCTCGAGCCTCCCCCCCACACGACATCTATACATCCAATGAAATTAAACTACAAATCAACAAACACAACTGATAACAAATGTCTCTAAAAAATGATGTGTATATTTGCAGAACCTTAAAAACACCAAACAAATAACAAATGCTTCCCAATTAAAGCACAAAAAATGGAACACAAAATGTAAAACCCAAGTTAGAAATTGCAATTTGAAAAAGATACTTTTTTCAGCAGCTTTTCAAAATCAATCACCAATTCTACTCTTCTGTGGATGAAACAAAGAACTCCAGAACAATGAAGCCATTTCTCTAAGTCTCTCTCACCTTCAGTTTTAAACAAGGTCTGTGAAAATCCACCATACATTGGTCACATGAACTCAGAGACCTGCTAAAAGTGCACAATTGTAAAAGCTCTTTTATATAGACAACTGTTTGTTTGCTTAGAGCTCTAAATATAAAAAAAATGCTTTTCTATCACCTAGACACAGATGGAGAACCATATCAACTGGATTAATAACAGGGTGGCATGTTTAGACAACATGAAGCTGTCCATCACATTTTTGACCTAAACATGTAAACACATCCTTGGCTCTGCGGTTAGGAAATGGTATTTGGGAATCTCTTTATACCAGGAGCCAGCCTGGCCATTGGAACATCGCCACAGTGCCCATCCAGACTGGGACAGCAACGGGGTCCACTTCAGAGCCGTGAGCTGCTGTGTTTAACTCCAGCTGTCCCAGCAAGGGAGACAACTGCAGCAACATCCACTGACCAAGCTGACAAGCCCTGGCAGAAAAGATCCCCACAAGAAAAACACTGGCTAAGGCAGGCTGGTCAAAAAAAAAATAGTTTTGCCATTGTCTTGCAGCTCGCAGATCAAGTGGTTTAGTTTTCCAGTAATGTCAGTCAAGAATGCAAGTTCAGATTCACAATGTTCATATTCACCATATTCAACAGACATCTCCTCCAATAGCACCTTAAAAATCCTGTGCTGTTTAGCTTTGCAGCTGAGGTTGTTTACGATTTTCAGAATAAGAGTCATTATATGTCCAGAGCCAATCACTTCTGCACATAAGGCCTGCTGGTGAATGACGCAGCAGTAATGCAGACATTTTGGAAAGTCTGGGTCAGCTTTACAGTGAGTGATGAAACCTGTTTGTCTATTGATCATAGCAGGAGTCCCATCTGCAGTCACTGCTACCAGCTTTTCTAATTGTACCTTTTTCTGCACAAAAACTCCTTCACCGTGTTATACATTTCAACTCCTCTTGTAGTTGTCTGTTAGGGCAGATGTGTCAGGAGTTCTTCTCTTGTGGAAACCAAAAGCTATGCTGTACTGTTGCCGTCCACAGACTCATCACACTGGACGTTAACCACCTGCACTTTGCAAGATCCCGGTCCAGCTAATTGGCCAAGTTATCAGACATAGCTGACACTCATCTAGACATTGTAGTGGAAATTGAATGAGTTCTATTGTTCTCATCCTTAGGGACAGTGATAGCAATTATCATCATTGCTTGAATTTTTTTCATGCTATATGCAAAAGTCTTTGTCCCTTAAGGCAACAGATTACAGCCCCCCCCCCCCCCCCCCCAGGCTGCTGTCGTATTAACAATAGCTTGGAGCTCCAGAATGGACAAGAAAAAACGACGAGAATGGCTCGAGCAGGGCGTTGCTCACGGGGCGGTCGCTCGTGCCGTGCGGTCGCACGTGCTCGGGCCCGCTAAATGCTACTTGTAGCTTTAATTATTATTATTAGGGCCCGAGCACGTAGTGCAAGGACCCTATTGTATTTACTCGGATTATTAGGGCCCGAGCACGGAGTGCAAGGACCCTATTGTATCTGTAAGAGTTATTATTATTATTATTCTTTTTCTTCCGACGGAAGAGTCGCCTTTTTGAGGCCTTTAACATACCCCAAAACTCACCAAATTTGGCACACACATCAGGAGTCGCGAAAAATTTCGTATTTTACAGGAGATTGGCATGGGCGCACAAAAACGGCTCGACAGCGCCACCTACAGTGACATTTGTCCCGAGCCCCCGCATATGCTTTGACATACAAGCTTGATTTTTTCAGGGCATGTTCATCAGATGGAAACCTACAAAAAAGTCTGTAGGTACCAAGCTGTCAGTCGCACAGGAAGTCTGCTATATTGATGTCAATATGTCATTTTTGCTCTATTTTGGACATTTGCAGGCCTCCTTCTAGAACGAACTCCTCCTAGAGATTTGTGAATAATGACTCCAAACTTTGGTTTTGTAAACTAAACACATGTCCGATGTTAAATTGCAAAGCTTTTAAGTTTTTACAGAAGTTTGTGACCGTGGCGGCGCGTAGAAATTCGACCTTGTTTCGAAAACACGCCATGAAAAGAAAAATGGCCATTACTCAGCCATGCATAATCCAATCTGATCAAAAATTGATATGCATGATTGTAGTCTGACTCTGAACACATCTGCAGTGAAAGAATCTGGAAAAAGTGTAGCGCCACCTGCTGGCAAGAGGAAATGACATGTTTTACTTGGAGCATCACTACTCCGAGTAGGATGAGCCAACACACCTGAAAATGACGTCCACCTGTTGAAAAGCCATTGAAGTTTACTCTGACAAAAAACCATAACTTTCAATGCGGGGGTGTGGTCGTGACAGAGCGGCAAAGTTGGGCGTCTCGCCATGCACACAAAAGTTGCTCTCACGTGCACATTCCTTGTCCAATCTCACTGAAATTCAATGGATATGATGAAGCTTCTATTCTGAACCCATGGATATGACAATCTTGGACGAGCTCTATAGCGCCACCTAGTTATTGCATTGGGCACATTCTGCCCTGTATTTTCTCTTTGCTTTGTCCGATGTGCATGAAATTAAAACTGGAGATACTCAGAAGGGTCCTCTCTCATCATGTAAAGTTTCATGGGTGTACACCTGACGGTGCCTGCGTAACAGGAAGTGGTCGATTATGTGCACCCAAATAATAGAAATTTATTATAAATCAGCCGTTTGTCTCAGGAAGCTGAGATTTCAGAATTAGATGCCTTTAATAACCTCCAGCTTTGATATGTAACACTATAGGGTCTACGAGAAACTTCATCACTTGATTTTTTTAATGAAATTTTGGACTGAACAAAGATTTTTAGCATAAATTCTGTTTAGGTTATCAGCACCAAGAATTCAACTTTCATAGGCATTTATGTGCTACTGCTTCCTAAAAAAATTCAGAATTATTGAAGTTACAGGTGAACTTTTATTCAACATTTCATCCAAAAAGGTCCGAAAACGTCTTTTTAGGCAAAACTACAAACACCTATTTTTTTTCATAACTTAATCATCATATATCAACACCATTTATTTTTTTAAATGTAGGGATCTGTGTTTGCTGCCTTCCATATTTTTTTCAGAAGTCCAGGTGAAACAGATGATTTTAAAAAAATCCTGATTCATCCCAAAACCTGTGCTTTTTCCGTCTGGACTCCAAACAAGTGTGTTTTAAAATTACTTATGCTTCAAATATCCACACCAAGTTTCACACGCCTATAGCTGAACATGTCTAAATGCTTATTGAATATTCTTTACAGATATAAAATGAACTGGTCAACTGTAGGATGTCATTTCCTCTTACATGCTTCAGTTTTTTCCTTATGCTGCAGCCTGCTCCTCAATCTGACCTGTTGCTGGAGTCAAATTTCACACACACCCCCCCACACACACACACACCAGCTGCCTGTTCGTATGCTAACTAACCCAGAGGTGAGGTGACAAGAGTTTAGACACAAGAGGGAGGGCAGACTGCTTTTTCATTTGTTTTGTATGTCTTTCATAGATTTTTATGAATAATCATTGCTTTTCTAGTCATGTAAAATGCAATTAACTTAATATTTTATCTTTTTTTTTTTTACAAACAAAACATATGAATGTGCTCCAAAACAAAACCCAACTCTCAGTACAGTTCTACAGATGTAACATAAGACTTAGACAGTAAATGTCTCTTTTATCCTTTTTTAATCAATGCTGCAACTTCTTTTCCTTAATATAAATCCAATGAAATTAAACTACAAAACCAAAAAACACAACGTATAGCAAATTTCTCTAAATAAATTATGTGTATATACAATATGTAGCACTTTTAAACAAAATAATAACAAATCCTTCCAATACAAGCACAGAAAAATGGAACACAAAATTTAAAACCCAAATTTGAAATGGCAATTTTAAAAAGATAATTTTTTCAGCCTGCTAAAAGTGCACAATTGTAAAAGCTCTTTTATATAGACAACTGTTTGGTTGCTTAGAGCTCTAAATATAAAAACAATGCCTTTATGGACGTGGCACGGATGGCACGGATGTTCAGCAGGGTAAACCCCAGGAAAGCGGCGGGACCTGATGGAGTTCCCGGAAAGGTTCTGCGGGCCTGCGCCGATCAACTCTCCCAGGTCTTCACAAAAATCTTCAACCTGTCGCTAGCTCACGCTTTCATCCCTGCTTGCCTGAAGTCATCCACTATCATCCCGATACCCAAAAAGTCCTCATCCACAGCCTTCCTCACGGACTTCCGCCCAGTTGCACTCACTGCTGTCATCACAAAGTGTCTGGAGCGGCTGCTCCTGGGACACATCAAAGACTCCCTCCCTCCAATCTTCGTCCCCCACCAGTTTGCTTACAAAGCAAACAGATCAACGGATGATGCCATTTCCATCACCCTCCACACTGCGCTGAGCCACCTGGAACACAGAGACACCTACGCCAGGATGCTCTTTGTGGACTATAGCTCAGCCTTTAACACAATCATTCCTGACATTCTGGTCAACAAACTGTCTGAACTAGGACTCCACCCACTCACCTGCTCGTGGATCAAGGACTTCCTGACAAACAGACCACAGACAGTCAAACTTGACCCCCACCTCTCCTCCACCGACGCTGAGCACAGGCTCCACACAGGGATGTGTGCTGAGTCCTCTGCTGTACACACTGTACACAGCCTGACTCCACCTGCAGGTGGATCACAGACTTCCTGACGGACAGACAGCAGTATGTGAGGCTGGGGAAGCTCGTCTCAGATACTCGGACCACAAGCACCCGATCCCCCCAGGGCTGTGTCCTTTCACCCCTGTTACTCTCCCTGTACACAAACAGCTGCACAGCTGGTCACCTGTCTGTCAAACTCCTGAAGTTTGCTGACGACACCACACTCATCGGCCTCATCTCTGACGGAGATGAGTCGGCCTACAGGAGTGAAATAGCCAGGCTGGTGTCATAGTGCAGCGCTAACAACCTGGAGCTTAATGCTCTGAAGACAGTGGAGATGACAGTGGACTTCAGGAAGGCCCCAGCCCCCCTCCCCCCTGTCATCCTCTGTGACTCCCCGGTGACCTCTGTGGAGTCCTTCTGCTTCCTGGGAACCATCATCAGCCAGGACCTCAAGTGGGAGCAGAACATCAGCTCCATCACTAAGAAGGTCCAGCAGAGGATGTACTTCCTGAGGCAGCTGAAGAAGTTTCACCTCCCTGAAAAGATGCTGGTAGACTTTTACACCGCCATCATCGAATCCACCCTCACGTCCTCCATCACAGTCTGGTTCGCTGCGGCCACGGCCAGAGACAAGGCCAAGCTGCAACGCGTCATCCACTCAGCAGAGAAGGTGATCGGCTGCCACCTCCCGTCTCTCCAGGAGCTGCACATCTCCAGGACCTGGAGGCGGGCAGCCAGGATTGTAGCCAACCCCTCTCATCCAGGACATAATCTCTTTCGGCCCCTCCCTTCTGGCAAGAGGCTCCGGTCCATCAGGACCAGGACCTCGCGCCACAAGAACAGCTTCTTCCCCACTGCAGCCAGCCTGCTGAACAGAACCCCAACTCCCCCAGGTGACCCCCCCCGCCCACCAAAGGACTGTCGGTGACACTTACAGGCCCCACCATCCCAGCCCATCTGTGCTCCCACTTTACTTCACCTTACTCTACTGTATATAGTGTGTTGTTGTTGTTAACTTAATTTTTAACTTATTCTTAATTGCACTATACACCAAGTCAAATTCCTCGTTTTGTAAAGTGCGCTCTACTGAACCTGGCAATAAAACTTTTTCTGATTTCTGATTCTGATTCTGATTCTATTAATCATTGTTTTTTATTCATTCAAAATGCAATTAAATCAATATTTTATCTTTTTTCTTTTCCTTTTTCTTTTTTTTTATCTCTTATATCCTTTTTTATAATCAATGTTTGAACTTCTTTTCCTTTCTATTGTCATGGTTTCAGTTTGTTGTCTTGTTTTTCGCTTTAGTTCTTGTTCTGCCTTGTTTGGTTCTGTTTCCTGTTTTATTTTGAAAGGTTTCCTGTCTTGTCATGTTTCTTGAGTTTTACTTCCTTTGGTCCCCATCTGCCCTAATCGTGTTCACCTGTGTCTTGTCTGCCCTGTCTGTATATAAGTCTTGTCTCTGCCTTCCTCCTGTGCTGGTCCATTAACTTCTGCTCATGTTGATCACGTCTTCTTGTCTAGCGTCCATGTCCCTTGCCATGCCACAGTAAGTTTTTGTTTTTAGTTTTGTCATCCTGCTCTGCAGCGCTTTTTGTTAGTTAAATAAATCCACTTGCCCTGAACCCGTTTGCCTCCCGTCTCTGCGCCTGGGTCCTACCTGCTCTCGAGCCTCCCCCCCACACGACATCTATACATCCAATGAAATTAAACTACAAATCAACAAACACAACTGATAACAAATGTCTCTAAAAAATGATGTGTATATTTGCAGAACCTTAAAAACACCAAACAAATAACAAATGCTTCCCAATTAAAGCACAAAAAATGGAACACAAAATGTAAAACCCAAGTTAGAAATTGCAATTTGAAAAAGATACTTTTTTCAGCAGCTTTTCAAAATCAATCACCAATTCTACTCTTCTGTGGATGAAACAAAGTACTCCAGAACAATGAAGCCATTTCTCTAAGTCTCTCTCACCTTCAGTTTTAAACAAGGTCTGTGAAAATCCACCATACATTGGTCACATGAACTCAGAGACCTGCTAAAAGTGCACAATTGTAAAAGCTCTTTTATATAGACAACTGTTTGTTTGCTTAGAGCTGTAAATATAAAAAAAAATGCTTTTCTATCACCTAGACACAGATGGAGAACCATATCAACTGGATTAATAACAGGGTGGCATGTTTAGACAACATGAAGCTGTCCATCACATTTTTGACCTAAACATGCAAACACATCCTTGGCTCTGCGGTTAGGAAATGGTATTTGGGAATCTCTTTATACCAGGAGCCAGCCTGGCCATTGGAACATCGCCACAGTGCCCATCCAGACTGGGACAGCAACGGGGTCCACTTCAGAGCCGTGAGCTGCTGTGTTTAACTCCAGCTGTCCCAGCAAGGGAGACAACTGCAGCAACATCCACTGACCAAGCTGACAAGCCCTGGCAGAAAAGATCCCCACAAGAAAAACACTGGCTCAGGCAGGCTGGTCAAAAAAAAATAGTTTTGCCATTGTCTTGCAGCTCGCAGATCAAGTGGTTTAGTTTTCCAGTAATGTCAGTCAAGAATGCAAGTTCAGATTCACAATGTTCATATTCACCATATTCAACAGACATCTCCTCCAATAGCACCTTAAAAATCCTGTGCTGTTTTGCTTTGCAGCTGAGGTTGTTTACGATTTTCAGAATAAGAGTCATTATATGTCCAGAGCCAATCACTTCTGCACATAAGGCCTGCTGGTGAATGACGCAGCAGTAATGCAGACATTTTGGAAAGTCTGGGTCAGCTTTACAGTGAGTGATGAAACCTGTTTGTCTATTGATCATAGCAGGAGTCCCATCTGCAGTCACTGCTACCAGCTTTTCTAATTGTACCTTTTTTCTGCACAAAAACTCCTTCACCGTGTTATACATTTCAACTCCTCTTGTAGTTGTCTGTTAGGGCAGATGTGTCAGGAGTTCTTCTCTTGTGGAAACCAAAAGCTATGCTGTACTGTTGCCGTCCACAGACTAATCACACTGGACGTTAACCACCTGCACTTTGCAAGATCCCGGTCCAGCTAATTGGCCAAGTTATCAGACATAGCTGACACTCATCTAGACATTGTAGTGGAAATTGAATGAGTTCTATTGTTCTCATCCTTAGGGACAGTGATAGCAATTATCATCATTGCTTGAATTTTTTTCATGCTATATGCAAAAGTCTTTGTCCCTTAAGGCAACAGATTACAGCCCCCCCCCCCCCCCCCCCCAGGCTGCTGTCGTATTAACAATAGCTTGGAGCTCCAGAATGGACAAGAAAAAACGACGAGAATGGCTCGAGCAGGGCGTTGCTCACGGGGCGGTCGCTCGTGCCATGCGGTCGCACGTGCTCGGGCCCGCTAAATGCTACTTGTAGCTTTAATTATTATTATTATTTTTCTTCCGACGGAACAGTCGCCTTTTTGAGGCCTTTAACATACCCCAAAACTCACCAAATTTCGCACACACATCAGGAGTCGCGAAAAATTTTATATTTTATGGGAGACTGACATGGGTGCACAAAAATGGCTCGATAGCGCCACCTACAAAATTTGTTTTGGCGAGCCCCGCCACATGCTTTGACATACAAGCTTGATTTTTTCAAGGAATGTCCATCAGATGGAAACCTACAAAAAAGTCTCTTGGGACCAAGCTGTTAGTTGCACAGGAAGTCTGCTATATTGATGTCAATATGTCATTTTTGCTGCATTTTGGACATTTGCAGGTCTCGTTCTAGAACGAACTCCTCCTAGAGATTTATGAATAATGACTTCAAACTTTGGTTTTGTAAACTAGACCCATGTCCGATGTTAAATTGCGAAGCTTTTAAGTTTTTACGGTTGTTTGTGACCGTGGCGGCGCGTCAAAATTCGAGGTCATTTTGAAAACACGCCATGAAAAGAAAAATGGCCATTATTCAGCCATGCATAATCCAATTTGATCCAAAATTTATGTGCATGATTGCAGTCTGACTCTGAACACATCTGCAGTGGAAGAATCCGGAACAGGTGTAGCGCCACCTGCTGGCAAGAGGAAATGACATGTTTGACTTGGAGCATCACTGCTCCAAGTAGGATGAGCCGACACACCTCAAAATGATATCCACCTGTTAAAAAGCCATTGAAGTTTACTCTGACAAAAAGCCATAACTTTCAATGCGGGGGTGTGGTCGTGACAGAGCGGCGAAGTTGGGCGTCTCGCCATGCACACAAAAGTTGCTCTCACGTGCACATTCCTTGTCCGATCTCACTTAAATTCGATGGAGATGATGATGCTTCCATTCTGAAACCATGGATATGACAATCTTGGACGAGCTCCATAGCGCCACCTAGATATAAACAAATACATTTTTTGTCACATTTTGACCTATCTTTTCTCTGTGCTTTGTCAGACGTTCATAAAATTACAACAGCAGATACTCACAAGGGTCTTCTCTCATTGTTTAAAGTTTCATGGGCGTACACCTGACGGTGCTTGCGCAAGCCACCGCCAAACAGGAAGTGGTTGATTGCGTTGCAGTCAGATAATTAAAAATTCATAAAAAATCAACCGTTTGTATCACGAGGCTGAGATTTCAGAATGAGATGTCTCTTACATATCTCCACCTTACATATACAGCTCTCGCATGGGTGCACAAAAATGACTCAATAGCGCCACCTACAATGTTTGTTTTCGCGAGCCCCGCCATGTTCTTTAACATACAAGCTTGATATTTACAGGACATGTTCATCAGATGGAAACCTACAAAAAAGTCTCTTGGGACCAAGCTGTCAGTTGCACAGGAAGTCTGCTATATTGATGTCAATATGTCATTTTTGCTGTGTTTTGGTCATTTGCAGGCCTCGTTCTAGAACGAACTCCTCCTAGAGATTTGTGAACAATGACTCCAAACTTTGGTTTTGTAAACTAGACACATGTCTGATGTTAAATTGCGAAGCTTTTAAGTTTTTATGGTTGTTTGTGACCGTGGCGGCACGTCAAAATTCGAAGGCGTTTCGAAATCACGCCATGAAAAGAAAAATGGCCATTACTCAGCCATGCATAATCCAATTTGATCCCAAATTGGTATGCATGATTGTAGTCTGACTCTGAACACATCTGGAGTGGAAGAATACGGAAAAGGTGTAGCGCCACCTGCTGACAACAGGAAATGACATGTTTTACTTGGAGCATCACTGCTCCAAGTAGGATGGGCCGACACACCTCAAAATGACGTCCACCTGTTGAAAAACCATTGAAGTTTACTCTGATAAAAAACATATCTTTCAACGCAGGGGTGTGGTCTTGACAGAGCGGCAAAGTTGGGCGTCTCGCCATGCACACAAATGTTGCTCTCATGTGCCCATTCCTTGTCCAATCTCACTGAATTTCAATGGATATGATGAAGCTTCCATTCTGAACCCATGGATATGACAACTTTGGACGAGCTCTATAGCGCCACCTAGTTATTGTATGGGGCACATTCTGCCCTGTATTTTCTCTTTGCTTTGTCCGATGTGCATGAAATTAAAACTGGAGATACTCAGAAGGGTCCTCTCTCATAATCTGAAGTTTCATGGGTGTACACCTGACGGTGCCTGCGTAACAGGAAGTGGTCGATTATGTGCACCCAAATAATAGAAATTTATTATAAATCAGCCGTTTGTCTCAGGAAGCTGAGATATCAGAATTAGATGCCTTTAATAAC
The DNA here is from genome assembly GCF_053564925.1 of Oryzias latipes. Taxonomy (NCBI): domain Eukaryota; kingdom Metazoa; phylum Chordata; class Actinopteri; order Beloniformes; family Adrianichthyidae; genus Oryzias; species Oryzias latipes. Next base: position 28,203,882 of record NC_136250.1, read on the forward strand.
CTCCAGCTTTGATATGTAACACAATAGGGTCTATGAGAAACTTCATACCTCTTTTTTTCCTATACAATTTTGGACTGAACAAAGATTTTTAGCATAAATTCTGTTTAGGTTATCAGCACCAAGAATTCAACTTTCATAGGCATTTATGTGCTACTGCTTCCTAAAAAAATTCAGAATGATTGAAGTTACAGGTGAACTTTTAGAGAACATTTCATCCAAAAAGGTCCGAAAACGTCTTTTTAGGCAAAACTGCAAACACCTATTTTTTTGCATAACTTATCTTTCAAATATCAGCACAAAAAAATTAAAAACGGTAGGGATCTGTGTTTGCTGCCTTCCATATTTTTTTCAGACTTAAAAGTGTAACAGATGATTTATAAAAAATCCTTTTTCATCCAAAAACCTGTGTTAAATCTGTCTAGACTCCAAACAAACATTTTTTTATGGTAACTTATGTTTCAACAATCGACACCAATTTTCACAGACCTATAGCTAAACATGTCCCATAGCTACCTGAATATTTTCATAGATATAAAATGAACTGGTCATTCTAACATCTGGCATTCTAACATCTAACATCTTACATGTCAAAGCCTCTCTCAGCCTGGCTCTGCTGAAGGAGTCGTGTTACAACCCCGCCCCCTCCTGCTGGGACCCCTGCTATGTAAATTAGCAAGCAGTGAACAGAGAGATGAGGAGTAAGAATGGCCATTATTCAGGCATGCATAATCCAAAGACAGCCAGTTAAACACTGAAAGACATATTTTTTTGGTATGTCTTTCATACATCTTTAGTATTAAAAACTCTCCAAGATGAATGTGCCTGACTCCACCTGCAGGTGGATCACAGACTTCCTGACGGACAGACAGCAGTATGTGAGGCTGGGGAAGCTCGTCTCAGATACTCGGACCACAAGCACCGGATCCCCCCAGGGCTGTGTCCTTTCACCCCTGTTACTCTCCCTGTACACAAACAGCTGCACAGCTGGTCACCTGTCTGTCAAACTCCTGAAGTTTGCTGACGACACCACACTCATCGGCCTCATCTCTGACGGAGATGAGTCGGCCTACAGGAGTGAAATAGCCAGGCTGGTGTCATAGTGCAGCGCTAACAACCTGGAGCTTAATGCTCTGAAGACAGTGGAGATGACAGTGGACTTCAGGAAGGCCCCAGCCCCCCTCCCCCCTGTCATCCTCTGTGACTCCCCGGTGACCTCTGTGGAGTCCTTCTGCTTCCTGGGAACCATCATCAGCCAGGACCTCAAGTGGGAGCAGAACATCAGCTCCATCACTAAGAAGGTCCAGCAGAGGATGTACTTCCTGAGGCAGCTGAAGAAGTTTCACCTCCCTGAAAAGATGCTGGTAGACTTTTACACCGCCATCATCGAATCCACCCTCACGTCCTCCATCACAGTCTGGTTCGCTGCGGCCACGGCCAGAGACAAGGCCAAGCTGCAACGCGTCATCCACTCAGCAGAGAAGGTGATCGGCTGCCACCTCCCGTCTCTCCAGGAGCTGCACATCTCCAGGACCTGGAGGCGGGCAGCCAGGATTGTAGCCAACCCCTCTCATCCAGGACATAATCTCTTTCGGCCCCTCCCTTCTGGCAAGAGGCTCCGGTCCATCAGGACCAGGACCTCGCGCCACAAGAACAGCTTCTTCCCCACTGCAGCCAGCCTGCTGAACAGAACCCCAACTCCCCCAGGTGACCCCCCCCCCCCCCCCCCCCGCCCACCAAAGGACTGTCGGTGCCACTTACAGGCCCCACCATCCCAGCCCATCTGTGCTCCCACTTTAATTCACCTTACTCTACTGTATATAGTGTGTTGTTGTTGTTAACTTAATTTTTAACTTATTCTTAATTGCACTATACACCAAGTCAAATTCCTCGTTTTGTAAAGTGCGCTCTACTGAACCTGGCAATAAAACTTTTTCTGATTCCTGATTCTGATTCTGATTCTATTAATCATTGTTTTTTATTAATTCAAAATGCAATTAAATCAATATTTTATCTTTTTTCTTTTCCTTTTTCTTTTTTTTTTATCTCTTATATCCTTTTTTATAATCAATGTTTGAACTTCTTTTCCTTTCTATTGTCATGGTTTCAGTTTGTTGTCTTTTTTTTCGCTTTAGTTCTTGTTCTGTCTTGTTTGGTTCTGTTTCCTGTTTTATTTTGAAAGGTTTCCTGTCTTGTCATGTTTCTTGAGTTTTACTTCCTTTGGTCCCCATCTGCCCTAATCGTGTTCACCTGTGTCTTGTCTGCCCTGTCTGTATATAAGTCTTGTCTCTGCCTTCCTCCTGTGCTGGTCCATTAACTTCTGCTCATGTTGATCACGTCTTCTTGTCTGGCGTCCATGTCCCTTGCCATGCCACAGTAAGTTTTTGTTTTTAGTTTTGTCATCCTGCTCTGCAGCGCTTTTTGTTAGTTAAATAAACCCACTTGCCCTGAACCCGTTTGCCTCCCGTCTCTGCGCCTGGGTCCTACCTGCTCTCGAGCCTCCCCCCCCACACGACATCTATACATCCAATGAAATTAAACTACAAATCAACAAACACAACTGATAACAAATGTCTCTAAAAAATGATGTGTATATTTGCAGAACCTTAAAAACACCAAACAAATAACAAATGCTTCCCAATTAAAGCACAAAAAATGGAACACAAAATGTAAAACCCAAGTTAGAAATTGCAATTTGAAAAAGATACTTTTTTCAGCAGCTTTTCAAAATCAATCACCAATTCTACTCTTCTGTGGATGAAACAAAGAACTCCAGAACAATGAAGCCATTTCTCTAAGTCTCTCTCACCTTCAGTTTTAAACAAGGTCTGTGAAAATCCACCATACATTGGTCACATGAACTCAGAGACCTGCTAAAAGTGCACAATTGTAAAAGCTCTTTTATATAGACAACTGTTTGTTTGCTTAGAGCTCTAAATATAAAAAAAATGCTTTTCTATCACCTAGACACAGATGGAGAACCATATCAACTGGATTAATAACAGGGTGGCATGTTTAGACAACATGAAGCTGTCCATCACATTTTTGACCTAAACATGTAAACACATCCTTGGCTCTGCGGTTAGGAAATGGTATTTGGGAATCTCTTTATACCAGGAGCCAGCCTGGCCATTGGAACATCGCCACAGTTCCCATCCAGACTGGGACAGCAACGGGGTCCACTTCAGAGCCGTGAGCTGCTGTGTTTAACTCCAGCTGTCCCAGCAAGGGAGACAACTGCAGCAACATCCACTGACCAAGCTGACAAGCCCTGGCAGAAAAGATCCCCACAAGAAAAACACTGGCTCAGGCAGGCTGGTCAAAAAAAAATAGTTTTTCCATTGTCTTGCAGCTCGCAGATCAAGTGGTTTAGTTTTCCAGTAATGTCAGTCAAGAATGCAAGTTCAGATTCACAATGTTCATATTCACCATATTCAACAGACATCTCCTCCAATAGCACCTTAAAAATCCTGTGCTGTTTTAGTTTGCAGCTGAGGTTGTTTACGATTTTCAGAATAAGAGTCATTATATGTCCAGAGCCAATCACTTCTGAACATAAGGCCTGCTGGTGAATGACGCAGCAGTAATGCAGACATTTTGGAAAGTCTGGGTCAGCTTTACAGTGAGTGATGAAACCTGTTTGTCTATTGATCATAGCAGGAGTCCCATCTGCAGTCACTGCTACCAGCTTTTCTAATTGTACCTTTTTCTGCACAAAAACTCCTTCACCGTGTTATACATTTCAACTCCTCTTGTAGTTGTCTGTAAGGGCAGATGTGTCAGGAGTTCTTCTCTTGTGGAAACCAAAAGCTATGCTGTACTGTTGCCGTCCACAGACTCATCACACTGGACGTTAACCACCTTCACTTTGCAAGATCCCGGTCCAGCTAATTGGCCAAGTTATCAGACATAGCTGACACTCATCTAGACATTGTAGTGGAAATTGAATGAGTTCTATTGTTCTCATCCTTAAGGCCTGTTCACACCGGGACGAATTTCGCCGGCGATTTTCGCCGACGTTTAACGCCTCGTGACTAAACAAAGGGCCCCAATGAGAGTGTGCACACCGACGCGAAAAAACGCCAGGCGTTAAAGCGTTAAAAAAAAAAAACGCCTCGGGTTCGTTTTTTTTTTTCGACGCGTCGCGTCGAAATCTACTCGACCAATGAGAACGGCGCTTTTGCTCACGTGTCTGGAGCTTCTGAAGTTACAGTAAAACACAACTTGGGGGCGCTCAAACACAAAACTGCCTTGCTGAGCACACATACCAGCGAAGAAGATAGACGCCAAGTAGCGTCTACACAGCCGCGAAGCAATAATGACGGACATTCTAAAACATCCCCGAACCAAGCACCAGTTGGAGCTACTGGTGCTTGAAATATTCATGTTTTCTTTGTTTGATTCTGACAAGCGTGTAAATACTTGCTCTCTTCTTCTGAGTGAAAAGCGACTTTAAGAAGCGTAAAGTTGCGCAGCGCCACCTTGTGTACAGGAGTATTTCTGTTTTACATTAAGCACCATCTATTGTCAGGGAATGAAATTGCATGTTCGCTCCACTCATCGTCAGCGAAAATCGCCTGGGTGTGAACACAAAAAACGTGGCGAAAAACGCTGGCGAATAACGCCTGGCGAATATTCGTCCCGGTGTGTACGGGCCTTTAGGGACAGTGATAGCAATTATCATCATTGCTTGAATTTTTTTCATGCTATATGCAAAAGTCTTTGTCCCTTAAGGCAACAGATTACAGCCCCCCACACCCCCCCCCCCCCACACCCCCGGCTGCTGTCGTATTAACAATAGCTTGGAGCTCCAGAATGGACAAGAAAAAACGACGAGAATGGCTCGAGCAGGGCGTTGCTCACGGGGCGGTCGCTCGTGCCATGCGGTCGCACGTGCTCGGGCCCGCTAAATGCTACTTGTAGCTTTAATTATTATTATTATTATTATTCTACCGGAAGAGTCGCCTTTTTGAGGCCTTTAACATACCCCAAAACTCACCAAATTTGGCACACACATCAGGAGTCGCGAAAAATTTCGTATTTTATAGGAGATTGGCATGGGCGCACAAAAACGGCTCGATAGCGCCACCTACAGTGACTTTTGTCCCGACGCCCCGCATACGCTTTAACGTACAAGCTTGATTTTTACAGGGCATGTTCTTCAGATGGAGACCTACAAAAAAGTCTCAAAGGACCCACCTGTCACTCGCACAGGAAGTCTGATATATTGAGGTCAATATGTCATTTTTGCTTCATTTTGGACATTTGCAGGCCTCGCTCTAGAACGAACTCCTCCTAGAGATTTTGGAGTAATGACTCCAAACTTTGGTTTTGTAAACTAGACACATGTCCGATGTTAAATTGCGAAGCTTTTAAGTTTTTACGGATGTTTGTGACCGTGGCGGCGCGTCGAAAATGGAGGTCATATTGAAAACACGCCATGAAAAGAAAAATGGCCATTACTCAGCCATGCAAAATCCAATCTGATCCAAAATTGATATGCATGATTGTAGTCTGACCCTGACCACATCAGAAGTGGAAAAATCCAGAACAGGTGTAGCGCCACCTGCTGGCAAAAGGAAATGACATGTTTTACTTGGAGCATCACTGCTCCGAGTAGGATGAGCCGACACACCTCAAAATGATGTCCACCTGTTGAAAAGCCATTGAAGTTTAATCTGATAAAAAGCCATAACTTTCAATGCGGGGGTGTGGTCGTGACAGAGCGGTGAAGTTGGGCGTCTCGCCATGCACACAAAAGTTGCTCTCACGTGCACATTCCTTGTCCAATCTCACTGAAATTCAATAGAGGTGATGAGGCTTTCATTCTGAACCAATGGATATGACAATCTTGGACGAACTCCATAGCGCCACCTAGATATTGACAAATACATTTTATGTCACATTCTGACCTATCTTTTCTCTTTGCTTTGTCCGACATTCATAAAATTACAACAGGAGATACTCATAAGGGTCTTCTCTCATCGTCTAAAGTTTCATGGGTGTACACCTGACGGTGCCTGCGCAAGCCACCACCAAACAGGAAGTGGTTGATTGCGTTGCAGTCAGATAATTAAAAATTCATAAAAAATCAGCCGTTTGTATCACGAGGCTGAGATTTCAGAATGAGATGCCTCATAAATATCTCCAACTTAGATATACAGCACTTGCATGGGTGAACAAAAACGGCTCAATAGCGCCACCTACCATGTTTGTTTTTGAGAGCCCCGCCATGTTCTTTAACATACAAGCTTGATATTTACAGGACGTGTTCATCAGATGAAAACCTACAAAAAAGTCTCTTGGTACCAAGCTGTCAGTTGCACAGGAAGTCTGCTATATTGGTGTCAATATGTCATTTTTGGTGTATTTTGGTCATTTGCAAGCCTCGTTCTAGAACGAACTCCTCCTAGAGATTTTTGAACAATGACTCCAAACTTTGGTTTTGTAAACTAAACACATGTCCAATATTAAATTGCGAAGCTTTTAAGTTTTTACGGTTGTTTGTGACCGTGGCGGCGCGTCAAAATTTGAGGTCGTTTCGAAATCACGCCATGAAAAGAAAAATGGCCATTACTCAGCCATAAATAATCTAATCTGATCCAAATTTGTTGTGCATGATTGTAGTCTGACTTTGAACACATCTGCAGTCGAAAAATCCGAAACAGGTGTAGCGCCACCTGTTGGCAACAGGAAATGACATGTTTTACTTGGAGCATCACTGCTCCAAGTAGGATGAGCCGACACACCTCAAAATGACGTCCACCTGTTGAAAAACCATTGAAGTTTACTCTGATATAAAACATATCTTTCAACGCAGGGGTGTGGTCTTGACAGAGTGGCAAAGTTGGGCGTCTCGCCATGCAGACAAATGTTGCTCTCATGTGCACATTCCTTGTCCAATCTCACTGAATTTCAATGGATATGATGAAGCTTTCATTCTGAACCCATGGATATGACAACTTTGGACGAGCTCTATAGCGCCACCTAGTTATTGCATGGGGCACATTCTGCCCTGTATTTTCTATGTGCTTTTTCCGATGTGCATGAAATTAAAACTGGAGATACTCAGAAGGCTCTTCTCTCATCATCTCAAGTTTCATGGCTGCACATCTGACGGTGCCTGCGTAAGGCACTGCCAAACAGGAAGTGGTCGATTCCGTTGCAGTCATATAATCAAGCTTTATAGGAAATCAGCCGTTTGTCTCAGGAAGCTGAGATTTCAGAATTAGATGCGTCCTACAAAGCTCCACGTTTGAAAAGCAGCACTATACGTACGAGAAACATTTAACCACCTTAATCACCCTATTGTGCTAAAAGCAAATTTTGGGACATTTTGACTCAAGCAAATATTTTTATCATAACTTCTGTTTAGTTTATCAGCACCAAAATAAAAAATATTTACATTTATAAAATGAACTGGTCAACTCTAGGATTTTATTTATTCAATCTTACATCCTCAAGCTTTTCATCAGTCTCCCCTGCTGCAGGAGTGGAGTTAGCCCCCCCCCCCAACCCCCGGCTGTGTGCTCACATGTAAATTAGCCAGGAGTGGCAGACAGAAAGTAGAACAGTTAGAAAGCCTAGTTCAACCCTAAAATACAGCATTTTCCTTTGTTTTGTTTGTCTTTTATACATCCTTAGCACTAATCATTGCTTTTTTATTCATCCAAAATACAATTAACTTTATATTTTATCTTTTTTTTTTTTTTTTTTACAAACAAAACATATGAATGTGCTCCAAAACAAAACCCAGCCTCAGTACACTCCTACAGATGTAACATCAGACAGTAAATGTCTCTTTTATGCTTTTTTTAATCAATGCTGCAACTTCTTTTCATTTCCTTTCAATACATCCAATAAAATTAAACTACAATGACAACAAACACAACATATAGCAAATGTCTCTAAGAAGATTGTGTATATACAATATGTACCACCTTTAAACACCAAAAAAATAACAAATCTTTCTAATAAAATCACAAAAAATGGAACACAAAATGTAAAACCCAAATTAGAAATTGCAATTTTAAAAAGATACATTTTTCAGCAGCTTTTCAAAATCAATCACATATTTTACTCTTCTGTGGATGAAACAAAGAAGTCCAGAATAATGTAGCCACTTCTCCAAAGTCTCTGTCACCTTCAGTTTTAAACAAAGTCTGTGAAAATCCATTATACATTGGTCACATGTATTCAGAGACCTGCTAAAAGTGCACAATTGTAAAAGCTCTTTTATATAGACAACTGTTTGTTTGCTTAGAGCTCTAAATATAAAAAAATGCTTTTCTATCACCTAGACACAGGTGGAGAACCACATCAACTGGATTAGTAACAGGGAAACATGTTTAGGTTTAAACTTACATCAATAGACAACATGAAGCTGTTGATCACATTTTTGACCTAAACATGTAAACACATCCTTGGCTCTGCGGTTAGGAAATGGTAATTGGGAATCTCTTCATACCATGAGCCAGCCTGAACATTGGAACATCACCACAGTGCCCATCCAGACTGGGACAGCAACGGGGTCCACTTCACAGCCGTGAGGCTGCTATGTTTAACTCCAGCTGTCCCAGCAAGGGAGACAACTGCAGCAACATCCACTGACCAAGCTGGAAAGCCCTGGCAGAAAAGATCCCCACAAGAAAAACACTGGCTCAGGCAGGCTGGTCAATAAAAAAATATAGTTTTGCCAATGTCTTGCAGCTCGCAGATCAAGTGGTTTAGTTTTCCAGTAATGTCAGTCAAGAATACAAGTTCAGATTCACCATATTCATATTCACCATATTCAGCAGATATCTCCACCAATAGCACCTTAAAAATCCTGTTCTGTTTTGCTTTGCAGCTGAGGTTTTTTTTATGATTTTCACAATAGGAGTCATTATGTGTCCAGAGCCAATCACTTCTGCACATAAGGCCTACTGGTGAATGACGCAGCAGTAATGCAGACATTTTGGAAAGTCTGGGTCAGCTTTACAGCTTACAGTGAGTGATGAAACCTGTCTGCAGTCACTGCTACTGGCTTTTCTAATGGTACCTTTTTCTGCACAAAAACTCCTTCACCGTGTTATACATTTCAACTCCTCTTGTAGTTGTCTGTTAGGGCAGATGTGTCAGGAGTTCTTCTCTTGTGGAAACCAAAGGCTATGCTGTACTGTTGCCGTCCACAGACTCATCACACTGGACGTAAACCCTCTGCACTTTGCAAGATCCCGGTCCAGCTAATTGGCCAAGTTATCAGACATAGCTGACACTCATCTAGACATTGTAGTGGAAATTGAATGAGTTCTATTGTTCTCATTCTTAGGAACAGTGATAGCAATTATCATCATTGCTTGTTTCTTAATCTGATAAAAACCTTCTTCTACTTGATGAAAAATTGAGCAGGTCTAAACGAGGCTTAGATTTAAGAATTTTTTTCATGCTATATGCATAAGTCTTTGTCCTTTAAGGAAACAGATTACAGTCCCCCCCCCCCCCCCCCCCCCACAGGCTGCTGTCATATTAACATTATCTTGGAGCTCCAGAATGGACAAGAAAAAACAACGAGAATGGCTCGAGCAGGGCGTTGCTCACGGGGCGGTCGCTCGTGCCAGGCCGTGGCACGTGCTCGGGCCCGCTAAATGCTACTTGTAGCTTTAATTATTATTTTGAATTTACAAGCGACATTTTAGAAATGAGGTAGAAAGTGTAACAGAAGGGTCACACAACAGTGCTGCCACAGGCTTATGATGACTAAGAACACAATCTAGCCAATCACAGTCATAAAATAGTTTGTTTTTAGAAAATGCTGGGGGCCACATACTATTGATTTCATGACAGAAGCCAGAGGGCCAGTGGAAATTTAAAGGGGGGGCCGCATTTGGCCCACGAGCCGGACTTTGGACATGCCTGCCTCAGACCGAACTGCCGTTACGGGCTGTACGAAATATCAAGGTCGTAGATTGCTCGGTAACTCATAGAGTGAAAATATTTGTGCACATTTTTCCTACGGGCATGCTGCGGGCGACGGGTCATAGCGTACACTTATACAAGTAAGAAGGAAGTACGTGAAACGCAGATGTTTCCGACGGATTTTTGAGTTTTTCAATGCCCCGAAACCTGCGTGTGCAGCATTTGTGCACGGTCAGTAAGAGGCCCGAAATCCTACCTCACTAAGGACTGGAGTGTGGCGCAAGTACGTCATAAGTAAATCCCATTGGCCTTCAACAATGGTACGTTCCGTTTCCATGAAGTCCCTCCAGGTGACCGTTTGAGCCTCAAAGGTAATGCAAGACACACCTGCACTCCCCTCAACATGCAGCCGCTCCTCTGTACAACCCTCCACGGACCCAGAAAAACCCAAAACCATAGCATCCATACGGGTCTACTCCATAAGATTGCTATTTAAAAAGTTGCTGAAAAAAATTTCTGAGCTAATGACGCGAGATGAAAACATGAATCTCAAATAAACCAGAAATTCACTGGTTTGCAACGTCTGAATGTGAGAAGTTAGGAGAAAAAAATGCACATTTGTCAAAAATTTAATGTGAATTACACTTAATCTGTGTAAATTTACACATTTCACTTGATCTTTAAGGCAAAATCAGGCCAAAAATGATCTACGGTTCATGTAAGAGCTGCTCATCCGGCAGGTTCACTGCCAGATTTTGTTTCCAATCAGTTTAGTTTGCTAAACTTGATCAAAGTTTTTGTCTTTCTGTTTACTCAATAAAAAAATAAATAAAAAAAATTACAATAATTATTTTAGCTTAGACCTTAGTGGATGTTTGGAGACATTTACAAAAGTGGTTTCAGAAAATGACATGAGGTTGCCACAATCAGATCCATCAAAGTGAGACTTATTTATACATCTACAGGATTTTGATGTTTCTCTTTCCTGTTCTGGGATCTACAAACCACAGTTTTTCTCCTTTTATAGGTCATCTGTGGCCAGAATCCTTTTTGCTTCCTGCTGTTTTTCTGGTGTCCATCACTGACAGGACAGCAGACAAGCTGACAGTAACTGTTTCTATCAGGAGAAGCCCATTTCTGCTGATGGCAGAGACCGCGGTCTCCTGAACTCAGACAGAATTCTCCTGCAGGCAGAATGGAAAAACAAAAAGGGGTTTGTTTCAGAGGGACCATGAGCCAAATTCCATCTTGAAAGCTTCGCCAAATATTTGTTTTACTCTCCTTAATTCATAGATGTGTTTTCTTCATGGTGCTTCAAAAGAGTCTAAATACTGAAGATCCCGTCTGGTTCCATCTGAATTTAGTTAGATTATGAATATTAGAGGTTTTTTTCCAATTGTTTTTCATTTTCCTGGCCATTCATCGTTTACAACAAAAGCATCAGATAATGTAAAACTAGCTTGAACTCCTTCCATCTCCTGAGGCCTCCTGACCTCTGACCCCACAGCGTCCTCCTCCTGCTTTTGGGCGTGTCGTGCAGCCGCTCACTCACCTCTGTCGGTGTCGTACAGGAAGACGAACTTGTTCCAGTCGTAGTGGTCGAGGAGGGACAGGAGCGCCCCCCGGATGGGCGGCCGGAGCTGCAGCGTGAACTGGCTCTCGCCCTCGGTGGGGAAGCTGGGGGTGATGAGGGAGATGTGCAGAGCGCTGCAGAAGGACGTCAGCGTGTGGACCGAGCGCTTGTCGTACAGCCCGAAGATCGCAAAGACGCCGCGGGAATACTGGGAGCAAACTGGGGAGGAACACAAACACCAGAAACGTCAGCACCAGTGCCTCAAGAAAAGTACTGATCTTAAAAATACAAAATGCTATTTCTAATTTACCTAATTATTTCTAATAAAAATCCTCTTAAATATACATTTCTCCAAAATATAAAAGTGCTTCCTTTAGTTTAGTTTGCTTTATTAGTCCGATCATTTTTATCATAAACTGCAAAAACTTTATTTGCAAAATGTTACTAAAATAAATAAAGAGAACACTATGTTTTCTTTCTCTTTCTTTTTTTCCTGCAACACAAAGACTGATAATTTTCAGTAAAGATATAATGAAGAACGGTGGAATTCATTTGGTTTTGGTCTGAAAACAAAGACGAATGAAGATCCATGGATGGATGGATGGATGGATGAATGGATGAATGGAAAGATGGATGGAAAGATGGATGAATGAATGGATGGATGGATGGATGGATGGATGGATGGAAAGATGGATGGATGGATGGATGGATGGATGGATGGATGAATGGATGGATGGAAAGATGGATGGATGGATGGATGGATGGATGGATGGATGAATGGATGGATGGAAAGATGGATGGATGGATGGATGGATGCATGAATGGATGGAAAGATGGATGGATGGATGGATGGATGCATGAATGGATGGAAAGATGGATGGATGGATTTATAGTCTTTTTTTGGAAACCATAGAAAACCGCTACGTGTCGGAGGAGAACATGCAAACTGCACACAGAAAGGACCCTGCAACCATGTGGGAGCGCGTACCACTACACCACTGTGCACCCCAATAAAGGTCTAAGACAGTAAATCTGAGATAAATTAACCTTGTGTTCTGTTGATGCGTTAAATCTGGGATCATGGAAATATGGGAAGAAATTTGAAACCTCATGTCTTTAAAAAAATTTTTTTTTTTTTTTTTTTTGCTTCTGAATATAGCAAAGAGACAAACTGAGCAGTTCTGCTTTTATGAATGGAAACCGATGTGGAGAAAGCAAAACAAAAATTGGCGTCTTCTTGCTTAGCCCGAGGACGGAGAACAAAACAATCATCCCACTGATTAGCACTTTAAATCGCTCGAAGAGAGCCGCTGAACGCAGCGAACGCAGATCAAAACCAAACAAATCCGTTTCCTCGCCTGCTTTCATCCTAAAAGCCGCTCGCTGATGCTCTCCTGCAGAGTTGTTGAATGGACGGATCCCTTTAACAAAACCCTTCATTTTCATGCAGCAACAACAAAACACACTGAACCAACTTCTGGCATTTACATAAAGTCTACACCAGCCAGTCCTGCTTCAGGAGATCTTCTCATTACAGAAAGGCTTGGCTCTCTGCAAGAGCACTGCTATAATTGCAGACTTTTTCTTTTTTTTCTTTCTCGGAGACACCGAGCAACAACAGAAAGGGAAGATAATGAGCATCGTCTGCCAGGTTCCGGATGCAGGCAGAATCAGAGCGAGCAGTAAACTGAGGGAAGAGCTCAAGATGTTCCTGTTGTGAGGAGAAAATGAAGCGCTGGAGAAATAAACAAAAAAAAGCAGATTTAGTGAGAAACGCAGTGTTTCCAGCTGAGACACAAGCAGAGTTTGAGTTTCTGACCAGGAGACTAAAGACATGACAATTGGAGAAAAAACTGCTCCAGTAAAGTCTTCTTAGAACATGGAACAAGGGTTGACCCGTATGGCTGCTCTGGTTTTTGGTTGTCCAGAATCCATGGATTTGATTTGAAATCAGCAGTTTTACATTCATACAAAGACGTATCAAACTTAGGAAAATTAGACAGTACATCAAAGATTGCTTGAAAGGAAGCAAATTTATATAATCCCACCCCTGTTCTCCCGTAACCATTTTATGACATGATTTATCATAACTAACTTTTATCAGACAGAATTAAGAATCCTTAGGCATCAATAAATCACATGACAATGATGAATTACTTAGTAATTATCTAAAATAGACAAAACTCTATTTTAGAAATCAACACAGCAGATTATCTAAAATATGTGCAGATTATGTTCATTAGGAAAAATCATGACTGTGATTAAAAATAACAATATATCAGAAAAAACAGACATAACACTGTTTCAAAAAAATCTTCATAGCACATGCAGATCAAGTATCAAAAATCAAAAATATGTGTAGATTATTTTTCATTAGAAAAAAGTCATGGGTCCATTTGTATCGTAAGGCTAATGGAAGGAGACTTGAGCACGTGATGCTGTAGTATCGCGAGAGCCGACGAGAGGAGTGTGGTGAGTTTACTTGGCGGCGCGTAAGTTGTGAACAAACATTTTTGATTTATTTAATTACACCGCCATATTTAAATAATCCAGAAAGTTTAAAAAATAAAAATCTGAAAAAGTTTGTCAAGCATTTGCCAGCCTGGATGACCTGGAGGACCTGGAGGATCTGGAGAATTACATCGACGAGTGTTTCAATACCTGCCTCATGAAGAAATCCAACACCGCCACTCCGTCCACCAAACGCAACCGTCCCGAAGACTCCCCCGGGGCTGCCTCCTCCCCAGGCAGCAACATGAGTGATATCCTGGATTCAATTGATAAAAGGCTCTCCAGCCTTGATTGCCGTTTAAATCTGCTGGAGATCCTCCATAAGGAATTCCAAGGTCTGCGAGAGTCTCTGGAGTTCAGCCAACAGCAGGTGCAGGAGCTCGCAGCGGAGAACCAGGCCCTCAGAGAGACCGTCAAGACCTTGGGCCACGACACCGCCCGTCTCTCTGAGGAAAACCGATCCATCAAGGAAACCCTCTTGGATCTTCAGGCGAGGAGCATGAGGGACAATCTAGTGTTCGCAGGGATTCCAGAAGAGGCAGGAGAAGTCCCGGAGAACATTGTTAAGTCCTTCATGGAGGTCCATCTGAAACTCCCCAAGGAAGAAGTCCAGAAGATCTCCTTCCACAGGGTTCACCGGCTCGGAGGAAAAAGGCCGGACAATCAGCGTCCCCGTCCTATTGTTGCTAAATTTGAACATTATAAACAAAAGATGCAGGTAAAAAGCAGAGGGCGAGAGCTGAAAGACACACATTACAGCGTGAATGATCAGTTTCCAGGCGAGATCCTCCGCCGGCGGAAAATCCTCTTCCCGCTGAGGAGGAAGCACCTGTCTGCTGGAGCCCGTGCGGTGGTTGCTGTTGATAAACTTTTTGTGAATGGCAAGCTGTTCCGGGACCCAGAGGTAACACCCTGGCTGTGCTGAAGGCTTTCAGAGGCGCACTGACATCTGCGCTGCCCAGAAGAAACCCGCAAACTTATTTAATTGAATAGGAAATAATCGGATCATCAATAATCCACACCTCTCAGGAAAAGTGTTTTTTCTTTCTCTCACATTCATGTTTCTGTTGTTGTTTCGTTGTTTTTGTTTTTTGTTCTTTCTCTTTCCCTCTCTCTTTTCTCTTGTCCCCCCCCCTTCTCATCTCCTCATATGTGAATCAGGTAAAGTCAACGCAACCACGGTGAGTATTTATTTATGCACGGAACGGGCGCGCGCGCATACTAGCGCGCATAAGAGCATGCACACGCGATCCCGCACACACACGTTGATAAACTGCAAAAACCTCACTTAGGCTCACACAGGACGCACGCAACATGCAGCTCACAGCCAAGACACGTTCACCCACAACGCATAGCGCTTGTCAGTGTAGCAGGTACGCACAGCGGGCACGCGCACACGGACGGGCACACGCACTATTTAGCCTTGCACTCTCCCGGTTAGAACAGCTATGAACAGTCTTAACATCGTTAGCTGGAATGTGCGTGGACTTGGTTCTGGGCCAAAGAGATTGAAAGTTTTAAATCACCTGAATGATCTTAAAGCAGATATAGCTCTGCTGCAGGAGACCCATTTATCTTTATCAGCTGGTCATCTCCTGTGCTGTTCCCAGTATCCAGCTATGTATTCTGCCAGTTTCAACTCCAAACAAAGAGGGGTTGCAGTTTTGATTAATAAAAATGTTACATTTACTCATAAGGATACAGTTACTGACCCAGAAGGCAGATTTGTAATCATTAATATATCCATTCAGAACAAGGACTTTTGCATAGCCAGCATCTATGGCCCGAATGTTGACGACTCTTCCTTCTTTCACAGATTTTTCACCTCACTCTCAGTTCACTCTGACTCCACAATCATTATAGGAGGAGACGTCAACCTTGTTTTGGACCCTGAACTTGACAGACTCAGCGCAGCAGCAAACCAGCGTACATGGCAGTCTGCAAGTATTCTAAAGCAGTACATGAATGATCTGGGTCTCTGCGACGCTTGGCGCTCATGTCATCCAAGCACTAAGGGGTTCACCTTTTTTTCTCCAGTTCACCATTCACAATCTCGTTTAGATTATTTATTAGTCAGTAACTCCCTTTTGAAAGAAATTAAAAGTTCCAACATTCATCCAATTATTATCAGTGACCATGCACCAGTTTCTGTTACTATTTCAAGGGAAGTACCCAGACCCTCGGGTTCAACCTGGAGGTTTAATACGTCTCTGTTAAAAGACCAGGAATTTATTGAATTCTTTAAAAAAGAGTGGGCAACCTTCTTAGAATTCAACGATACTTCTGAAATATCACCAAGTATTCTTTGGGAAGCAGCAAAAGCAGTCATGAGAGGGAAAATCATCTCTTATTCAACGCATAAAAAACGCAAGGAGAAAGCAGATTTATTAGAATTAGGAAATAAAATAAAAACTCTGGAGACTGCTTATGCTGCTTCTGCACAGGAACACATACTGGGGGACCTGAAAAATTTAAAGCTGCAGTTAAATGACATCATCAGTAAACAAACACAATTTCAAATACAAAGGCTTCGACTGGAAAGATACGAAAACTCAAATAAATCTGGCAAATTTCTAGCTAATCAGCTTAAAATTAATAAAGAAAAATCAACAATCACTTCGATTATGGACCAAACAGGGAATGTCACCCATGACCCGGCAAAAATTAATAATGCGTTTAAAGACTTTTATCAAAACTTATACACTCCACAGATCAATCCATCGGAACAAAGCATCAACTCATTTCTCAACAATATAAACCTGCCCAAGTTAAACGAAGATCAAATCACAAATTTAGACTCTCCGCTCTCGTTGTCTGAGCTTCATGAAGCTCTGTCACTTATGCCTAATGGTAAAGCACCAGGGCCTGACGGCTTTCCTGCAGAGTTTTATAAGGAATTCTGGGAACAACTGGCACCAACGTTTTATAAAACGGTAAAATTTATCAATGAAAGCCAATCTCTACCACCTAACATGAACTCTGCCAACATTATCCTTCTTCTAAAACCAGACAAAGACCCCACGAGTCCTTCAAGCTATCGCCCCATTTCTTTAATTAATGCAGATGTAAAAATTATCTGCAAAGCACTAGCACAGAGAATAGAAAAAGTCACTCCTCACATAATTGACTTTGATCAAACTGGTTTCATCAAAGGCAGACACTCGGATGACAATGTCCGCAGACTCGTTAACATAATAGACTTTGCCACCATCAAAAACCAGGAAATTACTATACTATCACTGGATGCTGAAAAAGCCTTTGATAGAGTAAATTGGAAGTTCCTCATTGCTGCCCTCCATAAGTTTGGGTTTGGAGAATCATTCATCAATTGGATCAAAATATTATATCACAACCCCAATGCATCAGTTAGAACTAATAAACAGACTTCCAACAGGTTTTTTCTTGGAAGAGGAACTAGACAGGGTTGCCCACTCTCCCCCTCTCTTTTTGCAATATTTATCGAGCCTCTAGCTGCAGCAATAAGACAGAATGAGAGTATTAAAGGAATTAAAACCAAACACAGCCATCATAAAATTAGTCTCTATGCAGATGACATATTACTGTTTTTAAGTAATATACATTCTGTAAATGAAACGGCAACAATCATTAATGAATTCTCTTCTATATCAGACTATTCCATTAATTGGAATAAATCTGTTTTATTACCACTGAACAGTAATGCGGAGCAAGGACTCACAATACCAGTTAAATCAGGCAATATAAAATATCTAGGTATTTATTTTTCCCCCAAAATATCAGAACTGGTGCTGCTAAACTACACCCCATTACTGAAAAACATACAGGACGATCTAACACGCTGGACCAACCTGCCTTTGTCCCTTATGGGCAAGGTAGCCACGGTTAAAATGAAAATCTTACCCAAAGTTAACTATCTCTTCTCAATGATTCCCACACAACCGCCATTAAAATGGTTCAAAACATTAGACTCATCCATATCAAGCTTTCTATGGAACAATAAACCTGCAAGAATTAGTCTAAAAACTTTAAAATCTGCAAAAAGCTGTGGAGGATTAGAATTACCTAACTTCCACAATTACTTTCTTGCAAATAGATTACAATACATCTTAAAATGGTTAAAAAATAATCCAGAAACCAACTCATGGTTAGACTTGGAACAGGCGTTATGTGGAAAGATCAACCTGTCAGATCTTCCATTTATTAGTCAAATAGTTAAAAGACAGGATTGTTTCAAAAGTATTAATATAAATGCCACTTTAACAGCCTGGTGGGAATTTCTCAAAATATCAAAATCATCAATTCAACCGTGCAAAATGACACCCATCTGGAACAACCCAGACATCCTCATAAACAAAAAAATTATCCACTTCCCAGCTTGGCAAGCAGGGGGCATAAAACAACTAGAGCACATAATTATTAATAGAAGATTCATAACTCCCCAGGAACTTCAAGACAAACATGGAATATATAACTTCTTGGAATATCAGCAACTTAAATCAATTATTACTAAAAAGTTTAAATACAGAGACAACGATTTAAAGCTACCAGATGTAGTTACCACTCTGATCAATTTCTCAATGAATAAAACTCTCTCCAAAATATACAAACTTTTATGTAATTTAGATAACAATATTTCACTTCCGACAACAAAATGGGATGCGGATTTGAGCATCAGCACAGATGAAAGTTTTTGGTCAGAACTTTGTCTAAACACCTTTAAAATGACAAAAAATCCAAATCTGCAGCTAATCCATTTCAAAACTCTTCACAGAATTTACTACACTGGACAGAGGATGTTCAAGATGGGTCTCAGTAACTCAGACATTTGTCAGCACTGTGACAGTAATCTACCCGACAATTACATGCATGCACTATGGTTCTGCACGCCTGTCCAGGCTCTCTGGCAGCAGGTATGTGCCGATCTATCAGTCTGGCTTAAGGTTTCAATCACAGCTTCACCGTCACTTTGTGTGCTTGGTGACATGAGTGCCATCGATGTAGAAGGAGGATTAGCATCTATCATTTTCATAACTCTTTGCATTGCTAAAAAAACTATTTTAATAAATTGGAAAAGCAAAAAAAATATAAATATAAGTCAACACAGAAATCTGCTGCTTGATCATATCAGCTTGGAAAAAATGTCAGCCCAAAGTTCAAGTAACTTTGAAAGAATTCGGTCTCTCTGGTCTCCCATAGCTAACTCCGTGACTTAGGGGGTGGGGGGGGGCATGGTCGTCGCTGCTCCTTGCCCTTCTGCCGTGGGCCGGGGTGGGGGTCGGGGCCTCCGGTGCCTGGCCGGGGGTGGTGGGGGCTCCGTTGGTCGGGGGGTCGGGTCCGGCGCCTGGGTGGGGCGGCCTGGGGCGCTGCGTGGTCCTCTGGGCTTGGGTGTGGGGGTGCGTGGTGGGGGGGTGGGGTGGTGGTCTGGCTTGGCTTGGGGGGGTGGTCCCTTTGCCTGTGCTGGGGGGGGTTGGCGGGGGGCGCTGCTCGGGGGGGGGGGCCCAGCGGCGCTGGATGGGCTTCCCGTCTACACCTGGGGCTGGGATCGGCCCTTCCCTGGCTGTGGGGCGGGACGGGACAACCCTCTTGGGGCCCCCGGTCGCTCTGGGTGTCATCCGCTTCGGCTGCGGGGTCTGGGGGTGGGGTGGGGGTCTTGTCGGCCCTGTCCTGTGGGGGGGCATTCTGGGGGAGGGGGGGGGGCACTATTGGTACGGGGCAGGGGGGGTTGACGGGTCGGGGTCTCCGCTGAGGCCATCGGCGGTTTCCCCGGCCGGTTGGCTGCCTCGGTCCCGTCGAGGCCTGACCAGAGCTCTTCTAGGGCCGGCGTTTGGGGGTGGGGGCCTGGGCTTGCTCCGGGGGGGGCCGGCGCTTTCTGGCTCCCCTCTCTCTGTGTGGGGGTGGTGGTGCTGGGCCTGGGGTGTCTGCGCCTCCGGGGGTGGGGCCCCGGGGCTGGGTGGGCCTGGCCCCCTTGCTGGGGGGGGGGCGGGGGACGGCTGTTTGACCACCGGGGGACAGTCTATCATCTGTCCCCAACTTACCCCCTTCCTCATATAACCTCATAATAGGGTGAGGGGGTGGGGGGCTTAGCCTGCGATGAGCCTTGGGGGGGGGGGGTTTACTAGGCAGTGACCCCCCTCCTGTGGTTGCCGTATGGAGTGGGCCCCCCCTCTTTCGGTTTTATTTGCACCTTAGACATGTAGGGCCCTTGGTAGGGGGGGTGCTTGGACATCACTGCCAGCAAGCAGCGGATGTCCTCCTAGCACCCTACCCGCCAATTTTAACCGCACCTTAGACATTTAGGGCCCCTTGGTGGGGAGGGTGAGGGGACGTCACTGTGAGTAATCAGGAGACGTCCCCTTAGTGCCCTACCCGCCAATTTTAACCGCACCCCCCTTAGTACACACACCCCTCCCCCCTCAATATATACATCCCAACATAAACACACACACATGCACACACACACTCTCTCAAACACACATACACGCACACACATTTTGCAAGGAAGGTGGGACCTAGGACCATCTGTCCCCTGCCTCTTCCCTGGTGGGGGGTACGGGCCCCTTTGCAACGGCGGCTGTGTCCCCGGGGTGCCGGCTTCCTGGGCCCGGCGGTGCTCTCTCCGCGTGGTGGGGGGGTTCACATTACATCTGAGCCGGGGGTGTTCGTGTCCCTGGGGGGTGGGTTCTGGTCCTTGCTCCTGAGTGCTGGGCCCCGCCAAATTTCCAACTGTGGCCGAGCCTGGTCGGGCCATATTTACAACACCCCTTGTGGGCCCTCTTTTTTCCCCGGGGTTCCCCCCTTCTGGGCGGGGGCGGCGGGCCCCTGCCTCGCTCCTCCCTGGACCAACCGTGGGCCGGGCGGGTGGCTGCCTGGAGTGCGGAGTGGGTCTCCCTTGGGGGGTCCTGGCTCGTACCTGGGGTTGGGGCGGGGGGATGCCCGGAACCCCTGGGTGGTGGTGGGGTGCTCGTCTGGGGCTGTGGGCGTCCTTCTCCGGTGGGGCCCTGCGTTGGGTTCTCCCGGCGCGGCGGGGGGGCTGCTCTCCTGGTTGGGCTGGGGCGGCGCCCTCTTTCCCTCCGTGCCTCCCTGCTCTCTGGCTCTGGGGGCCTTGCGGCGGCCCTGCTGGCCCTGGCCTGGGTGGCGGGCTTGGTCGCCCGGGCGGCGGTTGTTCCCTGCCGGTTCCCGTGTGGCGTTGGGGGGATTCCGGCTGCCGCTGCTGGTGCGGTGGGGGTCTTGGGGTGGGGATGGCTGGGCACTCTCCCTCCTTCTTTTCACGTTCCACCATCCATTTTAGAAGAACATAAACACTCACCTGAGCACAGGTGTTAGCTCAACAGACTGAATGACTGAAATATTTCACACTAGTTGGTTTTAAGGCATAAGTATGCGTGTGAACACTATCTGTTTTGTGTACATGTCGACAGGTGGACATTTTTGCAACTAACAGGTGTGTTTATAACATTTGAGTGTGTGTGTGGACAGGCTCCGCCCTTTTTTTTTTTTTGTTTTGTTTTTTTTACATTTGAACCTTACCATAATGATTAACAACCAGTAAACTTGCTGCTTTATGCTGCTTCATGGTCTTATCCCCCTTCCCCTCCTTTTATCACCCCCTACCCCCCCTCTCTCTAACGTCCCTCTCTCTTCTTCCCCTCTTTCCTTTTCCGTCCGGTCCAACACCAAAGATTTTCAGACATGTTTGAAATTAATAAAGTTTGGCCTCAATTACAAAAGGGGTTTATTCAGACATACCTTTGGTTTGTCTGAAGATTAATAACCCCTCTTGTTAAAGTAAAATATGTCCAACCCAAGAGGCCCTCAGCTCTCATCTGTCTGCCCAGCTGTTGGACAGGACAAGTTAAAAAAAAAAGAAAAAAAAAAAAAAAAAAAGGCTAATGGAAGTTACTGGCACTTATGACGTACGGTGATGCGGTCGTATACGGTGTCCTAAGGAAACACTCTAGTGTTAGTAAGGTGTGAGTAGTGGCTCCTTACTGACTGTAAGTGTGCGAGTCGCACTAGATAAGCCAGTGCCTGTGGGATGCTCAGCACCGTCAGCAGATGTGCTGCAGTGGTTCCAATCATATTTGACTGACAGAACTGAATATGTGCTCATGGGAGGATACAAGTCCAGACCGCTCCCTGTGACACGTGGTGTCCCGCAGGGGTCAGTGCTCGGCCCTATTCCCTTCATAATTTACATGCTTCCCCTTGTACGTGTCATCAGTAAACATGGGTTGTCCTTCCATTGTTATGCTGATGACACACAGATCTACAAAAAACTGCTCCAAACTCCACTGCAGCTCCATCCCATCTCACCGCAGGCCTTGAGGAGATAAAGGCATGGAGGAACAGCAACTTCCTACAGCTAAACAGCAGCAAAACCGAGGCACTCCTTGTTGGCACCCCCCAGCAGATTCATTCCTCCTCAATATCCTAGTTCACTTTCAAAGTCAGATCATCACTGTGTCCTCCTCAGTCACCAACCTAGAAGTACAGGTCGACCCTCAGTTAAACTTTAACAACCACATAAAGGATCTATACAAGACCTCATTCCACCACCAAGAAACATCTCCAAACTCCGGCCCCTTCTATCACTTCCCGATGCAGAAACACTTGTCCATGCCGTTATCTCCTCAAGGCTGGAGTACTCGCTGCAGTGTTTTACAGGTAACACCCTAGGGCGGTTCAGTCAATTAACTCACCTGCTCAGCGTCCTATTTAACCCCAGGTGCGCAGTTGTTCATTCTCTTTCTTACCTTCAGCGCTCATTCTTCGCCCCTCCCTCCTCCCCGGCTTCCACCTGTGGGCTCCGTAAAGGGGGGTTTTGTTACCCGAAAGTTTTATGGAAATTTCTCATGGAATTGAACGGAGCCTTATGCCAAACGAAAAGAATTAACTTAAAGAATGTGGAAAACTAAGTATGTCAAATAAATGTTTCTTACTGCAAGAGTTGTCTGACTGAAATATAAAAAAACTTCAGTACATCCAAAACAGTGCAGCCAGAATCCTAAAAGGAGTCAGGAAATATGAACACATCACCCCCATCCTGAAACCGCTGCACTGACTTCCTGTTTCATCCCGGATTGAATACAAACTTCTCATCATCACCTGTAAATGCATGGCCGGTCAGGCACCACCATACCTCCAGGAACTCCTCATTCCCCAGAAACATGCCCCTACCCTCCGTTCATCAGGCAGCCTCCTTCTTCAGGTCCCCCCCTCCCTTCCTGTTCATCTTAGAACATAACAGACCCTGGACTCTTTTAAAGCCCTTTTGAAGACATTTCTATTTAAAAAATCCTATGACTGCTGATAGTTTTCATTTTTTGGTTGTTAGGTGCTACTTTTACAGTTTTTATAGTTTTAAGTTAGTTTCATATGAAAATGTGCACTTTTTTTTAAATTGAGTTTTTATTCATATCTTGTTTGACTTTGAGGTTTCATTTAATGAAAAGTGCATTATAAATAAAATGTATTATTATTATTATTGTTATAGGATGCTGACACAGACCAGATCTGTACAACACACCCGGGTGTCGCCTACTTCACCCTTACGTGTTGTTTAAGTGTGCGCCACAACCTGGAGAGAAAAAATGTCTGAGATCATTTTTGCCTCTACGAGTTCACGGCGGTTCTACGACCTTCATATTTTCAGTAACACTGAACACCAGAGTTTTGCATATTTTTGAAGCTGGTTGCATTTTACGTCTTTAACGTCAAAACCCCAAAACATCATTTAAGGGAGAAATTTGAGCTTTAGTCAATGAGTCTGGTCACACTTGACATGTAACTCCATCTTCGGGAGGCAGAACTGTTGTCTCATCCCACAAAAAGTAAACATCTATTGTATTCTGAAACCGAATAGAAGAAAAAAGAAAAAGGACAGGAAGTCTCTGTTCTCGAGAAAGACGAAGCTAACGCTGATGGTGTGTTTCCCATAGTTAGATGCAAACCAAACACAGTTTGTTATTTGCCGTTTTTCTTTTTAAATACAAACTTGACATGCAAACATCAGATTTTCTAACAATCAGAAGGTTGAAGCAAATCCTACGTCTACCTGTAAGGATTCTGTGGTTTTGTTCTGTTCTTGGTCATGTTTTTGGTTTCCTTTGTCAGTCACTCCACTTTCAGGTTCATGATCCACAGCTGTCTTTAGTTCAGTTAATGACCCTCAGCCTATTTAAGTGTCTTGGATTCTGGTCATCCTTGTCAGGTCATCTGCTCTGTTGTATCACCTTTTTTGTTTTGCCCCATAGTTTTGTCATGTTTCAATTTGTTTATCTAATGTTTTATTTCCTGTCACCAAGCCTGCTCTCCTGCATTTTGGGTCCTCCACCACCAGTTCCTGACACTCTGACGCTAACAAAGTCTTGTTCACAAAACTGACTTCTTAAAAAAAACAAAGAAGCTTATAGCCGAGTTTCCGTCTGGTAATAATAAACTGCATCCACTGCTTTCTAATGTAGAATCATTTGGACACAAACAAACGTCTGTGCCATCCGTACATTGAAAAAAACAACTGTTTTAATAAATCCAATTAGCTACCCCTAAGCGGCACCAAAAAAAGGATTACACACGTTAACGTTGAGATAGAGGAGGAGACGACAAAAGCTGTGGCTGTACTGCCCTCTTGTGACCTACTTCACAAGATTCAAGATATGTTTTCTTCAGAATTGTAAGAATCTTGGTGAATCAAAGTTATTTTAAAAGGCTGAGAGGAACAAAAACAGTTTTAAACGTTGGGACTTAAGCCATGCATATTGTAAATATTTCAATGAAACTCCTTATGTCAGGTACATCCCAGTAAACTTTACGGTAAAATCTGGTTTTGTTTGCATGTATGTTCATAATCACTGACAGGTTGTGTCATCCTTAGAAACTCAGCACAACAGCAGAACCATCAATAAAGATGAACCACAAAGAATTATAGTGACTTGACACATAACTGGCGCTCACGTGTGCTCACATTTTCTACCTCCAGATGACGCCACCCTGCTGTTTGTGCACAAGCGTGCACCCACGCTGAGGCATCAGGACCGCTGGGAGTCACGGTAGAGAGGAAGTCCACTCAACCAAGTAAGGAGTCCGGAGGCTGGAAAGCCCACAAAGCCCACTGATGCCCCCCACCCCTCCAGCGACAGGATGACATCACGCACTCAGACGCACACTTCTCCATCCACATCCTGGCTTGCGTAAGTGAACTCCCACGCGCTCTGTGTTCGCCACGTTGCTGTGATTCAGAGCAGCGCCCCATGAATGTGAGCGGGCCTGCTGGTCTGAGCTTTAACCTCCCAGCCTTCATCAGAACCGGCTTTTTCTTTCCCGTCTGTCTGCAGTTAAAGCATCAGGACTGAACCCCCATAACTGTGTTTTCTAAAAGCCCACCCCTCTTTACAGTAATGTTTACAGTAGGGTTTGACCATTTTAGTGTTCAGATGGATGTTTGATCCAGAGAAAACTAAAGAACGCCCTTCAGAGAATGAAAAAAACCTTAAAGCTACGGCAACGTCATATTATAAATCTACCTGTATTGGTTTAAAGGGCGTGTCACACAGCCACAATGTACAGTCTGCACATCTACCACGCATGAAATGTCAGTCATTCCTGATACGCGTGTGATATACGTAATTTATACGTGTTCCTTGCTTTCGTCATTCATTGATGTTCTCAGATGTCCGTCGAGGGTTTAGGCCGACAGGTCTTTACGTGAATTTGGTTTTGAGCAGTTCAACATTTTTGGTATGTTAAGAATTACGTAGTTTATACGCAATTATTACATAAATCTTACACAGCTGTGTGTGATTTTAGCCAAATGGGTATGCATATTTGTGGCTTTCCACGACTGTCCCACGTATGTGTAACGGACTTTTCACGCATGTACCACCGATGTATGACTTCTACATTGCGTATACGGCGCACAAACAACGTAAAAATGACACAACTGACGTATAAAATTTTGGGCGTGGTTTCTTCGTACTTCTTCCATGGTTTTAATGTTCGTAACATTCGTGATACGTCACGTAGAGACCACAGCTTTTCTCAATTTTTCACGTAAATTCACCTAAGACCAGTTTTCTTCTGTGCAATACGCGCAAAATGTACGTCATGGCTGTGTGTGACATGGCCAAAAAATTCATATTTTATATTTTACATCCCTTGTGTCAGCAGCAAAACCTAAACAATTCTCAGAGGCTAGGTAGGGTTAAATGAAACTCTTAATGTGGAACATCAAGATGGACCTCTAGTGTCTAGTGCTAGTTCACATGGATCACCTGTGTTGGTCTTCATCAAAGAGACAGACAGCAGTTTTTGGAACAAGCATTTTACCGGAAAGCTAATCTGCTGCCTAGCCACATGCCAAGCTACCTTTAGCCAATAGCATTAAGTATAATCACAACCTTTAACCACAGGTTAAACTGCTATGGATGGGATTTTCTCAGTAAAAAATAGGTTGCTTTAAAAGTGCAATTTGAAAAACGTTTTTAAAGGAAAATAATCTTTAAAAAAGCAGTTATTCGGTATTGATTATGAAGTAATCATAAAAAGGAAGAATGTATTTATTTGATTTCGATTCGATTTCAAATGGTTTATTTGCATTTTATACAGGAATAATGCACAACACAATCCAATCAGCAGTTTTAATTCCATCAAAGACGTATCAAATAATTACAGAATAAATGAAAGATTGCTTGAAAGGGAATGCCATGAATATTGATCTACAGGGTTAGTTATAGAGGCCTAATGACTATTCAACCTAAATCGATGAATTAATTTATGTTCCTACAATCTGACCAGATCATCTGTCTGAGGAAAGTTTATCAAATCGATCTATGTCATAAAAAAAATTGTTTCAATATTGAAATAAATCGATAATTTTGGATTGAGACACGATAGATTTAAAAAAAAAATTAAAACAGTTTGTTTGGACACATTTTTCATTTACACTAAATTATCCTGAAGAAATCCAAGAATCTGGAAAACTTCTCTGTTTAGTGCCATGTATTTCTCTGTGAGTCACACTGGTTGAAGTTTTGGCTAAAGTGAATTATGTTGTTCAAAATGAATAGATATCCACTTTAAAATCCTTTTGTCAACCACTAATTATGATATGAATGGAACTGTTAAAATGAATCGTTAAAATGGGTTAAACTCTGCATGAAATTATGTTTTCATTGTGTTCTATTGTTTTAAGATAAACTACATTTTCAGGGTTTTTATGAAGGCTCACCTGGAAAATGCAAAAATCTGTAAATTGACACGCAAGTTTTCCCAAAGACTCTACTCTGTCTAAGATGTCACATCCCCCACGTTTTACTGAGACGCACAGAATGTGATCACAGTGGTGCAAAGAGACACCAGAGGTCGATAGCAGCAATCCATCAGTCAAGCTGCATCCCAGAGTGCTCTGTGTGACCTAGTAGTGATGTGACAAGCGAGCAGGCGGCCGCCAGTGACAGACCGACCCCCTGGACTGGTCCATTTAGTCCATACCAGCGATGACCCTGAAACAGCATCCGCTGGTCTCACACTCCACTGCACAAGCGGGTCAGAGTGCACGCACACACACGCGCACACACACACACACACACTGCAGCTGGCTTCGATCGATGCACGCCAGCCTCTGTGTTTGTGACTAGCACAAGCTCTCGTATTTGGCATAACGGTCATCCAAAACCGGTCCTGACATTACTCCTATGAAAACCCGAAGAATTCTGCTGATTGTCTCGTCTGCTGAGTCATCCAAAGCTCACGCCGTCGACCTGCGGCGGGGTGAGCTTGACCTGCTTCACGTGTCCCACAGGACTTTGTGCCGACTACACTGCTTCGTCATCACAGCTCTGTGTAAATCTGTTGGGTAATGCCACTGACAACCCCCCCTCTCCTGCAGTCCCTCAGGTGTAGGGCCCCGCCCACAGCACAGGGAAGTTTGACGGTGGCTGCTACAGACCTCTGCCTCATCGATGTATTGATCTCACTGCCACAGAACAAACCTCCATTACTACGGTTTGAAATGCACACAGAGCTGGTTTACTGTGTTGCTCCGAGTTTGGGGAATGTTGGCGTCTTTGGGTCAAACAGAACATTTCTGAGTAAAAAAAAGAAATCATAAACAACACCTCATCCTTCTGCCCTTAAATGGGTGGTGTTGTTTGTTTAGCATTCTGCAGCAGAGAGAAGCTCATTTACCTTCATTTGCTCTAGAACCAAAGTATGAATATTTTAAGGTTGTAAGTCTAAAAAGGTTGGAAAACTTCTCGTTTGGAGAAACAAATAGAGATCTGTTGTAGATATACTTATAGATATTAATTCAATTTCAGCCCGAAATTGCACGATCTTTAGCAGGTTCTAGCACTGGAGCAAAACCGTCTTCATCCAAACTGTCAAATCTGAATTCTTCACCCTCTGGCTCCTCCCTATTGTTCCAATTGTAGGGGCATTCGGAGTTCTAGCGGTGTCTGAACTTGTTTTTGGGGAGAAAGCTGTAGCAAATTAGGGGTTAAATATCCTTCCCTGGTAGGGTGGTGTGTCACAAGGAGAAATTAATTTCTTTCCGTGCGTGTGCTCTAAAGCAACAAAGGTTACATTTAAATGTTAAGCATTGCTGTTTTGATTTTGCATGACTTTTTAAAGTTAAAAAACTGATGTTGTTATATATTTCCCAACCGCTGGCAGCTGTGCGCCAACGTAGATGAGCGGCAACTGTTCGGGACGTCATCGAGTGATCGTAATGTCCAGATTTGAAGACAGTACTTTTCCTCCATATCCCATTTGGACGACTGAATGTAGGGGAAGGGAAGGATTCAGATTCGACAAAGTGCGCAAATAATTTCATTTAAAATGATTCATTGTTTTCTTGATATATTTCAAATTCGCACATACAATTTGACCAAATTAGGAATGTGGGCGTGGTTAACAGAAGACCTCCGTTGCCAAGCAAATCGAAAAGTTTACTTTGGCCGATTCTTCTCAAAATGACAGACCTGTTCGTCACCCCCAGGAAACAGAAAAAATGAAATAAAATGGTTGTTACGGGGATAACAGAAAGGCCGCCATTTTGAAAAGAGTGTGTTTTTTTTCAAGGTTTTGTCATGTGCAGCTCAGACCATGTTGGCGGGAAAAGTGAGGGGCGTGTCGTAGGCAGTGAAGGCAGGTTAATAGGGGGCGGTAAGAGTGGGGGCCGGTGACCGTAATGATAAACATCCAGCAACTTGTTGCTTTATGCTGCTTCATGGTGTTACCCCCACAATCACCCTCCTATCCCCCCCTCTCTAACATCCTTCTCTCTTCTTCCCTCCTTTCCTTTTTCACATACAATTAAAATGAATAAAGTTTGGCCTGGATTACAAAAGGGGTTTATTCAGACATACCTCTGGTTTGTCAGAAGATTTATAACCCCTGTTGTTAAAGTAAAATATGTCCAACACAAGAGGCCCTCAGCTCTCATCTGTTTGCCCAGCTGTTGGACAGGACAAGTTAAAAATAAATAAATAAATAAATAAATAGACTGGGGGCAGGTAGCATCTGGGAGGCCATACAATGTGTCTGTTGTGTGTGTTTTTTGCACTGCTTCTGTGGATAAAAAATTTAAAAAATAGTTTGTGTTTAATTCATTTGTACAAGTTGGTTGATTAGATTGAGGTAGACTTCAGGTCAGACTCGGTCTGTGCTACAGCTGTAGTTCCATCGTAAACCTCGTCTACTCCGCCCCCTCTGTATAAATAAATATTTAAATGTTGAAATGCTTGTGGAATTCCAACCCATGATGCTGCCAGAGCGGTTACCTAAATCACTTCCATGTTTTTGTTGCTTGCCAGACTTTGGTCAGCTCAATCGAGAGCCACAGATTGACATTTCAGGTACTTGCTAATCACCGTGGCTCCACTCCCACTCGCTCAGCCGTTGAGTCACATCTGTCTGAGTGTTGCATTGTTGGATAGTTAGAAGAAAAAATCTGATTCATTCTGGTGTTTGTGGTTTCAGGCCGCAGTCAAGCGGGGGGCGGTCTGTAACCCCTTCATTTTAATATGAATTTGCAGGATGAACGGGTTCTTTCAGAGAAAATCTGCAGAGTGGTTTACAATTATTTATTTATTTGTTTAATATTCATGATTTTAGTCCTCAGATTTGTGGAAAATTATTTAAATTATTGTTTAAGGGGGCCAAATTATCACGTTAATATCCTCTTTTAATTCATGAAACTATTGTAATGTTCTCAAATATAAAAAAAAGCTCCAACTATTTACTCGCATGAACATTTTATTTGACTGAAAACGCCTCTGACATCGCTCCCAGTGTATGTTTTGGTGTATGTGTTGTGTGCACGGCGCGTGCTGATGCTGTGACATCGTCAATGTGCGACTTTGTAGTTCTTCAAATGACAAAGCCACAACGCCACAGCTATTATCTTCTATGTAAGGGATAAAGCCCGACGAGGTGTTTGTTATAAACGAATGACAGTAAACTGTGGACAACATGCATTATGGTATTAATAAGAGTTTTTTTGGGTTGCTCAGAAAGGAGTTCCTACTGTTTTCATGTGTAAAATTTGAGACTGTACCGGATGTTTTTGGGTTTTGTTTTTTCTTAATTGTTCAAAATTTAAAAAAAAATCCCACTTGTTGGTGTAAAAGTAAAAGTTGAAAGTCTGTTGTATTCGAAAGACTTCAAAGCCAGTTTTGTTGTTGTCATTTGATCTTTTACTGCGAGAAAATGTCATTAATTCAAATGAAGAAATCTTAAAAAGAGCCTTTTTACAGCAATTACTGAGTTAAAAATAATTGCCATTAAAAAATTGATTACAGGTAATTACTCACACAAATATAAGCACATTTCTTACAGAAATGCAACAAAAGTATACAAAAAAAAGTCCTAAATTCAGACTTATCGAGTCCCCCACCATCACAGCACCTCCACTCTGTTTGACCTTTGCTTTTATTTTGACTTCATTTTCTGCTCAGCAGTGTCTTTCTCCCAGAGTTCTTCAGTCTCTTTCTGACGGCTGAATCTTGAACTCTGACCTTCAGTGAGTCGTCTTTCCATGTACATCTGTTTCTTTTGTGACCTTTGGGATGTGTTATTGTAGTTTTTCTCCATGTGTTGATGGACTCTGTGTGTGTCCTGAAAGCGTTTCGGACGGAAACATCACAATACTTTGTGCGTTCCCGGATTAGCATCACTCTTTTGGCAAATGAGGCCTTTTTTCAGTTTGAGCAGCGTAATGATTCCATTGGGTGGAACAGGTTTGAACCGTTTTCTGAGATGTTTTCCAACATACACGACTCTAGCATAACTGGCTGGAGAGACTGATCCAGGTGATCAGCTATGAGTGGAAGAATTAAACTTGGAATCAGACACAGCTGCCCTTGAGGCCTGGAGTTTCCCACCCGGACCTCCACCTCATGTCCCTACATCCATCTCCATCCTGCCTAATGCTGAACACGTGGATTTGGTTTATTCTGCTAATCAAGGGAATGGTGCATTTATAAAAAGAGGGGCCCTGGAGGACTTGGAATTGGATACCCCTGCTCTACTGTGCATGTCGCTGCAAATGTCCAATCTTCCACCCGCATCAGTGTCAAGCGCTGCTGGCTGGAGCTTCGTGGAATTGGTTTTCCATGACTGAGCAGCTCAATGCTGAGCGTCAGCGTTAGCAAGCACCGACTCTACTCTGTCTGGGCGTTGGAGAGGAGGGTGCAAGGGGCTGAAATATCCACTGAGAAAGTCTTGATGCCTCAAGACATTTTGGACACAGTCACACTCCCGATTTGGTAAAAAATCGTTTGGTAAGAGCTCCTTTCTCTTTGTCTGTCGGTGCACAGAGCCATAAAGACATGGTTGAATTAAGACAAACCTCAGACGCCCCCACACGTCTGTCGCCAAACCTAAACTTCTCATCCTTCAGAGCATGATCTTTAACGCTCGACATTATGAAGACATTTCCACAGAAACTCTGCCAAATCGTCCAAAAAACATTCAAAAAATGTGCAAATGTTTAGGAATTTTCGTCCTTTTATCGATATTTTTGGTTGTTCTTTTGATGATATTTGACAAAATCTTTCCAGACTAACATTAGTAATTACAAAAACACGTCACTGTTAAGACAATCTTTTATTTGATGAGGAAAAACTAAGGTTTTAGGTAATTTGTAATCCAACATCTAATCCTAAATGTCTCCAACTCCAATTGGAAGTCTTTACAAAGACCAATAGTTTATCGTGAGAGAAGCTTCTTTCAGGGGAAGGTCAGAAAGGGGAGAGGAAGCCCAACCATGTTGTAATAGTTTTGACAAGGTTAAAAAAGAAAAAATCAATACAGTACTTGTTGCAGCCATTTGGATGAAAAGAAGGCATCGGCCTGTAAGCGCCAGAAAGCCATTTATACCAGAATCCCAGCAGCAAAAGATTCAACCTCAAATGAGGATTCACCGAAGCTCCGGGGTCCAAACGGATGTCCTGAAGGTCAAAGCATCTGCAAAGCAGTAATAGGTGCCTCAGTGGACTGAGGCAGCACATTGAAAATGGGAGGTAAACATGTTATCAAACTCCTTTTTTTTAATTTAGAATGTTCTTTTGGCCATTTTCTGTAATATGTGATTGTCTGTGAATTGTCATCTAAATTCTTCCCAATAGCTTGTGCTGCCTTGTTTTCTATTGTTTGGTTCCAAAATCCAAAGCTTACATAAATCTAAAAAAATAAAGTAAATAAATCATCAAAAGTATTTAGTACAGAGCAGCTCTAGAATAAGCAGGAATAATACACCTTAGATGTATGGAGAATACAAATATATATTACTGATTTGCTTTAGAGTCTCTGTTCACCGTTTTTGACCCCAAGTCAATGTTTGTCATTCAAAAAATAATAGTTAACTTATTTGTTTTTACTTCATATTTCACGACTTTTCCTAATTTGATGGGCACAACTAATTAAGCATAAATTTATCATGATGATATTTTTTTAATGTGCTAAACACATATTGCATACATTGGTGTTCCTTTGGGGTCAATTTGACCCCAGGCTGTTTTAGGTGTGTAAAACGTGTCTGTGTGTGTTTGTGACCTGACATCCCCACTCTCGCAGGTGCAGAGTTGATACTTTTGGGTTGAAACATAAGGGGGGCTGGGGAAAACAACTATTCCCACGAGAACTTTGATACTTCTCGTGGTGTGAAATCCTGACAAAATGAGGGAGGCAATGCAGGCTTGACCTGACGGCGGCGCTACAGCAAAGGTCATATCATCACCAAAACCAATAGGCTTCATAGTCTTGTGGTCATCCGTGATGTCAGCACATTTGAGAGGATTTGGATGAAAACCTTTCAAGATACATTCATTCTAATTTAAACGTTTTTTCTGATGGTGGCGCTAGAGAACAGGTCAAGTCACTGATCTGTTTCTTTATCAAGCGGTTATTTAGGTATTCAACAAAAAAAACAAAGTGCCTGACACAAAAACATGGTTAGATATATGTAACTCATATTCTGGAGGCAAATATCACTGGGGTCAAATTGGCCCCCAAGGGTGAAATGTGTCATTTGAGGAGAACACCATGGTTAAACACGGCTGGTTTCAGAGGAACATGTGAAATCACAGAGAAGATGAATCTGCTGATGAAGAAAAGTCCTGTTTTTCCTAAATAACTGCAAACATGAAAGTCTACATCATCCACTTGCCTACAGGTTCCCGTGGTAACGTGACGCATTTGCTGCCAGCAGGTCCTCTAGTTTAAGCACATCATGAACAAACAGTGAATAATCATGTTATCTTCCAGAAGCCTGAAGTAAAAACATCTGCAGCTCTGAGGTTCAGAAGCAGCTGTGAGGAGCAGCAAAGATTCAGAGGAGAATCAGAGGGGAAACAGAGGAGAATCAGAGGATCTGCAGAGGAGGTGCAGAGCATCAGAGGAGAATCAGAGGAGCATCAGAGGATCTGCAGAGGAGGTGCAGAGCATCAGAGGAGAATCAGAGGATCTGCAGAGGAGGTGCAGCAAACATGTATGTCACTTCTGCCTTCCTAGTTCAGACCTGATGCAGCATCTTCTTCTCCTCCAGGGCCTGTAGTGGTCAAAGCCTCCTTCTGTGCGCACGTGAGGCACGTCTGCCGTGCACACTCGACTGTGCTGCTCACACATGTGCCCGTTTGGGGCCTTTCCTGTTGCACACAGCAGGGACAGGAGGACAGAGTGGACGACGTCACCGCAGCAGCAGCAGCAGCAGCAGCTCACTGTGTCACTCACGTGCACGTATGTGCACTGTGACGTTCTGTCTGGTTGACTTTGTTTCCTGCTACGCCTCAGGCTCAAGAGAGGTGGTGCAGGACGGGAGGGGGGGGGCTTCTCTTCCTCCTCGCCGCTGCATTTCCTTCCTGCTCGCCACAAAAACCAGGAACCTGAAGCTGAATATGTAGGGAAATGGAGGTGTTCTGGATGAATCATCATCTGCTTCTATGAATCGCAGCTTTGGCACGAGCGCTAAATCACCTCGTCCAGAGTCTGAGTCCCTGAGAGTTTATGCCACAGCCCCAACCGAGTTCAAAAGGTGCATCAAATGCAACACCTAAGAAACTAGAGAGGAAAACTGTCCCCTTTTCTCTGGAATCGGAACACGTACTTCAAACTCAAAATTTTAGCCAAAGCCTTAAATACACATACAGTGGAGTGGAACAACACAAGGGTGAAAAACAGCCACAGCGAGGCTGTAAGTCAGCAGCAAGGAGCCGTGGCGCTCTGCGCTACCAAACATCTACACATTTATGACAACAGGGGGGATAAAACACGCATTAGGCTCCGAATACCCAAACAAAATGATTCAAAGTGTCAGAGTGAATAATGCAGACGTCCTCAGATGGGGAGCCAGGAGGCTCAAAAAGCTCCAAAGTGTGAATATTTTAGCTTCAAGCCTCGAAGTGAAGGAAGTAAAGAAAATCCTTTACGGTCAAACAAGAGCAACCTGGAGAAGATAAGAAAGAACTGCTCTCATTGATTCATGAAAATGACGGTTTAATGAGTTTACGATGTAAAGTTAAAGCCCCACTCTGATGAAAATGGTGTGTAAATGAAGGCGTACTTGGATCTATTTGTCTGCATCAGAATGTAGCAGAACAAGGAGACGGACTTTGGGCGGTCCATTTTTCTTGCTGCGGTTCAAGAGAGTTAGCGAGTTTTTCCAAACGGCGTTTTGAAATACGCTTCTGTAAACCAGGATTTGAATAAAGGAACGCTCAGGGAGGCAGCTTACAGTGGGGATGAAAGGTTTGGGCACCCCGGGTAAAGCTTAATACTGTTGTGCAAGAAAAAGCCAAGGAAAGCTGGAAAAATCTTCAAAGATTCATCAGATTACAAATGAGACATTCTGGTGATACGTAAAATCTGTCATTTACCAATTTTAAAAGAACTGCCTGATTAAGACAAACTTCTTAAAGACCCCCCCCCAGTGAAAATTGTGTTTTTAACATCTTCTTGTAGCAGTTTTCTCAAAATGAAGGACATGTATGAAAGAATTTAAGATCAAAACTGCATTTCTGACTATTTCTTTACTCAAATCGCGTTGGACCACGAACAGGTGAATATCGAATGTTTGAGAAAGCTCAGATTCATGACACGGCTGCTGCCATGGTAACAGATCCAGGTTACCAAATCTCTCTCACTTCCTCCAGTACAGTTCTAAATCCTCCACTTGCAGAGAAATAGATCCATTAACGTTTCCATTTCCTTGATGTGAGCTGCCATCGGGCTCTGTGCTGTCTAGTTGTGTACTGACAAAATAGCTCACGGTTTTTTGTTGTTATTTTTTTGTGTTAGCTTGAGCTTAAGAGGCGCTTGTCACTAGCAGGAGAGAGTGTAAACAAAGGCATGCTGGAAAATTAGCTGGGCTTCCGTCCGCGCCAACAGTCCCTCCCAAAACCCAAAAGCGAATTTCTAATGAGCTTCTGCTGCTGGAGGCACGTTAACGTTGGCAGTGGGGTCATCTAGACCCACCAGACAGTGCTCTGAACCTTTTTTCTTCAATGATTTGTGATCTTCACTGGTGTCCATGGATTACATGAAATCTTTCCACCTTTATCCACCTTTGTCATGGTAGGGAGAACACGTCAATGTGGGGTCATTTTGACCCCACATGATAGCACAAGAGTTATCTAATAATGCAAATGTGCAAATTACAATTGAATAACGGATTCTTTTTTTTGGTTTAGGCAAGAATTATTCGTAATATTTCATGTTTTCAATAATTCTGGTGGGTGGAAGAGGAAGATGTGGGTGTTTGGGATGCTAGGTCTTTACTGGAGGGGGTAGAGACATGGAAAACCTATTCTTCACTTAGTCTAGAGAAAAAGACGACGAGATCTGGTGCTACTTACAGCTCACCATGTAAAGGTGGGATCTACAACAATACGTGGCGAATGGCGGGCCTCTCACGACGCTTTACCTCAGCAAGGTTACATTTATTTCACTGTCAATCACAGCGTGTCATGTCGATGCCCAAACCGGTGCACACAGAGAGCAGTTTAGGAAAAGGTGTGGAGACTCAGAAGAGTTACTGGTAGAACATCTAGGAGTTATGGCTTGGCCGGCGGCATTTCAAAGGGACGATCCATGACGTTGCTGTAATGTACGGACATTAAAAATCCAGTGTTCTGCATGAAAAGTGCCAAAATACTTTGGGTCTGTTGCATGCTGTGGATCTGCCATGTGATGGCTCAGCAAGTGTGTTTAAATGCAATAAACACAGTTCAACGGTTCATTTGTGGCCTTTCTTTGGTCAAATCCGGTAAACTTAAAAACTTATTAAGTTGAGATGAAATATCACATCAAATTTTTGTGCTTTAAACTTGTCTCACCCATTTGCTTTTCAACAAAGCTCCACTGGTAGCTAGTTTAGCAATTACCTATCATATGTTATGAATGATTTCATGTTTATTACACATTACAATTAGTTATTTGCTTGTATATGTTATTTTGATGTTAATTAAATGTTCTTCATTTACAAACAGTGAATAATAGAGGAATAGCTACACGTGAACAAAAGGTCTTAACAAGTCATTAGTAAGTAATTTATTGACAGCTTCTTCCTAATCTGTTATTAATTAAACAGGAACAGGTGGAAATCATTAATTTATAGGGAACAGGTCATTTATAACTCACTAACAGCTTGTTAGTCATCTACTGTCTATCTATAAGGCATATTTATTAACCCTTAAACTGTTGTTATTTAACAAGTCATTAATAAATCAGTAACTAATTGTTTATTAATGCTTCGTTAACTAGCTATAGCAGATAGTTATAAAGTGATACTCAATGTTTCACTAGAAAAACATTCATCTGTAAAGATTTTAAAAAATCAATTAACAGAAAAAGAGATGCCAAATAACGACACAGTTCTTGTTTGAAAACTTAAAATTCACATTTAATCTAAAGTTAAAATCCAATCAGGGCCGATCAAAGAACCTAAACCTTCTTCTTTAATGGCACGTCTGCGGCGGCGGCGGCGTGGAACATGCAGAAAGACCCACGTGAGCATCTCAGAGTAGAAAACCAATAAGCTGCTGCGCGGCTCGCCGGACGCTTACAGCGGTCGCCAAACCGACGGTTTGCTGAACAACGGAGAGCCGACACACAAACCTCCACAGAAACAGGCAAAAGGTTCCCTCCTCCAACTCATCCAATCACGCAAACTCCCCCCGCCTCTTTACCCACAGGAAGAAAAACAAGCCCCCCCATCAGTGTTTATCATTTATGTTCTGTTTACTCACTAAGCTGTGGACCACACTGCATGCTGGGAATAAAACGCCCCAAGAAAAGATCTGTTTTATCTCTGTGACAGTGGAACACAGCTGGGATCCAAAACCATAACAAAGATGCAACATTTTATAAAACATGTTCTTCCAAAAAAAAAAAACAAGAACAGTCCAGAAAACCAGATTTAGATTCTTATTGTTATGTGAATCTGTGTCGATGAAATGATTTAAACGTGCATGTTCACATGGACATTAAATCATTGTCTGATTCATGGGGTTAAATCAGGATCAGCTTGAATAGACTAGACTAGACTAGAATAAAATAGACTAGAATAGAAAGCCTTAATGATCACTGGCCACATCAACAGTGAGATTAAACGCTGTGACAGTACAAAAAACCTTCAATGTTAATGTTTTGGAACTGTTAAAAACAAAAAAGGAAAGTACGCATTTTAAACTTGAAGGAAATAAAAAAAAATGATAATAAATTGTAAATTTAAAGAATTGGTCAAAACACAATTCTGGTAACCTGAATCTGTTCCCAAATTTAAAAAAAATATGCATCTGTAACAGCTGCTGTTTTGTATTTTCAATATTTTGGTCAGTTTTTTTTTTTCTGTTTCTCTCTGCTTTTCCTGTTGACCTTGATTTGACTTGGGGCGGGGCTCTGAGCCCATCAGGTGACATCTTCCACGCTCCAGAACGGCGTCTGTTGCCGGCGCTGCCTCTGTTCCTTCCTCCTCTGATATTTAAAGTTGAGATGTTTGCACTCAAATCCACCCGATTCTAGAAAGTTTTCTCTATTTTTTAATTTTTATCATTATTTGCGTGCTCTTTTTTTATTTGGGGTTTTAGCGATTACAATGAAAGTGGCTCTATTCTATTATAATCTGCTTTGTGTTCTGTTTTCCTGATCTAAGCCAATAGGTCTACGTTTTTCGTATACATTGTGTTTCTTTGCTTCTGTCTAGATTAGTTGCCTGTATTGACCTGCATCAAGTTTCTGCATTTTGTCAACTTTAACTGACTTTAATACCAGGGTTTTTATAAATGTTAGTTTCTCTTTTGTCTTTCTTATTCGGTTCCTCTGCAAACCTCCACCCAAACAGACGGAAAGTTCACTTCCTGTTACATCAAACGTCCATCCGTTTAAAATGAACTGTCTCCGTTCGCGCGGTAAAGAGTTTGCCAACTCGGCGTTACGCTAAATTAAGCCCTTATGAGCAAACGACCACGGCTAATAGAGAGGCGCATCTGATACCTCCCATCAGGCGTGGCGCCGACACCTGCGTGAGCGCGCTCAGTGCAGAGCTGCTTCTGCAGCACAGTGATGTGTGTTAGCAGAGTCTTCGTGTTTCATCCTGCAGGTAAGCTAAGGTCGTGTTGGGCCTCAGAGGCCAGCTGCACCATGAGGCCCTTCTGTCGGTGGCTGCCGGTCTGCTGCCAGCCCTGAGGCCCACAGGTCCGGCCTGTTTTGGGGACATCAGGAAGGAAACACTTTTGCAGCCTTTTTTTTTTTTGCCTGTTGCCACGCGGCAAACGCACACGAGTTCGTGGACAACAGTTCGTTTTGGGCCGACGCTGTCAAGTCCGCTCATCTTCAGCTGAGCGGCGTCTTCAGAAAAACAAGGATCTGTGCACACTCCTGCAAAGGATGAGGCGTGAACAAATCTGAGCCGTCAATCATCAGGAAGGAGGAGCACGATGAGGTTCAGGGCACCAAAGCCTCACA
This sequence comes from Oryzias latipes, assembly GCF_053564925.1. Lineage (NCBI taxonomy): Eukaryota > Metazoa > Chordata > Actinopteri > Beloniformes > Adrianichthyidae > Oryzias > Oryzias latipes. The sequence continues at coordinate 28,243,297 of NC_136250.1, forward strand.
CGGTTCCTCCAGCCCCTCTGTCAATAGGTCAGTCTATACCTCCATTCATGAATGTCATCATTCATCCACACCTTTGGCTCATGACGTCGTGTCACATGGCTGCACTTCCTTTGTGCCTGCGTGTTTTCTACAACGAGTCTGCACAGCTTTTGTTTTGGATCCTCCACACAGCAGACTTCTGTTCTGACATCTCCATCTCCCGAGAAGACCACCAGGAAGCTGACGAGCAGTTCTGGTCTTCAGGGAGGAGCTGTTTGCGTCTGTGATGGTGAGTAGACAGCTCAAAGTTCAGCCCTCCGACTCATCGTTACCTTCATTCCGGCTTTTTATAATAGTGAAAATAAACATTCACATAAAAATCATTACTCAGAAGTAAACCAAAGAGTTTCTGTCTCACTTTTAGTAAATAGAATTCAAGGAAGGATGCATTTGCCCAGAGAGACAAATTAAATAAAAATAAAAACAAAAATCAGCATGTATTTACCCATCATGGCCAAATCTGCAGCATGTGTGCACTCATCTGGGCTGCTGTAGTAACTGTTTTTTACTCTTTATTCATGTCTTCAGCCTCCTGATCAGCACGGTCACCGGTAATCCTTTTTCTGCCACCTCTCTCGCCGCTTCTTCAGCTGAGTTGTATACACGAGTTCCGTCCGGGAAGGGGCTCTGAAATTGGAACCCTTTTTCTTTCAGAACCTTCTTTGCTTCTGGAGCTGTTTTCATTCCCAAACTCTGCAGCAGACGTTTGGATCTCTGCGCTGCAAACACAGCCCCCTTAGAGAATAGTGGAGAAATCCTGCCCTGTTGGCAGATCTTCTTTGAATAAGCAAAACAGAAATCTGCCAATGGGGATAAGAAAAATGGTCTCACTAAAAATTCTCATACAATTAGGTAAAAAAGTATTAATTTAGCCACTAATTGTGCAACTTCTCCCACTCAAAAAGAGGAGAGAGGTCTGTAATTTTTATAAACCTCAACTATGAGACAAAATGATTTAAAAAATCCAGATAATCACATAGTCTGATTTTTTAGGAATATATTTATACATTTTGGTGGAAAATAAGTATTTCTATACTTTGATATACACTTTGTTGGCATCAGTCAAACTTTTCTGTAAGTCTGTAAGAGATCATTTTTTACCCCATTAGCGGTTCTTTCGCTTTTTTTAAAGAACATTTTTTAAATTTTGGGAATTGATTACTTGCTATAAACCCTCATTTTTCAGAAACTGGTCCGCCTCACCTGAAATTCTACTTTCTCCATCTCCCCCAAGAGTGACGAGACAAAACAACAAAATCAAAACTATTTGATTCTGAAGGGACAATAAGCTCATTTCTGTAGGGGACATGTTTCCTCAAGAGACTTTAGATGTTTTCCAACTCATGCATGTTTATATTTGAGGTTTTTATGTTCTTTGAATTTAACTTTTTTTTTGTTCTACTTTTGCGGTTTAATAAGAAAAAGAAAAGAAAACAAAACCAGCAAAACCACTTAATTCTATTGTGATTCTTTCTTTAACACTGACAGAACCAACAGACATTTATACTGTTCTCATATCAGGGCTCTGGTATCTCTGATGTCTGAAGACTTTATCAACTTTTTTCACAAAAAAAAGTTTGCTGTTTCTGAATGCTCAGAAACAGCAAAAAAAAAACACAAATGGCAGATTCCCTAAAGTTCTATTTTTACAATAAATGCAACAAACTAACCTGGAAACCTTAACTTTGCAAAATCTGGTCAACAGTAGAATTATTTTTGTTAAATTATGACGATCAAATAAAAAAACATTTCTTTTACCTAATCCAACTTTCTTTCAATCACAAAGACTGAGTCTCGACTTTGACACATTTTCTTTTACGACATTAAATAAAAAAATTTTTTTTTTAAGTAACACAATGTTCTGAAATAACATAATTAATTATAAAAATAAATTAATAATAAAATGAAACAATATATCAAAAGATTAGTTTACAACCAATATAGCAGTTAGCTCCTCTGCCATCAATCACATGACCTTTAGTGTAATTTAGACTCATGTCGCCACAATAGGTTGAACCTTTTCCTCCAGTTTGCTAACGTTTGCAGACTCTGACAAACAAACTGATCTCAGGGATAATCTGAACGATGATGAAGAACGTAAAGCAGTGAGAGCTCAGAGCAGGAAGTGCAGTTGGGTCCCACCACCGCCCAGCGGCCTAACATGCTCCGTCCCGCCGCCACCCTGCACTGAACACTGAGGAGAGTCGCTCTATTTTTAGAAATGGCTGAAAGCGGCTCAGACAAGCAGAAAATATCAAAGAAGCACTCTTTAGATTTGCGGAGTTCTCCTGCAGAGGACGAGAAGGACGAGGAAGACGAGGAGGACGAGGAGGAGGAGGAGGACAGGCGTTTATTTACAACTTTATGGAAATAGCTGGGATTAAAGGCTAGGAGGGCTTCCCGCTCCTCTACTGCGTCTTAACGAGAAGATGCCTCCCAGCTTTGTAAATGTAGTTTATTTCACTGATGTGTGATCAAAGATCCTTTCTATCAACTCTTCATCTCTTACTAAAATAGCAGATTCCCCTGGTAGCTCTAATTATTTCATCTTTAAGGAAAACTATTTTTTTTGTTTTTGCTTTACATTTTTAACTTATTTTTTCCATAAATTGTAAATTATTAACGATGTTATAGCGCTATTATCGTTAAATAACACAACATTTGCTGACCTTTGCTGACTTTTATAGAGAAAAAAAGCCTGTAAATAAAAAGAATGGATAAAAAAGGAACTGTGATGGACAGAAACTTTGAGAGTCAAAGTCTCCAAATGACTGAAAGCCAACGTCAGGTCTGCAGGAGGTGTTTTAGGGGTTGTCTGTAAAGGTCAAGGGTCATAGAGTGCCTGGAAAGGGTGCAAAAATATCTTTCATCTGAACATAAAGCTGCAAAAATAGAGAAGAGCAAGAGGTGATTCAGTGGAAGAGCGGCGCCTTCCAAAGCGGCGTGGAACCAGATGGGTGGCATAATGAGGAGAGCGTCATGCCTGAACACAGAGCCTCAGTGTTGGAGGGACCCCACAGGGATTGCGATGTGTGCGATGAAAGTTGTAGCTGAGAGCTGAGTCAACGGCAAACGCCATCTGGGCGCTCAGAGCCGCGCGGACACCCGCTCTTTTATTAGACATGGGAAAAGTGCATCCTAATCTGGGCTGGCTGCAGCACATATGGCTCAGCTGCAGAATCACCCGCCGTTAAGTGGGCCGAACGTGGCCCACAGGTCTCAGGCTGGGCCCGGGTCATGGCTAGTGGTGGGCGGGCTGGTATCAGCTCACCAGATTACCCAGATCGGAGGTTTTTTTTACACTGAGACGGTCTGGTGGGATCGGTTTGAACGTTTTTTTTTTTGGTCCAATAGTAGACGGAACATATAAAGGAGCCAGTTTAGCTCGTGCTGGTTTGCGGCGCCTTCCGTCCGTGAAACCCGGGTTCGACTCCGGGCTGCTCCCTGTTCCCTTCTCTACCTCTGCCGGTTCCAAGCCCGGTTTGAGAAGGTTGCGTCAGGAAGGGCATCCGGCGTAAAACATTGCCAAATTTACCATGCGACTCGTTCGCTGTGGCGACCCCTGATGGGAGAAGCCGAAAGTGGAAGAAGAGTAGACGGAACATATAAAAACCTTAAAAGTCATAGAATGACTTTTTAAAAATCCTGCTTTGGAGGCAGGAATATCCAAAAGTAGCAAATCCAGATTCTTCCAACCGAATCCGTCACACATCCCTCCTCCACATCTTCAAGATGCAGCGGCGCGATTTGCTTGTTGAGAAAAAGTCAAACTGGACATTATTGGGAAATAACTTTGCATTATTGTGTATGGGATAGGGCAGGTTTTCCCTCTACAGGTTCATAGCGGTCCTCCATCTCCAGCCCGTCTCCACAGGTAAAGGCTCAAGTCGTCCCTTTCCGTTTGAACCTTAATTAAACTGTGGATCCCCAATCTCTGTTCAAATCAAATCTAAACAGTACAAATTCAGGGTCAAACCTTGTTTCTAGTTTGAGTCACGTTTCAGTTTCAGTTGAACATTCAGTGAGCTATGGGGATCCATCCCTTCATCGGTTTAAACCCTGCAGCAGCAGCCATGTCTCTGTCCGTCTGCTTCCCTCTCTGGAAACCTAAACGCTGCACGTTTGCAGTCTTTGTCATGCAAATGCACTTCTGGAGAAAGAGCGTGTCCTTGGAGCAAAGCTCCGACCACAGATTTCAGTTTTCTGGTGCCGTTTTTAGAAAGCAGGTATTCTGAGAAGGCCGACTGTAACCTCGGTGTCACGTAGACACACACGTTGTAAGGTTAAGCCCATGCATAATTCAAACTCAGATGATCAATAATTCAGGTTCAACACTGGCGTGTCGTGCTTAACTGTTTTAACAAATCACTGCACAAACAAACCGCATTTCACTTCATGTTAGGTGTTGTGTTCAACGCTGGCTGGGAAATTCTGACCTCAGACAGAAACTATGAGGGTTTGGGAAGATTATAGGGTTTTAAGAAATTAGGATCTTGGTTTTAGTTTTATAAAATAATTCCAAAAAAACTTCAGAATGTCTTTATTCCGTTGAGTTTGTTTTTTTCTGGTATTTCAGTTAGGAGGGGTGGAGGTGAGGAACTCAGGAGATGCCGTGAAAACATTTGAAAACATTTGAAGACAGCTTGGTTGGTCCAGATGATGAAGAAGACAAAAATTAAGAACGGATTTTAACTGGGCTCAGCGTATTACACACAGATAAGGTTTATTTTCAATCTGCTGGGGGGGGAAGCTGCTAAACTGTCACCTGCTTTCCTCCGTGGAGGGTCTGGCTTGACTCCAGAAGCGATGTTAAATGCAGCCCATCTGTTCAAACGGGTGTTTTCTGCTCTTCGTCTTCCTCTTCTTCATCTTTCTTCTGTCCCAGCTGACTGAACTCTTCTGTTCCCAGCCTTTCTGTTTATTTGTTTTGCTGCCAATGGAGTACGAGTCCCACACTGGATCAAGGATAGTGCTGTGGCAGGACGCTCCACACCAGGGGCGTCAAACTCCTTTTCACTTAGGGCCACATCAGCAAAGTGGCTGTCCTCAATACAACTTATACATGTAAATAAATGTAATAAAAAATAAATATAACTACTCCTTAATGTTAAATAACTTAATTTTTATTGTATAATTTTTTTTAAAGTGACAATTCCAGTTGCATAGAAAACCTGTTTGCTTGTTACTTTAGCATAAATCCTTTTAAATTTTGTCCGCTTATTAAAACCACATAACTCCATTAATGAAGGATGAAACTGTCCAAGTGAATAAAGAACAATAACATAAAACTGAGCTGCAAAGAACATGTATTATAGTGTAACATTTGACAAAAAAAGGCTGCACACAGCTGATGGTTTGATGAAAACACTTTGTCTGCACAAACACATAAGAGCTGCAAACATTGAATAATTACAGAATAACTGCAGCTTTACATTATGAATATGAAATCAACAAAAAAAAACATTATTTTAAGAGATAAGAAACTATTATGCTCTCGCGGGCCACATAAAATGACATGGTGGGCCGCATCTGACCCGTGGACCTTGAGTTTGACACATGTGATCTACCCTTTGGTCTCCTTCCTCCTCCTCTTTCTGCAGGCAAACTGCTGCAGTTAGCTTGTTTTAGCTGAAAAGAGATTCAAATATTTCACTATAAGAACATTACCTCATCGTTGTTTTTTGTTCTTTAACGATCGTATATGCTGTGTATTTTTACTAATTTATTTTTGTTTAAATTCACTTTATCCTCTGTGAACGCCACTTTTCTGCTGTTTGCATTTGTGGATAATTTTTGTGTTTTTTGCTGCCAAAGACAAGAAAATGTCCCTATTGTGGGATAAATAAAGTTGATTTATTCTATTCTATTCTATTCTATTCTATTCTATTCTATTCTATTCTATTCTATTCTATTCTATTCTATTCTATTCTATTCTATTCTATTCCAGTCTGTTTGGCCATGTGTGGATGACATGTTGGGTCTCAAACAGTCAAAGTGGAGGTTTGTTGTGTTTACGGTGCAGAAAGAGCTCTTTGTTAGAGCTGTTCTGTAACTTCAGCCTTCATGCTCCCAGTTCTTCAACTGGATCAATCTTTATTGCCGGGTTTCCTTGAGGACAATTGCACCTCTTCATTTCTGTATAAATCTCCATCGCAGGCGGACAGCAGCAGCTCTGACCTCATTACTTTCGCTAACAAGCGCCATCATCCCCACTTGGACTCAGGATTTATCCTCCTATTTCATGAAGTTCTGCCCCAATTTCCCCTCTGAGGGAAAGCAGGAGATGATGCTGAACCAGAGACGCTTTCTGATGAACTTGATCTAAAGGCAGATTTTGAAGTACACAAAAATAATAATAATAATAATAAAATCTCAGACGTGAAAAAGTTAAACAAGTATGAAGATTGTGTTGGAGAACGTCACTTAACTTTGAAGGTTCTAACTTTGTGGTTTTCTGGATTATTTCTGTGTCTGCTTAATCCTTGATGTTACGTAGATTTAATGTCACATCAGCTGCGTTTCCATTAAACACAAGTGCAAAACTTTGTTAAAATGATAGAAATGTTGATAAAACACAATTTTCCAATTACACTGTTTGCAGTTTTGCAAAATATGGCAATTTCGGTGCACCTCAAACACCACCTCCTCCAGGCGCAAACCTTTTTTTTCTATGAAAGCTATTTTTTTTTCTCATTGTCGACCTTTTTTTTTGAATAACTAATAAGTGGATGTGTCGAATGGTTAAAGGCAGTTAGCATCAAAAACTTAAGAACTAAGTGAATTTTTCTATCTAATTGCTTTGAGCAACAGTTAACATGAATTTAATTTATACTTATTAGGAAACAGCCCAAAACCCAACCAGTTATTTTTACCAGTTAAACGGCATTACACTATGGCTAATTTAAATTGGTTAACTGGGCAAGTAAGTGAAGTAAAGATTTGTCAGCATCTGACAAACTGCAAAAAACGGTCAATTCTCACATTTGATATCTGTTTTTTCACAAACCTACAGACAAATGGAGTTGTTGTTGTTTTTTTTTACCCTAATCATTGTGCTTTAAAACAAACTATTGGTTTGTGTTTGAAAGTAAAATCTCTGAACAGAGCAACACAACAATGATGGAAAAACAAAAAAGTTAGGGGTTAGTTAATATAAGTTAGTTAATATTTCAACAAAAACAGAAGAAGTCGACACAAAAACACTAAATCAGCAACTGATTTTTAGCCTAAAGTTGCCATGGAGATTTGTTTTGGCGTTTTGTCTTTATGCTTGCGTTAGATTTATATGAGAAAGTAAATGTGGGTTTGATTTAGTCTTTAGTAGACAAAGACGACAAAACGTCAAGAGGCTGACAGACACACCTGTGTAAAGTGCAGTTAGCATCAGCAGGTGAGTCTGTAGAGTTAATTAAAAAGTGGCTGGCAGCTGTTTGTGTGTTCAGTCAGCTCCGAGGCTCACTTACTGCACAGCGGTCGGACTGAGAGGATTTTAGGCCCTAATCATTTTACATGCAAATGACTTCATGAACAGGTTTCTGTCAGAGTGACTAACACTCTCCTGCAGACGGGAGTCAGCGCTGATGATCCATCAGAAGATCACCTGATGGGATAGAAGTTTTAAAAATGACATGCATTCAAAATTTACTTTATTTTTCTACTGCTTTTCACTGTCAGAGAGAAAAAAAAGAGAAACCACAGAAGAAAAGAAATCCATCTCTCCTGGATTCTTCTATTTTTTTTTTTTTTTTATAGCAAACAGAGACAATGCACATTAAAGCACATTTCTGTAAATGTGCCGGTTTGTCTACAAGAAATACCAAAAAGGCATAAAATCGACAATAAGAATGAGTAATAGTTCTCTGAGACCTGTGGCAGGCTGTAGTGGTCTCACTCATCACTGTGACCCCCCCAGAGCAGTGATCTGTTCCTATTCTTACATGACGTCCTCTCAAATGCCAGTTTTAGGCATCACTTTCGTCCCTTTGTCAAAGAAATCTTGACCTCAGTGGATCTTTTATCTGGTTAAAAAAATAGAAATAAAATAAACAAACATTATGAATGATAAAATATTAGCAAAAGCCTTAGTAAATCTGGAAAAAGCGTCAAACTGTTGGGCACTAAAGTCAGTTGGGGACCCTGTAGCCCTCGCTTGAAGATAACGGTAACTGAGGTTCCAGCTGGCTGTTGAGGTATTTTTAGAGCCGTTGACAATTGGACAGTATTTCAAACAAAACTGCTTCTCCCTGTGAGGAAACAGGATTTCTTCGGACTCAGAGTGTGATGGTTAGTTTCCCATCAATGGATTTTTTTTTAAAATGTCTAATTTGCAAGGCTTTTATTAACAAGAGCGCTGAGTCATTGATGGAAAAGAGAAAATATGTATTACCACAAGAAGGATTTAGTAAGACGGTGATTTTAGTAGTTTATAAGGATGGAATTTAAAGAGCCTTTGTCCTTGTGGTTTCATGCGTTCTTCATTGGTTTGGTCATTTGTCTCATTTCTTTGACCTTTTTTTAATGCAGCAGCTTTCTAAACTCCTCCTGAGAACAAAATACCTCCATAAACCCTTGATCTATATACAATGATGCTGTTTTGTTTGAATGTTCTTTATTCATTTCTTTTTTTTTTGACATTATCTTTGCATGTTGTAGGTTTGAGGGACTTTGGATGTTCTTCACCAGGAGGTGCATCATCTGGCCCGTCTGCCTCATTAAGCCACCCTCAGCTCCCTATGGAGACGGGGAATAATACTGGGAGGAGGGCTGGATGCACGGGGTGAAGGATGTGTGCCGGAAAATGGGCCAAAGGAACTCAGGGAAACGTGACGACACACAGAGCCGGAGGAGGTCACTGGGCAATGAGCATTTCACACGGACACGGAGGCATTGGAGTTGATGTCTTTGCCTGTATTGTAGTTTTGAACACAGTTGAAGCCTCTTTTCCCGCAGATACTCAGGCCTCATGCAGCATTTCAAGCCTGTGCTGAAGCCATTTGGCAGCATTTTGGGATTAAACGCTTCATCTCCACAATGCCTGTAAAATGTACGTTAAACTAAACTTTAAAAGTCCGTAGCAACCACTGCATTTCTTTCATATCTGTGACTGAATAACATGTGTTGACTTTCATGCTTCTACCTCAAACTATGTTTTACAAATTTCCATAGCAACCAGTTGCTTCCCTCGCCACATCTACATAACTGACAGAATCTAAATCTAAAACTGTTTAACACATGGCAGTGGCCCAATGTAAAGATTTAAATTATAAAACGTTTAGCCTCATTTCAGCTGACTAGACTGCAGTTCAGTCTGTTTGGCAAAAACTGCATGATGCTCCGCTTGAACTCCAGATGTTGCCATTTATGTAATAGAATCACAATTATCTATTTTTTATGTTGTGGTTTTCTGCAACAACAAAAAAAATTTGGGGGGAAATGTGAACTGAGCAGAAGTGTAGTCAGTGTGATTAATTGCTCGTTTCTCCCCTTCATTCATGGCAGAGGTTGGATAATTCGCCGCCTCTGTTTTTTTTCTCTCGTTCAGAGCCATTGATCACCATTTATTCAGACTCAGTGGGTTGGACCGAGGGCACATAGTGGTCAGCAAAAGTGTTAATGAAACTGTAGATTTCATAAATCAGTGTTAATCCCACCCCTAATTTATTGGAAAATACATGCCATTACATGAATAAATAAATATGTTTATGCAGACATTATCTGTCCTTTCAAGAGTGGAGCACTAAAATAAAGTTTTGTTTGAAGTCCAGCTTCAAGATTCTCTAAGTAAATTTTCTTAAACGAGAGATTTAAATTTACATTTAAAGAACTATTTTAAAAAAATTATTTTGTGCAAAAATGCACAACATGTCTCAAAAATCAAAGTGTCTGTGAAGAGTCATTCATCGAGAAGGATTCCATAGAAGAAAACGTTTTATTAAGTGTTAAAGTTAAAAAGGTTTTGCCTGTGAAACTTCTTCAACTTTAAAACAGGCCCAGATGACCATTTCCAAAACTTTTTCTGCAAATGAAAAACAAATTATATTCCTAGAACACAATAACATCATTTTTAGATTGTTTTTCAATAAACAGAGGCAGCTAATTAAAGAAAAACGTCCAGAAAGTATCAGACTATAAGAGCTGGAGGCGTTTGTAGAGTAAAAAATAATTTTTGAACATTTATAATATGCGCCTGCAGCTGTTCCCCTGTCAGAGGCGCAGGTATCTCAGCAATTTTTATTAAGTCAACTCGTTTATGCAGATAGATGTCGTGAAAAGTCCCCGCTGTCCATTTTCTTCACCATATCTGCAGTCATTTGTATTTTCAGTCTGATTCTGATCATCTCTTTTTTAAAAGCGTTCCCACAAAGTATTCATTTAAAAAGGATGATGGTCATTTAATTAAGATAAAATTTAAAAAACAAACTCCTGCAGAGCACCCTGACTTCATCTGAAAGTTGTCTCCAAGCTGTGGGTGGGACTTTTGGTGAGGAGTAAGCCTGCCGCCTTCCCCATCATCCATCTGTTTACATGCTCTTCTGCTAGCTTACAGCCCCTCACACCCTTAACCTAACAATATAGGGCCAGCAAAATGGGGGCTATCCAGCCGTACAGTTTAGATCCAGATTCCAGCTCAGACGGGGAAAACAGAGACGCACAGGGATCTATTTGTATTCAGGTGGATGATCAGAATGGAGCAGAGCAGGGAACTCGTAACTCGCCGTTGTAGCTTTTACGTCACACTTTCAAGCTTATTGAAACAATTTACAGCGATGGGAGTACAGAAATATTCATCTGAAATGCAGTTTTTAGCATAATTTTCTTTAGATATGTTCTCCATCATTAAAAAAATACCACAAGAACATGTTAAAAACACAAAAAACACAATTTTCATCGGACAATTTCAAGTTTGACCCGTTTCCATTCTCCTCCCTCTTTGTGCTCCGTCTCTTTTCTCTCCTGCTCCGTTTTCTGCATCAGAGCTAAACGTAAAATTTGTCTCGACTTTCGCCCCAATCCCTCGTCCCTGCGTCTGTCCCAGCCATGCAGCGATCCAGGGACTCGTCTGTTCTGTGTGGGTCATTGCTGTGCATCATCGTACAGCCTGTTCCCACAGGACCCCGCTGTGATTAAGCCAGTCAGCAGATTCTGCCTCTGAGGAGGAGAGGGTGGGGTTCAAATCTGCGCTCGGGATTCAAGGACAAATCATTATCACAGCCTGGGTGCAGCAGGGCGTGCTTGGGGGAGGGCTGGATGTAGCAGCAAGCTGTAAGAAAAGCTTCAATAATGTGAGTTTTGATTCCCAGCCTGAGCTGAAGTGAAATGGAAATGTCAAGGACATCAGATGAACAATTCACTTCTGGAGACGCTCCCTAAATCCACTGCAGGGTGTCTCGGAAAACAAGCCCCCTCCGTCCGCCGGCTGGGTGCGAGTTCACTTGTTCTGGATGTAAACTGTACAGTTTCTGCATTTTCCCCGTTAGAGCTCACTGCTCTGTTCCCGCCACCCTCCAGTCTCCTGTAATTCTGTTTTTCTTGTCCTTCCTGTGCTGTTGTTTCCAGCAGATCCACCTCTTCCTGTTTATTATGTTTGCAATGATTGCTCGTCTGTGGCTGCGGCGTTGGTCGCCAACACCACGACTGATTACTGCTGCTCTGCTGTTTAGGCTCCACGTCTCCACCTTCCAGAGCATCTTTGTATCCTGCTGGTCCTGCTTCCTGCCCGGTAGATGACTGATTCTGTTTAAAGGAGGTGGTAAAGTTCACGTATCGGTTTAACTTGATTATTTTAAAGATGGCGGGTTACCACAGGAAACCACAGCACGGCTATTCTGTAAACAATGCGATTCCCAGCTGGTAACCCGTTTCTCCAAGTAACCGGACTTCCTACATGTGCTAAAGAAATGTAATTGAGGTAGAAAAAAACACAGGCTCCAAACGCAGGTGTATACAAGAAAAAGAGGGTATCTCTAATTCTTGTATAACAAAGGTCTGCATTCAGCTATTAAAAGGGAGAAGTCAATAAGTCAATTGGATGACCCTATGGTCATCTATAGTCTCTCTGATAGTCACAGGGGGAAAAAAGGCAAGACCACTGAATTGAGCATTTCTATACAGGTTTCAGTATCTATACATTTTGGTTTAAAAAGTACAATAAGGTGTATCAGATCATTGGTACAAAAATGTGTTTTGCCAAGTTGTACTAAATGTACATGAAGGACAGAAAAACATAAAATTATTCAATTCTGGTTGAAAAACAACTTTTTTTGTGGGAAAAAAAGTCAGATTCATGTGACATTAACCTTATTATTGAACTTAAATTATAATTTTTAAGAAAAATATTTCAACTTTTTTTACTCTTTCAGGCTAATTTCAGTTTTCTCTTTACAGTCTCTAACTTTTAAAGGTCCTGTCAAACGATTTTCTATTGACAACAACATGTTGGGGATGTTTTTTTTCACCCATTATCATTTTATTAGAGATCATGTTGTAGAATTCTGTTTTCAATTGGCAGGTAGGTAAACTGAAAACACTTTACTTTGTTCCACCCAATCGCCCGTTTGCAAAACCTTGTTAATATCTGCGTGGTAAACTCTGGTCCAAGCTTCATCCCACTTCAAGCCTTGCTTTTACCATTCAGTTTAATGGGTGAATGGAACTGGGACTGTGAAGCGTTTTGGGCCTTCTAACAAGGTAGTAAAGGGTTATATTAGTATACGCCATTTACCAATTAATCCAGCCATTTTTATTTCTATTTTAGGCAAAGAATGTCTATTAAAATCAATTCAGATGCAATTTTCACACATTCATACCAGGGAACAACTCCACACAATCACAGATTCACCTACAACACATCCAAATGTAATCTTTCCCATGCGGTGACCTTTCTCTCCAATCAGAGGTCTGTGTATCCACAATAATAAACCAGTTTGCATTTAACCACAGTTCAGCTGGATGAAGATGTATTCATCAGGTCAGACTGAGCTGCAGAGTTTTATCTTCATCAGATCTTTATAGGCAGCAGGGAGACAGCCTCATAAATTATGATTATGGTTAAGTGGGAAAGAATTAGGTTCCATGACGAGTCTATCACAGGCAGTGATGTTTAAACACAAACACTGATGCGAATGAAAGCTTTCTAAGCGGGATGGGGGGGAAAAAGGTTTCAAATAAGACAGAAGTGCAACATTCTCTCTCCAAGACAAATGTGGAAAGAAGATCATATCCAACAAATGGTTCCTTTGGGTTGTTATAGTTCCAATTTCTGGAAGCACCTCATCTTACATTTCTCCTGACCCCAAAGTCTGGTTCAGTTTCACTTTTTCTTCACCTTTCTGCAAATACCTTCAGGGGTCACCAGAGCAAACCAGCTTTCTCTGATTCGCACAGGTGGTGTGACAGAGATTTTTATGTCAGCTGCTGACACATTCCCATATTTTATCTGGGCTGGGGACCGGCACAGGGAGACCCAGACCGGGGCCCCCCTTGTTCCTACATACTCTTGAACGGCCTTGCCAACGGACCCTCACTGGATGAAACTTTTCCCATCCCCTGCGAATAGAACCCTTGTTTCCCAAGCGCCAGTCATGGGAAACCCACCAAGTGCCTCCAACACTAGATGAACCTTAAGAGCCTATACTATACTATTCTTAAGCCTTTTATCGTAAACAATATCCATGTATTTGACAATATATTACCTTTTGCACACTAAAAAGCGCATTTATTATTAAATATTAGTTGTTTTTCGGAGTTATTTTCCAACCCGGAAGTAAGACGACTTGGTCTCTGACACTCCGCCTTTCTCTCCTTGTGGGTACCGTCCATTTCATGATGTCAACCTAGAGTCGGCCTCAGCGTCGTGTCTGGGTCTTGCCCCAAAAACAAACAGCATTCGAACTTTTGCAAAGATAGATGTGCATGTTGTGCATTAAAAGGAAAGTGTTTTTGCCGAACGCCACCAGCTCCACAGAGAAAGAGGGTGTGTCTGTCAGCCTGGGGGCGGTGCTGGCAGTGCAGACTCTTCCTGGAAGGGGCTGTTCCTCACTTATCTACATCACAATGTGTGGACCCACTCATCTTCGGGGGTTGGGAGGGGCTGGTGTTCAGAGAGCAGGTTTCTATAGGAATACTCGGAATTGCATGAATGGATTAAAATGCCACTTTGGGATTTCTTTTTGTGAGGAATGAACATTATAATTCACGTAAAAGCTCAAACAGCTGGTATAGGCCCTTTAAGTTCAAATATACAATTTTAGGGTTTTATTTGGGAGTTTGTAACGAATTTCAACTTTCCCTTAAGGATTAACTAAGTATTTTTCAATATCTTTAAATATAAATGTAGGAACAATGACAAAGTCCACAGGTTTGTGCGTTCTGTATGCAGACTGCAGAGAGGAGATGTGTTTTAGTGAGCATTATATTAGCTTCCTCTAATTAGCTCCCTCCTTCAGTCCGACCAGTGCGGGAGATGTTTGTGGCGCGATAAAAGTGTCGTAATTGGCCATTCATGCTGCAATCAGGGGCTCTTCTCTGGTGGGCTCTTGGAGAGAGATCAAATGCTGCGGCCGTCCAACATCAGCGTTGTTGAGCGCCACACAGCGTGATGCACGGCGGGTACCAGCTGCTTGCAGAGGACTGATAACGGGGTTTCATCTGTTGTAATGATGAGTGGTCAGCGTGGAGAGCTGGAGCTGATGTCTTAACTCTAAACTTTGCTTTATACTGCAGCGCGTCAGAATCATGAGGACATCATGTCGAACTGTTGGTTTATTGAGATTTCTAATTTTATTGTTAATCATAACACTACAGGTGTCAAACTCCTGTCTTTGAGGGCCAGTTTACACAGAATCTGAACCACAATGTTTTATATCTGGTGAAGCATCTTAGTACTACATAAAGATTCTGCAAATATATTTATAAAGAGTAACAAATATTATCTAATTGTTGCGATGAGCTACTGCATGTGTAGAGTTAGAAGTTTTTGGATCCTTTTCAGATTTGTTATATTGTTACTCTTCCACTTTCGGCTTCTCCCATCAGGGGTCGCCACAGCGAACAAGTCGCATGGTAAATTTGGCAATGTTTTACGCCGGATGCCCTTCCTGACGCAACCTTCTCAAACCGGGCTTGGAACCGGCAGAGGTAGAGAAGGGAACAGGGAGCAGCCCGGAGTCGAACCCGGGTTTCACGGATGGAAGGCGCCGCAAACCAGCACGAGCTAAACTGGCTCCCTATTTGTTATATTGTTACTAAAACCATAAAACTGTAAGTATGAGAGCATATATGAGAAGCAAAGAAATTGAACAACTGGTAGAATTTGACAACCAAGAGAAATTTTCAGCTGAAATTGTCCTATAGGATAAGAAAAACAAGAAATAAAACAAGAAATCCATGAAAACATTAACCATGACAGCTCATTTAACACTCAGCTATGGATGTAACCAAATGTCACCTGTTGGTGACTGACAGTGTTGGGAAAAATACCCCTCTGCCCTCAGGGAGAGTTTAGAGGTGAAAAGGTCAGGATGTCTTTTCTCATGAGAGGAACTTTGTCCTTTTGACCTCATTTGAATGAAAACAGAAAATGGTGAACACAGTATTTATTGGCTTTTTCGGACAGCTTAAGCAGAGCTGCTGATGGATGGAAAACAAGGAAAAGTCTTAGTTCTAATGTCTTCACACGAAGCTGAAGATCCGGCGGTGCATTTTATTTAAAAGTATCAAAAGTTAACTTTTGTTTCATGTCTGATGGTGAGAAAAAAAAGCATGTGTTTTGAAATGTGGTGTAAGTAAACAATTCCAATAAATGATTGCAGTTTGTTCCTAACCGCTTTAGGTACCAGAACCATTCAACCAGCCTACAATAACCATTTGGGGTCCTTACAACTGAGGATAACGTCACACTACGGTGGCCACACTTGTACAAACTACGTAGCGTGGAGATCTGCTCGGGCTCTACATATTTTTATTTCATGTTTCCTTTTGTAACCCATAAGTTGTGTCTGACATTATTCTTTGTAGTGTTTATGGAGAGATTTTGCCAAAACCCACTTTGTAAAAAGATCTGTGGCTGTTAGAATGAACCTGCTGCTCCACACAAGCGAACCGTGTCTCTGAGCAGAGCAGCTGGAGGACTGTAGCTTCGTGTTTGCAGGCAGGGAAGGTGCTTTGTTATAGTGTGCGGTCCGGAGAAGGGTTCGAACCGCAGTCCGTTCGGCTGCAAATGCACTTAATAATAATCATAATAATAATAATAAAAGCACGTTTAGAAGATAATCTCGCTCTGTGTCGGAGCTCTGTTTACAACGGACCACATAATATCTTCTTCTATTGTAGTAGGCCTGGGCGAAAAATCGATTGAATGAATAAATTTGAATTTTTTGTTACGGGCGATTTAAAAAATAACTAAATTGAGCTTTTGGGAAATGGCACATTTTTGGCTCCCCAGAGGTTCCGTAGCGTTAGTTTCACACGGCGGTATGGCAAGCGACAAACAACAACATCATAGCGCACATGAAACAGCGAGTGACAGCATGGCTACCAGTGAGAGTGGGAAGTTTGTTCCCGAGAAAGGAACAAAATCATCTGTTGTTTGGAACTGGTGGGTTTACTGCCATAGACATGGAGGAAGAGACCCCCCCCCCCACGCTGCAACATTTGCCTAAAGCCCATCACAGTCAAAGGCAGCAGCACCACAAACCTATTCCAACACCTGGGGGAAACCTTTTATCACTGTTCTTCACTCCGTAACACCAAACATGAACGCGCGCCGCCAACACTTGTGCACGTTCTCACTCCTCCTACACACATCGCAGCGTGCTGACACACACACACATACTCATTCTACAACACCTTATTTAATTAGATAGTGGTAGTTAGTTGTTACTGTTTGTTAATAAAGAATACTGCGTTGTATTCATGAATTGTATTCATTTGCGACGTGGCCGGCGGAGGATTTTGTGTTCGGCGGTGGCAACACCGGGGGTGTGTCTGGTTTGACTGCGACTCCTGTTGCTTCATCAGTGCGGTGATCAAAAATGCCACACCGTCACAGCTCTATTTTATAACTTGTGGGACCCAACTTGTGGGCTCAGGAAAAAAATCGGAAATCCAGTTAAAAAAATAAAATCCATCCCTACATGGTAGTATTGTAATTAACCAACGGGCAGCCAATCACATAATGTGACATCAGCACATGATGGTTGTGGTACCTACACCGGAATTATAGCACCAAAGGTCTTACCTATATCGGAATAGAGCTGTGAAGGAAAAAAGCCTGGAGCAAGATTTGCACTAAAGAAGAGGCCCCTCCCCCCTGCCCGGTGTGACCACAACCGCCTGAATGCACGCTCACAAAACCGCACATAGCCTGTTCTTGAACGGGGAACCCTAACCCGGTTTGAACGTACCTTAAGGGTTTCGTCAGACATTGCGGTCCATAGTATTTTTGAAGGGAAGGTTGTACAGATCCGTCTACAGTCAGCCAGTTAAAACACAGCCTGATTACCAATTCTATTTGATGAAACCTAAAATAATAGGGAGTTTACAATATTTGGGACAAAATGTTCCTTGAGAAAAGTTGCACATACTTGTAATTAGTTGGGATTAAACAGCCTGAAACAATCTAGTTAACATAAAATCTATTAATTTGAGAAAAATCATCTTAGCAAATGAGACGGACGGACAGACGGATACTTTTCCTCTCAGACTATTTCATTAAAATAATTTGCGGCAGTTATTCGTATTAGTTCAACACTAAATAAACCAAATAATTTACAACATTACAACTCAAACTGTAGTAACGTGATAGTACTGTATTTATTTTGTCTAGCACAAAGACAGGAATAACTTTCACTTGATACGCAGCTTTGCTGTTGGTGATTCAGTGATTTTACAGAACGTAATGTCCAATCTTAGAGACGCCAAAAGCTTTTACAGAACTGTTACATTATATTTGATCTGTGCCCTCAAGCTGCTGCTGCAACACTGAGCCAGCTGCAGTTGCCTGCTACAACCCACTTCATTTCATGGTTCTGCAGTTTCTGACATTAGCCAGAACAATTTCACGTTTTCAAAATCCTTCTCCGCTGTCAAGAGGAGATGCTGCGCGACCATGGTCATTACAACATTATCATCTGTCTGGAATTGCCTTGATTTGACTTAACCCGAGTTTTTTTTTCTCTCCATCTGAACGCCGACTTCTACCTGCATCGCAGTGCAGTCAGAAAAAAAACTGAAAGAGGCAAGCAACCTGAGGCATGTTCTTTTTCTTTATAATCAAATGTGCAGGGTTTGACATTTCCTTGCTGAACTCGTGTACAGGGAGGTGCTGCAGTCAGGGGGAAATAAAAAGGCAGCAGCTCTGCACTTTTACAGTTAGGCAGTTACAAAGAGCTTAACCTGTGTAAGTATGCATAACCTTTAAGATTAAATAACCTTCTTAGAAAAGGTAGTGTTATTCCTCAATGGAGAAGTCTACAGAGCTAACCGGGGGTCCTGCCTCATGTTGCTCATTGAAAATGTAAAGTAAGATTGCAGTGCGGGTGATAAATGTATCATGAAGTACTATAATGCTAACATAGGTTGCACATTTATAGCAGGTGACAAAGTTGCAGTCATTAGGTTGAAGACCACACTGTGAGCTGGTGTTGTGAAAATGTTCTTGTACATTTTATTTTCTACGGGAAGCTGCGAGCACCAGTTCATAGGGAACCCTTCTACAACATGTAAGGGTACCTAAGGTTAAGTAGGTGAAATTCAGGCGTGTCGTAACCCCCTTAAAACTACGGGGACCGCGTTATGGGGCCCTCAGTGCTGTTCATGTGATAAATGTGCACTCCTTTGCCCATTTTCAATCAGCAAATACAGCCAGTATCTAGCTGACTAATGCTTTACCAACGTGGCATCTGGACGACAGCATCACAGGTACGTCGAAAGCCTGAGCAATACTTCACAATAAACTCGCGACAATCGTACGGCCCATTTTCAACGAGCTTCAAGGGAACTGAAAGATACACATTGAACCGACTGCTCCTCTCTGCGACCCCTCACGGGCCCGGACAACCCAAAAATCTGCAGCAACCATACAGGTCCTCCCCCTTATGGATGTATTTGACTGTAGCTTAACATGTAGACAATTGACTCTAGAGCAGTGTTTTTCACTAATGTGCCATTAGAGATGTTCATGTGTGCAGTGGGAAATTGCCCTCATTCACTAATCTAAAAACATTTCCCATCTCCAGGATATCATCCATGTTCATCCAAGCAGGCCCTGAAAAAACACTGAGTAGTTAGGAATATGAAATATCATAAAATACTTTTTTCTTTGTGTTTATTTGAAAGACGCTTTGATAAGAATGACGGTACCGCGATTTAGCGGCAGCTTTAGCTTTGTTTTCTGAAAAGTCCCGCCCCTTTAACTGTCTCTGCCAATCATTCTTGGAGGTCTAATAACACGTCATCAGTCTGACCAATCAGAAGTGGTTAAAGTCTTCACTTCCTTGTTCTGATTTAGCTCGTAAAGTCTCTCAGTTCCAACAAAATTACCAGCTAAAGCTCGTCTTTAGCGGTGTAGCTTTCCGCGAAATCCCGTGTCAGACCGTGAAACAAGTGGACAAAACAATGAGGCTCTGCGGCAGTTTTCACACTACATCTCCCATGATGCATTGGGTTAAAGTGACAGCATCTCTGCGCTACGAGTCTTCCCTGTAAAAAGTCTTGAAACCACAACGAACACACATCAAACAGTTTTTAAAACTTCTGGATGAAATCAGAGTTCAACAGTTTAGTTCTCCTTCAAGGTTTGTGTTTCTTAACAGCCAAACATCCCAGAGTTTGGTCCAAGTCTCTTCTTCTTCCACTTTCGGCTTCTCCCATCAGGGGTCGCCACAGCGAACAAGTCGCATGGTAAATTTGGCAATGTTTTACGCCGGATGCCCTTCCTGACGCAACCTTCTCAAACCGGGCTTGGGACCGGCACAGAGGTAGAGAAGGGAATAGGGAGCAGCCTGGAGTCGAACCCGGGTTTCACAGACGGAAGGCGCTGCAAACCAGCACGAGCTAAACCGGCTCTGTAGTTTGGTCCAAGTCATCTTTCTAAATGAAACACTTCTCTAATAACATCCGGATTGAAGGATGAATTCGCTTTCAGACTTCATAAGCAGAAGTAATAGTAGAAGTAAAAGTAGAAGTAACAACATTTAAGAAAGAGGATTAAGGTGAAGTGGCAAACAGACACAATTAAGCTAAACTGAAACAATTTAATCATCTTAAAAGAAATAAAACATTTTTGTTAATGTTTTCAAAGACTTCATCTTTGATTAAGACAAAAGAAATAAAACTTCAACATATTTACTTTCTGTGTAGCTACAGAAAGTAAATATAATATTAGTCTTTTTGGTGTAAAATGTACCAAACACATTGTGATCATATTGTTAAGAAATTACAGTTACCTTTGCACCAACATAAAATAAATAAATAAATCACTATTTAGAAAGATCTTTTTGGTTTTTGTGAGGTTACATAAAATTGCATGTTAATAAACTGGAGGGAAAACAACTACCAGGATAAAATTTCAAATAATTTTGCTGAAAATTATTACGGAAAACTAACTGAACTTTTATTACAACTTTTAGTAAAAAACAGCTGCAACTTCCAGCTTTTTCTGCCACAATTATCACAAAAATGCAAATACTGTGTGTGGAATGACAATAAACCTATCTTGAATCTTGAATCTTGAGATTGTGGAGGGACTGTCCATCAATACAGACTACAGAGTTTCTCCTTTTTTAATTTTTTGGATGCTGGTGTGCCGCGGGATTTTTGTCGGGGATAAAGTGCTTTGGCTCAAAAAAGGTTGAAAAACACTGCTCTAAAGAAATATCCTTGTTAGGAAACAACAAACAAAGCTTGAATGGGCAAAATAAGAACCACTAGTGAATTCTGGAACAGCTGTGTTTGGACACCTGCCTCTAGTGGCTGTTTTGAGAAACTGCAACATTTCTGATTCGCATCAAATTTCGGTGGTGGCTTGCTTTTATTTGTTGAAGTATCTGACTTTAGTTTGAATAACATCCGAATGCTCTCATGGTTTCTTCTGGCTGTGAGACTGGCTGTGATGGTTTTTGAAGGCTAAAAGTCTTATGGGATTTCTTGAAGCTGCCGTCAGGATCTGTTAATTCACAGTAGTTACACTGGAGCTTATACAGTTTGGAGGAATTTTATTGTTTCCTTTTCTTTGTATTCATGTTTATAGTGAGCTTTGGCTGAACCCCATATAGTGATCTGTGGAATGGCTGGTACTGCAGAAAGTAAATACGGTTCCACTACAAAGTAATATTTCTGAAAAAGGACACATTTGAATACTGAAAATAATGTTTGATACAAGCTCAACCTTTAAAATTCAGATCAGCATTTCAGTTTTTTTTTTTAAACGGAGACTTTCTGATGGATTAGCTGTTGCTTCTGCAATAAATGCTCGTTCTGTGATAATACAGTTCCTGTGATGATTTCCTTGAATAACCACGTCTGTGAAGATGACTCAAAGTTTGGAGGGATTTTTATGACTACAACCGAGCAATATAAATGCAATCCAGTTTTCCTTTGGTTTTCCTGTGCGAACAGCTTATGATTGTGATCGTAGAGCATGAAATATGTGTCTTCTGAGATTAAAGCTCAGAAAAATGAGCACATAAACAGCAGAATCGGTCATAAAGACACTGAACCGATTGTAATTTACATTGCAGTGAAATCAAAGATGTATCATTTCATGATAAAACTTTTCAAGTGTGGGGAGAATAAATCGCCAATTCACCGTAAAAACATACATTACAGCGCTGATGGTGCATAAGTTACTCCTCAGACACCAAAGACGGAGCAATGAGAAATGAAGGAGAAAATTTGTTATGCAAAGCTCCTGTCATTTTAAAAATGTGTGTGAGCTGAGAAAAACTCCCATGGCCAGAGTGTGTTCCTGCTAAAACCCATCTGTGAAATCACACAACTTATTCACTGTGATCCCAGAGCAGACCTGCTGCTATCTCCACGCCCACTCCCCTCTTTGTCTGGCCTCAAACGTTCTGGGCGTCATTGTCTCGCAAAGCCACATCCCTCCATTTCATTAGCGCTAATGCTGCGTGAACAATGTTGATATTAGCGGTGATCGAGTTAGCTGAAGGTCGACGTGGACCCTCTTTGTTCTGCTGTGACGCTTTGATTTCCATCCGTTTGTCTTTCCCTCGTGTTCCATAAGAACTTCAGAGGTTTTAGTTCACTTTGAGCCCACAAGGACTCAAAGTCACAAAAACAAAAAGATCTATAAACATGCATACTTGGACAACTGTCAGAAAAAGAAATATTTGGATGGTTCACATGGTTGTTTAAATTGCGTTTGTGGTGGTTTAGTGTTACCTCATTTTATCGCATTGTCCTTTCTCCTCGCTGTTTCGCACATTTCTCTTGGTGATTTTTGTTTTTGTGTTCTGTGACATGATTCTCTGCGCCATATCTCCTGTACACAGTTTGACACATTTACATTAATCAAAATTTATGTTTTCAATTAATAATTGCGGTTTGTTCCTGACTTGAATTATATGCAGTGTTGGATTACAAAGTAACGAATTACTGTCATTTAATTACTTTTGTCAGTAACTGAAGAATGTAATGAAGTACCAGTTCAATTTCGGTAAATAAATTACAATTACTTGACTAAAGAAACCCTCATTACTTCATTACTTGGGTTTCGTAGGCTCTGACATTTTCTCTCAGTTAAATGAAACGATACAGAGGTTAAATAGAAAAATAAAATGAAAAAAAAAGGAGTTACTGGGGCATACGCGCACGCATGCAAGTGCAGATTTGGGGACGGATCAAAGTAAAGACATGCCTTCATTGCTGCAGTCACATTGCTCAAGCTGGCTCAAAGATGAGACGAAGACAGAGGTTGCAAAGAGTCTTCTCATCCCAGGTGAGCAGCAGGTGAGCAGCAGGTGAGCAGCAGAGCACAGACCCGCCCAGAGTACTGATGTGTCGGTTGGAAATGAAACGACTCTGAAGTCGGCTCCAGACGATTTCTTCCTGGGAGTCGTTTCTTTTCTTTAATATTTCACCCCTTCTGAATGTATTTTTCTCTCCAAGCTGCACGTCACTCTCTCTTAAGTTATTATGATGGAATGCTTAAAGTCAGAGAAAATAAACACGGAGGCAACAAATAGTTCTTTGTGTTTTCAAAAGAGTTGCTTAATTTCCGATTGAGATATGAATATTGGCGTGCCACTTTTTTTTTTATCTTCACAATGTCTGAATTTTAATAAAACCACGTTATGTCTTGAACCAGGTTCATACTTTGCTCAAGGTCAATGCTTTAAAAATAAAGTTAAATGAAAGATAAGAGCAACTTGTAATCTGCTTTCCCCTTGAGAAGGTGTATATGAGAGGAAAAAAAGTAAAGTAACGAGTAGTGAATTACTTCCTCAAAATGACACTGATGATATGACACCAAGCCCCGTCCAACTGGTCCATGCGCTAGTATCAGGTACTGACAGTCAAGAGTTCAACGATGTCCATTCAGCGCATTCCTGAACGCGCGTCACACGCCCGCTGTGAATGTAGCAGCAGACGCGTGGCTCTCGTCCAAAGTCCGGGTCTGTGGTAGATTTTTGTTACAGGAGAGTTGTTTCTCCTCACCGTCACCTCAAACACTGTAAACATTATCAAATCTTTAGATGTTCCTTAACTAAACTAATTTCTTTTATTAATAATTTTCAAATGTTTCAAACCTAGTTGATTAGAAGCCTGATTTTCATTAGACTTCACTGTAGGGTTGTGCCGATCGACGATACCATCGTCCATCGTGATGGGTGACTGACCTCACGATGGAAACACCATCGTGATGCCACGCCCCCCCCCACGCTGCGAGTTGACACCAGAAGCCGCGGTTACATGTAGAAAATATCTTGATCGGATCAATGGCCTGATTAGAATTCAACCGTGTAAATGGACCCAGAAAAATGTTTTCAGAATATAACAAACGTTCACATGGTCACACTTTCGGTCGGAATAAATCATTCGCACATGCGCAGTAGTATTTGAAATAAGAGGAAATGAGTTCCGCCGAGCGGCTATATACACAGATATCTGGCAGCTCAGTAATATAATAGATGATCTTCTAAACGTGCTTTTATTAATGTCACGGTTATTATGGAGCGCCTGCTCGCTCATCATTTTAATTTTAATCCGTGTGGTCAGTGCTTTTTCTGTTGAAGAACGGAGCTGGAAGAAGCCAGAGCTAGCAGTATGCCAACACGGACTAACAACATTAGCTTTGGAAGAACATTAAATCCAAGCGAGAAATTCTGCAATCTGCATCTTGGCTGCACGTAAATATGTGGGAAAAACATCAGCCTTTAATTTGTCGGGACACTACTGGAAACACAAATCCACGTGATTGTTTTAACAGTTTCTAAGGACTGAGCCACATTTCTGCTTTGAACAGCTCACACACCGCCCCAAACAAAGCCGCTGTGTGAGCTGACGGTCCGAGCTCTGCTCGGACACACACTTTTAGACCCGGTTCTCCTGACCTCGGTAGCTCGTTCACCTAGAGCTGCGGGACGGATCACAGTCCTAAGTCTCCCACTCAAATCGCACATGTTACAAAGCATCCTCCCTTCCCCTCAAACACAAAGCTGTAAGTCCGCACTCCACCGGTCCACTTGACTAATGAAGTTTGAGAGCGGACTACTTCTTTTCTATTTTGTTTGTTATTTTTTTTTGTTAACGTTACTTCCCTCAGTTTATTCTGGATCATCACGGATGAGTCATTACTTGGGAAAAAAAAAATAAAGTAATAAAGTAAAATAACGAATAATTATTATATAATAATAACAAAAAATGTACCCCCCCCCCTACGATATCATCGTCCATCCCGATGGTTTACTGCAAACATCGTCAACTGACAATTTGAGGCCAACCCTACTTCACTGAATTAAATGGTAAATATACTTATATAGCGCTTTCTACCCTCTTTCGAAGGACCAAAGCGCTTTGCAGTCACACACACATTCACACACTGGTGGCAGCTCTGCTGCCTAACACTGGCGCCAACTTCCCACCAAAGGTGGGATGTCTTGCCCAAGGACACTTCGACTCATGGGCGTGCAAGGCGGGAATCGAACCTGCAATTTTACCATCATGGGTCGACCGCCCTACCGCTGCACCACGGCCGTCCCCAATTAAAGTATTAAAGTATTAAACTACAGCTCCTTCAATCAGGGCTGGTTCGGAGAATCAAGACGTTCCAGTTCTTTCTGAACTGTAAAAGGTTAATAGTCCAAAAAAAATAGTTTCACCCCAGGAGTGTTTAACATTTTCATCTAATTTCCCCTTTAGGGATCCAAACAATTTTTTTTGAATTAAATACTAACTTGTAGAGTAGACCACAGGTCTCCACGAGTTATTTGCCAGTGGGTATTCATTATCTGCACTATCTCCTTTTCCATCAAGGGCGGCAAAAACAAACAACGCGAGCTCCAGTTTTTTAGAGTCTGAGGGGAAATCTCTGAATGATTAACACAAAGGAACTGGCATGACTCGCTGTCCTACTTTGGAAATCTTCCATCAGAGAATACACACAGTCTAAAAATAGATTTGGAATAGAAGAAACTGCTTTGCCCCCCCCCCTTGATGACTCCTAAACGTTCAGCAATTCCCCTGAAATGGCAGGTCAGGCTAACTTGCAGCAGCTCTGGGGTGACAGAGAAACCTGGAGGATTCATCTTACTTATTTAAAAAGCAGAAGGTCAGAGGTTAACTGATCAACCTAAACAGCAGAGGTCGTCAGGTTTTCTGTAGTTAAAGAAGAAAAAATAATCTTTTTTACTGCCAAATCTGTTACTGAGCCTTTATTGAGCTGCTAATTCTATGGTCACATATCCCAAAATGCACCGGGCCGGGACCTAAATGCAGGTTTTTCAGTCAATTTGCCAGGTGGCGAGCTATTTAATCTGGAAGTTGCATTGCGGAGGAAGTTGCATTTTTACAAAGGCCGGGGAGGTTTTAAGAAAAAGTTACAACTTCAAAGCACCTGAACAATTTTTCTCTAAAGGTGGCCGTCAGTCAGTGGCCGCCTGGGCACAGTTGGAGGTCGCGCGGTGGCAGTCTAGTGACAGGCAGCATGGCCTGCAGTTTATATATCCTCGGGTTACCGGTGGCACTTGGTCAATTCAGTCGCCATTCTTTTTCTTGATACGAACGCCGTAAGGGGCTCAGGGATTTACAGGCTCATATGAACATTATTGGAGCTCATACGTGAAAGTTTAGTAAAAATAAATAAATAAACAGTCCAACACAAACAATTTCTAATTTTAAAAACAATATTTAGCTGGCCAGAATAAAAACAACAATATACTGTTTCTGATCCACGAACAGTAAATTTGCCACTGGGAAATATGGAGAATAATTATGAAAAATAAATCATACATGTACATGAAATATGAGTTACAGACAAATCTTTAAAGTCAAGGAAAAGCATCAGAATCTCAGTCAGGTTAAAAACAGGACAGAGTTTTTTCACCAGCAGCTCCATGTGACGGAAAAAAAAACTCCTTTGCTCCAAAATAGAACCAGGCTTTTCCATAAAAAGGATTAAATTAATTGATATGTTATTTTTCATATCAGCAGCACTAAAATAAAGAAGATCTGTTTAATTCTAAATTAGAATAATGCTGTGATTGTCAACAATAATTCAATTTTACATGGATTTTAAAAAGTTTGGGCAAATACATTATATTCCCCTCATTAAAAGGTGATATCATTCGTAGATATTACAAAAAAATAAATGAAATCCATCAACAAAACAGAACTTTATTGATGCCACAATGGAGACATTGATTTAAAGAAAAAAAGTAAAAAAAAAAAAAAAAAGTTGTAAAACAAATTTTAAAACCCCAAAATGTAAACATTTTTGCTGTTCAAAAGATAAAAAATACTAAGACCAATTTAATACAAGAGAATGAAAAATTACTTTTCTCTGCAATAAGCCTTTAGGCTTTGAACTGACGTGTTTCCAGTTACTTCTGTTTTTTAATGCACTTCAATCCGGAAGTTCAACTTTAAACCCTCTGGTCAATCAACACATTTATTTCTTTCAATGCATTTTTATGTTTATTGCTTTTATTTATTTGAACTAAAATAGTGTTGTTGAAAGGAGAAACACCAGATTATCCACCATCTTCATAAAAGTCAATTTTTAAGGACTATTATGAAAATACACTAACAGGTTTATTACTGTGCACAGCAAATGTGGGGTTAAGTGTTTCGCCCTAGAACCCAATGGCTGTTGGGATTCAAACTTGAACGGTTGACCAACCCAATACAAGTGACATACATCACACACACCCCATTTAAAAAGATAAAAACATAAAAAGAACGAGTCAATGTGTAAAAAATTCCAAAGCCAGTGAAAATGATCCTTTTCATTTTCATCATCATTCATGATAAATTCAGTTTTTCGGAACTATGCGATAAACATCAATGACAGCTGCCAGCAGCAACTTCCTGTTCTGGCAGTGCTTTGAAATGCAAAGCAGTGTGCCGCAGCATTTTCTGCGTATATATGACTTATTGATCACAAAGGAGAAGTCATGTGATGTTCTGGGATTCTTGGAGCGCCTGCTCTTTGACACGGGTTTGAGCGGATGATCACATCAGATCTTCAGCACGACTGTAGGGTCAAGAATTTGAGAAAAACTAAAAAAATAAAACCCGGGTTATTATGATCACATAAAAGAAGCCTCGAAAAACTGAATAAAAACATGCAATGTCATTACATATTAGATGATTTATAACTAAACATGTCTGTTTTTTCATATTTGTGTTTCATGTTTGGGATTCAAATTTTGAAACTACAGAAGGGGCACAAAGAAAAAATGTCAGAAAATTGTCTGCACAGATTGTTCTCATGCTGTATTTTAACAAATATATTTTACCAGGGTGTCTTTTTAGAGACACAAAATTTAAAATGAACATCATTTGGCAAATGGAAGTTAATTTGCAGGACTTGGAACTACAGGAAAAAAAATGGGCATTAACCCTTTAACACCGGAGCTTTAGCTCCAGTGTTTACGT
Organism: Oryzias latipes; assembly: GCF_053564925.1. NCBI lineage: Eukaryota > Metazoa > Chordata > Actinopteri > Beloniformes > Adrianichthyidae > Oryzias > Oryzias latipes. The sequence continues at coordinate 28,271,452 of NC_136250.1, forward strand.
TCTTTTGATTATCGTAACTTTTGAATCGATTACGCAGTTGAAGTAATTCCAGGGGATTCTGAAGAGCAGCTTTGCGCTGATATGCAACTCTTCACAGTAGTGATGTGTTCACAATCAACATAAATCAGCAGATTATGTCACAGAGAAAGGCGGCTTAGCACCGCTATGTAGAAGTCGCTATGAAAAGGCTCTTTTCTCCGCGCCCTGGAATCAGCTGATTCACGTTAATTCTGTAAACGGTTGAAGAGTTCGTTTGTCAAAGAGCATGTGCTGTTAGGCGTCGCCGTGACATCTCAGGTTTAAATTTTGTTCGGTTTCTTTTTTGTGTGAATTATTCACTAAGAATATTTTAGGCCGTGCCATTTCTCTTCAGGCAGCAGTGGATGCAGTTTATCCTGAATAGATCAAATTTGAGGTTTATAAAGTTAAGGTATATATTTGTGAGGTAAATACTATAAGGTTTGGAAAATTCTACATTTACTTTTTAAAACAGAAAGTGATTCAATAAGCCAGAATTCTGCTGAAAAAATGGTGTAGTGCAGGGGTCGGGAACCTATGGCTCGCGAGCCATATATGGCTCTTTTGATGGTCACATGTGGCTCGCAGACAAATCCTTAATTATGATTTTTTTTTTTTCATTAGACCAGTCCTTCTCGGGCGCGATGCGATGTCAGAGGCGCGCAGTAGTAGCGGTGCTTGGAGTGCTTGCAGTTTACTAGTATTATCTATTATTTCACAGAGTTTGTACCACCCGGAAACCTGTGAATTGCTGTGCCTAAAAGTGCGCGCTCCCGTCTCTGAGGAAGAGCGCGCAGTTTCGGGGACGGGGTGTTAGAGGAAGAAAGTAGAGGGGGGGGGGGGGGGGGGGGGGGGGGGGGGCGGCAGCAGGTGAATCGCGCAGGGATGGTAAAAACGTAAAACCCGCTGCCCACTGTGTGTTTGGTTCCATGTCTGTCTCACATCTAAAGAACATTCAGACTTAAGATCCCGTTTAAAGCAGAAACTCACCACGTATCAACCAGACCAGACCATCAGCAAAACTACCACGAGAAATACTCATCATTTATCAGCAACAGAATAACAATGTTATTAAAAAGAATCCACAGACCTATTGTACTTTGAAAATGTTGAAATTACATGAAATGCACACATTCACTTGTATATTTAGTTTTAAACATATTGTTGCGGACTGAGTTCAACTTGGCTGTTGGGCCGCGTTAAAAGTTCTGGAGTTCATGGAACGCATCGATCAAGCAGTGATCTGATTGGCCCCCAGTTCTGTCGCTCAGCCTGTTGTCAGGGAGTTTGGACCAATGGGGTTCAGCTATGGGCCGAATAAGGGAAATGGGAGGGCTGGAGAGGGGAGCATGGGAATATAAAGTTGGGAGAAGCGCTCTCGTGTCGGCGACAGAGATTCAGGAGTTGCTGAATTAATTGTATGGCGTTTGTTGCGGTCTACAGTACCCAGAATAAAGAACCTTAAAAGAGGTTAAGACTCTGTGCCTCAGTGTGGGAAAGGGACACTACACTATTGTATGGCTCTTTCGAAATTACATTTAAAAATATGTGGCGTTTATGGCTCTCTCAGCCAAAAAGGTTCCCGACCCCTGGTGTAGTGGTTAGCTGCCTCACAGTGAGATGGTCCTGGTTTGAATCCTGGCTGGGTTATTTTTGGGTGGATTTTGCATTTTCTCATAGGTTTCCTAGCAGTTTCCTCCCACAGTCCAAAATCATGCTTTGTAGGTTGATTGGTGATTCTCAATTGTCCATAAGCGTGAATGTGTGTGATTGTGCAGCCCTGCAAGGGACTTGTGAACTGTCCAGGGTGTCCCCTCCTTTGCCCCGGAGGTATCTGGGATAGGCTCCAACAATGCCATGACCCCAAACAGGAATAATGTGCAGGTTTGGAAGACAATGGATGAACATCCATGCACAGATCAAATTGTACATGTATTGTTTTGAGTCATTTAGAATACAATTTATATCAGTGACATCCCGTCAGGTGAGGCAAGTGAGGCACAGCCTCACCTGTCATAATCGTGATAAAATAGAAAAAGGTAAATTAAGTAAATATTATTTTCCACTGATATGTGTTAAATATACATTTTCAGCCAACTTAACACGTTTTCCACAGTTTCTGAGGTTAAAATCGCCTAATTTGAGTGTTGCACGATCACAGAAGGAGCGGAAACTCCTGGTGAGGCTCTGAAGCGCTGTGCCTCATGTCCAACAGCAGGACTCAATGTTAACAGAGACGTGCGGTGGAAGCCCTGCTATAAGCCAGGCAGAAAAGGCTTCAGGTGAGGCATGCCTCACCAGCAGGGGGCAGACGTGAGCTGACAGCTGCTTTGTAGCTACACTGGTGCCGTAGAAACAGACCAGGAAGAGGAGACGTCTATATTAAGAGGGAAAAACTCAAATGCACTAAAGGAAAATAAGGAAGACTTTCCAACAGATCATAGAGCTTTTTGTGGAGAAGGGTCGACACATAGACTTAAAAAGTAAGGCCAAACATGTTTTTCAATGTTTGTTTTTTAAAAATAACATGGGAGTAAGTGGATAAAAATGTAAGTAAAATCTTTTTTTTTTTTTTATGATCATTTTCACAGACAACATTTGATAACACTGATTAAAACTCCAGAATTTGTAGTCTGAAAAATACCAGTGATTTATACACAAGGAGAGTGTTCTATCCATGTCTATGAAGAAATATTCTCTGTAGGACAAATATGTTCTTGTTTGTATTTTATAAGCCGTTAGCTGCTGTTGGATGAATGGTGAAATATTTAGTTCTTTCATTGTAAATCTGACTCCAGAGGAGTCTGTGCCTCACCAGCCATCAACCTCACCGCACGTCACTGATTTATATGTTCAAAGTGAAGTAAAACACGAGCCTCCATGAAAACTTCATCTGAAGAGGTTGGATAACTCTAACCCAAGTCTGTATGTTTGTTTGAACTTTTAAATAAATAAAAAGTGCAATTTGTGAGGATGACCACTCAACATTAGCAGCAAAAAGGTAAAGTATAAAATAACATGTTATCAATTATCCATATTTACTATGTGAAACTATAGGATGAACTTCTTTATTTGCTAATTTCTGATATTCGACAGTTTTGGCACAGCCACCATTTATGCAATTTAAGGAGTTTCTATAAATAAATTTGACTACTTTTGCACAGAATAATCAAACCCCAGTAAGTTGCAGCAGAATCAGGCAGGAAAGCAAAGTGGGATGCAGTCCAACAACCCCACGAAACAAAAGGAAAAAGTCAAGCAGTAAAGCAAACAAGACACCAAGAACAAACAGAGATAGAAAAAAGGAAGGGAGGAATGACTAATCTCAAACAGACGTTTGTGGTGGGAAAAGAGGGAAACAGCGGCACGGAAAGCAGGTGTGACGGCAAACAAAATAAAGACACTTCAGTCAGACAAGTCATGCAGTAAATTTATTTTCACATTCTTTGAGTTAGGCAGAAAGCTCCGTTCAATTACATAAGACAAGATCTCCATAAAACTTTTGGGTAATAAACTACCCCTAACAGAGCTCACAGGTGGAAGCCGGGGAGGAGGGTGGGTTGATGAACGCAACGCTTGCGGTAAAGGAAGAGAAGGACAGGACACAACCGCCTGGAATTGAATAAGACGCTGAACAGGTGAGTTGATTGAGCCGCCCTGGGGAGGAGTAACCCGTTAAAACACTGCTCGAGTTGTCTGCCCGAAATGCTCCCAAGGTCACTCACAAAACGCACAGGGTCGACAACAACTTTACACATCTGAGCAAGAGTATAAACCCAACTGAAACCATGGAAATGTAGTTTAAAGACAGACAACCAAAGAACGTGGCATCGTTAGAGGATTCCCCATCAGCACCAGTTGAATAAAATTCTTCATCACTTCTCAGATCAAGCTTAAACAAAAAACAATCTCTCTTTGAGGGAAGGACAATAGATTGTCTATATCAGTAGAAGCTGAACTGTCATGAATAAAAAACAGATTGCTGGTTCCATCACCAAACCACCACAATTATTCCTGATGCATGATATTTGGTGTTTTTGCTGTGAATAGGTGAGATTGTGTGCTTTGGAGATGCAAAAATCATTGTGCAGTCAGAGACTCTGCGTCTGGCTTCAGAGGGGCATTCCTTCTGAAAAGGTCAAATTTGACAATTAATTAAGAACAGTGATGGAAACCGCGGATGTTTCCTCTCGTTTTGATGCTGCGTTGTGCTCTGTGTGTGTGTGTTATCTCTTTCCCTCCCTGCTTCAGAGTCTGCAGGCAAACTATTGATTTCACAAATCAAACAGCATCCCAAAGATCCCATTAACTGAACGCCGTCGTTTGGTGCGAGTTATCCGCCCGGCGTTCCTCCCAAACCTGTGCAGCCGATGCATAGGCGTACGCTGCAAACACGCCTCTGGAGGGCACTTATATAAGCAGAGCTCAGATCAGGAGGTGGAGGTGCACAGAGCTGGAGCCGATTAGGAGGAGAAACAAATGAATGAAAATCAGCCAAGGAATTCGGGATCGGATAAGCAGTTTTTCATTTTTAGTTGAAAAAAAGGTGTCATGAGTTTTTACAGATAAAGATCTAGATAACTGCTTATTAACTGTGTTAACTGTGTACTTTTTACTGCAGAAGCAAGAAACCCAAAGGCATCGTACCGAAGTTAAACCTGTGCAGGAGCTGTTTCACCTTCACAGTTTGACTGTAAATGAGAACTGGACTCAGTGACTCCTTCCTCCTCACGTTCCCAACACGAAGTACCCACTAGCTGCAAGAAGCCAAAATCCCACAGACCTATAATGAGAATTATACCATAGTCCGGGGGAATACTCGATTTTGATTGGTTGCTGGGTGTGCATTAAAAAGTCATAACGCACAGTGATAACCGCACGCCCCAAAAAGAGGTTCCGGTCATCTATCTTAAATCTTCTATATCACTGCGCTGGCTTCTTTAAAACAACCTTTAGCTTCATCATCTGGACAAAAACAAGCGTTAAGAGGTGAACTTTCTCTCTGAACTGATGCTTTATTCAACCCATCGGGACGATCAGCATATATGCAGTCAGGACCATAAATATTTGGACAGAGACACATTTTTTCTCATTTAGTTTCTGTACATTACCACAGTGAATTTTAAATAAAACAACTCAGATGCCATTGAAGTGCAGACTTCAGCTTTTATTTCATGGGTTGAACAAAAAGATTGCATAAAAATGTGAAAACCTAAAGCATTTTTTAAACACAATCCCTTCATTTCATTGGCTTATAAGTAATTGGACGAATGAGAAAAGTGAAACAAAATGGTCATTACTAATATTTGGTTGAAAAGCCTTTGTTGGCAATGACAGCCTGAAGTCTTGAACTCATAGACGTCACCAGATGCTGGTTTTCTCCTTCTGAATGCTCTGCCAGGCCTTTACTGCAGCAGCTTTTAGTTGCTGTTTGTTTGTGGGCCTTTCTGTCTGAAGTTTAGTCTCCAACAAGTGAAATGCTGCTCAATTGGGTTAAGATCAGGTGACTGACTTGGCCATTCCAGAATATTCCACTTCTTTGCTTTAAGAAACCTCTGAGTTGCTTTGGCTGTTAGTTTTGGGTCGTTGTCCATCTGTATTATGAAACGGCGCCCAATGTTTTTTGCTGCATTCACCTGGATCTGCGCAGACAGAGCTGCATTCACCTGGATCTGCGCAGACAGTTTGTCTCTGAACACCTCAGAATTCATTGGCCTGCTTCTGTCCTGTGTCACGTCATCAATAAACACTAGTGTCCCAGTGCCACTAGCAGCCATGCACGCCCAGACCATCACACTGCCTCCACCGTGTTCTACTGATGATGTAGTGTGCTTTGGATCAGGAGCTTCTCTACGCCTTCTCCATACTTTTCTCTTGCCATCATTATGGTAGAAGTTGATTTTGGTTTCATCTGTCCAAAGAATGTTTTTCCAGAACTTTTTTAGATGCTTTTTAGCAAAGTCCAATCTAGCCTTCCTATTCTTGAGGCTTATGAGTGGCTACCATATTGCAGTGTACCCTCTGGATCTACTTTCATGCAGTCTTCTTTTGATGGTAGCCTTGGGTGATTGATACGCCTACCTCCTGGAGAGTGTTGTTCACTTGGTTGGCTGTTGTGAACGGGTTCCTCTTCACCATGGAAATGATTCTGCCATCATCCACCACTGTTGTCTTCCATGGACGTCCAGGTCTTTTTGCATTGCTGAGTTCACCAGTGCTTTCTCTCTTTCTCAGGATGTACCACACTGTTGATTTAGCCACTCCTAATACTGTAGCAATTTTGTTTTTTTTCCTGTTTTCTCAGCTTAATGATGGCTCCTTTCACCTGCATGGAGAGCTCCTTTGACTGCATGGTGTCTGTTCACAGCAAAATCTTCCAAATGCAGCACGAGTCCTCTAATCCAGTGTTTTTCAACCTTTTCTGAGCCACGGCACACTTTAACCTTAAAAAAAATCCCGCGGCACACCAGCATCCAAAAGGAGAAACTCATAGTCTGTATTGATCTACAGCCCCTCCACAATCTCACATGCATTTTTGAGATAATTGTTGCAGAGAAAGCTGGAAGCTGCAGCTGTATTTTTTCTAAAAGATGCAATAAAAGATAAGTTAGAAGATTTAAAAACAGTTTGATGTGTGTTCGTTGGTTTCAAGACGTTTAACAACAGATCTCCGTATGCGCTGTCACTCTCAACCCAATGCATCATGGGAGATGTAGTGCATAAAACGGCCGAAGATCGGTTTTCGGAGCTTCATTGTTTTGTCCACTTGTTCCACGGTCTGACACCGGATTCTGTGGAAAGCTACACCACTAAAGACGAGCTTTAGCTGCTATTTTTTTTAGAACTGAGCGACTTTACGAGCTAAATCGGCACAAGGAAGTGAAGACTTTAACCACTTCTGATTGGTCAGACTGATGACATGTGATTAAGCCTTCAAGAATGATTGGTGGAGACAGTTAAAGGGGCGGGACGTTTCCAAAATACAGCCGAAGGTGCAGCTGAATCGCGGTACCTTATTAAAATGTCTTTAATAAAATAAAATAAACGCAAAGAAAAAGTATTTTACGATCTTTTATATTCCTAACTCCTCAGTGTTTTATCAGGGCCTGTTTGGATGAACAGAGAGCTGAAATCCTGGAGATGGGAAATGTTTTTAGATCAGTTAATGAGGGCAATTTCCCACGGCACACTTGACCGTCTCTCACGGCACACTAGTGTGCCGCGGCACACTGGTTGAAAAACACTGCTCTAATCAACTCCAGGCCTTTTATCTGCTTCACTCATAATGACATAACAAGGGAATTGCCCACACTTGCCCATGCAATAGCATGGAAGTCAATTGTCCAATTACTTAGGAGCCCATGAAATGAAGGGATTGCGTTTAAAAAATGCTTTAGTTTTTCACATTTTTATCTTTTTGTTCAACCCATGGAATAAAAGCTGAAAGTCTGCACTTCAATGGCATCTGAGTTGTTTTATTTAAAATTCACTGTGATAATGTACAGAAACTAAATTAGAAAAAAAACGTGTCTCTGTCCAAATATTTATGGTCCTGCACGTATATATCGTTTTATACCATGTAACAAATAGTCTGCTTTTTGTGAACAAAGTGATCCAAATCGGAACAAAACAAGATTTAAGGACTAAAAAGTGGTTAATATGTATTTCTTTTGTAAGTGACCATGGTATGAGCGGGTTAATGGCCTTCGAAGTATGCATTATCACTTTTTAACGCACTGTGCGTCGGACGGTTGCTTCCGGGAAATGCTTTAAAAAGTGATAATGAACACTTTGTCGGCCATTAACCCTTAAATACACAGCTGTCATTCTATTGGTCAGAATAACTAATCCTGCTCTAATACATTTTGTGAGGATGACCACTCAACATTAGCAGCAAAAAGGTAAAGCATAAAATGTGTTTTTATTAATAATCAGCATAAATACATTTTTTAACATCTTCTTGATAATCTTCATTTTTTTAATTCATTTTCTGTAGTTCAAGGTATAAACTGACCATTTAGATTCCACAATAAAAGTAGGTGGAGCCCCACCTGGCCCCCCACTTATGAGATTCAAAACATTTGATTGACAGAATTTGTGTAGCCCACTTTCAAGTGGTAAGGGTGTGGACTTCCAACAAGCTCACTTCTGATTGGTGAGGGAGGTTGCCATAGAAACCTTGACTCAGACCAACTCCATCATTGCTTACCAATGACGTTTGGCTCCAAAATGACGGCGTCCGTCACACAAAAATGGCGACTGGATTGACTAAATTTGATTGGAGCTGGAGAAAAACCTTTTCTAAGGGTGACGTCACACTCACTCGGTTCGGTCCAGCTCTCATATACAGTCAATGGTTACAAATGATGGATTTCATGAAATCAAGTCATAACCTGAAAAACTGAAAATCTATTCCACCACTAGCACGGTGAAGCAAAAAATGCCAAAAACCTTTTAGAATGCGGAAGATATGGTCAGGCTCATAAGGGTAATAGAGCTCAATGTATAAGTACAACTCATATTTAAATTTATTTTATTTATTTATTTATTTATTTATTTATTTATTTTCTAACTTGTCCTGTCCAACAGCTAAGCAAACAAATGAGAGCTGAAAGCAAGCCTATTGTGTTGGACATATTTTACTTTTACAATAGGGGTTATGAATCTTATGATACACCAGATGTATATTTAAATAAACCCCTTTTGTAAATTCAGCTAAATTTTATTCCTGTTACTTATTTTTGTAAGTATTTTTTGTTGGACCGGACGGAAAAGGAAAGGAGGAAAGAAAAGAGAGGGATGACAGATAAGGGAGTGGGGGTAGATGGGTGATTATAGTAGCCAGGATAAGATCATGAAGCGTCAGAAAGCAACAAGTTGTTGGAGGTTTATAATCAAAACTGTCAGGTTAAGATGCATGAAAAATCTAAAATGGGCGGGGCCAAACGTCCATTCAAACTTTGCAAACACACCTGTTGGCTCCAAAAGTGTTCACACACAAACAAGTCTACATGGACACACTACCACTAACATTCACACACGCCTACTTATGCATTCAGACTAACACATGTGAAACATTTCCTTCAGTCTGTTTGTGCAAAGGTGAGATAGCACCTCTGCTCCAGTGTTTATGTTCTTCTGGGGCGGGTGATGGAATGTAAAAAGAGGGAGAGAACCCAGCCGCCCCCCCCACCGTATTTTTTATATAAATACATAAAAATGTTCATACTCCAAAGAAAATGGTTCAATAAAAGTGTAAAAAGTTGGAGAGAAAAAGCTACTGGTAATTCAACCTGGAAAATGCCCAATTATCCATAAAATAAATTACAGCTGAAATCCTGTTAAATACAAATTATATAGTGATAGACAACAAAACAAAAACAACCAATAGAAGTGATTTTAAACAAAATAGTAAAGAACGGGTTTGTGAAAATCCCCATTATCTGCAAAAAAATATAAAAATGACTAAAAAAAAAAACTAACTGAAAAAAGTGCAAATATCTGAAGCTGTAAAGCTCTAATAATGTAGCTAAATTCATTCTCCGACAAATGATTTAAGCTTCCTGCCATCATTGTGCCTTAGTTTTTTTTTCATTAAAAGACTTTTTAATGTTACAATCACGAAGGAAGAAATTCATTAAATCTAAGCGGGGCATCAATACATGTTACATGAAAAGCAGAATTTTACAATGAAAATTCGTTTCAATGTCGCCTAATTAAAAAGTTTCAATTATCTCAGAAGGTGAAAAAGTGTCAGAGCAGTACGCTCTGAAATTCTATTAACATTTGTAGAAATTTTAAATCTTTTTGCTGCTTCTGTTACAGTAAATAATAGTTACAAAAACCAATATTTAATGTGTTTGAAAGATGCTTTTTTTTTATTCATGTGCTGCAGCATTTGGATGCCACACACGACAGATAATTTAGCATTTGCAGATTTCTAGTGACAGCTGGCTCAGCTCCCTAACAGGTCATCTCATTTCCTGCATGGTCAAAAGCCGACCTTTGACATGTTCGTCACCTCCTTTACCCCTCTCCTCCTCCATTTACTCCACACCCCTTTATGTTATGCGCAGGTATCCATGGACAAACGAATGAGCGGCTGTTTAAAGGCCAGAGGAGCTTTGAAAAATACTAAAAAAAATAAAATAAAGAGGATTTGCAGCACAACCTTAACTCATGCACATCACTGCAACAAACGCTGTGTCCTACCTAAGACCGATGAGCAAACGCTTCGTTGGAAAAAATAAAAAAAGTGAAGCTGTTCTGCTGTTAGCTGGAGAGCACTTAGGACCGCTGGGCTGCATGCAGTCTGGATCTGGAGTGAGTCATAGCGCCATGTTGAATATAAATGACTCAACGCACATTAAGATGTCATTGTTTCATTAAAGACTGAGGCCGAGACAGCGTGTAGGAGGGCGCATTAACCCCTACCGCCCACACGGTCCTTTTGAAACCCTCGACGGCGCGTTGGTGAATTTACCACAAAAGACACACATCAGCTGGCTGAATGGAAACGCAAAGCAGACAAAAGCTGCAGCTTATCGATTCAGTTCAGTTTTATCCTCCGCATGAATGTAAGGGTTCAATTCTTCATTTAATTTGGAGTTTCTAATGAAGGCGTGGAGGTTTAACACTCAAACTGTGGGGGCTTTCATTAAACATCTCCATCCGTGGCAGAAAGGTCAATTTATTTAATATCCTCCTTTCATTCCAAACCAATCGTCCTTCTGGTCGCTGCGTTAAAATTAAGTCCACATCCTGCAACTTCACACGGTCCAACTGTGCATTGAAGCGGAAATTATCCAAGATGGCGCTCTGACTGAGCGCTCGCCAGCGAGCACGTTTGCCTACAGACTGAACATGCTAGTTTACAGACCCACTGCAATTATCTTTTGATCTGTTTTTAGTGTTCCCAGTAGGGCTGGGTTGGTAAAATTGATTAATAGATCTGAATCGATCCAAGCTTAATAAATCAATAATCAATCCATAAAAGTAGAGGGATTAATCTTTTATGCCTTTTTATCCAATGACCTAATGTATAACAGCAGTAAACCAAAGTATGCTAGCTTGTTGCTAACGTATAATAGAATTTCCCATAGGATGGCTAATGCTAACCCTTCTTAGACATAAACTTGCATTGCTGACTGAATGAACAGCTTTATTTACTCACAGGCGGGAATTTCTTTTAACTCTTTTAAGATAACCTTTTTTTAAAGTAAGCATTTGTGGTCAAAAGTACAGTTTTTTGCTCAAATCTTCTGGAATAAAGTGTAACGCTATAGCGCCAGCTCCACCTAGTGGCCAAACTGAACTGCCCTCCAGGAGAGGCAGAACATCGTGATCTGCACATTCTTATTGGAGCTTTTCCTTTTAAAATTTTATAGTATGTTAACCGTATCAGAATAATGTGAATATCTTCAAAACAGATGTAGATTATTAATGTATTTCTATACAATATGTCTGAGTGCGTATACCGTGCAGGGCTCGACATAGCCATTTGTCCGCTGGCCCGGTCCTGTTTTTCGAGCAGTACGGACCACAAGACTTTACTTTTCACTTGTCCGCTCGGGCCACTAAAATATCTAACGGTTTATATATTCTTCACCTTTTTCAATAAAGTAAATTTTGCGAAAACGTGTAGATTTACCTCGTCTTCATAATTTAGTTTTTCTGCTAGTCCTGTGTTCAGACTTCAAGGGTTTCTATGGGAAACCTTTGATCACTTCTCCTTCTCTCCCGCCTGCGCGCGCGCGGCTTTCACTGCCGAGCACCACGCGGCACGCGCTCACTACTTTTTTTTTTCAAACTTTATTGAATGTAACAATTCAATACAAAACAATGTTAAACAGCAACAACGAAGGCACAAGCCAGTGGGTTATTATTACATTTGATTATAAATCCGACACCGTCACTGAAGAGAGACTGAAGCATGTCAGAGATGTGGAAGACATGGCAGGAATAGATAGGAATATGTTAGATGGAGTAATGGGTATAATTAGTACTATGGACAGCAAGATATTTAATGAATGCATTGAAGATGAAACTGTATGCACTAAGCTTTAAGCTGAATGTCAAAGAATCAAAGGCAACTCCAAATACCTGAATCTCAGACTCAAATGCAGTAGAATGTTAAACTACTTAATTTTGTTTTTCTTAACAACACTGTAAGCATTAAGTATTTCTAGTTAGCTGAATGATCTCAGTTAGACCTGCACAATATGAGGAAAACTCGCGATATGCGATATCAGAGATTAAAATTGCGATAACGATATAATTTGCGGTATATAAACAAACAGCAAAATAACCAAATAACCATTCCCAGTTTAAAAATTATACTCCAAATGACCCTCGTTGACATAGGTTACAAACATCTAACATAACAGGGCTCCATCTGATTGGTCAACAATGTGAAGGCGTCCATCCGATTGGTCAAATGCATTAAGGGATTTATTTGATTCGTTAAATGGTTCAAGCTGCCATTAGATTGTTTTAACACATTTAAGGTTTATGATTTATTGCGATATTTGCCGTTAGAAGCACCATGAAAACTTCTGAACTAGTGTTACCTACTACACTGCAGTGCTCTCTTCAAAACATCTGAAACAGACTAGAGCAGATCTAAGTTTGATATGGTCTATTTTCAGTCATTGAAAAGTGTAGAAATAAGTGATGTCACCAGAATGCACCAAATTGCACCATATTAAAAGTTTCCGGGGGGGCATGCCCCCAGACCCCCCTAAAGTTGCAAGCACCTGCGGAGCGGCGGGTCCCGCTATGCGCGGTGTCGGGCCAGTAACTTTCAGGCAGGGCCAGTAAGTTTCAAAAACTACTGGCCCTGTGGGCCAGTGCAAATTTCTGGGCTATGTCAACCCCTGCCGTGTAAATTCAAAAGTGAATCGTACCGAATCCAATCCAGTGGATCGTGAATCGAATTTATTCCAGAAATTGTCAATATCCAGTCCTAGTTTCCAGTGGTCTTTTAATTAAGATTATGACGTTTTTAGCCAAAAATCATCTTTTAGGACAAAGTTTCTGCAGATCAACAGAAGTTCATGAAAAATTCACCTCTGAGTTTTGGGCAGGAAAGTTGGTGCAGACCCTTCCGCCGTGCTGAGAGTTTTCTGTTTGTCACTGCAACAAAAATGGCAAAAAATATTGCAGCTGAGACGTACATGGATTTGCTTGTCTACAATCAGATGCATCAGAATGGAGCTTGTGGCCCGCCCAGTGTATTTACCACGTCAAAAATGGGATTTTTTTTCAAACGTTTTTCGTCTGCTCCTGATTTATAACAATTTGAATAAAGAAATACCCAGCAATTCAAATTTAAGCTTAGTTTTCTTTATACATGTACTTCAACATCAGAACTAAATGACACAAAAACATGCTAAAACCACAAAACAACATTTTCATTCATTTCATTTCAGGGGCTTTAACTGTAAACTAAACACAACCAATGAAACTAAACTGTAAGTGGCTGGAATCAAAAGTCAATAGAAAGACGCAGAAGAGAAAATACACAAACTAGTAATCTTTATTTTTTATGTTAATTGTAGATGTTTTGAGGCTGTAAAACGTATTACTACACACTTGAAACACCTTCAGTAATACTGTCACACTTTTCTCTCTTGTTTAATATCTAAAAGCTGTAAAATAAAACCAGGAGACACAGCAGGGAGAAGATTTGTTGACAATGGTCTACAGCCAATCAGGTCGCAGAATAGAGTACGCTATTAAAAATTGAAGAAAGAAAAAAACACCAAATTGCACAAAAAATGTTTTTTTTAAACATCAAGACCTCAAAAGGTTTACCATGATATAGCGGGTGAGTACTGTAAGTAATTTAAACAAAGTAGAAATTACTATTTTTTCAAAATACATTTTGTGCCTTATTAGTACATGTCTAGCATTCAATTTGCAAACATTCTTCACTTTCCTTCTTCCTCCTCACTACAGGAGAGACATTTCCAGGTTATTTAGCTTTTTGCTTCCTGCACAACGCATGGTGGTGGATCCATTTGGTTTTTCTTTGCTCATTGGTTCTCTTGACACTCTGCCAAGCATTCCCAATGAAGTGAACCGAATCAGAGTACGTTTCCGATCGAACCAGCCCCTGAATGTAAAATGGGTCGCATGTTTGTCGACAGCAGAACTCACAATGTCACACTCATCTTTTCAGTTTTCACAAGAACTCCTTTCCTTGAGGGTTCAGAAGCTCGCCTGAACTCTGGTAGAGACCAAACAAAAGAACACTGGAGCACCTGACAGCAAGGGTCTCGGTCTCCATGCAAGTGCATTGTGGTACGGTTCACTACAATGTGAAGGAATATAGACTATCCAGTGAACCAAAGAGAGTCAGAGACAAAGACTGTGCAAGTCAGGCAGAAAAGAAACAAATCATAGATTGTAGAAGCACAAATCACAAAATTTTAAGAAAATACTTTGATAAAATTAGTGAAGCGAATTAGAAAAAGTACTCAACAATAAACGATGTTTAGGAGAACACGATAAAGAAAATAAAGACTACTAGGTTACTGTAGGATGGATAAAAAGCTTTAAAGGTTGGGTTAACAGTTGGGTAAAATTCTGAAATCACTATTGAAAACAGCAAATACAGAATATAGAAAAAATGTTCCTACAGCTTTATTCCAAACAATAAAAGTCATAGTCATGTGAATGGTTATAAATACGCAGCGAGTCCGGGTCTACAGAAAGATTATCAATGACAAAGAACATCTAACAACATTTTGTCCTTGTCCTCCCACCAATTATCCTCATCAGCCCCTCTGACTGCCGCCGCTGAACGGCCTCATCTCCCCTCACAAATTAGCCCTCCCTCACCGCTTCTTCCCAAAAGAAGATTTTGCCCTTAAATGTCACATTGCAGCATTTCCTATTCACAACCATGATGCCAAAGACCGCGATGGCGCAGAGAGAGAGTGACCGAGACAAAGAACGAAGGCAGGAAAAAATGTAAAATGTTGGATGAGAACGAGCGGTGTGGTTCGATTTCAGATTCCCTGCTGGCCCTGAACTATCAGAGACATTGATTGGCTCATGTAATTCTGCTGTTATTTGGCTTGGCCAGTCAATGAGTTGTAGACCAACTTCCTGTCAAAGTGCAGCCATTAAAGTAGAAATCCAAAGTTTCTTTTCCCCTAAAATGTAATTTTTTATTTTATTGTCTTTTGGGGTTTTTAATATTTTTATTCTAATGCTTTGTAAGAATCTTGCAATTCAATTTGAATGTATTATAAAAAAAATGCTAAACTATTCCAGTCTGAACGAAATTTACCCGGTGAACAAAAGTTAATAAACAAAAAATACAGAAAATTTAGTACGGAGTACCAACCATGACTTCCTCAACACATGTATGAATTCATATGTGTGTTTAAACACAAAACGATACAATCTGAGAAAATAAAATGTAATCATTTCTTAAATATAGGTAACCATATTTTTCAGACGCACTTAATATCCTTTTATAATCTCAAAGATTTTCCAGTTATATGTAAATCCTGGTGTGTTTTCTGACCTGGAACCAATTCTCTGTGGGCACACGGCGCTCAAAGATCTATCAAAATGTTTTAAACTACAAAGCTGTACCGTTTGATGAATTGTTGGAGCATTATGGGTACTGTAGTCAGGAGCCTGGTTTAGATATAGCCACTGTGCTTTAGCATAAGGAGGTGAAAAAGTAAAAGTTTGGTATTGCATGTGTTGCAAAACAACAATGTTGAGTTATTGTCAAAGTTTGACTTCTCTGTCACGCTGAACTTCCTGCAAAGGCTGACTTTTAAATCTTGCTCAAAGGCACTTCGACACATGTGATCTTCTACATCAAAGGTTGAACACTCTACACAAATCCACAGCTGGAGTTTTAATTAAAAAGGTATTACTGTTATGCTTAAGTGGCATTTTCTATAAACTGTTCCACGACATAAGATAAATTCAAACCCACTGAACCGGACTTTGGACCACCTCTTTAGGCTGACCACGCCTCGGTCCCATAACGGCGCCCGAGCAGGAGGAGGAGTGGTCACAGTGGTCAAACGAACCAGACTTAGGGAATCAAACAAATCCATAAGTTATCGTGTTTTTTTTGGGTTCTTGCTGTAATATTGCTGATCCTTTAAACTTCTTTTATTTATTAACTTTCATCTGAGATTTCTTTTATTTCGTAGAGTTTCCTGAGACGAGCCGTGGATTTGAGGGGCAAAGGAAACAGTTTAGGGGACCCTATTTTAATCTAATAAATCAATATTTCAGATGTCAGAATCTGTTTTGCAGAAAGAAGGAAGATGAGATGTTTCATAGATATTCTCAGCTCTTCTTGGACTGAAAAAAAATGACAGACGATTGAACATTTATGTGGCAAACAAAGACCCTTTCTTCTTTACAGCATGAAGTCTCTGCATAATCTAGTCCTTATGTTTCCAGCATCTAAAGCTGCCCTGAAACACCTTAAGGAGAAAAAAAAAACCTTACAAGCTCAAATCTGTCATCAGATCCAAATCTAAACCCACAAAAAGTGTGACGCCGACAGACCCAAACGTTACACTCAATTACCAGACGTAAAACCGCTTCATTCTCCGCCTAATTTAGTCATTGATTTTTTTTAAACACCCGGTTGCATCATGGGAAGGTGAAAGCCATCAAGCCGAAGTGTTTTATGGAACAGCCCCTCCCCTGCAGAAACCCCCTCCATCCGGGACCAAAGCCCGCTGCTGTTAGGAGTTGTGAGTGCGTGGGACCGCCGTCGTGTGTTTTCTGCGTCTGTCCCCGCCGGCTTGTGCCGCGCTGCTCGCATCAGACGTGAACAAGCAGACAGCCAGACACATCTGTGCCGCCACATCATCACTGCTGGGGCGCACGAACCCAAATCTGTCTCCTCTGGATGGGATTTTTCAGACTGTGGCTCATTCACACCATCACTGCTGATGCTTCTGGCAACAACCGCCATCATTTCATCCCTGTCAACTTTCTACAAGAATATATCACAAATACTTCAGATATAGAACAGCATCTTTGTCTGTGTAACGTATTTTTTGTTATTAAAATAATATATTTAAAAAAAAGGCTACACCCGTTTGTAGGGGGGGGGTTGCTGCTCTTCTTTGGTTTTTGGGTTCTTCGGGTTTGTGGAGGGTCGTAGAGAAGAGCGGCGGCATCTTAAGAGGAGGGCAGCTGTGTCTTGCAGTTCCCTCGTAAGGCCACCTTGAGGGACGTCATGACAATGGAACATACCGTAGTTGTGTGTGTGGTAAGTGTATTTGTAAGGATAATCAAGTTTCCAAACAGTCAGGGAGGGGGCACGCACGCGTCACGTGAAGAGCACTGATGGGATCCAAGCACAGCCTGCAGGATTGAAAAAAATGAAAAATCTGCGTCTCACCTACTTCCCCCTGACGTGTAGTATAGGTGTTGGCTACCATGAATCTCCTGCAGAATACTTGTAAACATTGTCCATGAACATTTTCTTTCTACAGGCTCACTGAGCAGTCTACGACTTTGATATTTCATACCTGTGTGCCCCGTGCAGGATTGTCTTTTTTTTTTAATCCTTTTTCCCAGAAGTTGGGAAAAAGGCCTATGGTCCTTTTTGCTAAATGGTGTAAATGACATACTTCTATCTTCACCAAGCTCCAAGGTATTTCACAGAGCCACTCAAACCCACATTCACACTCTGAAAGACGGCACGCTGTTTACAATTCTATCTTTGTCAAGAACTTGTTTTTAAAATGGGTACGCAGAGCAGGAATTGAACCTGTGACCTTCTGATCAGAGGTCGACCGCTCCAAATCTGTTTCATGGCTGTCCCAACAGGTGGGGTGGCACCTTTTCACTGAATAAGTTTGATGGATTAGTAAGTTCCAGCTGCTTTTACGAATCCAAACCAACCGATCGGCCCGTCAACCTTGACTTGGCTTCTCCTCAACCTCATAATGTTAGCGTATCTTCCTGAGCAACTCAGACTAAACATTACAGGACCAAACTTGGTCCAGGATCCGATTTTCTGGATGTGACAACGTTTTCCCCTCAACAACATTTCTTGGATTCATTTCACAAGCAAGCAAACACGGTGACGCCGGTACGGCAGGCTCGGTGGACTCACAGGCGTTGGTGACGGCGAAGCTGTTGGCGGTTTCGATGTTGTCCACGTGAGGCACCAGGTTGAACGGGGCTTCTGAAGCGTTGGGGCTGGTGTTGTGCAGGAAGATCGCCAGCCGAAAGGCGGTGTACTCCTGATCCGTGTTTCGGATGAACAGACCGCCTGAGGAGAAGGACACAGGAGCTCATCATCAGTACAGACACTTCCCACCATTTCCTCTTTTTTTCAGTTTTCATAACAGTTGGTTTATTTCCCTAAATAGTATTTTATTTTGATAAACCCAAACCCACCACAACCCTGCACGACTCTCAGGAAGGTTTCTGTAAACCTGTCATGCACCTGCAGCCCAATTACACTAACGAGTTGCTGCAGGTGTTTGTTTTTTTCTGTCATTTTACACCTGCAAATGCAATCGCACAGAAAGACCTGCTTCTGAAGAAAGTCCATTGTTCGTCTGCTCTTTAATAAATTACAATTGGTTTCTTTTTTGCCAGAACATCCAAACTTTTGTGAACAAAATGAGACAGAAACATCTAGAAACTGCTGAAGCAACAGAAAAGGTTACGAATACAGATTGTTGCAAACATAAATGTCTTCCAGAGCCCACTTATTCAGTAGAATGAGGAGTTTTTCATACATTTTTCAACCAAAGTCACATAAGATTGTATTGGACGTGTGTCTCCACAACTGCAGCAACCACATTTTGAGTCATTCAGCTGCATTTGAGCTTTTTGTGCGTCACTTTGTAGGTATGTAAACTCTAAATGGTTTTGATGACACTCATGATAAAGGTCAGTCGTCTTTTTCTAATATTTTATGGCAAAAAGAGACAAGAAAAACTAAAGATAAGAGGAAAACAGGGTTCTTGGTAAATGGCGCATACTTTTCTACCGTACTTGAAGGCTTTATAGTCTCACACTGATGAACGCTCCGCTGCCGAACACTGGCACCAACCTATAACCACCAGGACCAATGCGGGGTTCCATGTTTTGCCAATGGACACTTTGACACAAGGGCAGCAATGGTCAAACATCCAATAGTCCTTTAAAATAAACACTATTATGGATTTTTTGTGTATAAAAATATTTACGGAAATTTAAGTTTAAATAGAAATGAAGGGCTAGCTGCTAGCAAAACCCAAACTACTCACTTTAGCTAACAAAATGCTGGTACCAACGTGGCTAAATTGAACAACAAAGATTACCAAAATGTGACCGTCATTGTTTCATGTTTGAGATCATTTTTCCTTAAGTGAAAAGTATCACGCCCTGCAACAGACTGGCGACCGACGGTTGTTCCCTTCCTTTGCTCAACAGTTGCTGGGATAGGCTCCAGCAACCATGTGACCCTGAAAGGGACACAGCATGTTGTGAGGATGGATGGAAAATTATCAGCTGACATGCAACCCAGCACATTAGTAGAAGTATTTACAGGTAATCTATTCTTTGTAATAGCTGACACGTTGTCACATAGCCTCCGACTTGATAAGCAACTATTTGAGCAACAACAAACTCCAGGTTTTTTTTAAAAATCTAAAATTTTCACCCAAAAAAATTGTGGTTTGCTAAAAATTCACCAGATTTGTTGACTGCATATAACACAACCAATGGAACTAAACTGTGATTGGCTGCAATCAGGTCAGTGGCCCAAGAATACATTAAGATTTTGACCCTCATGTCTAAGAGTTTCACACATTTGTCCAAATCCTGAGTTACTGATAAATCACATATTTGTCTAAATCTAAGTATTTACAGGATGAGATGATCCGGCAGAGGAAGCAGAAGCAGACTCTTAAATCACACAGGAAAATCCATCAAACTGGTTTTAAATCATTTCTTTTCCTGGTAGTGAAAAAAAAGGGCTGGAAAAACCAGACTCATGAAACATGGAGCTGAATTTCTGTCAAAGTTTGGCAATTAAGGTTGGATCTCAACGTGTTCCTGTCATTTTTGTCCCAGCATCACAATTTTCTTTGACACTGCAAACTATTTGATCCTTGCAAAGATTTCCGACCTTGTTTTTGGACATTTTAAAGATTATTTAACATATTTTAAGTTGTTTTAACTTCTCTTTTCTCCGCACCTTTCAATGCTTTTCTTTTGCATTTGGTCCGTTTTCAGACTGTTTTCAACTGTACATTTCTGTCACAATCAAAGCTTGTAAACAAAACCATGTGACCAAAGATCTCTTAGTCAATGGCCATGCATTACGAGGGCAGAACAAACATCTGATTCATGACTTTTCACTGCTACTTTGGTCCAGGTGCTGCAAAGCGGTTACTAAGCAGACAACGGCTAAAAAACAACACGAATAAATGTTTATGACAAATAGATGGGAAAACAATGACAAGCAATGTGTATCAGGTTTAAAGTTGTATTAATGAGCCTGCTTTCATTTCAGTTAGTGGCTGAGCCTCGTCGTCATGGTTGGGACGTTTCTACTCTGTTTCCATCACGTGACGACCGGCTACGGTAGCCGTTTTGGTCCAGCTGTTCCGCTCCGAGCACAGAGTTTATTCAGACTGAGGGATCATACAGCGGACTGAAACTCAGTCTGATTGGAAAAGTAAGAGCGGTTCCTAGTTCTGGACCAGGGTCCGCTTGGGTGCATTCAGACTGAAAATGTGTTCCGGTTTATCGGAGGAAACGAACTCTGGTTCACTTTAAGTGAACCAAATGTGTCCAATCTAAATAAACCCGAAGTTACGCAAAAAAAGAAGTTTCTCTTTGGGCAACGGATGTCAAACTGCAAACAGAAAGAGGATTCTCTGTTTTCCCGTGTTAGTAACACTTATGATGTCACTAGAATTCTAAAATTGCATAACAAATCCTTGAGCAGAGTCGCTGTAAAGAGTTTTTTTTATTATTATTATCTGACTACTACAAAGCGAGAAGAGTCAAACTCTCACCAGACAGATTTTGGTCCAAACTTTGACAAGATTCTGTCTGAGCCTCCATGGACGCTAAACACACAAGTGAATGTGCTGCCAACAAATAACACACAACAACAATCCTCACTGAGAAACAGAAAATTTGACATTAAAGCCATTTATTTTAGAAAAGAATGTATTGGTTTATCCACAGATATTTTTTTAATTTTTATTATTCATTAAAGAAAATCTAAAACTCTCCTTGTAATTTTTTTTTTTTTGTCTTGTTGAAATAAAAATATCTCAGCCGAAGCATTTGAGGTTTTTTCAAATGTCAGGGGTGTTCGGAGCAGTTTGTGTCACATTTCCAAATCTGACTCAAGGCCACATTTCTCAGGATGAAACGGTGTAAATGTCACTTAAAGCAAAATGTCAGTGTGTTCTTTTCACGGCTGACCTCTTCAAAAGATAAACTCCAGAATTATTCTGGAGGTAAAGTCATGTAAATCCGTTTGGGTTTATGCTTATTTGTTGGGTGACCAGCTTGGTTTTTATCATCTTTACTCAAACCTTTTTTTTTGTTTTGTATTTTTCAGATCATCTGTAAAAATCGTTTTAGTGGTGAACTTTGCTTTAAATATTTGAATGAAAAAGTTAATGAATCCAGACGTTAAACCTTTGAAAGTTTAAAGACATTCTCCAGTTCAGTAGCGTGTGCTCTTAAAAATGATAAGATCTTAAAATAAATAAAAGTTTTCATTAACTTGTTTTATTGGTAACTGTTCTTCAAACTCAGCACACATTTCATTGCATTGGAGAAGACAGTTAGCTCATGAATCTGTTTAATTAAGTGGCAGAAATTCGGATTAAAAGGCTCGTTTGTTTGTTGGTTTTGATAAAAGGTTTTTTGTCTCAAACGTTAGTCGTTTAAAAGCTGATTTCTAAAAACGTTTCTGTCAGACATGATATAAAAACACCAATACATATAAATTTAGGTTGATATAAAGTTTTAAAAGCAACTGTTTTGTCTGAAACTGTTCACATATGTAAGGAAGAGGAAATCTGTGGGAAATCAGTGGGAGATGATGTAAGATGAAAGAATAACAACCCAAACACACAAAAAAAGCCTGAAAAACATGTGAAAGTTTGAAAAGATGAGCTCCAGCAGCAGAGGACCGTCGCATGTGCACTACCTGTCAGGTAAAGTTCACCTGGAGCCCTGCAGACTTTAATGTGGCAGGGATGCAGCCTGGTGGGAGGAGTTTTTAAAACTGTTGCAACATTCAGAATGTAAGGTCACATTTTGAAAGCGATCTCATAGAAATCTGCTTCTTTTTTGCAGAATGAAACATCATTTAAGCTTTATCAAACGTCTTAAATTCCCCTTTTTCCTTACATCAATCCTTAAATCAGACTTAAGTGGTTCATCTTTTCTGAATTAAATTGCCTTGAAGTGATGCAGCTTGATTAAAATTTGATAATTAGACCTAGTGGTCCTTTAATCATCATAATGTCATTTTTAGGCAAAATCTGTGTCGTTTTCAAGGACATAGTTTCTGCAGAGCGTCGGGAGTTCATCAGAAACTCGCCTTGGCGCAGAAGTAAGTCACCGCTAATATCCCATCATCCCTTTGTTTACACTTTCTTCCGGCCCCAAGCTTACATTAGCGTGTCAACAACAATGGCGAGCGATATCGGAGCCGTTCAGATTTGTGCCAGATACCAGCTGAGACGAGGGAAATGAAGACATAGATAGATGTATTTGTCTGTAAGTGGATGCATCAGAATGGAGGGGAGCAGGGAGGCTTTGGCCCACCCCATTTCACTTGGTGAGGCATAAAAGGGCTTTTCCATATATATTAGGCCTGCCCAATATACCGCAAATTTATCGTTATCGCAAGATCAAGCTGTGCAATATGCATATCGCAAAACACAGCAAAAAATGCAATAAATGGTTACCTGAAATGTGCTAAAACAATCTTATGCCAGCTTAAATTATTTAACTAATCAAATAAATCCCTTTATGCATTTGACCAATCGGATAGAGCCTTTAGCGTTGTGGACCAATCAGATGGAGCCCTTTTATGTTAGATGTTCCCTCCCATGTCAACGAGGGTCATTTGGAGTACAATTCTTAAACTGTTGCAATAAAATGGGAGTGATGTTTTTGGTTGTTTCGCTATTTGTTTATATACCGCAAATTATATCGTTATCGCAATATTAATCCCTCATATCGCAAGTTTTCCTCATATCGTGCAGCCCTAATATATATACTCAGAAAAGCAATTTTAAGCTTAATTTGCTATATGTCCTCCACCATTAGAAAAATGATGTTAAAAATACCCAAAACATGATTTTTACCCGAGTGGGTCTGTGACGTTTACGAATAACCAAACTAAGCAAAGCCTGGTGACGTTTTACAAAAACATTAGTTGTTGTGAGAAAAAAACACTGTGTTTGGAGGGAGAAAAACCTTTGGTTTGCAGATTAAAGCTTCAAAACTGACAGTAACTTAATTCAGGTGCAGCTCAACTCATGACCAATAGGGGATTATTGCTTGAGGAGGTGTTTTACCCACTCATTTCAATAGTCAGTCTCAAGTTAAATCATTTCTCACTCACCTTTGCAGGTGAATTGTAGGATAATTATGTCATTGTTTCGTCTCAAATTTGAGATCCAATTTTAATAAATGGGTAGTTGATTGACAAGCGGCCATCAACCCCTCTGCCTACAGCCCTTTTTCTTGGTGCGTCCCATGAGGTGTGACTGCCCGTCTGAGCTGTCAGTGTTCAGAATGACACACTTAACCATTTTAAAGTGTATTATTCTGCAACACAACATATGGAAAAGTTTGTAGGGTCTAACATTTACAGTTCTGAAAAGTTATCCTTTGTTTTGTCTCCCCATCCCATTTTCGTCCATGAACTAAACTGGAACGGAAGCCCTTTTCAACCAGACACAAACATTCACTTCCCTGTGGGAATACCCTTTGCCAAAACCACCACAAGGTTGCAAAGAAAGCTCAAAAAGTTGCATCCACGTGTGCATCCAGCACTCAACAAAAAGCATGGCCCTGATGCCGTGGCGCCGAGTTCATGTCTGCAGGCACTGCTGCTACAGAGCGCCGTCCATGGGTGGAGACGCCATGTACAGGTCAAAGGCTAATGACTTCAAATGTTGGCTCCACCAACATTTATCCAGAAAGGAAAGTTGACACACAACCGAGGAAAGGAAACAATGTCAGCAGAGGACAGAGAAATGGTTGGAAAAGTCGAAAAACAAGATTTTTTTTAATATGAAGGTTTTAAAAAAGCTAGTCAGACAAATAAACTGTAAATAGAAATATGCACAACATAAGGTGTTGTGAAAGGATTTTTATTCTAGCCACTCCTTTTCAAGCACACTGTTTTGTTTTATCTGTCCATTTTAAACTTTTTTTGTTTATTTTCTTTTTTGTTTCATTTTGCGTTTGAAATAAATTTAAAAAAAATGTAACTAAAGGCTGACGGAAGACGAACACATTTTAAAGTGATTACAATTTATGTCAACTTACAGACTCGCACAGCATCGATGAAACTCCTTAATAAACCATGATTTTCTTTCAAATATAGAAAACTTTATCAACATTAAAGCCTGAACAAGTACATAAAAGCAGCCCGTTTAGTACATTTTACACAAACATAAAGAGTAAATTCAAGTTGAAATGTTACATTTGACCTTGAGAAAAACGTTTTTTAATGTCTAAATTTCCATCAATTTTCTGAAATCCCCAAAAGGGTTATTGGAGCCTATCCTAGCTACTTTTAGGCAAAGGTGGGGTGGCCTTGGGACAATTTAGAGCGACCAGTGAACCTAAGAAGCACGTTTGTGGACTATGAGAGGAAACCAGAGTGAAAATCCACACAAACAAACTCCACATGAAACGATCCCAGCTGGGATTTGAACCAATCGTAAGCTTTTAGTTATACACAGAAAATCTGTCGATCAAACTTGTGGTATTTGGTAAAATCGCAACATCACGAAATCCTGGAGGAACTGAAGGAGGAAGCAATGGCATCTTTTATTTTAACACCTTCAAAACCTTGAAAATTTTGTTTTTTGGAATTCATTTTTCTATTATTGGATGCATAACAAAGTGAAATAAAAGCTCCCCTTTGGTGGACTACTTCACTGGCTTAAGCTGAAATGCTTTATCAGCCATGAAGCCATAATCTGGTTTATTCAAAACTATAAAACCATAAATAATCGGACAAAGAGTTGGACTGAAGGCAGTTCATTGCATCTTCTCCAACTCTGTGTCTCTTAACTTTCCAACGATTTGATCGGAAGAAGAAACAAATTCTCAGAAAGGCTGATTAATAGTTAAAGACTTGGGAGGGGTCACATGTCCATGAGGAGTATGTGGGACGGCTTTATGAAATCCAATTTATTAGTAAATCAAAATATAAACCATTTGACGAAAATAGTCTTTGATGTGTTCAAGGAACAGTAAAATAAAAAAAAGTTTAAGTAGAAAAGATGGTTTGAATGTCAGTCTAAGCTTATGTCCAAACAAATATAAATAATTTTCTCTGTTTTCTTACAAGACTTTAGACATAAATGCTCCTAAAAACAAACAAACAGGCAGTCAGAAACATTTGCCTAATCCATTAAAGAATAAAGTTTAAATATGCCAAATGGATAAGTCAAAATTCAGTTTTATCCCTTTAATGAGTGTAATTTATTTTCGAGTTTGAATGTTTTTGTTTAAATTAGTAAACGATCAGGTCTCCGATTATTTATTTAACATTTTTGGAACCCGGCTGTTTCATTGTGATTTACGTTGGACTCAATGTGGATGTTTGTGTAATTAAGCCTCCTAGAGGTTACTTGGGGGACTGACCCATTTCCAGTTACTTTTTAAATCAGCTTCACACAGGAAGTCAAAACATCCTGGAACTCAAACCCGCCCAGAGAGCCGGGTTTTCTAAAAATAATTTTAAAAAATGAAAAACAAATGCAGAACAAGAAATCTTGATGAGGCAGAAGGCGTCAAATCGAGGTGGTCAAAGTGCTTGATGGAACAGTTTAATCTGAAAAGTGCCAGTTCCTGGGGAGTTTCCATCCGCCCGCCCCCACACGCTAAAGGAGTCCACAAAGATTTCAATGTTCACTGAAACAGACTCTGCCTGTTATCACAAAAGCTCAAAAAAAAGAGGAAGAATCTGTTTAGAGGAGCAGCTACAGGTTAAAACGTCACTCATCTGTGATCAACGCATTTCATCTTCCCCTTCTTAAGGGAGGGGCGAGTGTCAAATAGGAATTTTTATGCCCCCCCCATGGATTACAAAAACTAAACAAAGTTTTTCTAACTTTGAAGTTTCTGCTCAGACGGATGAACTGGAAAAAAGTGGATGGAAGGACTTTTAGTCTCTAGATGACAAACTGGAGCATGTTTGGAGTGCATTGAAACATGCATTTCCTCCAGAGCTGCATGCATGTGTGCACAGCATTTCCCCGCTGCTAATAAGAATTAATTCGTCAGTGACAAATATCTGAAAGTGACAAGTGTTGATTGGGGAGATGTTTGGCGTCCCTGCGGCTCGTGGAGCTCGGTGGTGGCTGCTCGAAACAATTAAATAAAGTCTGTCGAGTGAAGAAACAGTGACATGTATGTTTACACCCCCTGAGGTCACGATGACAGAATGACATCTCCCAATTAAAACTATTTTAGGTCAACTATAAGTAGGAAATATATATATATGAATATATATTTAACCCTTGAAAAAAGCAAACATATTGACAAAGCAGCTTTAGAGGTTTAAAGCCCCGCCCAACCCAAATGCCCTCGGTTCCAGGTGTGATTTTTGGTAACCGACCCTAACCTCTGACCCCCACCCCGTAAAAGCCTGGGGATTTGAGTATCACACTGATGTAAAAGGACAAGGAGAATCATTTGAACAGCTTGTCATTTTTCATCAGCCTGACTGGCTGTGATGTGCCTGGACTCTGCTGGCAGTGGGGGTTCAGTGGAGGGTAAACCTGCAGAAAGTGACAGCAGGAAAATGCTGCTTCTCAGTCCAGATTTTCCTGGAATGACCCTCTCCATGATGGATCAGCTCATCTGAAGTGTGGATGATGATGATGATGATGATGGAGGGGGGGGGGGGGTACCAGGGGTTCACTTTTAAATCATCTGACTGGTCCAAATGAAAAGCATGACTTCCCTTCATGCAGAAGAGAAGAAGTTGGTGGATGGAAGCGTGGAAAGAGGAGGGCAGCCCGAGGCTGCGAGCGCGCGCGGCTATTAATGCAGCTCCAGGAGCCGCGGGTCTGCCACGGTGTTCGCGCACAGCCAGCCCGCGCGGGGAACACGCACACATTTTGCTGCTGTGATCTGCTGCAGTGGCGGGGCGCGCGGGGACGCACATGCAGCCCGCAAACACAAAGCGCATTAGGCGCGCGCGTTTTGCACGCTCGGGCTCCCAAGGAGCGCGCGAGGACGGAGAATAAAGTAGGGAAATCCGGCACTTTTGCGGAGTGTTACACGTCACAGGACGTCCACAGGTCCGTTCATCCGCAGCCTCACTCACCGATCTGCACGCTGCTCGGGAAAGCTCCCATCGTCAGCCCCCCAAAGCCCGAGAACATCAACAGGATCCAAAGGCGGGAAGAAATCCTCATTTTGTTTCGGTTATAAACTGATGAGAGGCATCGAGCAGCTTTAATTAACACCCCGGGGGCAAGAGCAGCATCACACAAAAATACTAAAGAAATAAAGACATTTGAAAGAAAAAATAAGATCCAGAGGCGGTTAAACATCCATGTCTGCTGGGTTTTCCTGTGATCTCTCCCGCAGTGCCACTCGGTTGTGCCGTCAAACTGCGTCCGTCCGTCCGGCGGTAGAGATTTTGCGCACAACACCACCAAGAAGAGCAGGGAGGGGAGGCAGAAGAGGAGGAGGAGGCGGAACAGGGGGGGCATCAGTCAGCGGCGGCCAGTGCGTCTGGATGCGGCTCAACTCGCATTAGGGCAGAATAACAGCGCACACATGCGCCTTCCGGCCGGAGCGCAGCGCTGCAGCCGAGCAGACCCGGAAAGTCCCGCAGCTCCTCCAGAACCAAAACTTCGGCACCGCCGGAACCTCTGACTTATGCCCCCCCTGTTGACTCTCGTCGGGTCTGCTGCACGTGCCGAAAATCTGCAAATCCTCCTCGTTTGGAAGATTATTTACGCGCAAATCTGTGTGGACGGTTAATTTCGGATCCTTTCAGAGCAGCTTCACTGTCACTTAAAAAATAATCAAATCAAAGCGCAAAAATATCGGTACTAGATATTTTTCACTTAACATAAACCCCAAAAGTTCAAGTGGAACTCATCCAGGTTTCTACCCAGACTCTCTCCGGGGCGAAACAGTTAAAGTCCCGAAGCTGCGCTCAGCTCAGGTTCTGCTCCAGGTGGAGTCGGCGGACCTGAGGGGGGTGACGGTGAACAAAGCTGACCTGCAAAGCCTCTGCAGACCAAAATGATTTCAAAAACGTTCCTCCAGAACCATGAAGAAGAAGTGCATCCTTTCTTAAGGTCGTGTCCCACAGCCACTACGTACATTTTTCGCATCTTGCACGGATGAAAATTGGTGGAAAAGTGAGAAAATGTTTAGTTTTTAGGTGAAACTTTTCCATGATTCATAAATGAACAACGTTAAAACCACGGAGGAAGTTTGAATAAACCACTTTTCAGGTACATGCCTGAAAAGTCCGTTAGACATCTGTTAAAAGTCACAAATGTGGAAAAAAAACTGTAGGATTTACGTAATAATTGCGTACGTAAAATACACGTAAACTGCATAATTCTCAGTCAACCAAACATTTGGAATTAATCAAAACTGAATTCACCGTCAGCCGAAACCCTCTACTGACATCTGTGCACATGGTTGACTGATGAACACCAGAAACACGTATGACTATATCACCCATGTGTCAAAAAAAAAAAAAAACAAATTTCATACGTGGAATATTCACAAAATGTACGAAGTGGCTGAGTGACACGGCCATAGATCTGCTGAAGTCCTGTCAGTTCATGGAGACATTGATGGATTTCACTGTTCCCCCCCCCCCCCCCCCCCCCCCCAAATAATCAGGAATTACATGTTTTATCATTTGAGCTGCATCTCTGAAAATCCCTCAGTATGTCTGATTCTGAGTCACAAAGTTTTTATTCCGTTTCTTTCAACTCCGGAATAATTGATGGAAAACAAACGTTTCTGCTTTTCTGCATAACTAATGTTTTAAGGAGAAGAAACATTTAGCATTTTTAGGTCCAATCTTCAATCATCTTTTGATCCATTTTCGAGGCGTTCCCAGTGGTCTCAGTTGTGGGTCGCAGAGCAACAACCCCCCCCCCCCCCCCCCCCCCTCCTGTCGCCCAAAACCGAGAGTTCTCCTTTTACACTCTCTCCTGCTAGCTTACAGTTCCTCACTCCCCCAATCCAGCGTTATCTGTGCAAAAAAAATGGCGAGCAGTACTGGCGCTTTCCAGCCGTACAGGTTTTAGCCACATACCAGCTCAGACCAGGAAAACACGGAGCTTCATGGATCTATGTGTCTACGAGTGAATGATGAGAATGGAGCAGAGCAGGAAGTTGTGACCCGCTCAGCGGAAAGAATACGATCTTTTTTTCTGTTCCTGATTCACATTGATTTGAATAAACACATACTGTAAGGATTCTGTGGTTTTGTTCTGTTCTTGGTTTTCTTTTTGTCAGTCACTCCAGTTTCAGGTTCATGATTCACAGCCGTCTGCAGTTCAGTTATTTACCCTCAGCCTATTTAAGTGTCTTGGTCTCTGCTCATCTTTGTCAGATCTGCTCTGTTGTGTCACCGGTTTGTTTCTCCCCATAGTTTTGTCATGTTTCAGTGTGTTTATTAAATGTTTTATTTCCTGTCACCAAGCCTGCTCTCCTGCATTTTGGGTCCTCCACCACCAGTTCCTGACAAATACTCAAATGCAATTTTCTAAGCTTAATTGTCTTCATATCATGTTAAAAAATGCCACAAGAACATGTTAAAAACACCATTTACATCTGAATGGGTCTTAAAAAAACGTGTCATGTTTGCAATAAAAAGACAACTGTTCTTCTGTTTTCTGCTGCAGAAAATCTAAACATGGAATTAAAAGGAAACTTCTCAAAGGATTTCATGAATCAATACTATACCTTTGTAATTAAAGATCACTTCAGACTGAAACTCTCCTTGAAATGAACATTTTTCCAGTTAAAGGCTTTTATAATCAGGAAAATAATCTGCAGATTGATTAACACGGGCTCCTAAATGATTATTTCTAAAGAAAATGCAGCAAATGGTTGAAGAAACTGATTTGATTTGACTGAATGGAGTAATGAGTCATTGATTAGAGAGAAGCTCATCAAACGGTCTCCCTAGCATGTGCATGTATTTCAGTATGTCTGCAGGATTTGAATGGAGCTGCTTCAGAGCAAAGCTTTCCCAGAGTTCTCCAGCCTTCTGCTCTGCGTGACGTTGGAAGAACTGTTCTGTTTCCGATGTGAGTTCATATGTGTGCACGCACTCCTCACTTCTCCACTCTGGCTCCACGAACACACCACTGTTTGGACATAATTAGCATAGAAATCAATAGAAAATAAAATGACCACCGTCCCATGGCAGTGCATAAAATGACACATTAAACTAGAAAATGAGATAAACAAATGAATTGTTTTGCCTTTTCTCTTCAGCACCCACGTTCACGTAAATGGAAACATTTTAAAGGTATTTTTTGTAGCTTCAGGGTAATGGGTGAGCTATTTCAAGAAGAGTTAGTGCCTGAAGCAGCAACTCCTCAGTGGCTTCATGGCAGAGGAGCTGTCTCTGGTGCTAAATGCTTTGACTGACTTACTGAAATGTATTCTGGCAATCTTTCAGATGCAAAAATGTCCAATTGAGTCACTCAGCATTTATGAAAGATGGGAAAATTAACCATTTTCCAGCTGGATGACAAGATCCGTCACTTTCTTATCCATTTGTGCCAGAATCGAGACAGAAACAACAAAATAAACGACAAAGGTTTGTCCAAAACACCAATAAATAGAACCTACATGGTCAGTTCAAGTTGAAATCAACACCAAATGTGTTTATAGTTGTTTAGATTCACAGTCAATGAACTAAACTGCTGCTGCAAAGACATTTGACAATAAGGTAAATGTGATTTTACAGCAAGAAAAAAAGAACAAAAGAAAGTCAGTCAAAGCCTAAAAGGAAAAATATGTGGTCTGCGACATTTTCCCATGATCTCCTTCACATCCGCTATTTACAAATGAAGTCCGGACAGCAATAAGAAAAGGATTTCTAACCGACAAGAGTGATTTCTTATTTAAAATATGTTCCTGCCATGACTGAAAGCCCAGAAGTGGTCTTAAACCGGTCTTTAAAGAATTTGGGGAGCTAAAAGCCGTTCAAAGAAAAACGCTTTGAACCTGATTATAATCATTTTTATAGGAGAGAAAATACAGAATTAAAGCATTTTTGTTTTGAGTTGTGGAATACACCTGGGGTCAACCTAACCCTAACCCTAACCTTTCCTTTATCCATGTCACTAAAGAGTGTGTTTTCCTCCAATAACTCAAAGCCAATTAATATTCAGAAATTGGTCTTTGATTAGTTAAGGGAACTCATACTGACAAATAAACAGGGTTGTATTTGAACACACTTATGGTCAATCTCTGAGGGTTAAGCATCTCTTATCCATATCTCTACAGTGCATGTTCTCCCACATGCACACTCTGAAAAGCAGCAGCAAAGGAATCAGAGAAAACAAGTTTTTTTTTAAAAGCAGTTTCTGTCCTGCCATCTTTAACAGACACCATTAGATAGACAGACAGACGGACGGACGGACGGACAGACAGATTCTTTGATAATCCATGAGGAAATTTTAAAAATGGCCATCTGCTGACATCATCAAAAACACACAAACTCACATTTAAAAACACACACATGAAAAACAATAAAGGTCAATGGTTGAAAATCAATGGATTAAAAAAAAAACCAGAAAAATCAATGGATTAGATTAAAAATAATAATAAATAAATAAATGTAAAACAAAATCAATCGTTAAAATTAAAAGCAATTTTTTCTTTGACGCTCGGCCAGAGAGTTGTATTGCCTGACGGCACGAGGAGCAAAAGATACACTCATACAGTTGGACCATAAAACTTCAAACTGCAGCACCACACCATTCTATAAATCAAAAATTGATCCTAAAGTTGAAGCAGTGTCAAAACATTCATGTTAACTGTATGAGCACATCAGCAGACGCAGATGTCACAAATGTCCGTTACGTCCGTGTCTGATAACAGAAGATCCTAAGAAGCCAAACGTTGTTATGGTTCCAGTGTGTGATGAAGGATGTTGACAGAACAAGAACCTGGGAGTGCAACTCCTCTTCACACACTGCACAGCTTTCCAAATGCAGTGTTTGAGATGGATTCCTGCCATGACAGGAACTGTGGAACAGATGGGGATCCCTGCAGTTGGTTTTTCCTGCTCACATGAGGGGGCGACAGGCCCGGTTGTTCCACCGCTGTTGGGACAACGTGTTTTCATCATCTGTGTTCGAGTCTGTCTTTGAATCCGTCGTTGAGGGGGAAATTCCTACATCCCATCATTTAAATCAATAGAAGCTAATAATGAAAACCTAGAGTTCAGTTGGATTAAAGTTGCACTCACGCTTTGTAAATGGCTTTAAGGTTTGATTCTGTTTCAGTTTCATTCTGACCGGGGGTCATCAAAGCTCGATTTCAAAGCTATTCCTTCAACTGGAATTGTATTCATTCATTTGAGCTTATGACCTACTATAAGCCCTAAATCTCATGCTTTTCTTGAATGTATCCCCATAACAAAATATCAAAATGGAGTCTGGAGACATTCACATATTAAAATAAAACATAAAATTCACTTGACATTAGTTTTGTTCTCTCTAAAGCTTTAAAAAACCATCAGTCTCTTTTTAAAAGCACATTCAGAGGCAGCAGAACACAGTTACAGAGGTCTACTTTTCTTGTGTGTCTTACCAGAAAAAGAGCAGATCATTTTACCCATGATGGAAATCGTTCCCATCTGCATGCAGCCACATTATTCTGCATAGAGCCACATTCTATTATTTCATCAGAACGAGCCGAATATTTCCATGATAATTGAATCGATCCCTCCTGGGCATCAGTAGCGGTGAGTAGCAGCATTTAGCACTTGTGCTGCATGTGGTCACAAATTAAAAACGGAAATCGAAAATAAACTGATTTGTGTGTTTGAATGAACCCTTTGAATGTCTGTGCTAACACAAACCGCTGAAGCAGCTAAATGTTCTTATGGAATCACAGCTATGTAAAAGCTTTCCCCACATCTTGTTATTTTAAGCATTTTTTGGGTTTGTCTTTCCTGAAGTGACATTCCAGGACATTTCATTTGTGAGCAGACAAAATGAAACAAAGCACATGGGCAGAATCCGGTCTGTGGAGTCAACCGCTGCAGGCACGGACCTTATTCCCTCAGAGAATGCAGACTGAGGACAACTTTGAACACCCATTCAACCAGGCCCTTCTGAAGCCAGAAAGAAGAGATAACTAAAAAAAAATAACTACTATCACAATGGCAACATAGAAGAAGACTGTGCTACAAACCCCTCAGAGCTGATTAGTAAGACGATGAGTTTCCAGAAAGTCCTTTAGAATAAACAAGCAAGTAGAGAGTCCCAGACACTATTTTGGAATAGACAAGCAAGATGAGGAGCTTCCCAGAGTTTCCTTTAGAACAAGGGTGAAAAACTCATCTTGGTTTGGGGGCCACATTTAACCCGTCTGGTCTCAAGTGGGCCGGACCAGTTACAGAAAAGCAAAATAACAGCTTAATTTTTGGTTTGTTTTTTTCTCAGTTGGAAAAAAATGCCTCAACCCAACATGGTAGCCTAATCTCTTATTATTCCACATTCATTCACAGAGGCCAATGGATCTCAAATAAAATGCATTTCACTTTAAAAAATAAAGGTTTATTCATTTTTATACAGGCTGAGTATTTTACATCTGACAGTGAAGCAATCCCAATAATAAACTCAAGAGGGCCTACGGAAAAAAATGAAACTCCCTGCCTAAAACATAAATGTGCAAATCAATGAAAAATTAAACTAAATTAAACATTCAAACATTTGTGAACATAACCAGAACTTGGAGTTAACCTCCTTTGTCTCCTAAAACTTCACCCATCCATCAATATCAGGATTCAAAACCTGTGCAGAAACACATTTACCGTCATTCAAGAGTGCAAAAGACAATGAAATGTCCAAGAATCTTTTCCTGGTTTCTGCCTGAATTCTAAGGCAACACCTGCCTTTTCCTGACCTTTGATGGGGCGCCACCAGACTGATGTCACGTGACCCGTTTACTCCAATATCGTCCAGCGCAGTAACTACAGAGCTGACTATGTCATCAGCTGTTGCTGTGTCCATCAACTCCAGAAACTCTGCTGTGACGGTCTCTTCAACACCTCTAATACATATGTACAGCTGTATATATCTGTCATGTCGGTGCTTTCATCAATAGCGACTGAAAATGCGATAAATTACTAGATTTATTCATTTGCTCTCCTCAGAGATGTTGTATCTGTAATCGTAATCCTTGGCGGACTCATATTGGCAAAGCTCGACTGCTTTTTGGGGCACAAGACTTCTGCAGCATTTTCCACAAGTTCACCATCCGAAAATGGTTTGGATGTTTGTACCAACTTGTACAATAAGGTAGCGTTCACTACTCCATCACCGCCATCACTGAGGAGCGTGCCGGAGACCACATAGGGAATAGAAAAGCAAGATGAGGGGCTTTCCAGAGACTCTTTTGGAATAAACAAGCGTCAAGGAGTGTCCCAGTGACCCCTATACAATAGGCAAACAACAAGAGGAGTCCCCCGTAAATCCTGTGGAATAGGTGTGCATGGAGAAAAGCCTCCCAGAGATTTCCTAGAAACAAACAGGTAAGCTAATAGCTGCATGTCCTAGACCAGGGGGGCTCACAATTTTTTGGCATGTGAGCTACTTTTGAGTCGACAATGTCTTGAAGATCCACCTTTGTGCAGGTGTATATATATATAAAGGTAGTTTGCCATCTCTCGGTCGGTGGAGTGTCCTTGCCCCAGGTGGAGGAGTTTAAATACCTTGGGGTCTTGTTCACGAGTGAGGGAAGATCGGAGCGTGAGATTGACAGGCGGATCGGAGCAGCGTCCGTAGTTATGCGGTCGCTCTATCGGTCCGTCGTGGTGAAGAGAGAGCTGAGCCGAAAAGCAAAGCTCTCAATTTACCGGTCGATCTACGTTCCAGTACTCACCTATGGTCATGAGCTATGGGTCATGACCGAAAGAACGAGGTCCCGAATACAAGCGGCTGAAATGAGCTTCCTCCGCAGGGTGGCTGGGCGCTCCCTTAGAGATAGGGTGAGAAGCTCGGTCACCCGCGGAGAGCTCGGAGTAGAACCGCTTCTCCTCCACATCGAAAGGAGCCAGTTGAGGTGGCTCGGGCATCTAGTTCGGATGCCTCCTGGACGCCTCCCTGGAGAGGTGTTTCGGGCATGTCCCACTGGGCGGAGGCCCCGGGGAAGACCCAGGACACGCTGAGAGACTACGTCTCTCGGCTGGCCTGGGAACGTCTCGGGGTCCCCCCAGAGGAGCTGGAGGAAGTGGCTGGGGTGAGGGAAGTCTGGGCATCTCTGCTCAGTCTGCTGCCCCCGCGACCCGGTCCCGGATAAGCGGAGGAAGATGGATGGATGGATGGATGGATATATATATATATATATATATATATATATATATATATATATATATTTTATATGTATTTAAATACTATTAGTAAGTAGTATTTTACTATTTACTAACATTTATTATTAGTAGATGTTTTTTTATGAGTTACATGTTTATTTGTACATTGTTGTTTATGTACTGATGATTAAAAACTACACAGTAAGATTACACAAAGATACCTTTTGTATTAACAGATTCTATTACAAAGACAGAAAGCAGCGACCATCGTATGTCATGCTCTGCTGTAAACCATGCAATGCGGGGAGCATCATAGCACTTCAAAGGCGCTGATGGCTGCGTACGAAGCGCATGCCACGGAAAAAAAACGCCTCCTTACTGAGCTTGTATTTATCGGGCCAGAACTGCAGAGGCGATAGCAGGAGGAAACATGAGGGCGGCTTCAATAAACACTCCAGCGGGCCGGAGTGGTTTTCTGCCGGGGACTTGACGTGCCGCGGGACAGAAAGCGACTTTCTGATGACAGACAGAATTTGCTCTCAGTGAATTTAAACACGCATGTGCAGTGAGGTATGTTTCAGAAGATGTCTGATTGGCCGTTCTGCATATCAATCATGTCCCGTATTCTCAGTGAGGATTTTGATTGGCTGGTGGATTTTTTAGAAGTACTTTTTTTTTTGGTTATTTATTTTTGCTGACCTGCGATCTACACTCATGATCTTGAAGATCGACCGGTCGATCGTGATCGACGTAATGAGCACCCCTGTCCTAGACTGACTTTACAATTGTATAGGCACAATATATATATATATATATATATATATATATATATATATATATATATATATATATATATATATATATATATATATATATACACAATATATATATATATATATATATATATATATATACACAATATATATATATATTGTATATATATATACAATATATATATATTGTATATATATATATATATATATATTGTATATATATATATATAAATACAATATATATATACAATATATACAATATATATATATATATATTGTATAGGCACCTCAAGGGACTGTGCTCTCCCCATTCCTGTTTACCCTGTACACATCAGACTTCACCTACGACTCCCACCACTGTCATCTGCAGAAGTTCTCAGACGACAGTGCCATTGTGGGCTGTGTATCAGGGGGGGATGAGCAGGAGTACAGGGGGGTCATCACTGACTTTGTTAGCTGGTGTGAAGTTAACCACCTGCTGCTTAACACCAGCAAGACAAAGGAGCTGATCCTGGACTTCAAGAGGTCCTCACCATCACAGTCACCGGTGAACATCCAGGGTTCAGACATTGAGGTCGTGGACACATTTAAATATCTGGGTGTTCACCTGAACAACAGACTGGACTGGTCCAACAACACGGATGCTCTGTACAGGAGGGGCCAGAGTCGCCTTCACCTGCTGAGGAGACTGAGGTCCTTTGGCGTGTGCAGACAGCTGCTGAGGACCTTTTACGACACTGTGGTGGCCTCAGTGGTCCTTTATGGAGTTGTGTGCTGGGCGGGGGGCAGTGCAGGCAGAGACTTGAAGAGGCTTAACAAACTGGTTAGGAGGGCCGGCTCTGTCCTGGGCTGCACACTTGAGTCCATCGAGGAGGTGGCGGACAGGAGGATGTTAGCTAAGCTGACATCCATCATGGATAACCCCTCCCACCCCCTGCACAAAACTGTAGAGGCGCTGACCAGCTCCTTCAGCACAAGACTGTTGCACCCTCAGTGTAAGAAGGAGCGCTACCGCAGGTCATTCCTCCCCACAGCCATCAGACTGTACAACACCGTGTTACAGTGACACTCCACGGTCCCAGGGGTGTTTTTCTGTTTAGTCATAGATTCATTTACTTTTGTTGTAGTTGTTGTTTTTCAATTTTAAATTGTTTTTTGTTCCTGAACAGTTGTTTGTTTTTGTTTTTGGTGTGAACTTCATTTCTGTATTTTGAAAAAATTTGTAATGTTTTTTTACAGTTTACATGTTTTGCAGACCGCATGTTTTTTACACTTTTGCAGCTGTATTTATTTAATATTTAATATTTATTTCTTTATTTAATAAGAATCTCATTTTTGATAATAATTTTTCATAATAATTTTAGTAATATTTTTAATTATCTAATATAAATGTCATTTGTGATGTCCTTTATTGATGTTATATTATATAGATTATTTCTGAATGTCGTGTTGCTGCCACAGAAATGAAATTTCCCCATTGTGGGATTAATAAAGTCATCTATCTATCTATCAATGGTTGTTGTTTCAAAGTAACAATAACAAATTTGTGTGTTTACTTTCATTTTCTCCAAGTTGATCAATTTTATTGATTATTAAAATGACCCACGAAATACACTTGGCATTTTATCATCTATTTCTCTTAAAGGTTGTTGTTCACCTTTCAGCAAATCGCTTCAGGGGTCGCCACAACATGAACACTGGTTTCCCATGCGCCAGTCCTACACTCAGCCAACCGAGCCATTCAGCCGCTCATCTGTTTCCCTAAA
This sequence comes from Oryzias latipes, assembly GCF_053564925.1. NCBI lineage: Eukaryota > Metazoa > Chordata > Actinopteri > Beloniformes > Adrianichthyidae > Oryzias > Oryzias latipes. The sequence goes on from NC_136250.1 coordinate 28,309,779, forward strand.
AGATATTAATTGACGTGTTAAATTTACTGCAGACGTCAGACAGTAATCAAAAAGTCAGATTAGAGTGCACTCTATGTGAACAATAAAAGCTGCAGAACGGTATGGAAATCTAACTCCTTAGCAACAAACAACAACATAAATAACAAACAAGACTACAGGCGATTGTCGAGCACTGAACTTGGACACAGGCTTTACAGAAACGGTGAGTGCGGTGTGTTTCAACAACAATGTTTTTTCTGTTCTAAGCGAAAATAAATAGAAGGACTCCAGAGGACATTTTTAGCCACACAATTCTTCTGGCTGCTCTTCAACTGTTGTCTGAGATCCTAAATCACGGGCAGCACTAGACAGCAATTTACGCACACGTGTCACTGCATCATTACACAGGCAAAAACAATGGACCTCAATAGATTAAAGCGTTTTTTCAACAATAACTAATGGGAAAAGTCAAAGGTAATTATTGTGTTTATTGCCTCATTTATTGGCAAAGATTTGTGGTCCTTGTAGTTTTTTTTTGGAGTGACTTGTCCAGAGCAATCAGACCCACTTTGATAGAAACATACCTTTTTAATAAAAAGATTAAATAGATTTTTACAAGAACGAAGCTTCCATTTATCTCTCATATTTTTACAAGAAAACAACACAAATCTTAGGAGGGTGAGCTAAAAAAGGAGCCACATTAGTCGGAGTTTTTGTGTGACTTGCATAACAATGACAATCTTTACTTAACATAAGCTCACTAAAAAAAAAGAAAAAAACAGATTTAATTGGACAACTGAGAACATTGTGCTTTTATCTCTTTTTCTGTCTTATGTTAATTTGTCAGGTTTGAGTATGTGGTTTGAATTTAATCCTGATCCAGGTACCGTCGACTATTAAATGCTCATCTATATCTAAGACGAAAACTTACTAATTACAGAATTCACAATACAAACAAACCCTAGAACAAAAAGAAAATGTCAGTTAAATGTTGAAAAAAAAGAAGGAATATTTGACTGTTTTTCAAACCAGAACACTATAAAATATATAACCTAAGAGGGGAACGAAAAATATAAAACAGGTTAAAAACTTTCCAACGTTAAGCTTCCATCAATTAATCATGTAAATTTAAAAATAAACCTTTAGCTAAAAAAGAACAAATGTTGCCTGCATTTAAAGGGAAGTTTTATTTGATTTACATTCCCTGACCATCATTTAGGTTGAAAAACACCTGATTTCAATTTTTTCTACTTTGACTCTAAAGATCTATTACTACAAAAAGCAAATGGACAAATGCTTACTTTGCTGTATCTCATGGGCTGGATAAAGTCATGTGGCTGATTTGCAAGCAGGTAAATGCAGTGCTCAAAATATTCAATATAAATCGTCACTGTAAATCATAAATATTGACAAATTCATTGGCGAGGAGCACAACAAAAGGCTCCAACAACTACAACGATGCTATGCTGCACATCAGTTGTTTACAAAAAATGGCTAAATCCAGTGAAGCTGTGACAGAAGCTACGTCGTGGCTTTGGAAATGGCCCGGCGTAGCTAGCCTTTAAGTGACGGGAGTTTGTAAAAAGAACGTGTGCTGAAAGTAGCTGACATTGTTTGTCCAAAGAAAAAAGAAATAGTTTGAAGAAATAAGTCTGTCAAATGATACAATAGCTAGACGAGTAGAAGATCTGGACAGCAACCTCCGGGAAAACATCTGGAGGGTCTGGTTAACTGTACAAATGATACTTGGTCATTAAAGTTTTTAAAACAACTTTTTCTGTTTATCCTTTTTTTTTATGACCAAATTTGGCCCTCAGTCTAATGTCGAGTTTTTAATTTGGCCCTCTGCTACAAAAACATTGAAAACCCCTGCTTTAGGGCCAAGTCCTCCTTGCAAATAACAACATTTTATTAACCATTTTTTTCTGGATAAATAAAGGAAAAGCTCTGTGTTCAGACCGTCATCGTACAATTTCACCTGTTTTTTTGACATTCCAGTCCAAGTGAGATTCAAATTAGCCTGGTGTAATGAGACGGACTACAGGGTAAACAAACTGCCCAGTGAGTCTGACAAAAACCCACATCATCATACCACCACCTCTGTGATTGACAGTTGCTGAGTACTACCTAATAGCCAAACATCTGGCCGTTTTCTTCAAAAATCTTTTCTATGCTAGCTTTGCGATTTTCTTTAAACCTTTTTTAACCACTGAAGCTTTAGCTTCAGTGTTGACATCCTTTGAATTACCGTAACTTTTCAACCAATTATGCAATTAACGTCATCCTCAAGCAGAGAAAGGCAGCTTTGATATGCACCACTTTACAATAGTAAAGTGTTTACATATTCAACATAAATCAGCTGATTCTGACATGGAGAATTTCAGTTTTGTGCAGCAGAAACCGCTTTTTTCCACAACAGAATCCCTTGGAGTTACGTTAATTGTACAAACGGTTGAAGACTTACAACAGTTCAAAGAGCATGCCTCATCTTAGCATGCGTCAGTAATTTTACTGTGTTAATGTAATAAAAAGGAATTGGCTTCACTCTGGATTTCCCCTTAGTTAGACTGCGCTAGGATGTCCTGTTTTTAACGACGCTGTCATGATCTCTACAACATGCCTACTGAAGCCACGTTTCCCTTAAGTTTTTGTCATTTAGTCTTTAAATGGTTTAATTATAGGACCACTTTCCAAGAAATTATCCCTCTACGAAAAACTGCTCCAAATGGTCTTCATCCTGGCTTAAGCACCAATAAAATAAAAATCTTTTGTTTTACAACAAATTTAGCAAGTTCAAAACCTTTTTGAGATCCAGATGAGCATGGATAGAAACATTAATAAAAACAGTTTATTTACATTTGTAAGCCTTTGTTTCTGAAATCTTAATCCAATAAGAGAAAAAAATAGTGGTAATGTGCATTTTGTAGCACTAGGACTCTATGAGGCCAAACAGCAATGGCCCACAGTCTTCCACTGTGCACGTCACTAGTCATGCGAGACATTAGTCATGGAACCTGAAAGGGGATGTAGACCACAGCTCAGGCGGCGGCGTGGTAGCATTACCAATCGCTGCAAATGTGGGCTTTACTGCATGGTGCAGCAAACAGGCTTACATAAGTGCACTTCCACCAAAGACAGCTGCACCTGCAGAGGAAACGCTGAGACACGGAGCAGAACAGAGGAGAAGGAAGAAGCAGAAATCACAGCAAATGTGAAATTTACTGATTTCTACAATCAGTCAGACAATTAAAAAAAGCAAGGAAACCGTTAATTGTAGAGAATGACCTGAATGCTCTATTGCAAGTCAAGTGAATGTAAAAGGAGAAGATACAAAGTCCTCCATTAAGCGCTGAAAGGAATTCGAGCTCCGACTCAGAGATAACTGCTACAACAGCCAAACAGAAGATTTAGCAGAAATCAGGAGGCTCCACCTTCGTTCTCTTCCCATTTTAGTGCAACAGGTGGTGCTGTCCTTCACCAGAGGGTGCCTCAGTTTTTACAGGTCAAGGTGCAGTCAAAGCTTCCAGCTGTTCCACATCTGTGGATTATTCACCTTCTAATGATGAATAACTTCAGCTCACCTCATGTCCTCTACTGAGCGCATGCTGAGTCGCCGCTCAGAATGACCCCGAGCTCCAGAACCGACCTGCAGGCGAGGGTGAGAAACCCGACAGAACTGCGGTTTTAACAAATTCAGTTGAAATGGTTTGGATTAAGTCATATCCTCGAGATAATGGGGTGAAACTGTCAATTTTCGAAGTCTAAGTAAGTGAATGGGAATATTTTTTTACTAAAGCAAGCATCCCTCAGAAACTTAGGAGTTAAAAGTAAAGACACCTCCCAGGCGCTGGCACATTAGAAGTGTGCTTCCTTTATCGCCAATTTGCAGAAGAACACCCCAAAACAGCCGAAAAAACATGGTAAATACAGGAACAAACGTACCTAAACATTTTGTATTGCAGATCAAGCATTTGTCAATACATTTATAAAACAAAGTGTAAATTCAGTTCATTGCTAATAAAGTTTGGCTGTTATTTTAATTTATTGAAGGTTTTGCAATGACCCATTTACAAGACCAATGGAGTCTGTTCCAGGTTATTGTTTTGTCATAATAACCAATAATTTGGAAAAAAGAATTGATAATTATACGTAATTTCTTTTTAAAAAATCTAAATTCCTTAGACTAAAGTATTTTTTTTGTTCTTGACGCCTTTATTTTTTTAACTCTTCAATATTGGAGATGTCCCAGACTACAGGAAATGACCGATGCTCTTGTCGCATCACCATAAATCTTTGACCACTGACATATACACAACTCCAGCCGATTCTGCAGCTGAAAAAAGCTGCTTTTTCTCTGCGTCGGAAACAGTTGGTTTACCTTACTTATGTAAACATACTACTACAGTAAAATGTTTAATATCAGGGCAAAGCTTTTCCTCAGCGTCAGAATCTGTTGGAATTTTCCCAAGTGAGCAAACTGTTGAAGAGTTACAATAATTCAAAGCAAATAATTCAATCAATGCCAGAGCTAAAGTTAAAGGGTTAAATTGTCGCCATTGGTAAAGGATGGCTACTAAAAAAGTCTTTACCAACTTGGTAGAGTTACAGACACATACGGTACTAGCAGTAACACATAAGAACATGGATTTCTGTGCCTAGTTCTGAAAATGACCATCACTTGTATAATCACTTGTATTTTTTTTAATCAGTTTTGCTGTACAATTCTTTCCAATCATTTTACCTTTACAACATTGGGTGAGCTCTTAGTGCGGAGCTTCGGGCAAAATGCTAAACAAGCAAACGGTTGTCTGAACTTCACAGCAAATTCAGCAGAGTGACGTGTTGAATGCTTAGAAAAAAGACCGATATCGTGCCGATGAGAAGTGAAAAACGCGTCTACTATAGCATGTGTGAAATAGAGCATCTTAGACACACTCGAGTTCTCTTTTTCGTGATGTCACGCTGTTTCATCACATTTAAATGTTTCTGAACAAAATGGCAGTTTTTTCTCCCTTTTTGAAGAACCAATTCAAGAACAGTTTAAGTATCAGAACCATTTCAAAAGAACCGGTTTGGCACCAACACCGGATAAAATCATTAGTATTGGTAGATGGCAGATGCAGTGGCCTCAAATTAAAACCCACAACTGTTACACAATGTGGGAAAAGTAGATAAAAGTGTTTTAGTCAACACAGATCTCAACTTTCTCAAAAAGGGTTTTGGTGGGATGGACTAAGTATGGCTTGAAAATTAAAGACAGAATTTAAGAAATGTAGATTTTTTGGTAGAACTTAGTCTTGTCCTATCTTTTTATACATTTGTTTATATACATTTTCTTGGTTTCTTTTTGATTTCAGGCTTTCACCCATGAAAATATAGTGATATGTATTGAAATGGAAAGATATTCCATTATAGTTTCCTGCATTGAGTTTTTGCTGTCAGTAAAGCATCTTCATAGGAAAATTTGTCTGCTGTAATCGCTGGCTTTTGTTACCATACAATTTGAATTTAAAGTAAGGGAAACGGCTGCCTAAACAGTTATAAACCATGTGAGAGTGATGACTGATGTTGCTAAGCAACCCTGTGAGCTGCTATAGAGCCACAGCTAGCAGAAAAAACTAGTTTAACATATAGCTGAACTTGTCTTCCAAATAGGATCATTGTTCAGCTTCAGAACCGATCTTTGTTTTTGCTTCCGGCCAGGCCAGACCATTTTCACGTTACTGTTCATAAAAAGCTAAATGGCCGATGCTTTTTAGTCATAAAAAAACCGTTTCAAACATTCCTAATGTTCAGAATGGTGGTTTTATCCTCATTTGGTTTATTCTGCCATCACATTCAATAAGATATCGTCCACATGCAGATGTCCTTCATCACAAATAACACCACAGAACCTCTCGTCATAGTCATCCACATGCAAAGACTAGTGACATGCCGCCCCCTCAGGACGCCGACCACGCCAGTGGATCTGTCAAGATGCGTCAAATAATCTCAAACATACATTTACTAGCACTTCAACCGAATGTTTCTAAATTCATAAATTGTAAAAATGTTATTAATGTTCAAAGTGCTGTTTTACCTCTAAGTCTTTCAAGTATTTTTTCTCCAACAACATGGATTCGTAAAAAAATTTATTTATTTCCAAAAACCAAAGAGTCTCTTGTATTAACAGGATGCATGATTTCCAGGCAGCGGTAACTTCAGATTTAGGTTTAGACACCAAAACCTTCCATAAAAATGTAATATTTACTTTATAATGCTAATTAAAAACAGAGCCTATTTTGTAATAAAACTTAAGAGCTCAGTATAAGTGAGCAAACTAATCATTGTTAAATAAAGAAGAGCCCATTGTTTGGTTGTTCTGCAGCTGGAACAGACTGTGTGTTTTTACTGTCAGGCTGAAGCTTCCTATGACCACCAGGCATCTCTTACTCTGCAGACCAAGTGGACCCCATTGCAGCAACCCCCCCTTCCTACCCCCAGGATGGTGTACATATTTTCAAAGTGCATATGTGTGCAGGTGTGTATGTGGCTGAAGCAGGATGTGTGCGCTGCTGTGTGTTATTTGTAATCTTGGTTGCTGCTCCAGGCGGGATTACTCTGTGCTGCATAGAGGAAAAACAGTCCTGGTGTTTTATGATAAATACCCCCTTTCTTGCCACCAACAAAATACACAAACACACACACGCAAGCACACACAGTTAGGTCACATGCAGGTTGGATTTCTCTTTGAGCTTCCATTCATGACATTTGCTCAGGCAAAATTCATTTGTTTTGCACAGGTCTTTCCAAAGGACTTGTTTCCCTCCAACATACTCATCTTGTAAGGACCGTAGGCCAACACCACCCTTGAAACCTCCAACCGTCCAGAGTTCTGCATAAACTCATGCAGGCTTTAGATTATTGTGGATCGACACTAATTTAAAGTGCCTGAAGTGGCAGACGAGGAACATTGCTGAGACAGTGGGGCAAAAAAGTATGTATTCAGCCACTAATTGTCCAAGTTCTCCCACTTAAAAAGATGACCTGTACTTTTCATCATAGGTAAACCTCAACTATGAGAGACAAAAGGAGAAAAAAAATCCAGAAAATTAAATTGTCGAATTTTTAAAGAATTTATTTGTAAATTATGGTGGAGTATTTAAATATTTGGTCGTTTACAAAAGTTCAACTCAATACTTTGTTATGTGGCTTTGTTGGCAATGAGAGCAGTCAAACATTTTCTGAAAGTTTTCACAAACTGTTGGTGGTATTTTGGCCCATTCCTCCTCGCAGATCTCCTCTAGAGCAGTGAAGTGTTTTGGGGCTGTCGCTGGGCAACACAGACATTCAACTCCAAAGATTCTTGGATGTTTTTACCCAAAATCTAACGATACACTTTCTCATTCATTCTTTCCTTTTCACGGATCAGTTGTCCAAGTCCCTGTGCCGAAAAACAGCCCCAAAGCATGATGTTTCCACCCCCATGCATTACAGTAGGTATGGTGTTCTTTGGATGCAACTTATCGTTCTTTCTCCTCCCAACACGACTAGTAGAGACCATAGGACATTCTCCCAATCCTCTTCTGGATCATCCAAATGCTCTCTAGCAAAATTTAGACGGGCCTCCACATGTACCAGCTTTAGCAGGGGGACACGTCTGGCCCTGCAGGGTTTGAGTCCCTGGCGGCGCAGTCAGTTCTGACTAAGACTTAAGATGCACTCTTTATTTTTGAGAAAAAGAAACCATTTTATCGTCCCATTTTGTCTAAAAAATATGGTAACTGTCCTTTCTGCAATTTTTTTGGACATAACACTGGCAGTCAAAAGCTAAATAAAAAGTCCTTCGACAAAGCAACAGAGCAAACATTTGTCTTTTTAATTTTAAATGTAAAATTTTATAATGCAATTACCAGATAGAATTTTGATGTAGAACCTATAAATCAAGCACTTTTTGTCACCAAAGTCTTTTACATTCTAGCTGCACTTTTTGTTTAACTAAAGTTCGAAGGTCATCACTGATCCACTGGTTCATTGATCAGGAACTCGCAGGGAAGGGTGATCGTCTCACTTGCTATGACAGTTGGTTGCTCTTTGAAGCTCAGAGGGTGTTGATGAGTCCTCTCTGTTCTCTTTTCTCCTCCAGTTGTGCCCTTCATTCTCTTTTTAGGTCTTTTGCTCATCTCATGAATACAAAATGTGGAGTGCCAGCAATGGACTTGACTGCTGCCATTGAGGATAGGCTTAACCTTCTACCTCTTTCGGCTTCTCCCATCAGGGGTCGCCACAGCGAACAAGTCGCATGGTAAACTTGGCAATGTTTTACGCCGGATGCCCTTCCTGACGCAACCTTCTCAAACCGGGCTTGGAACCGGCACAGGGGTAGAGAAGGGAACAGGGAGCAGCCCGGAGTCGAACCCCGGTTTCACGGACGGAAGGCGCCGCAAACCAGCACGAGCTAAACCGGCTCCCCGTGAGGATAGGCTTAACCATTACTGAGAAAAAGCTTCAGCTCTGAGCTCCTGCAGGCCTCCTTTACATACTCTGCCACAAAAAGGCAGGGATGGGCTGAAGCTAATGAAAGTCACAATTTTCAGCGGTTTGTTGTGCGTGACTCATACTGTGAGTCATTATTAGCCTCACAGCATCCAACCTACAAAAAATGGGGACTTTGGTAAATAGGTTATCTTCATTGTACGCTCAATTGTCTGGATGTTTTAATCTGACAAGGAAACTATAGGGTTTATGTTGAGCATATTGATAAGGTTATATTTGACACACATCACCTTTAATCACAAACAATTATAATGACAGAAGTCTCACTAAACTGTAGGGATGGCAAAGCCAGTTCAAATCCTGACCCAAACTGGATGATCTCTTTTGATGCAAAAACATTAAGAGAAGAAGGAAGGACGTTTCCTGACACAAAACCTTACTTTACTTCACATAGTTAAATGAAATGAAATGAAATAATGATAAAAAAAATCAAATAGAAGTGAGCGACCTTGGGAGCATTTCGGGCAGTCAATCTCAAGCAGGCGGTTACTTAGGTCAGTGTTTTTCAACCTTTTCTGAGCCACGGCACACTTTAACCTTAAAAAAAATCCCGCGGCACACCAGCATCCAAAAATTAAAAAAAAGGAGAAACTCATAGTCTGTATTGATCTACAGCCCCTGCACATTCTCACATGCATTTTTGAGATAATTGTTACAGAAAAAGCTGGAAACTGCAGCTGTTTTTTTCTAAAAGATGCAATAAAAGTTAAGTTAGAAGATTTAAAAACAGTTTGATGTGTGTTCGTTAGTTTCAAGACGTTTAACAACAGATCTCCTTTTGCGCTGTCACTCTCACAACCCAATGCATCATGGGAAATATAGTGCATAAAACGGCCGAAGATCGGTTTTCGGAGCTTCATTGTTTTGTTCACTTGTTCCACGGTCTGATACCGGATTCTGTGGAAAGCTACACCGCTAAAGACGAGCTTTAGCTGGTATTTTTGTTAGAACTGAGCGACTTTACGAGCTAAATCGGGACAAGGAAGTGAAGACTTTAACCACTTCTGATTGGTCAGACCGATGACATGTGATTAACCCCCCCAACACGGGACTTTTCCAAAATACAGCCGAAGGTGCAGCTGAATCGTGGTAACGTCATTCTTATCAAAATGTCTTTAATAAAATAAAATAAACGCAAAGAAAAGGTATTTTACGATCTTTTATATTCCTAACTCCTCAGTGTTTTATCAGGGCCTGTTTGGATGAACAGAGAGCTAAAATCCTGGAGATGGGAAATGTTTTTAGATCAGTTAATGAGGGCAATTTCCCACGGCACACTTGGCCATTGGTTGAAAAACACTGACTTAGGTCACTCTCCTAGGGCGGGTCAGTCAATCAACTCACCTGTGCAGTGTCCTATTTAAGTCCAGGTGTATAAGCTGTTCATCCTTCTTTACTGCAGCACTGCGTTCTTCGCCCCACCCTCCTCCCCAGCTTCCACCTGTGAGCTCCGTTAGGGGTAGTTATTACCCAAAAGTTTATGGAAATTTGTCTCATGGAATTGCACGGAGTCTTATGCCAAAACTAAAAGAATGTGAAATGCCAATTATAAAGGAATGTGAATTGTGAACTAAGTGGAACGTGAAATGTTAACTTGGAGGAATGTGAAATGTTAACTTGGAGGAATGTGCAATGCTTACTTGAGGAATGCGAAATGCTAACTTGGAAAAAATGTGAAATGCTAACTAAAAGGAATGTGAATGTTAAGGAAAGTGAATGTCAAAGAATGTGAAACCAAAACAAAGAATGTGAAAGAAAAACTAAAAGATGTGAAATAAATATTTTACTGCACGAGTTGATTGACTGAAAGTTCACTTCTTTCAGCTCATTTTCATATACTGTTTTTTTGTGTTTTTTCAACAAAAGTATTATTCTATAGTCCGTTTGAATGAATCTGACAAACAAACAAGTCTTTGAGAGATAAAATAATTCTAATTCTTAAGTCTGATGTCAATCATTAGGTCAAATCCTACATACATATTCATAATTTTTACAGGTCTTAGGACAGTAGTTCCCTGCAACAGACTGGCTACCTGTCCAGGATGAACCCCGCCTTTGCCCAACACTAGTTAGGATAGGCTCCAGCAATCCCAGGACTCCAAAAGGTACTAAGTGGGTTCACAAAAATGGATAGATGAAATACAGTGGAACCAAATTAAAAAGTTATGACCCTGATAGAATTAATTATCTATGTATGTGAAAACATCTACAACTGTATTGTAGTTCCAAAATAAGCTTTTTTATAATCAATATTAAGCCTAGCCAGAACATTTTAATTTAATTCATCAAATTTATGAAATCTTTTTTAGGGAAAAACTACTATTCACTGTAAACATTTATATTATAGTAATGAAAGTCCTTTTTCCGTTCTGAATAACTTTTCTTCTTCTTGGTCATCTTTACTTTATGTCTCTCGATGGTCATGTTTTATATTTAATAAATCCAGATCCAGGTTTTTTATCAAGAACCTTTTTGAAATAAAGATTGGACATTGATACATGAACATTTTCAAGACAGAGCTGATTATTTAATGAGGGTGTCCTAATTTCTTTACATGTCTATACAAAGAACTCAGAACACTTGAGTATACAAGTTGTAATTTAAGTACATTTGGATTATAATTCCATGTTTTTTAAATCTCATTCAGGCATAAATTAGATGGGAACTCCAAGAACACAACCTTGAGGAACTCCAAATTTATGCAGGTTCTTCACTGAGATGCAATAGTTAATAAAACGGATAAAGACACAGCACCACAGAAAAGGGTTTTGAATGTCAGGTTCTTTCTTTTCCTATGGATTTTTAAACACACCATACGTCGTCAATTTACAATTTACCATTTAATCCAGGGCTCCCCTTAATTTAGCATCACCTTGAACACAAAAAACACTGAAGACTTTTTGTATGATTGAGAAGAAATTCAGCCATTAAAGGTTTAGGGGTTTGTGTCGGCTGCAAAGATCTACTGGAGTCTAAAAAATAATTATGTTGCCCTGTCTGCACTTATTCGTGTCCATTTCTTAGTTTTTAATCTCTTATTGATTTCCTTTAGATCTGTTTCTATTTTTGAGCTCTTCAATTCTTTTGAAATGTAGTGAAAACATGACATTTCACAGCTTTCCGTTTATTGCATTAGTTTATCCATAGGTCTTCAATACTCTTATTATTTAAGGTCAGCAAATGCAGCTACATCAATGACAGATCTATGGCTTTAACCTTAGTCTTTCCTTAATTATTACAGCAGCATCAAAGTCAGCCACCGAGATTTGAAGCTCAGCGGAGATATCACCGTATAAACACAAGCTCCACTCCTCTGGATGTTTTGTGTGTGGGAGGGACCACCAGGCAGCTCAAAAGGTCAGCCCACATCCATCAGTGTTTTGGAGTCTAAATGACTGCCATCAGTTGTATCTACAGGCCTACTCAAGCTTTAGAAGTTGGTCTGTGCCGAGCTACCAGTGCCACAGGAGGTTGATTGCTCGTAGTCCCTGGAGCCGCTTATAAACTCTTTAACCATCAGTACAGCTACTATAGCAAGGGCAGGTGTTTACTTTGGTTTGCGTACATCACCAAAAAGGAACTATAAAAGGTTTGCTTATTGCAGTTGAGTTGTTTGCCTCCAGCTTTATGAGAACAGTGTGACCAGAGTATTCTTTTTCTTCTTCAGGTTGTGTAGTTTAGGGGATCTATATCATGCAAAACCAACTTTTTGAGCATTTAAGTGCACTATAATACTAATACTAATAATATATATAACATATAATCTAGATATGTTTAGAAGATATTGATATTAATCTGATACAATTCCCATACTTATGAAATGTATTAGTAAAATAATAAACCGATGAGGTTGTTGACACCACACAGTGTTACATGATTTCTCAAAAAGAGAAGCAACAACAAAAATGATCACGATGTTCTGCCTCTCCTGGAGGGCGTTTTGGTTTGGCCACTAGGTGGAGCTAGCGCTATAGTGTTACACTTTATTCCAGAAGATTTGAGCAAAATTTGACCACAAATGGTTACTTTAAAGAAAATGTTGCCTCCTTCCTTTGAAAAACCCGCCTGTGAGGCTATAAAGCTGTTCATTCGGTCAGCAATGTATGTTTAGGTTGAACGAGGGTTAGAATTAGCCGTCCTATGGGAAATTCCATTATATGTTAGCATGAAGGCAGCAGACTTTGGCTTTACTGCCTTTTGGCGTTAAGTCACTGGAAAAAGAAAGGTGTAAAAGATCAATCTCTACTCTTTGGATTGGTTATTGATTTAATAAACTTGGACCGATTCAGATTGATTAATTGATTTTATCAACCTAGCCCTGTTCTTTGGTGTGCCAAAGTATTTTCATTTATATGGATATAGTTTACCCTGAAAGGCTTAAGAATTGCATAATAACCCTTTAACACCAAATCTGACGGGTCTTGAAATACTGCAATTATTTTATAATTTACGCAGTTAACGTAACTCCAACGCATATGCAGCATAGAAAAACTGGTTTGAAGTGTTTACACAATCAAGCGCTTTTACACGACTATGCAACACTTTACATTTTGCATTAAGTTAATGTTCAAAATAATGTGTATCTGCTGTTGCCAGCAACAGCTTTGGTGATAAAGGGTTAAGCTTGGACTTACACTTCATTTTTGCTAATAAATTGCAAATTGCAGTATATCGTTCCACAGTTGATGTCATGGCGTTTCCAGTTTATGCTCGTCACAGCCTACATTTATAGAAACGTGTATAGAAGTACACTGACCATAACACTCAATGTTGTCATGATGTGTGTAAGTTTTATTTCCAATAAACTGCAGTTTTCTCCTCACTTTAAGTCAGAGCCAGGAATGTTATAGCAACCAGATTTTCACAAAAACCTTCAGACAATCTTCTTTTCTTACTAGAAAAAAAAGCTTCTGCACTTACGATTGAATCAGAGGCATGTTCTGATAGAATTCTGCCTCTGTTTAATTGTTGTCTCTGTCATGCAGGAGGATCATTGGTGGCTTAACACTGCTTTAGGAGAGGACCAGGAGGACGGACACAATAAAAACCATGATGTGTCCAGAGGGAGAAGCAGGGGAGGTTTATGAGAGCCGTAGATCTGATTGTGAGAGTACTGCCGCGCTTTAAAGACTTCCATACGTGAAAGCTGGATTGTGTCCCATTTGATTTGTACAGTTCAATCCCACTTTATTGCACTTTTTGTCTTCTTTGTGGCTCTGGCCACAAGCCATATCTTGTGTCCACCAAATTTATCGACTTTGACCGAGAAAATCAACTTTAAAAGTTGTTTTTTTTTTATGAAACAATAAGATAATTCACTGAAAACCATCCATAAAGACATTGCTCTATAAGAGTTTAGGTTTTAAAAAATCATTAAAATTCTGTCGTGAAACGTGGTTTTTGGTGTGTAACTCATAAACACAGCTTTAACCAAAGTACTTTTTTTTTTTAAACCTTTGGGACAGATAAACTGCTAAACATTAGTTATTATAAACTTGAAATGCCTTTAAAAATACGGAGAATCGGGACAACTGTCTTGGATGAAAACAATTCAAGTTAAAGTTAAGTTTTAAATTATTTAAAAACGTATAACCCAAGCTGTCAGTTTATGTTTCCAGATTCCACGTCAAACAGGAAGTAACAGATGTCACAATCCCTCAAATGACCATTGTAGGCTAATTTAAGAAACATTAGATTTCAGTGTTTGCTTGCTTTTTTAAAATATTGTAGTCACATGATAAAATGCTTAATTGGTGCTATTAAATGTTGTGTGTGTTTTAGTTCATCCTGTAAAAAAGATGGGCGTGTCCCTCTCCAACAGTTCCCTTGAATAGAAAAATAAAAGAGACAATTTTTAAAACCAATTCAACTCAATTCAATTTCAGTATTTAGCCCAATATTACAACAATAGTCGTCTCAAATGGTTTCAAACTGGTAATTTGTGTAATAAAAAAGAAATCATAATGGACATGAAGTCATAGAATTCAATAGGTAATGGCTAAACTAAACCAAACAGACTAAGCTACACTGGGCATCCCTGCCCTTAGACCCTCGTTCTCGGTAAGGAAAAACTCCTTAAAAAAACGGATTCCTGAAAAAAAAAGAAGAAACTCCACAGACAGGCGAAACAGCAGAACCCTTCGAGAGGAATTAAGATGATCTAACTCTACAACTACATGTTTAAATAGTCCAGCAGATGGGCTTCATCCAGATGGGTGGGGAGATGGCTGGGAGAGCGAGACGAGCCAGAGGCAGGATGCACAGTTAGGTGTAAGAGCAGAAGCAGAGACCAGTCAAACTACCAGTTTAAATAAAATTTTGAAACTAGTGGTCTTGGTTTTTTTTTTTTTTTTTTTTTGGGGGGGGGGGGGGTCCTCAAGATGGCGGATGTATGTAAAGTAAATTAAGCTCAAAACTGCATTTCTGAATATGTCTTTATTCAAAACGCGGTGAATCAGTAGCAGATGGAAAAAAGCCATTTGGAAAAGCTTGTAGTCATGACATACTAGCTACAGTCAGCGGGCTAAAAGCTCTGCTCCCTTCTGATGCATCAGTTGGCGGACGAATAGATCCACGAACGTCTTTGTTTTCCTCTTCTGAGCTCCCATCTGGATAAAAACTGTTCGGCTGGATAGCTCCAATATCGCTCGCCATTTTTGTTGCACCGTTAGCTTGGGGTTGTAAGCTAGCAGGACAGCAGTAAAACCCAGAGGTGAATTCTAATGAACTACTCCCACTCTGCAGAAACTATGTCCTAAAAAACAACACACATTTTTAAATTTTGCCTAAAAACTATATAGTCATTACTGAAAAAGCACTTTTTGCCGTTTTCAATAGATCAAAAGATGATCAGAGTGGGACTTTAAAGTATTATTGTGACTGCAGAGCACAGTCAGAGGATCTGGGAAGTAAATCTGGTCGACATAAACAGATTTCAGTTTGATCAAACATCAGAACTTGTCATTAACAAATCTTCATATTACTCTGTTACAAGCAAATGTAAAAAGATGTGGAATGTAATCTTGCTTTAGACAAGGGGAATATTAACAGTAATTTAGATTTCAAACTTTTCACCCGTATAATCATCTTGAACAGGATCATCAGTGTTTTCAGAATCCCACACTGTCATAATAATGTTTTCTCTTTCTGTTCATGAAGTGAAACAACACATTTCCCATCTGAAGCAAGACAGTTCAGTGGCCTAATCCCAAGCAAAACACATAATTAAATGCAATATTGAGCATATCTGCAGGTTGTACAAAAACAGGAAGGCAGGCAGCATTATTCCTACTAGGAAAGCAATATTTTTTCTAAAAGACCTCAGATGCAGCACTGCTGTGGTCAATAGATTGCGCAGTGTGACAGGCGGGGTGTATTAAATGATGAATTGCTTCTCATTAAGTTTCCTGTTTAGCTTTATAGGAGCTGTTAGTCCCATTACACAAAGCTGAGCGGCATACTGCTGACCGGCGAGCAGCGTATGGCAGGCATCGATTTGTGAATGCGGGAAGTCTTGAGTCAGTTTATTTTGTCATGCAAATGCAGATCTGAATATTGTTTGCCTGTTTGACAAACTTTGAATAATGACTTTGTGCAAATGAAAAAAAAGGCCGTTTTTCATAAACACAGAAAAGAGACTGTGGTGATCTCTGGTTTATAATTGTGTTAATTGGAGCAGCACTCATCCACGTTAAACATTGCTAATCAGAACACTATCAAAGTGTTTTTTTTATTTTTATTCAAATGACTTCCTTTGAGACTGTAGCCGCTGGAGTTCAACTAGGAGCTTATGTAAGCCTAAATAAGTCATTGTAAATATTGGTTTATTGAAAAAAGCTAAGAATCCCATTAAGTATTTTTACTTTCAACTCTTGAATTTAGGACATTCGTCAAACTTTCATGTAAACTATGTCATGATGAATATAAAATGCTGGTTAAAGTTAGACTAAAGGCATTTTTGCATATGCAAGATTTAAACCCCGCCCCCACACCCCTCTCCTGTCATAAAGAAAAAACTAAACAACATTGAGAAAGCTTTTTGACACCAGGCTATATGTATTTTAGGTGTAAAGTCTGGCTTTCCAATATGTAAGCCGGTGGGGAATTTCCCCCTTCCAGCATTTGCCTCCAGTGGCTTTTTTGCAGAACTGCAATTCTTGTTACTATTTGGTTTGAATCAAACCAGAAAATAGAAGGCCGGACATAATTTCTATGGATTCTAAAGCTACTTTACATTAGTAAAGTTTTGTATTTGAGCTGAAAACTGCTTTTTCTCAGATTTTAGAAACCATTGGGATTATGTCAATTATGCCAACGGTTGAAGAGTCACCGTAATTCAAAGATGTTATTCCCTGTCACAAGAAAAAGGGTTAACCCTTTAACATAGAAGGTGTTGCTGGAGACATCTAAATACCACACACTCTTTGACTTCCTCTTCGACCGTATACACAATCAATGCAAATCAGGTGATTCTGACGCAGAGAAAAGTGCCTTTGCACGGATTTTAAAACATTACTAATTTAAAGTATTGTGCAAAGACACTTTTCTCTTCGACAGAATCAGCTGATTCATGTCAATTGCGTGAACACTTCACTACTGGAAGGGGTTGCGTATCAGCGCATGGTTGCTTTTTTGCGCATCACAATAACCTAGTTGAAGAGCTACAGCAGTCGACAGAATGTCAACAGTAAAGCTCCAGGTATTGACAATTTCTTCAAGTTGAACACCACTTATCTGGAGTAGAGACTTTTTTTGGTGGTGGAGGCCCAGGGCCTTTTCCTTAAACACATTTAAAGAGCGCACTAAAAGATTTTTTATCAGCCATCCTTACAAACTAAACAAGGATGGAAAATTTGCAGAACATTTTCAATGTTATAGCTCAGAGAAGTTAATATGGATTTTTGTATGGATGAACACAAAAACCCATTTTGTTTCTTTGGCAGATTTACAACAGCCCTTCACCAATGCAACCGTTTCTGCACAGGCTTTTGTCAAGCTGTAGCCTCTCTGAAGACTGAATCAACACTCAGAAAAAAAACACTATTCTACCAACAAGACCGCTGAAGCAAAGCTAAATTTAAGCTCGTTCTGATGAGCTCAGCCAGAGAATGTCAATACGTTAGAGGACAAACCAAAGCTGAATAAATCACAAACCAAATTATCTTCATTTCTACAGCAACTGTTCTCAGCAAACCCTCAAACTTATCATCTGCTATATTCTTGAATTACTACCTCACTGCCGGTGAAGGGAAGGACACTATTCGGGTCTGCTGCCAAAACACTGTTCATTCCAGCTCCCAGAATTCCCAGAATTCTCTCAAAATGCCCTTCAGAAATAAGCAGCCTGTCCTGGCTGCAGTCACTTTATAAGCAGACATTTATCAGTGGAATATCAGGACAGAACATTTGAGTTTGTACTCTATTGTCAGAGAGAACCCTGAATTTACATAGAGATAAAAGTCTGGATTCATCCCACTGCGTCACAGCTGATTATTTATGAACACACGGCAACAGAATCACGGATTCTGAGCAGCAAAACGGCGAAAACAGGTGTAACCCTGTTCATGATCTGTTCTGCAAATGTTTTCATCAAAAACAACATGCAAAACAGATAAAATCTCATGACTTTTTGATTTAACCTTGAAAAGGTTAAATAAATTCTGAAACCTTTAAGCTATTCAAATGTAAAAACATCATATAGTAACATTCACCCACAAGTTGCTCCACTAATCGATTAAGAACATTTCAACATTAAGACTCAATGATTCTGACTACAAATCCAAATACATTCTGACAAAGTCAGCTTTAAAAATCAGGAGCATTACCAATGTTTTCTGGAGCCTACCAGTAACTGTAAATGAGAACTGGACTGGGTGACCCCTCCCCACGCCATTCCTAACAGGAAGTACCCATTGGCTCCAAGAAGCCAAAGTCCCAGACTTCTATAGAGAAAAAAACAGATGTTTCTCATTCTATGGGCCAGAACAACCAATCTTGCTCTGCTACAATTTTTTACACATATTCTTAATAAATCCTCATTTATTATGGCATTTTTTCTGTAGTTATTCACTTTATAAACTGACCAATCAGATCTTTGCAACTAAACTACTGAAAGCGGAAACGTGTCGCCTTCCAGGAATCTGTTTCTTCTGGGTCAAGAATCTTCTGAAGAAGAAGTCCAGTTTCCTGTAAATACTTTTCAATGTCCTTATACTTTTAATAAAGCAGTGTTGGCTTACTAATAGACTTAGTATTTCATTATGTGTGAAAGCAATGCAGAATAAAAGAAAATGTGATCAACACGATTTTGCTTCTCTTTTAGTTGTTGTCTATGCTTTATCAGTAAACAGACTATTGCTTTATAAACATGAGACTTTCATCTTACAGTATAAATTCTTCATTGTTCCACAGGTTCATTTAGATAAAAGGACAAATTTTATCTTATAAGTTTCTGACTTTATTCTTGTACATTTTTAACTTTTTTCTTATAAATTTACTTTTTATAGTAAAAATACAACTTTTTCTCAAAAAATGCATTTTTTATGGTTATGGTGGGCCTCATACCCCGTTGTAATTACTCAATCTTTACTGTCAAAACTCAAGAAGAAATAGTTTTATGGTTTAAGGAAAATCCCAATTTTATAAACCTTTTGTGAACTTTTTCAGTTACTCTAAAGAAAATAGTATATATTGTATGTATATCAAATGTTTCAGGTAGAATACAGGCTGAGCAAACATTTATGGCAGCAAATTAACCCTCACCTCATGTTTAAATTTGAAATGTTAGAAGCGTTTGTACGCGCTGTGACTTCACGTTTTTACGAGGATTAGCTTTGTCTAAAATTTTTAAATATGAATAGCTGGCATGGAATTAACTCGACATTATCAATGGCGATTAAATTGCTCTTTCCCACATCAGTGGCGTCTCATAATTTGAATGCTTGCTCTTCTTCTCATTACTCCTCCATCTGCCTTTGAATGTGCTGCTGTTGTCTGTGTCAGGTTAAATGGAGTGAACAAATAAAGACACATCTCCCCGTCTAAATCCACAGTTAATTAGCCAAATCAATGGGAAATGCCTAACCAGCTTATGGTGATTTTAATAATGCACCATCAACTGATTAAATATTAAACAGCATTTTATTAAGCATGTATTTGTCCAGGGAAGAGGAGAAAACAGCATGAATATTTTAACACAGATCTTTAGGGAAAAGACAGAAATATTGTCATACTTGTCTAATTTCTCTGATCAGGTAATTGGCTCTTCATCAACACACACAGGTACATTTAGTTTATTTTCTTTGATATGGTCTGTGATTTCTTGAGAGCTCCAGGTTATCTTTGACTCATTTTTTGATTATAAGTGGGTTTTTTTCTAAAGAGGAAGAGATTAGCTTATCAGGTACTGCTGTGCAGCCTAATTCAATTCAATTCAATTCAATTTTATTTGTATAGCCCAAAATCACAACAACAGTCGTCTCGATGGGCTTCGAAGTAAAACATGAAATCAAAAGGATCACGAATACAAAGAGTTCAATAGAAAAATACTAAAATGAACTAACAAACTGACTAAGCTATACTGGCATCCCTGCCCTTAGACCCCCCTTCGCGGTAAGGAAAAACTCCCAAAAAAAACGGATTCCGGAAAAAACGAAGAAACCTCAGGGGTGCCCACATGAAGGAGGGATCCTCCCCCAGGACGGACAGGCGATTTACCAGAACTCTTAGAGAAGAATTAACTTATCTAAATCTACAACTACATATATAAAAGTCCAGCAGACGAGCTTCATCCAGCCGTGGTTGTGGGGACAGTCAAAGGCGCGAGTCGAGCCGGAGACAGGAACCACAGCCAGGTGTAGGAGCAGGAGCAGAGACGAGGTACTCGGTCAGGTACAGAGCAGAGACGAGCCAGAGATGAGCCAGAGGCAGGATCCACAGCCAGGTGTAGGAGCAGGAGCAAAGGCGAGGTAAACGGTCAGGAACTGGAGCACGGATGAGCCAACTGGAGTCTGGAAGCACTCCCACTCCCCAGGAGGGGAGAGGAAAAGAGGGACAATACATGAATCGCACTGCACCAAACAGAGGCATGGAGAACTAAATGATAAATTATGATCAAGAATAGAGGAGAGGAAGGGTAGAAGTAAAAAAGGAAAGAGGACAGAACCCCAGTGCACCATAGTTACCCCAGCTTCAACTTCTAACAGCCTTTTAAAAGAAATAGTTATTATTAAGTTTAATTTAAACAAACTAACATTAAGTTAAATAATCTCTGAATACTAACTAGTCTGACAATAAGCCTGTCCAAAGAGGAATGTTTTCAGTCTAGATTTGAATGTAGAAACTGAGTCGGCCTCTCTTACATGAGCTGGGAGTTTATTCCATAAGACAGGGGCTTGGTGGCTAAACGCTCTACCTCCAACCGTACTTTTACTAATTCTAGGAACCACAAGCAGTCCTGCATTTTGCGAGCGAAGTGTTCTGATTGGTTGGTAAGGGACTATGAGGTCCTTAATATAGGACGGGGCCATTCCATGTAAGGCCTTATAGGTTAACAGGAGGATCTTGAACTTAATTCTAGAATCAACTGGGAGCCAATGGAGCGAAACTAACACAGGAGTGATGTGAACTCTTCTGCTGGTTCCAGCTAACAATCTAGCAGCTGCGTTCTGAACAAGCTGGAGACTTCTTAAGGAACTCTTAGGACATGCTGCTAACAAGGAGTTACAGTAATCCAGCCTCGACGTAACAAATGCATGGATGAGTTTTTCAGCATCACTCTTAGAAAGTATATTTCTGATCTTAGCAATATTCCGCAGGTGAAAAAAGGCAGTTCTACATGCCTGAGATATGTGAGCCTTAAATGATAAATCCTGGTCAAGTAAAACCCCAAGGTTTCTAACTGTGGAATTGGGGGCTATACTTATACCATCCAGGGAGACTATCTGAGCAGACAGAGCATCTCTGAGGTTTTTAGGACCAAGTATAATGACCTCAGTTTTTTCTGGGTTCAAGAGGAGGTAATTAATTGTCATCCAGGTCTTGATGTCACTGATGCAGGCGTTCAGTTTCTCTATCTGGTCATTCTGGTCAGGCTTCATGGATAAATACAACTGCGTATCGTCGGCATAACAATGAAAATTAATGCTGTGTTTCCTGATTATGTTTCCTAGGGGTAACATATAAAGCGTAAACAGGATCGGTCCCAAGACTGAGCCCTGTGGGACTCCATAGTTGACTCGAGTGCACTGAGAGGAATGGCCATTTACATTAACGAACTGATACCTATCAGACAGATAGGATTTAAACCACTGGAGAGCAGATCCTCTGATCCCTATGTCCTGCTCTAATCTATGGAGTAAAATACCGTGGTCGATAGTGTCAAAGGCAGCACTGAGGTCCAACAGGACCAGAATAGAAAGTAGTCCCTTTTCTGAGGCCAATAACAAGTCATTAGAGACTCTAACTAGTGCAGTTTCCGTACTGTGGTGAGGTCTAAACCCCGACTGAAAGTCTTCAAAGTGGCTGTTGTCCTGTAGGTGGCAGTAAAGCTGCTTAACTACAACTCTTTCTAGGATTTTAGAAATAAAGGGCAGGTTTGATATCGGTCTATAGTTGGCCAAGATGCTAGGATCCAAACTGGGCTTTTTCAGAAGAGGTTTAACAACTGCATATTTAAAAGACTGTGGCACATAACCTGTTTCCAGAGAGGTATTTATCATTGTTAATATGGGATCATTAATTAGGGGAAAAGTTTCTTTAAAAAGTCTAGTGGGAAAAGAAACACATTTTTGCTGCTAAATCAGCCGATGAGGCTTTCTTCTTTTTGTTTAGTGGCAGCTGGTAATATTATCAATGGATGGATTGCATTCAAATTCCCCTGCAAACAGATGTAAAGTGGATTTTTTTTTAACACTGGAGCTTTAGCGCCAGCGTTAATGTTTTTTGAACAAGCGCAAGTCTTCGACTGTTTAGGTAAAAACAGACCTCCAAAGGATTCTGCCTTAAAAGCAGCTTTGCACAAATATGCAACACTTTCCATTCTTAAAGTGTTGTGTTAATAGCGTAATGGTTGCTCAACAGGGAGCAGTATTGCTGGGAACCATAACAAGACAACTGGATCGTCATTGAAAACGACTTCCTTCCAGTTCTAACGAAATGGAGTCAATTCAGTCACTATCCTTTACTTTAACAACAAAGTATCGAACTTTGGCACAAAGCTGCTTTTATCCGCCTCAGAATCCGTTGGAATTACGTTGAGTTCGTTAATGGTGGAAGAGTTACAGTAGTTTAAAGGTCATGTTATTTTGCTGTCTCCGCCTCCAGAATTAAAGGGGTTATGCAAACAAACTGATGGAAACCAAAAAACCTTTTAGAACATTGCAACGGATTGTTCTTCTTCTGTTCCTAATAATACTGCCCCCCAGTGACAAACCATTGCAGAAACAGGACTTCCAGTCATCATTTTTTGGGCAACTTATTCTGAGTAGTTTGCTTAAGTTACTGGCCTCAAGAGTAAAGAGTGAAGGCAAACCAAACCACACGAAGGTGTAGAATCCTTTGACGTTACCTGTCCAGGTTAACGCTGGGATGAAAATGGAAGGGTTCATTGGTCAGATTCTTTGAAATCAAAAACTCTGACATTCTCTTTTTATAGACATTTAATTGTCAAGAAAAAAAATCTCAAAATTAAGCTAATTAAATTGAGATTGAAAAAAAAAAAAATCTAGCCACAGGGGTTGCAAGCCAGTTGCCTCTGTGCCGGTCCCAAGCCCGGATAAATAGAGAGGGTTGCGTCAGGAAGGGCATCCGGCGTAAAAATTGCCAAAATAACCATGCGAATCATCCACAACACTTTTGACATACCGGATCGGTCGAGGCCCGGGTTAACAACGACCGCCACCGATGCTGTTAACCTACAGGGTGTCGGTGGAAATTTGACTACTGTTGGTCGAAGAAAGAGGGGAGGCAGAAGGGTCCGTGGCCAGAGAGAGAAGGGAAAAGGCAGGAACATAAGTTTGAGAATAGGGACTCTTATCGTTGGCACAATGACAGGGAAAGGCAGAGAGCTGGCAGACATGATGGAGAGAAGGAAGGTAGATGTACTGTGTGTGCAGGAGACAAGGTGGAAGGGCAGCAAGGCACGTAGTATTGGAGGAGGATACAAACTGTTCTATCATGGTGTTGATAGGAAGAGAAACGGGGTAGGAGTGATTCTGAAGGGGGAGTTTGTAAACAGTGTTCTAGAGGTGAAAAGAGTCTCAGACAGGATGATGAGCCTAAAGTTAGAAATTGAAGGGGTGATGGTGAATGTAGTCAGTGGGTATGCGCCACAGGTTGGCTGTGAGTTAGAAGTGAAGGAGAGATTCTGGAGTGAGTTGGATGAGGTCATAGAGGGTATCCCCAGAGGAGAGAGAGTTGTTATTGGAGCAGACTTTAATGGCCATGTTGGTGAGGGCAATAGAGGTGATGAGGAGGTGATGGGCAGGTTTGGTGTGAAGGAAAGGAATCTGGAGGGACAGATGGTGGTGGACTTTGCGAAGAGGATGGAAATGGCTGTAGTCAACACTTACTTCCAGAAGAGAGAGGAACATAGAGTGACATACAGAAGTGGAGGTAAGAGTACTCAGGTGGACTACATCCTGTGTAGACGAGGTCATTTGAGAGAGGTTAATGACTGCAAAGTGGTGGTAGGAGAGAGTGTAGCCAAACAGCACCGCATGTTGGTGTGTAAGATGACTCTGGAGGTCAGGAAGAAGAAGAGAGGGAAAACAGAAAAGAAGACCAAGTGGTGGAAGCTACAGAATGAAGAAACTTGTGAGGAATTTAGGCAGAAGTTGAGACAGGTCCTGGGTGGTCAGGATGAGCTTCCAGATGACTGGGAAACTACAGCAGAGATTATCAGGGAAACAGGTAGGAAGGTGCTAGGTGTGTCATCTGGAAAGAGGAAAGACGGTAAAGAGACTTGGTGGTGGAATGAGGAAGTACAGGAATGCGTCCAGAGGAAGAGGTTGGCTAAAAGGAAGTGGGATGTAGAAAGGACTGAGGAAGGTAGACAGGAGTACAAGGAAGCGCAGCGTAGAGTGAAGAGAGAGGTGGCAAAGGCCAAACAGAAGGCTTACGATGAGCTATATGACAGGTTAGACACAAAGGAAGGAGAAAAGGACTTGTTCAGGCTAGCCAGACAGAGAGACAGAGATGGGAAGGACGTGCAACAGATAAGGGTGATTAAGGACAGAGATGGAAAGGTGCTAACAACCCAAGAGAGTGTACAGAAAAGATGGAAGGAGTATTTTGAGGAGCTGATGAACGAGGAAAATGACAGGGAAAGAAGGGAGGAAGATGTGGTTGTTGTGGAGCAGGAAGTAGCAGAGATTGGAAAGGAGGAGGTTAGGAAGGCTCTGAAAAGGATGAAGAGCGGAAAGGCCGTTGGTCCTGATGACGTACCTGTGGAGGTATGGAAGTGCTTAGGAGAGACAGCAGTGGAATTTCTTTTTTTTTCAATAGGATTCTAGAGAGTGAGAAGATGCCTGAGGAATGGAGGAGAAGCGTTCTGGTTCCGATCTTTAAGAACAAGGGTGACACGCAGAACTGCAGCAACTATAGAGGAATAAAGTTGATGAGCCACACAATGAAGCTGTGGGAAAGAGTAGTGGAAGCCAGGCTTAGGAAGAAGGTGGGGATTTGTGAGCAGCAGTATGGTTTCATGCCCCGTAAGAGCACCACTGATGGCATTTTTGCTTTGAGAATGTTGATGGAAAAGTACAGAGAAGGTCAGAAGGAGCTGCATTGTGTGTTCGTAGATTTAGAGAAGGCGTATGACAGGGTGCCGAGGGAGGAGCTGTGGTACTGTATGAGGTCGTCTGGAGTGGCAGAGAAGTATGTCAGAGTAGTTCAGGACATGTATGAGAGAAGTATGACGGTGGTGAGATGTGCTGTAGGTGAGACAGAGGAGTTCAAGGTGGAGGTGGGACTACACCAAGGATCAGCTTTGAGTCCTTTTTTGTTTGCTATGCTGATGGACAGGATGACAGACGAGGTAAGACAGGAATCTCCCTGGACAATGATGTTTGCGGATGACATTGTAATTTGCAGTGAGAGTAGAGAGCAGGTGGAGTACCAGCTAGAGAGGTGGAGGTTTGCTCTGGAAAGAAGAGGCATGAAGGTCAGTCGTAGTAAGACAGAATACATGTGTCTGAACGAGAGGGATCAAGGTAGAAGCGTTAGGTTACAGGGGGCTGAGGTGAAGAAGGTGCAGGAGTTTAAGTACTTGGGGTCAACAGTTCAGTGTGATGGGGAGTGTGGAAAAGAGGTGAAGAGGCGAGTGCAGGCAGGTTGGAGCGGGTGGAGGAAAGTGTCAGGAGTGTTGTGTGACAGAAGAGTGTCAGCAAGACTCAAAGGAAAGGTGTACAAGACAGTGGTGAGACCAGCTCTGCTCTATGGGTTAGAGACGGTAGCAGTGAGACAGAGACAAGAGGCTGAGATGGAGGTAGCAGAGATGAAGATGTTGAGGTTCTCCTTAGGAGTGACCAGGTTAGACAGGATAAGGAACGAGTACATCAGAGGGACGGCTCATGTTGCCTGTGTTAGCGACAAAGTCAGAGAAGCCAGACTGAGATGGTTTGGACACGTTCAGAGGAGGGATAGTGGATATATTGGTAGAAGGATGTTGGAGATGGAGCTGCCTGGCAGGAGGGCAAGAGGACGGCCAAAAAGGAGATACATGGATGTCTTAACAGAGGACATGAAGTTGGCTAATGTTAGGGTAGAAGATGTTCATGATAGAGCGAGGTGGAAAAGGATGATTCGCTGTGGCGACCCCTGATGGGAAAAGCCGAAAGAGAAAGAAGAAGAAATTGAGATTGAAAAAGCTGCTCTGTAACTGGTCAGTTTATGTGTGGCATTCATTTGAATGGTGGATGTCACAGTAGGCCGCAGTGAAATCTCCATAATGACAGTCAGAGCCTGAAGCCCAGCATGTTTCCAATTAAATCGAATGTTGTAGGCTCACGGAGAAGACACCTCCCCTTGTGTCGCCCCGGCGCGCCGTCACAGAGCGTCAAACAGGGAGGAGAATCTAATAATCTGCAGTGCTTAGTCTGTGAAACTGCTGTGGCTGTGGAATGAAGAGCACACGCCACATCCTCGTTTGGTGTCGACATGTAATTGTACCGCAGTATTTCTCCTCTTGAGTGAACGCCTGCAAGACACCAAGCCTTAGTGTATGCAGCTCATGCCATAAATAGAAATGTGCCACCCCCTGTAGGCTAAAATTCACCCCCAACACAAGGCTAGCCTAATCCCTTAGCTGAGCGAAGAGTTGCACGGCTCTGAATTCTCTCTGGAAGCAAGATCGGCGATGACGGCTTTGATCCTCCATGACACCTCTCAGTGAACACAGGCTGTGAAGCAGCCTATGGTTGGGGCTTTCTCTACCCTCACTGTTTGTTTGACTGACTTTGTCATTTGGCTGTTTGAGTTGCTTCTTCTTATGTGCGTCCGCCTTGCAGACATTTGACCGAGTGTTTTCAGAAATGACAGATAATGTTGTGCTTTTCTGGTAACGTGTCTCTTGAGTAATTTGTTTGCTGTAAGTAAGACAAAATAAGTTATTTCTGTCAGGGACAAACTGCACTAATAAATAATATGGAATGGTAGCATGTTTTATGTATGCTGCATACTATTGATTATTCAGATCAGCTGATTAGCATAGGCAGAAGCTAACTCGGTCAACGAGGAGAAGCAGGGGATCTCCAAGAGCTTCCGAGGTTCCAGAGATGCGTAGAGGTTCTCCAACCGGCATTAGAAGTAGAGAGTGGGTCTCATATAATTATAATGTTTAACAGGTGAAAAAAGGGAAGTGTTAAACACTGCTCACTGAGTTTAACAACACAAACCATAAAAGGTTCATAACAATCAAAATGCAAGGCCAAAATCCATTAAAGACATGAAGTTCTGCAGAAGGTTCAATCAGTTGTTCCAATCCACTGTATCTGAGAAATCGACCGAGTGAGAGTGACGTCACCCAGAGGAATAGGTTAACTTCCAGCTCCAACCAAATGAAGTCAAAACAGTCGTCCTTTTGTTGCAATACAGAAACCGCCATGTTGGAGCCAGAGACCATCAGTAAGCAGTGATTGGTTTGAGTCCGTCTGAGACAATATCTCCATGGCAACCACTCTCACCAATCAGGAGTGAGCTTGTTGGAAGTCAACACCGCTACCACTTGAAAGCGGGCTACACGAAATCTGTCAAACATTTTAAATGTTGGACATGGGAGCCAGCAGGCTCCACCTACTTTTATTGAAGCTACTGATTGGTCAGTAAATAACTTAAATATCTTTTTTTTTAAAGAGAATTATCAAGAACATGTTAAAAAAAAGGTTTCAGATCAGGAATGTTTATTCTGACCAATAGAATGACTAAGTAACAGCTGTTTATTTCTCTATAGAAGTCTATGGGATTTTGGCTTCTTGGAGCCCGCGAGGACTTCCTGTTTGGAACGCCAGGGGGGAGGAGTCACTCTGTCCAGTTCTCAGATAAAGTAAATGGTTGTCACACAGTCGAGTGTGTGAAATTTGTTCTCCCCATTTGACCCCTCCCCTGGTGGAGCAATTAATGCTGAGAGTCAAGCATGGAGGCTTTGGGTCCCATTTTAAACTCTTTGCTTTGACCTGAGCGGGGATTTAAACCCACGACCTGCCAGTTGCAGGGCAGACTCTCCACCACTGTAATAACTGAAGATAATAGTATAAAATTTCAAAAGATGCTTTCAAAATTTTCATCCAGAAAGCACCAGAACTAAAGCGACTGTTTAAGATAGGAACATTTAACTATTCGGAGAAAGCATTTAATGCAAACAGTTTTATTTAAAAAGATGGAGTAAAAAGAAACATCTAGACATTTGCCTCCCTGTTCTGTCTGCGTCTTTTATCCACGGTCCAAGGTTTTTGTGTTTTTAAGATACAAGTTAGCAGGAGAAGACAGCTACTGTTGCAGATTTGTTTTTATTTTATCTTTTTTTTTTCTGTATTTAAATTGTTGTTTTTTAGTCGTTTCTGACATCACAAATGATTCATCTATAAAGCCCAGGTTAAATTGAACAACAATAAATTAACAGAAGTTGCCTGAAGCAGCGCATTTCTGTTTCCATGGAAACGTTTTACAGCTGCTGGGAAGGAACAATGCGGCGTCACGTCAGAGCTGTTGTTGCGTGGTCTCTATTCGATAACGCCCGGACTGGAAACAAATGTTCCCTGTGTGTGCTTGTTTTAAAGGAAAGTCTCAGATGTGACGAAACAAAGCATCTCACACGCTTTTATGAAAATACTAAAAGGAAACGAATAATAAGAAAAAGTCCATTAAATCTCTTTTTGAGGACGAAAAAAAGGAACCAAAAGAAGTTCCTGGTAAAATGCAGAATGAAGAACTGTCAGAACTGGAAAACAGAAAGGCTTGAGGCTGTAGAAAACCTAGATGGCAGAAACATAAAGACTTTATTTAACTAAACGTATTTATTTAATCGCAAAGGCTGTAAAACTAATCACTAC
This sequence comes from Oryzias latipes, assembly GCF_053564925.1. Lineage (NCBI taxonomy): Eukaryota > Metazoa > Chordata > Actinopteri > Beloniformes > Adrianichthyidae > Oryzias > Oryzias latipes. Next base: position 28,338,839 of record NC_136250.1, read on the forward strand.
ACACTGCAGTGGAAACGTATCAGTCCATCATTTCAGTCCAATGTGAGCAAACACTGAATTTAGCAAAGACGTGACCATACAGTGTGCTAGAATGGTCTAATAATGCTTTATGTGAAAAACAACAGAGGGCTGAACTTTAGGAAACCAATATGTGAATGTGAATTTGACGTTCATTCTTGTTTACTAGTTTGCTTGGACACATATTTCATTTACACTTGTTTATCATGCTAGAAATCCAAGGAATCTGCAAAACTTCTCTGTTCCGTAGGTATTTCTGTCTGAGTCTCACTGGTTCAAGCTTTGACTAAAGATGCGCTGAATCTAATAAGGTTAATCGTATATTTCAAAATTAACCAATATTGACTATAAATCCCATCAACCGAATCATTGTTAAAATGAATGTGTGTCGGTATTCTAAGCAGCAAACAAAAGTGGAACAAAATTCCATTGCATCATTTTAAAAAATGATCTGCTTTAGTCATCCATCACTAAACCGATGTAAGAAAGTAAAAACGAATTCAGGTTTTAAGTTCTTTTCTTAAACCGAACTGTTGGCGGAGCAGAACATTCATCTCCATCTATAGAAACCAAGTGCTTCCAAAAGTATGGAAGAGCTGACAGAGGCCAAATCCTGAATGCTCTCTGATTGCTCTTCTGTCACACACCCTGCCCACAACGCTCCATCTCATTTACACACACCCTTCATTCTTCTGTGCAAACGCTGGCGTGGAATGATGGGAAGGAGATTGACAGATACGGAGTCTTAGTGTCAAGTGGTCCTTAGCTCTTTATCCAGCTGAGCTTTTTTTTTTTTTTCTTGCAGCGCAGGGCGCTTTCACTGAGTCTGCACCACTCTGAGCTCGCACATATAGATTCCACTTTATGGTCACTGCTCGCCAGACTGTCTTCAAGTTCAACTATCAGGACAAGTGTGGCGGACTCAACATAAAACACTAAACCACTTAACCAGATCCAGCTTTCATTCAGTAACATGTTCTTTTTGGCCAACAACTTGTATTTACATCTCTAGCTTCTTTTGAGTCCCACTTCAATCATTTTTTAAAATCTATCTTCAAACATAGTAGTATGTTTAAAGGCTGTCATCTGGACTTCAAAGTTAGAAAACGTTTGACCTCTAATCCAAGAGGCTTTGTACTTTCTGAATTAGCTGGTTAAAGAGCTAGTATATATGCGCTCATGGGGGAGGAGTCAGACCTGAAACTGGATTGTATTGTCAACTTAGCCTACATGGTTTCGGGTCGTTAATAGTCCTTTGTCCTCAACTGGGGGTTGGGGAGCCGGTGACTCCCTCCCCAAATTGGTCGTCTCTTTCAGCTGTTAATGACCCAGGTGGAACTGGTTCGGTTTGTTTGGTTTTTAGAACACTGCCGTAGATGGATGGAAGAATAAACCTGCGACCATCATTCTTATTAAGAGAAGGTTTATCCTTCTTGACAAAGATGGCTTCTTTCACTCCTCCCTCAAACCATCCTTTCTCTCTGGCTAGAATTCGGACTTCACTGTCCTCGAACGAGTGGTTTGTGGCCTTCAGGTGGAGATGCACTGCAGACCCCGGTCCACTTGGGTTGGCTCTGCGATGTTGGTAAAGCCGCTTGTGTAGAGGTTGTTTGGTTTCTCCTATTTATTGGTCACTGCAGTTCTCTTTGCAGTGGATAGAGTACACAACATTACTCTGTTTGTAGCTAGGAATTTTGTCCTTTGGATGAACCAGTTTTTGTCTGAGAGTTTTAACTGGTTTGAGATGAACTGGGATATTATGTTGTTTGAAAATCCTTTTTAGTTTTTCAGACAGGCCTGAGATATAAGGAATGGAAATACTGTTCCCTTTTGGTTCTTGTTCCTTCTTGTCTTGTTTTCTTGTATGTTGGGATCTGGTGAATGTCCAGTTGGGATATCCACAGGTTTGGAGGGCTTGACAGATATGTTTTCTATTTTTAAAGCATTCCCAGTGCTCTTTTAAATATGATTATGCTTTAGTTTTTTTTGTTTGTTTTTTTTTAGACAAAAAAAATAAAAAAACTATTGTCTTCTAGGACATAGTTTCTGTACAGCAACACCGACCCCCTTCACCTCTCTGTTACTGCAGCTTACTTACCCACACACCCCCAACCTAACATTAGCGGTGCAACAAACATGGGACGCAATACTGGAGCTTTTCCAGCCATACATTTTACAGCCAGAGGCCGGCTCAGACGAGGAAAACAAAGACTTAGTCTAGTCGTCTATAAGTGGATTCATCAGAATGGAGCGGAGCAGTGAGCTTATGCCCCGCCCAGCATATTTTCTACATCACAAATGGGGCGGCCGTGGTGCAGCGGTAGGGTGGTCGACCCATGATCGTAAGATAGCTGGTTCGATTCCCGCCTTGCACGCCCATGAGTCTAAGTGTCCTTGGGCAAGACACTGAACCCCACCTTGCCTCTGGTGGTAGGCAGGCGCCTGTGTTTGGCAGCGGAGCCGCCATCAGTGTGTGAATGTGTGAGTGAATGTGTGTGACTGGGTGAATGGGTCTGTGACTGTAAAGCGCTTTGTCCTTGTAGGAAGAAAGGCGCTATACAAGTATACGCCATTTACCATATTTTCTACATCACAAATACGATCTTTTTCAAATGAAGTTCTTTGTGCCTGATCCACAACAATTTGAAATAAGAAATAATTCGCAACGCAATTTTGAGCACAATATCTCACTATGATCAGAAAAAGGCCACAATAACATAAGAATACAAACACAATTACTAATCAGAGTGAGTCTTAAACAACTATCTAACAAACTTACAATTTACAATACAAACCTAAAATTCCAAATCACCAACCTAGAAATGTAAATACGTTGTAAGATGAAATCCAATGATTAAAAAAAATGTTTAAAAAACGCGAAACTACCTTAACTATTTTAATAAAAAACAATGAGAAAAAAAATACATTTAAAAAATGAAAAAGCATAAAATTACCTCAAGCACATTAACTACAATGTTAATAGGACATTAACATGGTAGATGTCTAAACAATTAAAATATTTTATTTTTACTTTTGACATGGTAAAAAAAAAAGCATATTTTGTTCAAATTAAGTTTAGAGCAAGTAAAAAATCTGGTCACGTTTTAAGTAGTTTTTCTTTAGTTGACTTAGAATCTACCATTTGACTTTTCTGCTCAGTGTCAGTATATAAAGTAATCAAGAAGAACAACTGGATCAATAACTGCACCAAGGACACAGTGGCCATCATCTGGAAAATCAGCACAGGAGCAAAAACATCATGGAGGCTCAAACCGCAGACCTTGTTCTGTCTTCAACAGACACAAAGAGACTTCTGGAAAAAGAAATCCTTAGGAAAGTTGAAAATCGATCATCTGCTGAGCAAACAGCATAATAACGTATCTAACATTTGAAAAAAACATTTGAGTTTGAGGTCTGCTACTTTTTTTAGGCAATTACTCCACTTGTTTAGGCCTTAAATATTTTATTTAGTACTTAAGCACACTTCAATATTTATCTGATTTTATGATTATGGTCTGTAGATATGAAAAATCTAAAATTTGGTGTTTTGGAAAATTGAAATAAATAAATAAGGACCTTCAAAAGTTAAGGGAACTGGAAGATAGAAAAAAAAATACATTTGGATGCCTGAGCAGCCTGAAGAAAGACACAAAGACGCTTTATCCACGTAGAAGAAACTGCTCCGGCCAATAGTATCACTGTATCAATGAACAATGCTGGCTGTGTAACCCTTGTGCTATCTTAGATGACCCCCCCCTCACATTGACGTGTTCTCCCCACCATGACAAAGGTGGATAAAGGTGGAAAGATTTCATGTAATCCATGGACACCAGTGAAGATCACAAATCATTGAAGAAAAAAGGTTCAGAGCACTGTCTAGTGGGTCTAGATGACCCAACTCCCAATGGTAAAGTGCCTTGGATAGCACAAGGGTTAATCTATTTTAGTCCAATCGATAAGAAGCTAGCAGTTAACATGTTAAAAAAGTGTCTGGTGCTCGCCAAGTGTTCCCATCTATGAATTTGTCTACTCTTTTTGGATCGCGTCACATTCAAATTACCTTGAATACCAATCGATTTGGTTGTTTTTCCATCTTATAAAATAATCATTTTTTTGCAGTTACATACTTTTGGAGCACATTAAATTGCTTGATTAATGGTTGAATTCAGCTGTGACGTTTTATTGGCCGACAGGTCAGACAGCCCTTTTGTTTGAGAGTCATTGAGTACAGATATATGCCAGATAAGAAACATTACAAAATATTTTAAAGCCATGAAGTTTATGAATGGCTCGGTTTGCATCTCAATGTAAAAACAGATCGGTGCATAAACAAGGTGACATACTGGGGTGTCACTGAAAACTTGCCAACAGGGCCGGCTCTGCATTATAATTTAGCGAGCATCTCGAGTCTTCGGCCCACAGAGGAGACAGCTGCCAATTCAAATTGCCTTGCCTCTGCTCTGTGATGGATGAGCCCTCTCATTCTTCCACCTTGCTGACATAATTGATGTTTCAGTTGTGTGATGCTGTGTTTGCGGTCTTGAAGGGAAAAAGAAGAGTCCTCCAGATAAAGATTCTGAGGTTGAAATCCACTGGATCAGTTTTATATCTATTTTTGACCCACTGTAATGAGTTCTGATGCTTGAAAAAGAAAAAAAACACACAACTAGAGCTGTGACGGTGTGGGATTTTTGATCACCGCAGTGATGAATCAGCAGGGGGCGCAGTGTCGCAGTTAACCGCAACCCCCCCCCCAAAAAACGCAAAATTCCCCGGTGGCCATGTCGCAAATGAATACAATTACAACGCAGTATTCTTTATTAACAAATAAGAGTAAATACTAACTATCTAACTTATTTACTAATATTATAGGTGTTGTAGAATGACTGTGTGTGTGTGTATCAGCGCGCTGCGTTTGTAGGAGGAAGGAGGGCACACACGTGTGTTGGGGGTGCGTGTTGATTCCTCTGCAGCGGACCGCTCTCTAGCTGCACGCTAGGCTTCTCCTGTGCTCTCTGGTACAGACATCTTCCCAGAATATTATATATTGCCCAGTAATAAACCAGACTGCAGATACTTTGTCACCCATCCGGTAGCCATGAAGCATGACACCCATGAAGAACGCGGGGCAGGAGGCTCCGCCTTTGTTTGTACAGACACGTAACTTTGCGCTGCACAAAATAGTACTGAAACAAAACATGTAGTGATATTCATTGAAATCTAACAGCGCTCGTTCATGTTTGGTCTTACGGAGTGAAGGAGAACGGTAATACCCCCCCCCCCCCCAACACAAAATCCTCCAGCAGGCGGCCGTGTCGCGCACTCAAGAACGCACGCAGCTTGTAATGGAAATGAATACAATGGAAGTTAATAATTAGAACGCAGTTAATGTCGTATTTCCTCACGAGACGGAAACTTCTGTTGCAGAATGAGGATGTGTGCTTCTGAAACCGCGCATGTGTGTGTGTAAGTAGAGGGGGCGCGCCGCGTGCAGTGTAGGGGGAGTGAAGGAGAACAGTAATAAAAGGTTTCTCCCAGAAGCCCTTGAAGTCTAAACACAGGACAGGCAGAAAAAGGAAATTATCAGCGAAGATGAATGTGTTTAATGTGTTTATTATATTTCCAATCACGCACCATATGCAGAAGTTTTAAAAAAAATCTTTCAAAAAAAAAAAAGTGCCGTGATGAGGTGATGACTCATCACCTCATCATCCTGCACATTCGCATGTGTGCAATCTGTTCTAGAAAAAACAAGTGTGAATATTTGTTACGTCCCAGACCACTGATTTATGACATTTATAAATATAGTAGAGTAAAGTACACTATAGGTGATATAATTATCCCCCAAAAAGTGCAGCATAATGTTGGATTTTAAATGAAATGGATGTGATACTGTAGCAGGAAGTAAATAAATCTTCAAAGTCAAGTATTGGTCAAGGTTCAAATTTTCAAAGTAAAAGTATCAAGTGTTTTTCATAGATGAAAACAAAATTATTCTAGTTTTTAAAAAAAGTTTTGGGAAAAAAAATTATTTTGTTTTAAATGTAGTCGACAATTTAAAATAAAAAAGACATGCATTTTTAATCAAGAAGATTACAAAAAATTATGGGACATAACATGAGCTGAACCAGAGCGTGTCGGTAAAATGTTCATCAGCAACGTTAAAGACATGAATTCAATATTTTCTCCATAACAATTACCATCACCAACTATAGTCCAAACTCTGACACAGAGAAATACAAAAACATTTCTAATACAACTCAAAAAAGAACTGCATTTGTGGTACGTCATACCTACAGAAATGGGATTGGAGACGGCAGAACAAAACACCACCAATATTTCTGAGAACTGCACAACCATTAACATAAAAAAAATAGCGTCTAGGCTTTTGGTTTATTCATCTTTTGTTAGATTATGAGACAGGGCCTGAGTAACTTCATGTAAGTCAATTATGTGATGGTCTTCTTATTGCATGTAGAAACTATATGTTTTTACCTTTTCTTTGGTTTGCTAATTAATATTTTTCGCATATTTTTTCAACCCCAAGTAAATGGAGAGGCGATGAGCTGTAGTAGTCATTTCGGGTGATGTTATTTGCTGTTGTTTACGTGTGACCAGCACAAAAACTGATGGACGTTCATGCTGGCCTCGCGTAATACATGCAGGCAAGATGCATATGGCAGCATGAGAATCTCTGAGTCGCGCAGACAGGCAACATTTGGAGTTGTTTACAGAAAAGGCCTTTTTTGTTTGAAATGGCCAGACGGAGGGAAGCAACCCTGAAAAACAAAGCCAAGTCCTTGGAGGCAAACAACCAAACAAGAAATGTAGGTCAGAGCAAAGAAACTACAGAGCTGGAGGAAGCAGCACATCATGTTTATACATTAATGGATTCTTTGCATTTCCCCACATTTGAGTCATCCTTAATCTGTCTTCCCTCCCTAATATTAGCTCTGTCATTGTCTTTTATCATCCAGCCTCATGATTAGGAAAAATCTTCAGGCGTAATTGCTGCGTCTGAGCGAGTAATCACTCTGGAAGCTGACAGATATGCTGAAGTTCAGGTTAAGAGGTGCTGAGATGTAACACCAGGACTGTGAGCTGAACTCAGCACATCCAGGCTGATAACAAGGCCACCACAAAGTCAGTTAAAAGTCCATCAATGTTGTTTGGGGAAACTTCAAAAACAGAGAGAAAACATCTCCAGGTAATGATGTGCCGGCTCTGCCCTCATCTACAGGGAGGTACGTTTCATTTTAAAGAAGAGAAGAGCTGGAAAGAGTACAGGAAAGAATGGCAGGTTTGAAATGTAAAAAAAAAAAGAATTTGGAGAGTTTGTTATTCTCCAGATTTGACTCTTTATTGATACATTTTCCCTCTTTCATACCTTAACCTCAAACCAAATAGTTTTATGTGATGTTTGATCAAATTGCTGCAAACGCCTGAATCTGGACGGATCCATAGCTACAAACACAAACTACTGCTGGAATCGATGCGTTTCTGTGCCACTTTGAAGAAAATTTCCTTTATGGAGTCAAATCAGGATCAGCTTAAAGCGTCTATATCATGTTATTCTTAAGTTTCTCAGAGTAAACTATATCTATATATATTTAATATTACTTTTGGCACATGAAAAAAACTATTTCATATAATTATGAAGAATTATATATGTTCCCACTAGCTCAGCTGAGAAAGTGGGCGTGCCTGTTAGCCTGGGGGCAGTGCTGGCAGTGCAGACTCTTCCTGGAAGGGGCTGTTCTCACTTTGTGATGTGACGATGTGAGAACCCGCTAGTTTTCGTGGATTGGGACGGGCGTGTGGTCAGACCGCAGGTTTTTAGAGGAATACTCAGGAATGCTTGAACTGATCAAAATACCACTCTGGGGTTGTTTTTTTGGTGAGGAATTAACATTATAATGCATCTAAAAGCTCAAAAAAGTGAATTTTGGTGGTATATGCCCTTTAAAGTGAATTAAAATTTATAAAATGGAAAACAATTTTAGTACACATTGTGAACTTGAATGCATTTCAATAGCTTGTATTAAAGATTTGAAGAAGAAAAAACAGAAAATTTGAAATTCTAATCTAAAAAAATCTTTAAACCTTAAACTGTTACAAAAAAAATATTGTTTATTTGTAACACCTGCTGATCTTTATTCTTAACTTTTTTTTCTTCAATTCTATTGCTCTTTGTTTTGAGTCCTCAATTTACAGTTGAGGGATTCCATAAATATCTGTTCCCTTTTTGTCTGACAAAAACACAGGAAGACAGAAATGCTTTAGTTTGACCCCAAACCCTCAAAAAGCTGTTGTGTTTTTTTTTATTTGGATATAAATTGTTATGTTAGATTGTTTTACACATCCATGAATCCGCCAGTTAATTTAGAATCACATTCCGTCACATTTTCAGACACATTTGAACGTTATTAGTAATGAAAACGTATGAGAGGAAAAGAAAAAAATAGTGTCCTACCCCCGCAGCGGCTCTCCCGCGATTACTATAAAAGCGCGCGCACGTCACTACTGTTTCTAATGCGTCCGTCTTTAATTAATGTTCCTCCTCAAACAAGAGTTGATGAGGAACTAAAACTAAATTTCTAACTGCCAAAAATTAATAAACAATAATACGACGGAGTTTTAGGGCCACGGTGAGGAAAAAAAATTCTGGCCAACATGACGAGATTAAAGTCGTCATGTCGACTTTAATCTCGTCATGACGAGAAAAAACTCGACACAAAGTTTCGAGAAAAAACTCGTCGTGTCGAGATAAAAGTCGAAATAAAGTTTCGAGATTAAAGTCGCAATGTTGCGCGAGAGCAGTGAAGCTGAGTCTTTCAGGAGTATTCAGTGTTATGGCTAATGTTAGTGAGCTAGTGGCTGTGTATGTAAGAGTTTACGACAGTTTTATGGCCACCAAAAACTCGTAAATTTACGGGAAAAAATTCATAGATTAAAAAGGAGAAAACACCGAAATTGTCTGTTTATCGGAGCCTAGCTTGAAGATGAAATATGTTGAGCCTTTTTGGGAAGCTTTATTTCCGGATTATAGGTTTAAAACAAAGAGATTCTGAACCTTTTGGCGATTCAAAATCAGATTATTGTCAGTGGAGCCGTCTTTCCGGGGTTCGGTGTCGGTAAAGCGGACTTTCATATGAAAATAAGGAGCTCAGAGACACGTTTGGGTGTAGAGGATCGCTGCAGCCTTTATTCTCCTTATCATTCACATAACCTGAAGTTCATCTGTCACATTACGTCATGAACCTGTCATCCGATCACCAATGCGGAAGTAAACAGTGTTACATACGCCCCCTCCTGCAGATGAAGCGACCCGTTTGATCATTAAAAAACAAAGATGAATGAAAATAGTCTGTTATATTAGCATTACAACGTTGAAAAAGGCAAAAAGTGCTTCTCCTCCTCAGACGGAAGCATCACACAAACATAGAGATCTTGTCTTTGGAGGAGGAAGAAAGGATTCAAGCGAACAGCTGCAGGGACACCCGATGACGGCTTCATCGGGCTGCAGTGATCCTGCAAACCAACCATCAATAAATAAAACTTTAATGAATCGTAAATCAATCAAATGAGCCTCCAGACATTTGGAACGTTATCAATAAACATTCAGCTCACCTGTTCAACAAAGTTTAGTTGGTCTGCTCTGCTGCTGCACGGCGTTCACCTGCTGCTCTGCATGATGATGCTCACTTCCACAATAATCTCGTAAATTTACAAGTTTTTTTCTCTCTCGCGCAACATTGCGACTTTAATCTCGAAACTTTATTTCGACTTTTATCTCGACAAGACGAGTTTTTTCTCGAAACTTTGTGTCGAGTTTTTTCTCGTCATGACGAGATTAAAGTCGACATGACGTCTTTAATCTCGTCATGTTGGCCAGAATTTTTTTTCCTCACCGTGGCCCTAAAACTCCGTCGTAATAACCTGTCCCACGTTTACTTCAAAAAATAAATAAATAAATGCGCGTGGCGTCACAAGCGTGGCTTTTTAATTTACGTTCCCCCCCTCAACAAAGAGTTAATTAGGAACTAAAAACTAAGTTTCCAGTGGACAGGTCAGACAAAAAATAATCATATTTTAAAAAGTTTCATTTATTTCAGCTACATTTAGTCTGAATTCCCTCACTACTTCCTAACCCTTAAAAGACTATAGCCTGGGACCGTCTGTGACGTCACTCATTAGCAAAGTAAGAACAAAAGCTTTTACTTATTAGTGACATTTTACTCGCTGTTTTTGATTCTTCTTTTATTTCTTTTTTTATTTTCTATTTTTAGTTATTTATTTCCTTCTGTGATTGCTTCATTCGGTTATTATTGAATACCAGCTTGTTTTAAAAATCTGTTACTTATAGTTTTTTTCTTAATAATTAAGATTTTCTCAAGGTTAAAACAATTTTATTCTGTATTCAGAACTGTGTTGTATTCTTATATTTTATTGTTATCAATGTTGCATTTTTGTGTTATATTCTGTAATTGTTCAATAAAATAAAACAAATAAAATGAGTATACAATTAAAACATTTTAGGAAGACTATTAATCCACTGTGTTCTGATGTTTAAAAAGATCTGTACACATTTTAGATAACTGATCTGCATTTATGCTGATTACCAAAATAGAGTTATGTCTATTTTTACATGATATTTAAGTAATTCATCTTTGTCATGTGATACATTGATACTAAAGGATTCTTAATTCTGACTGATAGAAGGTTATGAACTGGCTAATGATAAATAATGTAATAAAAATGGTAGAACAGGGGTGGGATTATATCGGTTCGCTTCCTTCCAAACTCCGTTCAAGCAATTTTTGATTTAATGTCTAATTATCCTAAGTTTGATACGTCTTTGAATGAATGTAAAACTGCTGATTGTATTGTTTTGTGCATTAATCTTTCTTTGAAAGCTTGAAATAAACCATTTCAAATCGATCAAATCGATCCATGTTGAGGATCAGATTGACACTTAATTCTTTTTGGTAAATATTCTCCCACAGTGTACAGTTAAGATATGGTATTAAAGCATTTCCGTCATGAATCCACGGGTCGGAGACCAGAAGCAGCAAAGTAATGTCATCCAGTTGTGTTGGCTTTGCCATACAAGCCCCCTTGTTTTTTATTTTGTTTTTTTTTATTAAGATGGGGTCAACAAGGAAATTTGTAAATGTTACACTGGAGTTTGTGAGGGAAGCTAAAAAGTTTCAGATGCTCTCTGTTCTGCCTGTTTTGTGAAACTGTACGGTGAGCCATATGTTTGTGGCCTCACTTTTTTTAGTGCACAGCCAAAAACATCACAGTCAAAGCCTGAGCCAGAACAGAGGAACTGGAAAGCCACCAGATCTGCATAGAAACAAACTTGATATAGAACAGCATAAACATTTGATGCTGTTCTTCAAAGAGGCTGCAAACGTCTGTTGGAGGTCGTTTCAGGTTTGCAGGAGAAGAATTGTTTCCTTAAATTAAGCGGGAGAAGGAATGAGCTGTAAAACAGCTATATAAATCTACAAAAAAACATTTTTGTGTTGAACTCTTGTTGAACTTGGCAGAGAGGGGGAAAAAAAGTTTACAAAGTAAAATCCGGCGTAGCTCCTGTTTTAATTTGGCCCCTCCCTGCTGGAGTCCAGAGCTGCAGTCCATGAGTCCCCCAGACATGTTCCTCTTTTTCCTTTTGTCTTTCTGCAGGATGCATTAAACTGATTTCATCTTTAAAGCCAGTTTCTCTTTTAGCTGATAGAATCAAAAGTGGTAAACTCGTTTTGGAGATAAAGCAAAGGCTCACGGGTTTAATTGACTGCAAAATACCAATTCCTGCATTACTGTGAGTTACTGTTTTGAATCTGAGCTTTTATCTGCTCTAAAGTGTAATGAAGTCATTTATTTTGCTTTGAAACTTGTTTTTGGATACTTCCTTTTGAAGTTATAGAACAGAAAACAGGTATTTTTAACACAATATTAAAGACACAAATTGTTCGTAACATGTGGATTGTTGTGTCTCCATTTTCTTACAATTGATCAACTGGATATCAAGTAACAGTTAAAACAGTAACTTGTGCTTCTACTTGTTAAATATTTTGACTTCCTTGTTGCCTTTATGCTGCTCCCTTTAGGGGGCGCCACAGCAAACCGTTCACTGCATCCTCTCCTCACTCACCTTCGTCTCCTCCTCCTCTTCATCCTCTTCAGATGTTCGTCCAATTTCATCTGACTTGAACTTGTGTTTTAATATTTATTTTCCTTTAATTAAATCATATATATTAAATATTTACAGGGCAGATCATCTCTGAGATTCTGAAAACCCAAAATGAAGCAGAAAGGGGAACACGGGTATTTCAAAATGGTGATATTTTGGAACAGAAATGTATTTATATGGCATTTCTTGGAGTCAGATTCAACTTTAATCATGATTAGTCTTTAAAAAACTGTGGTAATTTGCATTTATATTTTAATGCAGCATTAAATACTCACCTTGGAAGCATATGAAGCACAAATAAAAGATTTGAAAAGCATGTTGAACATGTCATTTCGTTATTAAACTGTGCATTCTTTTAAGACCCCCTCCAATGTAAATGCTGTTTTAATACGTTCTTGTGGCATTTTTCTGAACATGTAGAATACATTTATTAAAACTGAAGGTCAACATTGCATTTCTGAGTATTTCTATATTCAAATTGTTGTGAATCTGGAGCAGACAAAAAAAAAATGTTGTTTAAAAAAGATCTCATGTGTGACGTAGAAAACACAGTGGGCGGGGCCACAAGCTCCCTGCTCCGCTCCATTCTGATGCATCAGACAAATAAATCCATGAATGTCTTTGTTTTCCTCCTTTGAGCTGGAATCTGGATCCAAACTGTACGGCTGAAAAGCTCTGATTTGGCTCACCACTGCTGATGTTAGGTGTGTGTGTGTGTGGGGGGGGGGGGGGGGTGTAAGCCTGCTTGAGAGTATGTAAACAGATGAACGACTGGAAATGGAGACGGGGATGGCGCCAACACTCCCGCCGCTCTGCAGGAACTATGTCCTAGAAAACGACACACGTTTTGGGATTTTGGCTAAAAACTGCAAAATCATCATTAAAAGACCACACTTTGAAAATTGATCAAAAGATGTCTGTATTTCACTACTAAAGTAATCTTTTAAAGTTCTACTGTATTTATTCTTATTCAACCAAGTGCCACCAACTGCTCTGAAAAACCGTCTTCTACTGAAAAAGATTTGTTTGTAAAGCTTGTTTGCTTTGTCTTTTTATTTCTTTGCACTTTCTTGTGTTTTTATTTCTCTACTAAAATAATTTTCTTGTACCAACTACAATAATGCAGACTTCTGCTTCCCTTTGTTCCTCAGTGATGGTGGATTCATTCACTTCAGTTTTAAGACTTTTGGTTCGCTAAGCAAGCAGTTTAAGACCAATAGTGGCTTTCACGGCTCTTCACTCTGAAAACTTTGTCAGATTAATCGAACTGTCCTTGTGTTTTTGCTTCTGCGTTGTGCACCTGCACCCCTTTGAATGATGGGTCATTTACTTACTTTGTGCTGTTTAGTAAGAAGTCTCTTTTCCACAAATAAATCAGATAAATCTGATCCCTTGAATCGATTGAAGCAATAATCTGATCGGCACTTCGTCCTCTGCAGGCAGAGGCAGCTGAATCATCCTCTGACTGTTCAGGTTCTGCTACTGACCTGATCCTCTCGGTCCTTTTGGGTACAAACACATCAAACCTTTGTTTCTGAATCAAAGTAAGTCAGTCCAGAAGAACCTTAAATATAAAATAAAGTTTTTACCTTGCTGATCTCACCCACAACATCCATCCATCTTCAGTACCTGCCGAATCCCTTTGGGTTTACGGGGTTGCTGGAGCCTATATCAGCTTCTGTTAGGCAAAAAGTGGATACACCCTGAACAGGTTTTCAGTCTGTTGCAGGGCCACACAACCACACACACTAACATGTACACCCACGCACAATTTAGAGTCTAGTGCCCGTAGAAAACCCCTGCATACACAGGGAGGAGATGCAAACTCCACATAGGAAGGGCGCAGCTGGGATTCAAACCTGAGACTTCTCACTGTGAGGCAAGAGATCAAACCATTTGACAAACCAGAGTAACAGTAAAAACCGTCCCTGTGCAAAAACAAAGGTTCCCTACGGTGGCCCTGAAGTGCAAACCATTCAACAAATCACTCGATACAAAAACATTTTTAAGATCACAGCAACAATTTAAAAAGCGTATTACATTTTAGAAAACAAAACAAAATTTCAGAAACCAAAACATAAAAAAGAAAAAAGAAAAAAAAGAAAAAAAGATTTCAGAAAACAAAATTAATTTCCAGAAAAAAAAGAAATATTACAAAATGAAAACATTTCAGAAAAAAAAATTAATTTCCAGAAAACAAAATGAAATTAAAAATAATGAAAACATTTCAGAAAAACAAAATGAAATATTAAAAAATGAAAAACATTTCAGAAAAAAATGAAATATTAAAAAATGAAAAACATTTCAGAAAAAAAATGAAATATTAAAAAATGAAAAACATTTCAGAACACAGAATGAATTTCCAGAAAACAAAACGAAATCTTCAAAAATGAAAAACATTTCCAAACCGGAAGAAGCAGGTACTATGGGACAACGCTGATTGGATGATGATGTTTGTCAATCATTTGAACTGAAAAGTATTTTAAATGAAGCGACGACGGATTTTATCGTCCAAACAACAATGTACCATGATAATTCCCGTATTTCCCATTTACATATTAAATCAAAAATGCAGCAAACAGATAATGAAGGTTTAAATTATTTTTTGAATATTTCGTCTGAAGCAGAACGGTCACCCAGAAGTAGTTTGTGTGGATGACGTCCGTTCTGCAGGTAAACAAAGAAAGGGACGGTAAAACGTTAACATAAACGTTAATCTTTGAATATTTAGCGGATGTGATGACAGAACGCACACAGAAATATCAACACCAACCAGGTTTACAAATGTTTCAAAATGTTGTGAGAGGATTCTGTCTAAAGCAGCAGCTGCGAAGAAACGGGTGTTAAAGACGGCGCACATCAGGAAATGCAGTCCCGCCATCCACTGATAAGGTATGGAGGCACATTTGTCTGGGTCTCAGAATAACATTTATGAATGCTTCTTATTCACACTATTAAGATCTGTGACTTTAGAGTGTGTCAGTGCACAGAAACATGACAGTAAATGACTGGATGTGCACATCATCAGACACGTCCAGGTTTGTAACTAAAGGTGGCAAAGTCTGTAGTGTAAAATAAATCTTTAAAAAAAAACGTTTTAGTCTTTCAGGCAGAGGAGGAATACCAAATTGTTTTAGAATGTATTTTTTATAAGACTGAAATAATGTATTTTATTCTGAGTTTGGTGTTTTGACCCCTCCCTAATGAATTTCTGGTTTAACCCATTGTCTCCTCATTTTGATGAACTCAACTTTTTCCTGAATGAAAGATGAACGGTAGCCGATGTTTTTCTGTCAGGGATTTTTAATTTATTAATTTATCTCTGTCAGGGATTTCAATGGAGCTGGAGTCCAGTGCAGAGGAAGCTGCAAGCATGTACAAGCAGGAACTGGGGTCCCTTACCTGTGCATCTTCCTCTGGATGTGATGGTGAGCAGCAATGTGGACAAAACTTCCCTGACATGACTCTTTTTGATAATAGTTGTTAAACACAAACAGACTTTTCCCAGATGCATTTTTTCCTCTAATGAATGTGACTGACAGGTACGCTGAGTAAATGCTGATTGTAAACGGAACAAAGAAGCCCATAAAGGAAAATCCACAACTGTTTCTTTGTTTCTGTTACTGAATAACGTATTCATGTTAAGTTTTCAATAAATATACTGCATTGCTATGAAACAAATTTGTTTATTTTCATATCCATTATTACAATCCTCACGTCAGCATTCAGTTTTTTCATTGACAAAAAAACATTTCTAAACAACAGCTTTGAAAATCAAACATCATCTTTGTTAATAAAGCTTTAAAACCTAAAATGGTAAACATGGAAAAACTCCTAAATGAAGCAAGTCTAACATGAACATTTTAAACTGGAGTTTTGCTTAAAGGAACATTAAGTTGTTTGGAGTTGTACAAGTGTTTGATGCGATTCCTCATAGATGTGATTTCCAGATCATCAGCCCGACGCTAAAGCCAGGAATTGTGCTTCGTTTTTCACTCCCCACTGCATCATTTACAACTAATCAGCAGCAGGTTAAAGACGCAGCAGGTTAAAGACGTTTTTTTAAAGGACCTGCAATTTAAAAAAAAAAAATTAGATATTAAGGTTAAATAATATTTATTGATTACATTGCACATAAATCATGGGGACTTGCCTGTACACTGCACAATGATATGAATGACTTTAGTCTTTTTGTATTCCCATGTAGAGCTGCCATCTGTTCTTCTGCAGCACAAACCTTTCTGGAACTTCGCTTTGAGAAACTTCACCTGCAGAAATATCACATGTTAATTCAATTAAGTATTTTATAAACTGTAAAGTTCATTCTTAAGTTTCAGTATATGTGTATATGCATGGTTCTAAAATATACAATGCACTTAAATATTATTTCCCATAAGAACTTGTTTACTGATTTCAGTCTTAAAGTCGATTTTTAGCAACACTGATGCCATATAATTACTGTAATTACTGTATAAATCACAGAATCAGGCTGGCTCGGAGCTTTTTCTCTCATGTTGTCACCGAAAACGGGAACGGCTATCATGTGAAGACGGTTCGTCTCCATCGGGTTCTTTTTGCGCATGCGCAAGATAAAAAGAAATTATCTTTTCAAAGCAGTACTTTAACATCCTAAAATTAACATCCTTAGAGACATGTGACTGACAAAAGAAAAGATCACAGAATTGATTCTTACCTAAAGATGATTGACAGCGTGAACCTCGCAGCCGTAGACATTAGCGCACAGCGTTCAAAGTAAAAGTGCTTACACACTACTTCCGGGTGACCGTGTGTCAGGCGAAATGTTAAAAAAATAATTTTAAAGTTCATTAACAGTTTGCTGCATTTTTTATTTGATATATAAATGGGAAATACGTGGATTATTATAGTACATTGTTGTTTGGACGATAAAATCAGTCATCGCTTCATTTAAAATACTTTTCAGTTCAAATGATTGACAAACATCATCATCCAATCAGCGTTGTCCCATAGTACCTGCCTCTTCCGGTTTGGAAATGTTTTTCATTTTTGAAGATTTCGTTTTGTTTTCTGGAAATTCATTGTGTTCTGAAATGTTTTTCATTTTTTAATATTTCATTTTTTTTCTGAAATGTTTTTCATTTTTTAATATTTCATTTTTTTTCTGGAATTTTTTTTTTTTCTGAAATGTTTTTCATTTTTTAATATTTCATTTTTTTCTGGAATTTTTTTTTTCTGAAATGTTTTCATTTTTTAATATTTCTTTTTTTTCCTGGAAATAAATTTTGTTTTCTGAAATGTTTTTTTTTTTTTTGTCATTTTTGTTTTTCAAGTTTTGGTTTCTGAAATTTTGTTTTGTTTTCTAAAATGTAATGCTGCTTTTTAAATTTTTTTTTTTTTTTTTAATTGTTGTTGTGATCTTAAAAATGTTTTTGTATCGAGTGATTTGTTGAATGCTTTGCACTTCAGGGCCACCGTAGTTCCCCCCCTCAGAAAGATACAAAATTAAAAAAAGCAAGACAATTCAAAAACGGAATTTCACCAACCAACACTGTAATTGCAGCAATCAAAAATGGCAAATGTGTTTAAACATATTTTGTTTACTACACTTATTCATTTATCAATACATTGATAAATGTTTAGTCCGAACTTATTGGTTCAAATTTCAAAGAAACCTAAGAATTCAACGTTCCTGTTATCATTTTCCTGATGTTGCACACACGATCCGAACGTTGGGGGAAGACGCAAATGTTGAGTTTTAAAGGAAAACTTTATAGTTTGATTTGGTGTAGCAGGAAAGGCAACAGTATACATGTTCATAAGGCTCAGACATCCCATAAATGATGGTTTTTCTGAAGGTCATGGAGGTCATCCTCGTTTTTAGATCTGTGGGAGGTACCTGCAGGTTGCAGCAGGTTTGGAGGACATTTCATGTCTTCACTTTTCTCTGAAAGTCACTAATTCTAAACAGATAATAACACCAAGAAAATCAAATCAATTGAATTAAATGTCGTTAGGTCGGAAAAATCAATTTTCTCTCCTTTCCATCAAATCCTGTCACAATCTGATCAGACACTTTTAGAAACCAGAGACGCCACAGAGGGAAACCCCATTCACCTGTGTCTTTTCCCTGCAGAACAAAAGTGACAACAAACCTTAATGATGGTAGATGGAAGTAGCAGCTTCAGATGTGACACATATGAGTCCATCATCTGCATAAAAGTTTATTTAAATAACCTTTTTTGTGTTTTGGTTTAATTACCTTATACTTAACACTGAATGATGATGCTGCACCAAACAGAAGGACTTTACATTTTTCTGTGAAACATTCACTTAGGCCAATCAAGAAGTCATTTACCTTAAGAGATGCAACAGTCTGTCCAACCACCACTCTACTTTGTCGTGACAACAGGACGGCGGGACCTGAGCCGACTCTCCATCCGAACCAACAACCAGCTGAATTTATGAGGGAAACTAATAAATAATGTTTGTGCATTAATCATTAATGGTGGCTGCTGAAAACTTGTGGCTCACCTCAACAACATAAATTATCCATCAGATTTAAATCAGGCTTCCAGGACGCCGCACTGCAGACCACCTTTTGAGGGTCTCTGACCAGGGGAAGGAGTGACGATCCTGGCAGCTCGTGGTTTGGTTACAGTTTGGACATGGTTCCTCATCTGCTGCAGAAAACACAACATGACAGCCACTTAACCCCCCCCTATCATATACTGGCTTCTCAAGAGATAGACCGTGTTTATTTATTTAGCAGCCACCAGTGGGTTTTAGCTTTCTTTGCCTGTTCAACATGATTTCATTGTTGATTCTTCTGCAAAAAAAAAGTAAAAAGTTTCTTTATATGAAGACGTTTGGACTCTGATTTGCGCAGCATCTGCATAGATTAATGCAATATTGTATTAATATTGTTGTCCTAAAAATGTAGATTTTCTTTTAATATGATTATTATTACCTTGTGCAATAAGTACCAAGGCGAATGCAACTTACTATTAATATGTTTGAATTAAACTTAATAACAATAACAGTTAGTTCTTAGTAGGCTGCTAGAAGTTAGAAGCTGGGGAAAGTATGGTGCACTGGGGTTCTAACCTCTATTCTTATCTATATCTACTCTCCTCTATTCTTGATCATTTATTTATCGTTCAGTTCTCTTCAGGTCTGACATGTCATTCATTCTTTATTCATTCACCTTCTAAACCTGCTTTGTGCCTTTCGGGGACACGGGGCAGCCTATCCCGGGCACCCGTGGGCGAAGGCAGGGGACGTCCTGGACAGGTCGCCAGTCTGTGGCAGGGCCACAATCACACACCCTCCCACATTCACACCTAGGGACAATTTAGAGTGACAGATTAACCCATGAAGCATGTTTTTGGACAGTGGGAGGAGAAAACATACAAACTCATCCACAGAAAGGTCCCCCATTGGTGATTCTGTTTGAACCGCGGGCCTTCCTGCTGTGAGGCAAGAGCGCTAACCACTGCACCACGTGACGTAACATGTCATCTTTGGATAAAAAATGCAATTATTTAAGCAATCAGAGTTCCAAAGTCTAAAGGCAAGTGTAATTGGGTAAATGTAAAACCAAACGTGGTCATTTTGTCCACTAGCAGAAACAGTGAAGTCTGATTGGTTCAGCTTCCGTGGCGTGGCTGTGCGGCGGATTCGGGGGTTTGGGGGAAGCTGAGTGTGAACGCTTCCTCAGCATTCCCACAATAATTAGTTTCACAGGGGCAGTGTGTTTAAGAACGATAAGCTTTGCTTTGGTTGAAGAGGAGTCAGCAGATGAGTGCAGCTGCTTGTTATCTGTGCGGAGCAGAGCGAAGGGAACATACTGTACTATCCTAATAACTTTGGGGGGGGGGGGGGGGGGGGGGGGGGGGGCTGCAAGCAGAAAATTATAAGTGCGGATCAGAATCTGCCGCGCAATTTCCTGCACACACTTCTTTTAGAGTTTGTCAGTGCATTTGTAATCACTCTTAAGGAAAAGGGGGGTGGGGGGGGTGAGCAAAGAGGGCTTTTGAAGACATTGTGTCGCTGCAGCTTTCATGTCTGCTGCTGCTGCATTCCCAAAAGAAAACACACACGTTCTGCAAGACACGAACAGGCGGGCGTCAGCAGGCGTGGGTCCTCGCATCAATCCGCGCCACCATCATTATGCACGGCGCATCACGGCTGCAGAGCTGCTGGTGACGCAGCGCGGCGGGATCAAGAGGAAGTGGCTGCTGGGAACTTCATCTCAGCCGCATGCTTCAGTGAAACCGCCGTTCCAACTCAATACAACTGACGGTCAGAGGTGTATTCTGGGTAATTTACCAGGGGAAGCACGTCTGAACTGCCTTCTGTGGATTTTATGAAAGAATTACTTTAAATGTTCAACATCAATATTTTGCCAAAAAATACGTGCTTTTTTTTCTATGATTTAATGCAACATTTCACTTGGAATCACAGTTGCGATGAAGAAATGAACCAAAACAGTACTGTTAATATCTCACTTCTTCTTTTAGTCTCTAGTCTCAGTTTAGTTTCGAAGGTCATCAGAAGACGTCTGACATTTCCACCAATGTTTCAGCCCAAAACATGTCAGAAAATGTTCTAAATGTAGCTTTTTTTTAATTTCAGCGGTGAACAGTTGAGTGCTGAAATACAGAAAGTGTCAGACAGCCCCTGCGTACAATTCTGCATGTTGCACGTATGAAATGGCGGTCTTTCCTGATTCAGGCGTGACATACGTCATACATAAGTGTTTCTTGCGTTCGTCGATGTGCGCAGATGTCCGTCGAGGTTTTCTGCCGACGGGTCGTTACGTGAATTCAGTATTGAGTTGTTTAAAAATTTTGGTCGGTTGAGAATTATGCAGTGTAACACGTATTTTACGTAGTTCATACGCAATTATTAGATAAATCATATGCAATTGTGTGTGATTTTTGCGAGATGCATACATAACTTTGTGGCTTTCCACAACCGTTCCACGTATGTCTAATGGACTTTTTACGCATACACCACTGATGTATAACTTTTAAATCGGGGCGGCCGTTGGACAGTGGTAGGGCGTTCGACCTCCTTTGTAATATTGCAGGTTCAATTCCCGCCTTGCCCGCCAATGTGTCGAAGTGTCCTTAGGCAAGACACTGCGGAGCCGCCACCAGTGTGTGAATGTGTGTGTGTGTGCATGGGTGAATGGGTCTGTGACTGTAAAGTGCTTTGAAGAAGGTGTGTCGTGGGTTCCTCATGGAAATAAAGGCAGAGGAGCCAAGGTGAGAGTTTCTAGTTTAATTTAAGAACCTGAGCACAACAACTGCTCCACATAATGCCACATCAGCATACGACACCCTCCAACTCTCCCCGTTTCCTGTAACACTTCTTCTTTTAAACCATAAGCCCCTCCTACTGGGCGTTGCTCTTCATTAGTCCAACAAAAAAAGTTTTACATTGTTTTCCAAAAAACATAAACAAACATATGGAAAACAACAGTTTCATCCAAAGAAACATCATCTGTTATTTACAAAGAAATTCCCAATAATCTTCTTTAAAAAGAAAACACAACTTCAGATGTGTCACATGACCTGGTCTGTCGGTCACTACTTCCAGGTCAACAGACTAAACTAATGATGATGGCGTAGTGTATGCATGAGGATTAACAGTCGGCAACCCAGTGTGCACCCAGGGATACCTGCAGAGGAACAGGGACGGAGAAAAAAAGGTAAGGTCAAGCAAATGAATGGCGTGATTGTGAGTCCGCGTGTGCGCGTCAATGCCCACGTGTGTGTGGGTGCGCGTGTGCATGTGTGAGTGCAAACGCAGCATCAGCTGACGGTGCTACACCGTCACAAGGTGGAAAAGCGCTATATACGTATACGGCATTTGCCATGTCGGGTATATGGCGCACATATTAAAATGACGTGATTGACGCACAAATCACTAATCAATTACATATAAATAGCGCAATAATCACACAAGGTTCATGTTCTATTTTGATTTATGTGTTGTTTTACATCTTTTCTCAATTTTTCCACATATATTCACGTATGACCAATTATCATGCATGCATGCAATATGTGCAAAACGTACGTAGTGGCTGTGTGACGTGGCCTCAAGCCTCAGTCACATCAACCAATATTAGGGTTGACCTGTACAGCTGCTGCAGGATTCTGGGTGTGAAGAGGGTCGCATAGAGGCCGCATTTTAAGGGGAGTGCAGGTGTGTCTAACAGTTCCCCTGACGGACACATCATGAAAATGAAGCGTTCCATTGTAGTTCCTGTAGTAAATGTATCGTGAAGTATTTCTAAGGATAATGGAAATCACAAACACTTGTGATATAAGGGTGATGTAACGCCACACTTGGTCAGGTGCGAGTACTGGCTCCTACTGACCACGCACAAATGCTGCACACACGAGGTGTGCACGTGATATGCAAGTGCCCGTAGGACGTCCACACATTCTACTGTCTAATTGTCTAAATTTCTTCATTTTCAACAGTCATGCTGCACACAATCATCACGTGAACGAAGGCAGGTTAAAGTCCCACTGCGATCCAATCGATTTTCAAAGCCTTCCCAGCGGTCTTTTGATTAGGAGTTTTAGCCAAAATCTAAAAAGCTTTATTGTTTAGGACAAATTGTCGGCAGAGCAGCAGGAGTTTATTGGGGGCCGGTTTAGCTCGTGCTGGTTTGCGGTGCCTTCCGTCCGTGAAACCAGGGTTCGATTCCGGGCTGCTCCTTATTCCCTTCTCTGCTACTGTGCCGGTCCCAAGCCCGGTTGGATTGAGAGGGTTGCGTCAGGAAGGGCATCGGGCGTAAAACATTGCCAAGTTAACCATGCGACTTGTCCTTGAGGGAGGGTTGTTTCGCTTTGGAGACCCCTGATGGGAGGAGCCAAAAGTGCAAGAAGAAGAGTCGTGGGTGGGACCATTGGCTCGGAGTGAGCCAGCCCCTACTTCCCATCATGCATCTGTTTGCACTCTCCCACTACCTTACAGCCCCTCCCACTACCAGCCTAACACTACCGTTGGAGAGCAACGTGGGAGCTATCCAGCTGTACAAGTTTGATCCAGATTCCAGCTCAGACGAGGAAAACAAAGACGCTCATGGATCTTTTTGTCTGCAAGTGGATTCATCAGAATGGAGCGGAGCAGGAAGCACCTGGCTTGTAGGTTTTACGTCACATCTACAAGCTTTTTCAAACAACATTTATTCTTCTGCTCCTGATTCACAACGATTTAAATAAAGAAATATTCAAAAAATTTAACTTTTTATCTTAACTTTATTTTTTAAATATGTCCTCCATTATCCAGAAAACGCCACAGGAACATGTTAAAAACACCAAAAACGTGATTTTCAACAAAGTGTTTTTTAAAATGTTGTTTGATTATCTTTTCCTTTGAAAACTACCTTCATGCAAACCTTCTGACTGTTGTGGCGTAGAAGTTGTTTCCAGACGTTCTTCTTCTTCTTTCTCTTTCGGCTTTTCCCATCAGGGGTCGCCACAGCGAATCATCCTTTTCCACCTCACTCTATCATGGACATCTTCTACCCTAACATTAGCCAACTTCATGTCCTCTGTTAAGACATCCATGTATCTCCTCTTTGGCCGTCCTCTTGCCCTCCTGCCAGGCAGCTCCATCTCCAACATCCTTCTACCAATATATCCACTATCCCTCCTCTGAACATGTCCAAACCATCTCAGTCTGGCTTCTCTGACTTTGTCGCTAACACAGGCAACATGAGCCGTCCCTCTGATGTACTCGTTCCTTATCCTGTCTAACCTGGTCACTCCTAAGGAGAACCTCAACATCTTCATCTCCGCTACCTCCATCTCAGCCTCTTGTCTCTGTCTCACTGCTACCGTCTCTAACCCATAGAGCAGAGCTGGTCTCACCACTGTCTTGTACACCTTTCCTTTGAGTCTTGCTGGCACTCTTCTGTCACACAACACTCCTGACACTTTCCTCCACCCGCTCCAACCTGCCTGCACTCGCCTCTTCACCTCTTTTCCACACTCCCCATCACACTGAACTGTTGACCCCAAGTACTTAAACTCCTGCACCTTCTTCACCTCAGCCCCCTGTAACCTAACGCTTCTACCTTGATCCCTCTCGTTCAGACACATGTATTCTGTCTTACTACGACTGACCTTCATGCCTCTTCTTTCCAGAGCAAACCTCCACCTCTCTAGCTGTTCCTCCACCTGCTCTCTACTCTCACTGCAAATTACAATGTCATCCGCAAACATCATTGTCCAGGGAGATTCCTGTCTTACCTCGTCTGTCAGCCTGTCCATCAGCATAGCAAACAAAAAAGGACTCAAAGCTGATCCTTGGTGTAGTCCCACCTCCACCTTGAACTCCTCTGTCTCACCTACAGCACATCTCACCACCGTCATACTTCTCTCATACATGTCCTGAACTACTCTGACATACTTCTCTGCCACTCCAGACGACCTCATACAGTACCACAGCTCCTCCCTCGGCACCCTGTCATACGCCTTCTCTAAATCTACGAACACACAATGCAGCTCCTTCTGACCTTCTCTGTACTTTTCCATCAACATTCTCAAAGCAAAAATGGCATCAGTGGTGCTCTTACGGGGCATGAAACCATACTGCTGCTCACAAATCCCCACCTTCTTCCTAAGCCTGGCTTCCACTACTCTTTCCCACAGCTTCATTGTGTGGCTCATCAACTTTATTCCTCTATAGTTGCTGCAGTTCTGCGTGTCACCCTTGTTCTTAAAGATCGGAACCAGAACGCTTCTCCTCCATTCCTCAGGCATCTTCTCACTCTCTAAAATCCTATTGAACAACCTTGTTAGAAATTCCACTGCTGTCTCTCCTAGGCACTTCCATACCTCCACAGGTACGTCATCAGGACCAACGGCCTTTCCGCTCTTCATCCTTTTCAGAGCCTTCCTAACCTCCTCCTTTCCAATCTCTGCTACTTCCTGCTCCACAACAACCACATCTTCCTCCCTTCTTTCCCTGTCATTTTCCACGTTCATCAGCTCCTCGAAATACTCCTTCCATCTTTTCTGTACACTCTCCTGGGTTGTTAGCACCTTTCCATCTCTGTCCTTAATCACCCTTATCTGTTGCACGTCCTTCCCATCTCTGTCTCTCTGTCTGGCTAGCCTGTACAAGTCCTTCTCTCCTTCCTTTGTGTCTAACCTGTCATATAGCTCATCGTAAGCCTTCTGTTTGGCCTTTGCCACCTCTCTCTTCACTCTACGCTGCGCTTCCTTGTACTCCTGTCTACCTTCCTCAGTCCTTTCTACATCCCACTTCCTTTTAGCCAACCTCTTCCTCTGGACGCATTCCTGTACTTCCTCATTCCACCACCAAGTCTCTTTACCGTCTTTCCTCTTTCCAGATGACACACCTAGCACTTTCCTACCTGTTTCCCTGATAATCTCTGCTGTAGTTTCCCAGTCATCTGGAAGCTCATCCTGACCACCCAGGACCTGCCTCAACTTCTGCCTAAATTCCTCACAAGTTTCTTCATTCTGTAGCTTCCACCACTTGGTCTTCTTTTCTGTTTTCCCTCTCTTCTTCTTCCTGGCCTCCAGAGTCATCTTACACACCACCATGCGGTGCTGTCTGGCTACACTCTCTCCTACCACCACTTTGCAGTCAATAACCTCTCTCAAATGACCTCGTCTACATAGGATGTAGTCCACCTGGGTACTCCTACCTCCACTTCTGTATGTCACTCTATGTTCCTCTCTCTTCTGGAAGTAAGTGTTGACTACAGCCATTTCCATCCTCTTCGCAAAGTCCACCACCATCTGTCCCTCCAGATTCCTTTCCTTCACACCAAACCTGCCCATCACCTCCTCATCACCTCTGTTGCCCTCACCAACATGTCCATTAAAGTCTGCTCCAATAACAACTCTCTCTCCTCTGGGGATACTCTCTATGACCTCATCCAACTCACTCCAGAATCTCTCCTTCACTTCTAACTCACAGCCAACCTGTGGCGCATACCCACTGACTACATTCACCATCACCCCTTCAATTTCTAACTTTAGGCTCATCATCCTGTCTGAGACTCTTTTCACCTCTAGAACACTGTTTACAAACTCCCCCTTCAGAATCACTCCTACCCCGTTTCTCTTCCTATCAACACCATGATAGAACAGTTTGTATCCTCCTCCAATACTACGTGCCTTGCTGCCCTTCCACCTTGTCTCCTGCACACACAGTACATCTACCTTCCTTCTCTCCATCATGTCTGCCAGCTCTCTGCCTTTCCCTGTCATTGTGCCAACGTTAAGAGTCCCTATTCTCAAACCTATGTTCCTGCCTTTTCCCTTCTCTCTCTGGCCACGGGCCCTTCTGCCTCCCCTCTTTCTTCGACCAACAGTAGTCAAATTTCCACCGACACCCTGTAGGTTAACAGCATCGGTGGCGGTCGTTGTTAACCCGGGCCTCGACCGATCCGGTATGTCTAAAGTGTTGTGGATGATTCGCATGGTTATTTTGGCAATTTTTACGCCGGATGCCCTTCCTGACGCAACCCTCTCTATTTATCCGGGCTTGGGACCGGCACAGAGGCAACTGGCTTGCAACCCCTGTGGCTAGATTTGTTTCCAGACGTTCATGTCACTTTCTAATCTAAAGTTAAATCTTTTCATCCTCTGAGGAAAAAAGTCTAAAAATGTGAAAGCGCTTCAGGAAGTGTCTTGGCATCGTCGGCTTCTGTGGATCTCTGAACAAAAATAACATGAATCAGAAAAGATGACAAAGCTGAGAGCCTGGCACTCCTCCATGCAGAGCCTGCTATTTGGCCTTTTGTCATCTGGACAAGCGGCTGAGCGGCGCACAAGGGCTTTGATTTGAATTCCTTTCTGTGCATCCAGTCACCTTTTCAGAGACACGAAGAGCAAAGAGCTCTCATCAGGCTCAAAGAGGGGGGGAGAAAATGGTTCAGGAGGAAGTAGGATCTGTGAATGTCCTCATTTTTAGCTTTCAGTCCTAAACCATCAGTCAGCCGTCTATGTGTGGACAAAACTGACCAGAAACTTTTGAACATCGATCGATGGAGCGATAAAAATCCATCCATTTATATCTTATTACCACTTAAACTGTTTAGGTTGGCTCATTTTGTATTTCTGTGTTGTTGCCAGTTGCTGTTGTAAGTGAATATGTGTGAAACATTAGGAAATGATCGGCCTCCTGTTCCCTTTGCCTCTTTTTTCTGTTTGCGATTCACAGATTTCCACATCGGATCGCATTCCTACGGTGGCCATGAGGTGCAAATCACATCATCGAATCATTTGACGCAACAATATTTTAAAGATAACAACCAGAATCAAAAAGCAAAATAGATATTTAAAAAACAGCTTTACATTTCAAAATAAAAGGTTGAGAAAAATCTGTTTTACAGGTAAAAACATACGCTATGACCGAACTCCCACACTACTCCCTCCCTATTAAAAAACAATACAGTGTGGGACTAAGCAGTGCCATGGATTTTAAAAGCAATTCGGACACCATGCTCACTTTGGTTTTTTGTTTTTGAAACGCCGTTTTATAAATGTCACCGAATTTACGAAGTTGATGGTTTACCAAGAAAATACATTTAAATATATTATTCCTGCACAAAGTGTTCAAATGCAATGCATTGTGGTCTATATTTTCCAGATCTAGAGTGCATCGATGCACACTGGTTTTTTGCAGACTTCTGGGAAATTTCTAGGGCACCGGATTTTGGAAATGCAGATTCGGACGGCACTAGAAAACGGCAAAGCCATTATATGGTGAGTAGTGACGGAATTGGGAAACACACACAGACTGACACCTTCATCAAAGCAGCTGTTAACACATCAGGGGAAGCAGAAAATCTCCTGATCCTGTTGGAGGTGGAGGAAGAAGCAGCAGAAGCAGGGATCTCTTCTTCATGGACTCATGATCAGAACCGTCTGAGTCCACCAGCCTTCTGTGCAGCAGGTCTCTAATTCCCCCCCCCCGCATTGGTTCCATCCATCACCAGCTCTCGTGTGCCGTCTCTAAATCAGTTTTCCGTTCAATTTCATTTAGGTGGAGTCTGTCACAGTTGCATGTCCCGAAACCTTCACTGACAGGCGGGGGCAGAGTCCTAAAATCCAATTCATGAGGATCTACTAAAGATGTTCGACTCGACCACGTTTCTCCCTCGGCTTACATCCCCCGGACTAAACCATGACGTGGTTGCTCTAAAGTCTGATCAACAGAAAAGGAGGCTCGTCTGAAAATGTGAAGCAGAAACAGAGTCTCTGTAAACACACACAGACCTTTATACGTCCATGAAACTAGAAGGAAAGTAAAGACAAACTGGCTGCAGCTTCTGGATCAGCACAAAACTCCAGGGAAGTTTAGAAGGAGCCTCAAGGTGAAGCTGCAATGAAATGTCTGAAGCTTAAAGGAGTTTCCTGAGTGAGGCTGTTTCTCTGCATCACACTGACTTTCTGCTAAATGCCACACTCTTCAAGTCCATACCAACTGACACTTTTCCTTATTACTTATCCTGTAGATGTCCTCCTAGAGCAAATGAAGCTTCAAAAGTGAACCGATTGGATGTAAGGCTTCAATGCTTCATGAAGCTTCATCTGCCCATCACTAGTCATAACTAACATATGTCCAAAAGTGAAACTTTTTCAGGGTAGAAAGAGCAGACGGGTAAACGGGTCAAAAGGAACCAGGCATGACTGACTGATAAGTTACCGAGATGACCTGAGAGAGCCTGAATGAATGAATGCAGGCTGAATGTAAAGGGAATCTCCCAGGTGTGTCTGATGACAGTGATTACCTCAACCAGAACCAGCTGAAGAGGAGGAGCAGAGAATGAACACGTGGCGTGACATGACGGCACTTCTTTTTCCTTTAACATCAGAGAAGTTCTGCTTAAAAATGAGAAAATGAAAGACTGACGTGTTTTTAACTTTAGACCATGACTGTACAGTAAAAACTGGATTGAAGCTTTAGCTCTTTGAATTGTTGTAGCTCATCAATCGTTTACACGAATAACGTAATTCCAGCGGATTCTGAAGCAGAGAAAAGCGTCTTAGAGCTAAAATGCAACAGTGGATACGTGTTTACACAATCATCGTAAACCATCTAATTCTGACCTGGAGAAAAGCAGCCTTTACAGCAGAAAGTGGCCCGAGATGTGGGCCAAAGGGGAGGAACCCAAAGACCCAGCTGCCCACCAGCATCACCACAGGGGACCCGGGCGGCCGAAATACCCCAACTCAACCACAGCTCTACCCCTACCCACTACACCACCTTCTCACCTACACCTCCATCAACCCCTCCTCCCATATCTGCCCCGGTGCCCACCCCACGGGGCAGCCCCCAGGCCGGTCCCCACCCATGCACACATTCCTGTTCTTCTAAAAAAAAAAAAAAGGCTTTTTAAGAACACGTACATATGAGGAAAGATTGGCCAAATGAACTAAAGAAATAAATACGATCATACAGACAACAACAGAAACCTCCATTTGCATCAATTATATGAACAAAGAAACTCCTTCACAGCGAAACGTTTAAAAAGAACGTCAGAAGAAAAGCCCTCACTGCCAGCAGACTCACATTTCCCAGTTTAATTTGGGGAGAAATCCAGTTCCCACACTCTGGAGTTCACCGATCTTAATTAACAGCAGGGTGATAACAAGGAGTGTGTTGCAGCCGTGGTCCCGGAGTGGTGATTCATCCGTAATATGCATTAGAATAATTGCCTTTTCATAAAAATTACACATTTTTGCTGATTGCCTTTGCACTGCCAACACTTCATCAGTCCTGTCATGCAAATGAAAATATAACTCACAGTGGGCTGGTTTCTGGCCGAAGAGAACAGCGACAGATGGAGGAAATGCAAAGATTTATTGACACGAGTTTAACTTTAAAATCAGTCTTTCAATCATTTTCTGGAATAGATTAATTGTAATTGGGGTCATAGGGAATGTCCACACAGACCCGTGAGGTCAACCAAAAAGAGATAACAGGCATTTAAATGTCTTTTCTTTGTGAAATTTTTACTTTTTTGATCAACTTTTCATTCAAATCCAATAAAATTTGTTTTAGAAATCCAAACCAACCAAAGCTGAGCGTTCTCCTGAAGACCAAGGTGACAAGTCCAGAGAGGAAAGAGGCTTTTTTCCTCTGCTTCATGAGCTGGCTTTACTGGTTTCCATGGTAATCAGCACTTCTATAAGTGGTCAACAAGATTTTAATGTAGTTTCATAAAAACCATGTATTTTCTTAAATTTAACCTTATCTCTGGAGCATTAAAGATGTTTTTACCTTATCAATTGTTACAGCAATTTCATTTTCATTTTTTAGAATCTCATGTTTCCATACTAAAAGCGAGAATGTCTCCTCCGTGAACCTCCACCTTAACGTGGTGGAGGAGTGTGAGAGCTGTAGTGATCCCAGGAGCTAAGCTGTCTGGGGCGTGAGCCCCTGGTAGGGTCTCCCATGACAGACAGGTCCTGGGTGACGAGTCAGACAAAGAGCGGTTCAGAAGCCCCTCATGAGACGTAAAAACAAGGACAAATAAGTGTGAATAACATCAGCTGTTTAAAAAATGATTCCTTATAGAGTCAAGTCTGGAAGAGGCGGGTCCTTGAACATTTTCCTGTGCGAGGATGAAGTCACAGACGACACAATCGTTGACGTGCGGTAGTGGGGTGAAGCAATTAAAGTGGAGTAAATAATTGAGGCTGCGGGGTGCTCAGTTTAGCCGTTAATTCAGTGTGCGAGTTCAGGTCGGGTCAGAGGGCCAACTCTGTCAGGAGCTGAAAATAATTGCAGGGAATGACGTGTTGCTGATGTGTGCATGTGTTTGTTTGTGTGCATGTGTTTGTTTGTGGGTGTGTGTGTGTTTGTGTGTGCACAAATGAATGTGAGTGCCTCTGATCCCGTTTTCCACTTAGTGAGTTATTATCCTTCACCTTGGAGCAGGACTGTGCAAGAAGCAAGATCCAAGAGGGAAACGAAAAGATGTTTAAGCAAAACAAAAAAAAAGGTCCATTTAAATTAGAAATCCTAAAAAGTCAGTTTGTCTTTTTCCATTTTGTCACAAAGTGAGTTGACAGCCATCATATTTCACCATGGAAGCTCTGGAGGCTACAGGACTCAGTGTTCTATCAACACTAAGTGTATAACATTCAGAGGCTTCAGCGTTCCCGAATGATTCATTAGGATCCCTTTGAAAGGAGGAGATGGCCATCTGCTATCAAGAGATAATTATTTATCTTTCTGAAAGACGCGACTATAAAAATCCCCCTCTGCTCCACCGGGGGGAGTTTGAACTGCAGAAAGTCTTCAAATTATCTTCTCGAAGCATAAAATGAAGCAAGATTCTTTTTCAATTGACTTAAGAGTTGGTGGTCACTTTGAGTGTTTGTCCGCCCCGTTTAGTTACCGGGGAAACGAGTGCCAACTTAGATGGTTTTTTGGAAAACCTTACTATTTCAAAGGAAAAAAAAGGAAACCCAACTCAGCAGTTTTTTTTGTTCTAGTTCTAAAAGGGTCTTCCGTAAAGATTCTTTGCTCATTCAAAATTAGCATTTTTTTCCCACAATTCCGTGCATTTTCTTGATTACTTGTTTGGGTTTCCTGCAGGTTGTGGTGCTCTCTTCCCAGCTCAGATGTAGGAGTTTAAGCTGAAATTCAGCGGCTTCCTGGTGGGCAAAGGCAGAGTTTTGGTGAGACGAAGTTACCTGAAGCCTGGCAGGTATCTGAGGAGTAGCAAAGTCCCCTACAAAAACCATCTCCCGCTTCAGTGCGGGCTTAGTCTCCTCTGAATGTGCATCTTCAGAGGAAGAAACATTACTCTAAAAATGGAAAACCTCACAGCTGCTCTGGGATATTTTTCAAGACTGAAGACCCCAGTGAAGATGGAACCACAGAGATGAAAAATGACAAATGTCTCCCTTTGATTTACAGTGAGAAGGTCAGATGGTAAAGTTCATGAGCACCCTGTAATCAAAGTGGATCTGTTTCATTTCATATTTAATCTAATTGCAGCTGTGTTAGCAGTTCATTCCTAAACATTTACAGTCAAACAGTAAGTGGCTTATACTTATATAGCACTTTTCTACCTACAAGGCCCAAGGCGCTTTACAGTCACAGACACATTCACACAATGGTGGCGGCTCCGCTGCCGAACACTGGCGCCCGCCTACCACCAGGGGGAAGGTGGGGTTCAGTGTGTTGCCCAAAGATGCATCGACTCATGGGCGTCCAAGGCAGGAATCGCACCTGCAATCTTACGATCATGGGTCGACCCTCCTACCGCTGCACCACAGCCGGCCCGCATTTAACATTTACAGTCAAGACTTTAAGTCTCAGTCACATGAACCTGAACGGGGTGTTGACTGGTACGGGTCCTGCAGGCAGGCTGGTGGTCCATGGAGGGTCATAGAGAGGACCGACTGCATCTTAAAGGAAGGGGGCAGGTGTGTCTTGCAGTTCCCTTAAGCCTCATGCGGCCACGTCAGGGGATATCATGAAAATGGAATGTACCATTTAGTGTGGTAAGTGTATCATAAAATATTTGTATGGCAAATTGAAGTTGCACACACTTGTGTCGTACGGTTCCCAAACGCCACACTCTTGTTATTAGTGAGGTACTGGCTCCTTACTAGAGGATGACATGGGAGTGGATTTTTATTCCTGTCCCGTCCTGCTCCCAGACCAAAGTTTAAAAAATAATCCTGTCCTGCCCCACTCCTGTCCCGTTTCCTTACATTTTTGCTCTTATTATCATTTTACTTTAATATTATTTTACTCTTGTGATTTTTTTTGTTACATCTGACTTTCCTACCAGCTCTCTGAACTTAACAGAAGAGTCTTTCATCCTGACTCTTTGCTGGATGTCATTTTTCCTGGCATGGGACTCCCCGTGTGTTGTAAATCCTTCCATTGCTGCCAGCGATACATGATCGCTGCACTTAAGATTTCCAGGGTGGAGACCGTGACAGGAAACAGTGATGCATTATGGGTAATGTAGTTCTTTTCTTACATTGAGTTTCATTATTGGCATATTATCAGAAAAAAACTAAATGGCTCAGTTTTACCGTTTTGTCATTGTTTTTATTGGTTGGTTTTCACTCCCGTCCCTTTTCCGTACGAATTTGATCCCATCCCAGTTCTGTGATTATTGGCAAAGACGACTCCCATCCCACGGGAATCCTGCAAACCGTGGGAATTCCCGAAAAAATGTGAGCCTCTACTCCTTACTGACCTTGAAAGTATGTGACACACACAGGGTGTGCATGTGATAAATAAGGACCCATAGGATGTCCACACAAACTACACTCTGATTGTCTAATTTCCTCACTTCTAACAGTCAGGCATGTATTACGTGGACAGCACTAACGGCTCCTTGCACGGTAAATGGGTTTTGGGGGGTTATAAAAAGGAAAAATCCATTCGACACGCCTGCGTCTCACCTACTTTCCAATTACGTGTTATATAAGTGCTTACTACAACCTGCAGAGGGCCAGTATCCACCCGTAAGGGCAGTTGGAACTATAAGGCATAAAGAGATTCTTGACACTAGTTTAGCTGCATGCAGAAAAGCTGAATGTTTACGGTCAAATTCCTCCAGAACTAAAACTGTTAAAAATCCATCAGTGTCCTGCAATGCCAGAACCTTCGTTGATGAACATATTTTGTGTCCACATTGAAGGGCAACGCCTTTCAACAGCCGCAGCCTTCCTGGGCGACATTGGCCGGGTCCTTCGTCGAGTGGGTAGGACGGACATTGACTGCTGTGAATTTGGACGAGTCTGGCCTTCAGGTAACTGCAGCCGTTACATCAGCAAATGTCCTGTTACCTAGCAACCGTGAGTCCCGAACAGAGAGGGGCAGTGAACCAGGGAAGCTCAATAATTTCCTGGCTTATTTGATCCAACTTTTTATTTTGGAGGTGTAATCAGAAAAAGTTGTAATTATCTCCAACTCCAGGTCCCGCTTCACAGTCCGCCATCGTCTTGGTTCAGTTGCAATGCATCTTGGGATAGGGACAGCATAGAAGGACACGCCAGACCAATCCTTGAAATCGGGAAAAAGAAGGCTGCATTCGTTGGCCGCATTTGAAGGAGTCGTTGAATTTGGACAGCACGTGTCGCGGCGCTGTGATGTCAGCAGCCAACAAATGCAGCCCAGGAAGAACGCAGCCCTCCAGTTTGGACACAGCCATGGAGTTTTCTTTCACGAAGCATCGAGGCGACTCTGCATGGTGGATGAACGACATTAGGAAACATAATCTGGAGCCTTTTTTAAGCACATAATGAGACAATTAAATAAAAGTGTCAGAATGAAACATCAGGTCTGTTTGCTGCATGTCTCATTAGTAAACCTGCTTCTCTTTTATTTTCACTCTGGACATATGGTCTTCTATGTGTAAAAGTGCAGGATGGCTAGGACTGTGGTGGCTAACAGCCAGCTGCAGCGTGTCAGTCAGGATGTACATTCACTCAACCTTGGCTGGCGTTTCCCATCAAAGATGTCGGCCCCGGACAGCGCGGCTGCCCCCCCTGGCAGCAATGATAACAAGCCAGACTCGTAAAGTTATATTTCATGCTATTGAATTAATGTGCCTGTTCCCATTTTCGGCTTGGAAATGGGCTCCTCTGCCATGTCTAAAATGAAAAGTCAAATCCTTCTTGTCATTTGCGGCAGATTTGTCAGGCTCCCGGTTCCCCCCACCCGAGCGGCTGATGAGGCCGCACAGCTGTGTTCCTGTTACCCGCCCAGATAAAACCACATCTTCAAATCTGATAAAGTTGCAGTCTTAATACGGAATCCAAAATGTCAAGCTGACTCAGATTAATAAATTAAACGCTGTTTAATTCGGACAGCTCACCACCGCTCCACAAATAAATACATTTGAAGCTGGGATGTTGGACTGGATTTTACTTAGAATACTTTTTTCAAAAAAATCCACAAAGTGCTTCTGTCAAAAGATGAGATGAGATTAAAAGTTTATTCAAAGTTAGAGCACAAGTTTTGCGATAAAAATAGAGAGATTAAGGAGCTTTAATCCAGACCCTTTTTAAACGTGTTGTTCTGGTTTTCCTCAGTTTGGTAAAAATCTCGGTTTTGATCTTGGATTGTGTCCAAATTCCTTCACTACTCCTTATAATTCCTACAATGATATAGTGCAGGACTATCCAGTATCCCACATTTTAATGCATTTCGGACACATGCTAACTCCTTTTTTTTTTAAACGCCAACTTTAACCATTCGCCAAAGTAAATACATGTCATTATGATATTATAATATTTATGAATCCGTTGAGTTCTGATGATGAAAACGTGAATATAGATTTACATACATTTATTAAAATGACAAATCATTCACTGTTGTCTATATTGGCCAGTCTAATAAGCATGGATGCTCTTCAGTTTTTTAAAGAGACTTCTTCCAGGGAACTGGATTTAAAAAATTTTTTTTTGGACACCCCAACAAACAGCGAACGCCCTAAATAGTGCACCAAGGAGTGAGTGAATTTGGACATTTATTTTGTTTTTATGTTTGTTTTCTCATGTTCATCTGCTTTCTTCCAGGTGGTGTTGGTCATTCGAACCCCTGAAGCTCCTTTGTATTCAGGTTTGTTTTTTTTTGGTTAAAAACCCCAAACACAGACAGTTTAAAACACCCAACACTGGCAGGGCTCGCTAAAATTGGAGATAAAAGTCAAAATCATTGTACTACTTAGAACATGAAAACCGGGGTTACAAAACACTCAGAGTTGATCTGATGCAGTGACAAAGAAGGGAAATTCCAAAAACTCCTGTTTGATGGCGGGCTTTTGAAATATTCAAATGATTTGGGTTTGTAGACTTCAAGGATGAAGCTGAAGAGTAAGGGGTTAAAAGGTCAGTAATATATGTTCGAGTTTGTCCCTGTAAAGCTCTGAAAACTATTTTTGGAAACTTACTTGGAAGCCAACTTAAAGAAGACAAAAGTGGGGTTCATATGTCCAT
The DNA here is from genome assembly GCF_053564925.1 of Oryzias latipes. NCBI lineage: Eukaryota > Metazoa > Chordata > Actinopteri > Beloniformes > Adrianichthyidae > Oryzias > Oryzias latipes. The sequence continues at coordinate 28,375,019 of NC_136250.1, forward strand.
TTGGATCATTTACAAATAATTTATTGAGTATTTATTTAAACAAGTAAAAATTATTTACAATAATCTAAACAAGAAGAGATGAAAGTGTGATTTTTTCTTTTCCAGGTCTGATCTAGATAAAATGTTTCTTTTTGCCATATTCTCAAGTGATGAAAACGGTTTTTAACTATTTGGTTTAAGTGACCTTTCAGAGTCACAGATTTGTAAAACAACACTGCAAGGCATGGAATAAACTGGGTTCATTTTTGCAATCTGCATCAGCTAAAAAAATGGCTTTGACCCCTGTCCTGATTTGACAGTCACACTGGGTTTGCTTTATCAAGGATCTGAAAGTCCAGACAGAAGCCTGGGAAGGTCTTCCTGCAGGAACAAATCGGTCATCGCGGCCAGCAGGGCGGCGGCTTCATGCATGACAGAGGGATGGAGGAGCTGGGATGCAGCTGAGAAGCTCAGACAGCATGAAAAGTGAATCAGGTCGTAATGCGAAACTGCTTTAAATCGCGAAAACAACTCATCCTCCAGCTCCAAGAGAAAGATTAAGAAACATGAGGGCGGCGAGCTTCCACTTTAATGAGAATTAATGATCACAGTTGGGTCATCCCTTTGAACTGCTGTTGTTTTAAACGCTACACCCACCATGGATGCATAACGCAGCGTGTCCTAACATAAAAGTGACAAATCCTCAGCCCTTTCCCTGCTGTGTGTTTTCAGTTTGCAAAAAGGGCTCGATGGATGGTGGCGTTAAACACAGGAGGGAGATGGGAACGCCAGATGGAGAAGGAAACGTGCGGCTGTCCCGTTATCAGCTGGACGTCCAAGAAAAGAGGCAGAAGTCTACGTGTTTTAGTAGCACCGCTTCAATAGCACACGCATGTCTGGGCATGAGAGAGAAATGTTCTCCTCACTACACTAAAGCCCAGAACAGGACACAACAAAGTGACTTTTACAGCACAGTGAGGGGCCAAACAGCAGGAGAGCGGGCTCGTAATATCAGTTCGGATGGTGGAACATCACAAACGCAGCATCCTGATAGCAGATAATGGGGTCACAGGGGAGCTTTGGGGAGCAGCTGAGTTGCTCGTTCTCTGGAAAAAACTGAAAAGGAGCTCATTTGCTAAATTTTGACAGGTGATCACAGGGAAACAAAAGCTTCACCTGCTAAGGTGATGATTCAGTGTTTGGGAGCAGAAAACCAAATCCTTAAGCCTTAGTCCCAACTGCCCTTAGGGGCGGATATGGGCTGTCTGCGGATGAAAAATGGGCCAACCTGCGCGGGACATGCAGGTGACCAGCAGGAATTGTAATCGGTGCAGACCGCTCAGTGAATTCGTAGAACCAGAGTGTTGTTTCCACGGGCATGCTGTGGCCGGTAGTGAACACTTAAACGACACGTTTGAGTAAAGTAGGTGAGACGGCGGCGTGTCGTAGAGATCCTGCGAACTGTGTGAGGAGCCTGTTAATGCCGTTCACTTAATAAGTCTGCGCACCTTTCGGTTAACCTCAGTGTAGTTTGTGAGGACATCTTACAGGGGTCATTGGTCACTGACATCTATCGTACAAACGCTGTTCATGCAGCGTTCACGTACAGTCAGTTTCCCCCCCCGTGGTGGAGCCGCGAGCTAAAGAGACAGCAGCATATGGGACCCATTTGGCGGTTTAACCCCCAATCCAACCTCTAACTAGTGAGTGCCAAGCAGGGAGACTTTGGGTCCCAAGTCTTTGATATGAATCCCCTGCAGATTTAAACTCACAACTTCCAGTCTCAGGGCCACTAGACCACTACTATGAAAACCTTATTAACCCAAATTTACCTTGGTACAATGGTACAATCTGTTTTAACGGCGTCCCTTGAGGTAGCCGGACAAGTGACAAGGTAACTGCCAGACACACCTGCGCTCCCATCACGATGCAGACGCTCCACGAAGGCGACCCTCCAATGAGCCAGACAACCCTAAAACTTGCAGCACCTGTACGGGTCAACCCCCCATAAGGGTGGGTGTTACTACGACTTTAAAAGGGACTCTGCACCTTCATCTGTTTACAGGAAAGCGTCACATCTTCTTAAGATTCATTTTAAAATAAGCAACAAAAAAGTTTTGGCTTCCCTTGATCTGCGATGTACAGTTTTCTTTACAATGAGGGAAATGCTAAACGCTTTTCAGCGAGCTAGCACGTGCAGGAAGATGGCGCATCAAAGACGTCATAGCTTTGGAGAGCGCCTCGACTCCAAACCGTGCTCAGGCTAACCTTCTAAAACCGTTTACTACAAGGTTGGGTCAATAAAGAGCTCAAGCTCGCCAGGCAACCTTTGGGGGTCAAACGGTTGTGGCAGATTGGGCGATTTTTTAAACGTTTTTCTTTAAACAACCCGTTCACCCTAAACACTTGACGCTGATGCTTTGCAAGTCTTTTCTGTCCTCTGACGCCTCCAAGCAAGAAAGCTTAAAATTGGTATTCAATCCTTAACCCTCATGAGGTTTCAAGGGTTTGTTGCCATTCCTGAGGGTAGTTTTGGGGGCAACACCTTCTGCTTATTGATGTGGTTGTTCTACTGACGCCCCGGCGTTCACACACGCGTCTCCACACATCCATCGCTGTTTGACACAAGGAGTTTGACTTCAAGCCTCTGTGGACTGTCAACCCGCAAACAATTAGACTTGTCCTTCAAGCAGCTTACGCTCTACCACTATGTCCTTTCTTACCGTTTCATGAATAACATTTCATTTTCCACAGATTTAACTGTGACAAGCCAGGCAGCTCTGGCAATTTAATTACCCCTGACTAACCCTGTTTTCTGAAGTGAGCCAAACAATTACTGTTTCACTCCCGATGTCAATTTAGAGCCCGATCTGGCTTTTCTTGCCAGGAACTCTCCTCTGCTGCTTCTTTGTCCTGAATTCACAGCTTTTCTGCTGCGGTCTTTCCAGTCTGCATTTCTCTCTGTAACCTTGTGCTTTAATATTCATGGTGCTTTAACCTGCAGGGAATCCAGAGTGTGTCTCTAATTTCTGGGAGATAGGCTTCATTATTCACCAGCTGACTTAATATGCATCATGAGACCAGTGAATGAACACACAGCAGAGGAAATCTATGAAAGCGGCGCTCAGGAGAGCTTTGTTAAACTTTTGAAGAGCTGACTGATGGTTCTGCCCATAGCCAGTAGATCCACTGACCTTTTCTTTGTTATTTTTTTACATTTAGGCAAAATTTTCTGACTTCCTGTGCTTTCTGGTGACACAACTTCTAAAAAAGAATGAATATTTTGGTTTGGTATATAATCTAAAAGCTCATCAGTTTCCTCCAGAACACTAGGAGGTTTTCAGATGAAGTAAGTAAAACATGAATTCTTCAGACTCCTAAATGCATTATTATTATTATTATTATTATTATTATTATTGTGAGTAGTTGTATAAAAATATAATTTTCTCAAATCAGCAACAAACCAGGTTTCCACTTCAATTTCTATTTCTGTTTCTATTTCCAATCATAAATTTGAGTTCTATGAATACTTTTTTGTTTTCATTAACTGTATATACTATATTACGGAGCCCGTGTCCTGACATTAAGATATAAAAATATATCTTGTTCCCACAGATTAATATCTTGTTCCCACAGGTTATTATGTCGTTCGCACGAAATACTATTCCGTTCCCACAAGATACTATTGCGTTCCCTCAAAATACTATTCCGTTCCCTCGAAATGATTAACTCGTGCGAACGCAATAATTATGTCGTTCGAACGCAATAATTAATCCGTTCGAACGCAATAATTATTCACGTCATAAGTCATTCAGGCAGATATGCTCTCTGTACGCCGGCAAAAGCCGCTTTCAGCGGTAACTTCCGTGTCTCTGTGACCCATATTCGTTCAAAAAAGGAACATGAAAAACAAAAATGATCACTTTATTACCGTCTCAATGAATATAAGAAAAATATCAAAAGATTTATGATAACTAGGCTGCTTTGTCAAAAGATAGCTCCTGCTAGGCTAGCTCCGCCGCAGAGCTCTCTGATCATGTATGCCGGCATTTGGGCAACTGGCTGGTCTGTTGTCAGACAGCTGATATTGTAGTTTAGGGTCGAATAGGAATAATAATATTCAGGACTTGTCTTTTATTAACTTTAGCAGTCAGTCGCTTTACATTCGAAGGCTATAAGGATACATGCTAACTGACTTGCCGATCATTTCCTGTTATTAATTTACGTCATAGATTTACAGCAGATACCTTCACATTTCTGTCTGTGTGTGTCTCATTACATTGCATTGAAGACACGGAGGATGTTTAGAGAACAGATTTATTTATTTCAAAAAGCACAAAAGCATCCATCGTAGTCACGTTCATTCATGATGATCTGGTACGCCCTCAGTCATCTTGCTGCAAAAGCCGCTTCCTGCCGCTACTTCTGTGTCTCTGTGAGCATTCAATAGGGGTAAAAATAAAAGCAAGAATGGTCGATCTGTTATTTTCTCGATGAAAATCTGAAAAATATCATATTAAGCAGGCTGCTTCGCCTAAAGCACTTACCTTTAGCTTGTAGCATAACAACAATAGCACTACGTCACGTTTCCCAGCGTGCTTTGCTGCCAATCACTGGCCAATCACCGTGTTCCTGTGACCAAGGTCTAACAACAAGACCATGAAATGTTTTTCATGTTCCTTTTTTGAACGAATATGGGTCACAGACACACGGAAGTTACCGCTGAAAGCGGCTTAGTTTTGCCGGCGTACAGAGAGCATATCTGCCTGAATGACTGAATGACGGTGAATTATTGCGTTCGAACGACATAATTATTGCGTTCGCACGAGTTAATCATTGCGAGGGAACGGAATAGTATTTTGAGGGAACGCAATAGTATCTTGTGGGAACGGAATAGTATTTCGTGCGAACGACATAATAACCTGTGGGAACAAGATATATTTTTATATCTTAATGTCAGGACACGGGCTCCGTACTATATAGATACAGTGGTGGACAAAATTGTTGGTACCTCTCAGTTGAAGAAAGAAAGTCAACAGTGCTCACTGAAAAGACTTGAAATGTTCAAAAGTAACAATAAATTAAAATTTACTGAAAATTAAATAATCAAAATCAGCCATTACTTTTGAGTTGTTGATTAACAGAATTATTTAAAAAAACAAACTAATGAAATAGGGCTGGACAAAAATGATGGTACCCATAACTTAATATTTTGTTGCACAACCTTTTGAGGCAATCACTGTCAAGGAGTCTTTTGCACCTGTCCACAGGTATTTTGTTCCACTCCTCATGAGCAAACTGCTCCAGTTGTCTCAGGTTTGACGGGTGTCTTCTCCAAATGGCACGTTTCAGCTCCTTCCACTGATGTTCAATGGGATTCAGATCTGGGCTCATAGAAGGCCACTTCAGAATAGTCCAACGCTTTTCTCTGAGCCATTCTTGGGTGTTTATAGCTGTGTGTTTTGGATCCTTGTCCTGTTGAAAGACCCATGACCTCCGACTGAGACCAAGCTTTCTGACACTAGGCAGCACATTTCTATCCAGAATGCCTTGATAATCTGGAGATTTCATTTGACCTTCACAACTTCCAGACACCCTGTGGCAGATGCAGCAAAGCAGCCCCAAAACAGAACTGAGCCTCCTCCATGTTTCACAGTAGGGACAGTGTTCTTTTGGTTGCATGCTTCATTTTTGAGTCTACGAACATAGAGCTGATGTGCCTTACCAGAAAGTTCCAGTTTGGTCTCATCTGTCCAAAGGACATTTTCCCAGAAGCTTTGTGGCTTGTTAACATGCATTTTTGCAAATTCCAGTCTGGCTTTTTTAGGATTTCCTTTCAACAGTGGTGTCCTCCTTGGTCGTCTCCCATGAAGTCCACTCTGGCTCAAACAATGACGAATGGTGCGATCTGACACTGATGTACCTTGATCTAGGAGTTCACCCTTAATGTCTTTGGAGGTTGTTCTGGGCTCTTTGGATTCAGTTCCAACTATCCGTCTCCTCAATTTGTCATCAATTTTCCTCTTCTGGCCACGTCCAGGGAGGTTGGCTACTGTCCCGTGGGTCTTAAACTTCTGAATAATATGTGTCACTGTCATCACAGGAACTTCAAGCTGCTTAGAGATGGTTTTATAGCCTTTACCTTTACCATGTTTGTCTATAATTGTGTTTCTAATGTCCTGGGACAATTGTCTCCTTGGCTTTCTGTTGTCCATGTTCAGTGTGGTTCACACCTTTACACCAAACAGCAACGTGACTATTTGTCTCCCTTTAAATAGGCAGACTGACTGATTATGGGTTTGAAAACAGCTGTGATGTTCATCATGACCCCCTGGGCAATTAGTTCTCAGTCTTTTATGGAGGTCCCATCATTTTTGTCCAGCCCTATTTCAATAGTTTGTTATTTTAAATCATTCTGTTACTTCTGGCTACAACCAAATTAAGTAAATTCATTCTACTTTTTTTTCTCAACATGGACGCCAGAAATTATTAGTAAGCAGCGATTGGCCTTAGTCGGTCTGTGTCAACGTAATCACTCTGGCCAATCAGGAGTGAGCTTTTTGCCAGTCCACATCCCTACAGTTTGAAAGTGGGCTACACGAAATCTGTCAATCAAACGTTATGAACGTTGGACGTGGGGGAACAGCAGGCTCCACTTACTCGATCTGATCAATGAGGATTATTAAGAACACGTTTAATAAAAAAGTATTAGAACAAGAATGGTTCTTCTGACCAATAGAACGTAACAGCTGTTATTTCTCTATAGACGTCTATGGGATTTTGGCTTCTTGGAGCCAGCAGGTACTTCCTGTTTGGAATGCCAGGGAGGAGGGGTCACTAAGTCCAGTTCTCATATACAGTCAATGGTATGGATTCATGATTGGCATTCACCCATTTGTGTTTCAGCTCCTCTCAGCCAACACAGACTTTAACTGTGCAGAGTTCAAACCCCATTTGAAAAATCTTTATTAGCAGCAGCAAACATGACAGTCGGTTAGTTCATTGTCCAATAATCTGGACTGTTGACCACCAGCTTTGGGTCGAACTTCGTCGATGTTTGTCTAACCTCCTAGACTACATCATCAATTTTAAGAAAACAGTTTCAACTTCTTTTTCAAAAGCCGACGTTTTAGAGTTCAAACACTCCTGCTCAAAGACCACTTAAGTGGCTCTTTTTTCCCTTAAGTTTATTTAAAAAAAAAGGTTAAAAAAATCTTCAAACTGTGCTTTTCTTTAAGCGACTATCACACAGAAACACCCTAACATTTGAAGGAAATCAAATATTCAGTTCAGCAAAATGCTGAAATTAATAAAATATATCCACACCTCCATCAGGTTCTTGTATTTTCTCTACATCTGTTCACACGCATCTGTTTGTGCTGCTTTCATTTGGTTTTCTGCGGTTTATGCAGACTCGTCCAAGACACATTTCCTCTCTTATCTCTTCCCCTTCTCTTTCCCCGTATGCTAAAAAGGCCATTTGTATTCAAGAGTGGGGTTGACAGGCTCTGCTTATCTCTTCAGACAGCCTTTGAAAAGGCTTTCATTTTTACAAGGCCAACTTTGGTGACATTTCCTGACACGCTAACAGACAGAGTTCAGAGCAGGGCTAACTTGGTGGCAGCAGAACCAAATCCACCAGGGTTCTGATGGGAGAGAAGCATCAGGTAAAGCAAAGCAGCAAACACCAGGGAGGTGTTACTTCTAAACAGGTCTTTGCCCCCTGATGGATGAATACACTGAAGCTGTGACAGTGACAGACACAGGAATGACCTGGGAGAGGGTTAGCTGTCATCCACAAACATACATAAACTGGATGTAAACATAGTGTCAACACATGTATGTCTATGAGTCAAACACTAAATGTGTCGGACAGGAAATCTCTGAAGTCACCAGCAGGATTATGAAGAGCAAAATGAAAGTTGTACAAATTATTATTTTGCTGTAAAATTGGGACCACCGAGCTCCTTTGACAGTGAGTACATGCGCTAGTGTTGGGCGGCACCAGTCCAGTGTGAACACCACATCCTGAAAGGGTCTTCAAGAACCCAGGGAGTTCTTTAAGGTGCCACACATGGTCGGTGGGAATTTACATTTTCTACATTTTAATTCATTTCTAGAGCTCCTTCCACCACAATTCATGTGCTGAACACAATGTTACAACAATAAATAAACAATTGCTGCTCCAACCCAATGGAACACTCTGCCCCAACATCTCAGAGACTGCACTGACCTCCCAGTGTTTAAAAAATCACTTAAAACTCATCTCTTTAAAATAGCTTTTAATCTTTAAATCTGTCTTCTATGTTTTTATTAATTATTTTATTATATTAGCTCTGTTCTTATTAACTGTTTTTGCTCATGTGTTGTAAAGCGTCTTTGTGTGCCATTTAAAGCGCTATACAAATAAAATTTATTATTATTATTATTATTATTATAAGACTTATAAAAGTTAAGCAAGGCAGATATTAACACAGGAACAGCTTAGCTTTAAAACTCTCGGCAAACGCTCGATCCCCCCAGAACTTTCATTTGGTTCTCGGAACCAGCAGCACACACTGGTCCAAAGAACGCGGGGACTTTAAGGCGGAATGTTTAAAAGCGAATTAGAGATGTGAGAGGGTGCAGTACCTGCAATAAACTTAAACGTCAAATGAATAATTTTAATAAATATCAAAATTCAACCCCGGTTCAACCCGGAGTGGTGTCAAACTCCAGGCCTTGAGGGCCAGCCTCCTCTTGGTTTGTCAGAAATCCCGCCTTATCTGCTGCTGATTACCTGGATCAGGTGTGTTTAGCCAATAAGATGCTTCAATGGCAAGTTAGTTGGGAAACATGTAGGACACCTGGCTTTAAGGTCTGGAGTTTGAAACCTGAGCTTTGGAGTAGATATCTTCAGCACAGAAACACCTCAGGTAATGATCCTCCTCCCCTTTCTGTTCACCTTGATCCCCGTCTGACTTTGTGTGAAACTTTAGGTTCACCTGAGAGAAAAACTGGATTTGACTCCAAACACAGAATTCTAAAAGTTTCAATGCAGCCCCCCCCCCCCAGTAGAGGACACTGAGGACACATTTGTTGGGGTGTCCGGGAGGCTTTTATAAACTTCTAATGCATCCGAGTGCAGGGCAGCACTGACAGAGAAAGGAGGAGCTCACCTGGGTCACATGTCCCAAAATGCCACCGCGCTGCGACCTAAAAGCAAGTTTTTCAGCAAAATCGGCAGGTGGCCGCACGGGGCATTTCTAATCGGCAGGCAGCAGTCGCATTTCTACAAGGTTTTAAGAAAAAGTTCAAATTAAACAGCGACCGGATGATTTTGTGACATCGGTCAGAGGCCGCTTGGGCTCATTTGAAGGTCGTGCGGTAACAGTACGTCCATCTGGCGATCCCGGCCACCGTGGGTCGTACAGAGGACAAAAAAGAATTAAATCAGCCACCAATGGTTCAAGTTCTCCCAGATAAAAAGATGAGAGGTCTGTAATCGTCATCATAGGTAAACCTAAACCACGAGAGACAAAATGAGAAAGGAAAATCCAGAAAATAAAATTGTCTGATTTTTAAAGAATTTATTTGCAGATTATGGTGGAAAAATAATTATTTGGTCACCTACAAACAAGATTTCTGTCTCTCACAGACCTGTAACTTCTTCTGTAAGAGGAAGTTACAGTCCTCCACTGGTTACCTGTATTAATGGCACCTGTTTGAATTGGTTATCTATAGAAAGACACTTGTCCACAACCTCAAACAGTCACACTCCAAACTCCACTATGGCCAAGACCAAAGAGCTGTCTAAGGACCCCAGAAACCAAACTGTTGACCTGCACCAGGCTGGGAGACTGAATCTGCAACAGTTAAGCAGCTTGGTGGGAAGAAGTCAACTGTGGGAGCAATTATTAAGAAGTGGAAGACCTACAAGACCACTGAGAATCTCACCCCATGGGGTCAAAATGATCTCAAGAACGGGGAGCAAAAACCCCAGAATCCCACGGGGGACCTAGAGAATGACCTGCAGAGAGCTGGGACCAAAGTAACAAAGGCTACCATCAGTAACACATGATGCAGCCAGGGACTCAAACCCTGCGGGGCCAGACGTGTCCCCCTGCTAAAGCCAGTACATGTACAGACCCGTCTAAAGTTGTCTCCAGAAGTCTAGTTAGTGATGCAGATTCACCTGCATGTAACTATTAAGAGAGAAAAGCTCAGAACTCGGTGCTTTACCTGCTGTTTGCTAACACCTAAAGCAGTGCTGCTCATTCCTGGTCCTGGAGATCTACCACCCTGCCTGTTTTCCAGCTCTCCCTGCACTGCTTGCTGCTGATTACCTGAACCAGGTGTGTTCATTCGATCAGAATGTGGAGTCAGCAGCTAGCAGGACTTGGAGATAAGGAAAACAGTCAGGGTGGTAGATCTCGAGAATCAGGAATGAGCAGCCCTGAAACCTGCAGACTTCCTGCAGCAGAGTGCGGGCCCCTCCATTCATTTGAGCAGCACTAACAGAAGTTGTTTGTGCTCTGACTCCCCCCCCCCCCCCCCCCCCTCCTTTACAGCATTAGCTGACAGTTTAGGTACAGCCTGGAGACAATCAAAAGCTAATTTCTCTGCTCCCTTTGAGGCTGACATGCAGGACACTTATGTCTTTCCCCGGGTTGCTGGTAAATGGAAGACAGATTAAGACTGGAAGATTGTTTTTGCCGTTGCATCAGTCAGGAGGGAGGAGAGCTCCTGGAGACCCGGACAGGATGCCAGGAAGCTGACAGCTCCTCAGCGCAGCAGAAGATATTACTTTGAACTCTCCGGGGCACGTAAAGGATTTTGGAGTCAAAAACACATTTAGCTGGAGTATCAGCTGCAGAAAATGTGCTGCGAGCAAAGAATGAACGAGCAGTTTTACATGCAACTGCCGCAAACTCAGACACATGACGACACTTTGCTCCGCTTTCAACTTCCCTCAAGTAGTTGTGATTTGAAGTGATATCGATCGCTCCCTCCAGGACGTGTCTGGCTTTTTGATGGTTTTTGTAACACAAAAAGCCTGAATTTGAGGCTTCAAGTTGTTATATTTTCATTAATCATTTTCAACTTGAGTCTGAATGAGGATATAGACATTTTAAATCAACTGTTTATTTAAGTTTTCTTTTGTGTAACCCCAAGAAATACACAATATTTATAAAATTCCTTTTTAAACAAATATTTAAATAAAACCATTTTTTAATGTTTGGGTTAGCAACACTGGTAAAACTACCAATTCTATAACAGAAGCATGTTTAGATAATTTTACACAAAAATGACCAACATTATGTTCTTTAAAAGTTAGATTTTCACTAAAAAGTTTACACAGTGAAGTTTCATTGGTTTTACTTATATTTTACTCAAAAATGTTAATTAGTTCTATTTGTTTTCAGGGGGAAAAAACATTTTAAAAAGCTTAATTCTGTTTTAGGGTACGTTCACACTGCAGGGCTTAATGCTCAATTCCGATTTTTTTGAAAAATACCGATTTTTTTTGCAAGGCTGTTCATATTTCCAATTAAATGCGGTGTGAACGTATTTAAAGTTAAAGTTGAATCAATGAGACTCAAAGCGGTGCTTGCCACGTTCACACCAGCACACAGACACTAAGATGTACACTGGGAGCGATGAAAGAGACCTTTTCAGCTGCAAGTAACAGATCCACCTTTTTTTTTTAAATATATATATGTGAGAACATGACAATTAAGGGTGTAACGAGACACGTAGTTGAACCAAACCGTTTCGGTAGGGCAGTTTCGGTTCTGGTCATTTCTGTACTGTTTCGGTAAGTTTTTTCTTTTTTTTATGTCACTCGTTGCGGGGAAATGAGAGCCGAGCTGCTAATTAACTAGCTGTGTTGACTGTTTGCCTCCAACTCCACACGACAGAGCAATGGACTGCTCCATCTGCTTTCCGGCATTAAAACTCATTTATTATGAACACACAGGAACAGTGTAGCAACATGAAGCTCACTTCTCTTCAGCTCTCTCAGTGATGGTTAAGGTTTCAACACAGAAGATTTCACACTTTTCAGCAAAGTTCTGACCTGCAGACAACTTGACCTCAACTTTCAGCGCCGCTGATATCAGCTGAAGAAGGTAATTGGACCTTAATCTAATGTCTGCAGACATAATATCGAAAAGATCCATAAACTCTGTTTCCAGAAGAACAGCTGTTAATCAGCAGAAGAATACCAACCTTGGTCATTCGACAGAATATGGACCCTATTTTAGTTTACTTCACAGCATTACCTTATTCTGAAAAAATTATAATAAATGAAAAAAAGAATAAAATAAATGATTATTCAATTATTGAAAATGGTTAAATTGATTGATTTCTAATATTACTTCACTTGCTCAAAAAATTGAAAAATTGATTTATGATTTATTTTTCCTAATGTAACATAATTTTGCACATATTTTAACTTTTGATTCTTGATCAGATTTTGCTATGAAGATTTTTGAAACAGAGTAATGTCTATTTTACTGATATAGTATTGTTTTTATAAATCATATACAAGACTTTTATACGTAACATAATTTGCATATATTTTAGATAACTGATCTGCATTTGCCATGTTGATTTCTACAAGTTATTTTTTTCCATAATAATTTAAGTAATTCATCTTTGTCATGTGCTTTATTGATACTTCAGGATTCTTAATTCTGTCTGATAAAAGTTATGAACCGGATATTGATAAATCATGTAATAAAATGGTTACGATAGAACAGGGGTGGGATTATATAAATTCACTTCCTCCCACAACCTTTCAAGCAATTTTTATTAATATGTCTAAATATCCTCAGTTTGATACGTCATTGTACGAATGTATAACTGATGATTGTATTGTTTTGTGTATTATTCTTATTTGATTGCTTGAAATAAACAATTTCAAATCAAAAAATCTAAAATCAAAAATCACTTCCCATGAGTCTTAGTGGCTATACGCGGGGCTAACCCCCAGATCGCCACTGTATTAACTTTGCACCGAGGCGGAACTAATGTTAGCCGTGAGTTTCCTTCAAGATCCCATTAGGTGACGGACAGTAAGCGTGTCAACATATGGCTAATGCAGGCGCCAGGCCAGAGATGAGGACCCACCCCCCCATCTCCTTACGCTCTCCTGTGTGGGGGGAACACTTCGGCTTTGTTGTCAGCATCCATGAAGGGAAAAGACAATTGGATAAGTGGAATGCTGTGTGTCGACATTGTTACACAAAGATAGCGTTACACAGTAACACATCCACTCTGTTAACGAACTTAAAACGGCATCACCGACTGTAACAATCGGGTCTACGAGAAAAAAAATGTGCAAGTTCAAATGTTTTTTTTAGGCCAGTGTTAATTATCCAAAGCTTTTGGTTCCTGGCAGCTAATAGTTTTTCTTATTTGTTTGAGCAGATCACCGACATAGGTCAATTTTATTCATTGTTCTGTAAAAACCAATAAATGCATTTTGTAAGTCATTTTTTATTAATAAGTCACTTTATTAATCTCCTAAGGGAGAATTTCAGGTGTCCGGCAGCAAAACACACACAAAGACACAGTAAATAACAAAATAATAGTTCATAAAATAGCAGTTCATATCAGGCAGATTTGTTAAACAGCAGTACCGAACCGAGCAATATGAAACTCTGAACCGAACCGAATTGAGATTTTAGCATATCGTTACACCTTTAATGACAATAGTTCTAATCTAATAAAAATAAGACTATTGTGATAAAAAAAAAATTCACGTCTGTAGGTAATTAATCCCGATTAATGCGATAATTTGACACCCCTAATGAAATGAGTTATTTCACCTAAAGAAGCTAAACTTTACAGTTCTTTAAACCCATACATGGTAAATACCCCACAGATGGTAAATTCACACACGATAAACTCACACACATGGTCAATTTACACATATTACACACTCACACACCTGGTACATTCATGCACATGCCATAATCCTGCACGTATGCCTCCAGACTATTTACACAGCTTGCACTCATTGTTTTAAAGTTAAAAAACGTGTCAATGTTTGCTCTCCAAAACTTTATTGAAGGAGAAAATAAAACTGTTTACTTTCAATTTCATGAAAACCGTAGGCCAACTACCGAGCTTCTGTAGCTGTGATTCTTGTTGAACCTCAGACACTTAATCAGCCTCCATAAAAATGTCCAAATTGTTATGTAGGAGTGTGTTTGATTGGTTCGACTGACGATGTTTGAGCCTCTAAACTTGATTGGCAGAAATAGTTTGACTTGTTCTAACTGAGAGAGAACGGCCAAAGCTCTGATTCTTGAATGAAGTTAAATTGGTTGAATTAAGACATGACTTCCTCTTTAAATCAAGGCATCAAACAAACCAGGAAAATAAGTTTAACTGAATCTGCAACCTGGTCTGAATAATGTGTCTTCTCTTGTGTTTTTCAAATGTCTGTCCTTGCGTCAAACACATAGATAAAGGGCTGGTCTTCAAGAGTGATGCGTCTGTTTTGATTGTAAATACAGATGCGTGGGGTTGGTTTTCTTGATTTTCTTTTGATGTAAGCAAAGTTTTCAGCTGGCTGTTGACCATTTATGAAGCCAACAGTATAAGTGAGGATCTGCATGTGTTCTTGTACACCTCCGTCCTGAAAGCAGAGGAGCCTGACCCACCAGCTGCTATCTGTTTCAGTCATAGTCCGAAGCATCACTTGGATTCTGCATTGTACTAAAAGAGTGTGCTGACTTTCCCTTAGGAGGGTTAAAGGGTATTTGAAATGTCATAGCTGGCTGCAGACCTCCTCCTCCTCATCATCTCTCAGCCCCAAACCTCATTACACTCAGATTCCTCCACTGCCGGCTTTCCTTGAGAAGTTACCTCGACTCAAAAGCATCCCAGCTTCAACGGGAAAACAGAAGAGAGCAGAAACAAATGTGTTTTCAGAAATACCAGCGTCGGGAGGATAAATATGAAGAAATGTGCTTCCCTCAGACACACAGACGTTAGTGAATATTTAAGGAACTTGAGGGTTTTCTAGGAATTACTTCACTGAAACAAGTCAGCAGTTATCAGAATCACTTTTCAAGCTTTAAAATGATTAGTTTCTACTTTTGTAGTGCTATAGAGATAGATGTTACATGAATTACTTAGCTATAACAATTCATATAAGCAAAGATAAAATATGTAAGTGAACAGAACAGAATGTAAGCCTAACCTAAAATAAACTAATACAACCAACAAACTCAGCATACTTAAAACCAGGATGAGTCAACAATGACTACACTGATATATGGAGGATGTGTGTGGTCCTTCATTAGTTGGGAGGATTCAACCTCCTGACTACCAGGGGGGGGGGGTGAAAATTTCCAAAAAAAAATTTTTTTCAAAATCCACCATAACTCCAATTTCCTGAGTCCCATTTCTTCACCTTTGATATCATTTCAAAGCCACAAATATCCTGAGTAACAACTGTTTATTTCTCTATAGAAGTCTATGGGATTTTGGTTTCGGGTTCTTCCTGTTCGGAACGCCAGGGGGTGGGGGGTTCCTCATACACAGTCAATAATTGGAACCAGAGATGAAGGGGTGAGGTGTTCGACTACATACACTTTGTACTCCCTGCAGGCAGGTTAGGAGTTGCAATATTTATGACATTACTCAGTGAAAGGTTATTGGCTGTAGAACTGAAGTTAATCTGCTATATGTTCTCTTTAATGTGGTCCTTGATATACATTTTGGTTTTTTTTTGTAATGATGACTGGAAACCCCAAAGACATAAACTTGGAAAGATTTAAAGGGATTTAATGAGCTTGTAAAACAAGAGGAACACTTTAGAAGTCTGTAAAGTCAATAGCAGCTTCGTTCAAGGCTAGTCAAGTAATCCAAGCATTAAGCGACAAATCTCAGGTCTGTAATCCAAAAGATAATCCAAACAAGACGGTATGAGGAAAATAGGGACTAAACACACAGCGAGGGACTTGTAGTCTAGAAGTAATGTACAAGGATTTGATGCTAGTATGTTGATGATGGGAGTGTGGATGAAGATTGGTGGAACACAGACAAGGCACAGACAGTTTTATAAGTAAAGAAACACAAGCATACTGCATGAGGGATACTGAGCAGGTACGGAATGCCATATGGGACAAAATAAACAGCCTGGAAGGACAGAATCATTGACTGTATCAGAAAACTGGACCAAGTGTGTGTGACATCATACATTGAAAATTTGTTTACCTTTGGCTCCAACCAAAAGAAGTCATTTCCGTTGACATTTTTTGCAACATGGGCGCTGCCGAATTAGAACCAAGAGATGTCAGTAAGCAGTGATTGGTCAGATGTTGTTCGAGTCATTGTTCCTATGGCAACTACTGTCGCCAATCAGGAGTAGGCTCGTTGGAAGTGCACACTCCTACCACTTTCAACGAAAGACCAACTTCTTTTATTGAGACAACTGATTGGCTGATTGGTTATCATTTGAATAACCACAGAAACAATTTGGATGTGCAAATCAAACCAGTATTAACCTGTTGATGTTTCATTAAAGTTTGGGTTAGCATCGAACACGGAGTTTTTGGGCTTGTCACAACAGAAACAAGACACATCAGCGCTACTTAAAGAATTCCACCTCTTTATGCATCTGGCTTAATGTAGCCCCCCCTTAAATCGCTCTCAGGGCTATTTTACATAAATTGCTGAGTCATGGATTGGGAAGCCCTCTTGATGAAACCTTCCTCGTTTTAATGACTTATCGTCTGATCATTTCTCTTCAGTGATGGTCGGCGTATTCAGCAGCTGTTTTCCACATTAGTTCTCCTCTGTTGCCAAAGCAGATGCTGTTCGTCACAGATGCAGTGACGACAGGATTCAGGCAGATTCTGCAGCACAATCAACTGCAGCCAATGAGAGCACAGAGCTCGTTGGCACATTGTAATTAGAAAAGATAAGGGTAAAAATTAACAAAGCTTAATGAGAAGGCAGGATGTAACAGTGATGACATTCTGATTGGGATAACAGCACCCAACTGTAGTAGAAGTGATGATGCCAACATGCTGCTCCATCTTGTATATTAACCCCCCCCATCCTCCCCCATGACGGGCATGTACGAGAACAGCGGTGGGATTATGCAAATGCAAACTGAAGAAGCTGCCGGTTTCCCTGGCAGTCGACTTCAAAGCGGGCGGGACAGGAGATAGAATTAGTGCTCTGCCTAATCCCACTGGAGGAGGGCGGAGGGGGGGAGCTGCACTTTATTAATGCACCAGATACTTTAATCAGAGGCGTAAAAATAACGGGAGGGGAGGTAGTGTCTAAAAAGGTAACAGAATCAGGAGAAAAAAAGAGGAGGGAGAAGGAAGTGAAGGGAAGAAAAATAAGAACAAGAGCAAGAGAACAAGAAAAGGATCAAACCGAATTTTTTAGGTCTCTAGGATTTCCAAACCAGCCAGGGCTCCAAACCTGATGTTTACTCCAGTTACACCAGCAGACGCTGGAGGGACGACCAGCTCACCTCTGCAGATGTTTGGATGAACACTCGAAGTTTACTTTATTGGCACAATGCCCCCATTCCGTACAGCCAACATTTCCTCTCTTAATTTTCTTCAGCATTGATTTAATGGCGAGGGCGGTCGACCCACGATCGTAAGATTGCAGGTTCGATTCCCGCCTTGCACGCCCATGAGTCGAAGTGTCCTTGGGCAAGACACTGAACCCCACCTTGCCTCTGGTGGTAGGCGGGCGCCTGCGTTTGGCAATGGAGCGGCCACCAGTGTGTGAATGTGTGTGTGACTGGGTGAATGGGTCTGTGACTGTAAAGCGCTTTGTCTTTGTAGGTAGAAAAGCGCTAGATAAGTATATGCTATTTACCATTTTGTTTAAGAACTATGATTCTATTTCTCCTATGAGCAACAAAGTGCCCAAATTTGACAAATATAGTTAATTGGATTATATCGTGATATATATCGTTATCGCCTGATATGAAAAAGAAAACTCCATCGTGATATGAAAAAATTGTTTTTCGCCCAGCCTCAACAGAGGTAAAAAACTGCCTACGGTCACCTTTTCAAACATCCTCCTTGCGTTCTGCTTAGAAGCCTTGCTTTAGGGGAACAGCAGGTGGAGGCGCTGGGTGCTGTGCACACCTCCTAAAAAGTCTACAATGACATTCAAATGCATGGTCAGATGACCCCAAACGTCTGCTGTCTGTTGATTCCCACAATGTTGAGAGGAAATGATGCAGTAACAGCAAGATCGTACTAATAATATTTGAATTCCAGACCACATGTCTACTTTCATCCTAACAGACCAGAACATAATTTTAATTCTGATCTCGTAAGTGTGCCAACACCACAAGCCAATTGATTCCTTGAACCTTTAGGATTCCTGAAATCCTAAAGGTTGAGGTTTCATCCAATCTGCATTGAACCTTAAGTAAAACTGGAACACTGGTTGGTACCAAATACATGCAAGTCATTTAGGTTGAAGTATTTTCTAAATCCCAGCCTGCTTCCTTAAACTACATTAGGAACTATCACATGGAGGTTTGCAGTATGTCTTATTAATGAGAAGCTTACACTCAGAACTGTAAACTAGGATCTTTTATGGCTGCAATTAAAACAAAGAGGCTGAAAGAAAATTACAGTTTACAAAGGAAGAGCTAAACGCTGATAAAGAAAAAGGCCCCATCGGTGAATTTAGTTTAAACACTGACATGGACTAAATAAAGTCAGTTTTCTCTCATAGTCATGTCTCTTGTGCAAAGAAGGGTTTGAAGCAAACACTGCCACTACTGACCTGTTACACTGAACCACCTTATTCCTGAGGAATCCTCAGTTTGGACAAATAAACAGACGACAGGAGTACTACAAAAGGAGCTTTATTGTTGTTTTATCCCAACATTTAGACAATAACTATTCGATGCAGTAAATGCAACCCTCAGTAAACTGGATTAAACCTTTAACACCAATACTCATTACCGATTATGCTGGGTGTGGATTAAAAAGTGATAATCCACACTGATAATGGTCACCTGAAAAAGACGTTCTGGTCATATAGCTTAAATGTTCTGTATCACTGTGCTGGCTTATTTGAAACAAACTTTAGCTTCATCTGGACAAAAACAAGCGGTAAGAGATGACCTTTTTTCTCTGAACTGATGCTTTACTTATCCATCAAGACCATCAGCATAGATATCACTTTCCTTTGCCGCTGCACTCTAGGCAACGCGCCGCAAAACTCATCAAATAGTTTATAGTAGTTTAGACTATTTGTTACGAGGTGCGGCGCGTTGTCACGGTAACATGACAATGCACCGCTTAGCCAACCGATCTCGACTGCAGAGGCAAATCAAAGCGATATCTATGCTGATGGTCATGATGGGTTAAACAGAGCATCAGTTCAGAGAAAGTTCACCTCTTGCCGCTTGTTTTTGTCCAGATGATGAAGCTAAAGTTGGTATTATAGAAGTTAGCGCAGTGATACAGATCATTTAAGCTAAGTGACCGGAACCTTTTTTTTTAGGTGTGCATTATCACTATTTAATGCACACCAACCAGTAAATCAGAATTCACCAGGTCCATGGTATAATAGCGGTTAATCTTGGCATTCTTAACGTTTAACTTGTTTTTCACAGGATACGGACTATTTGGTTTGCGGTGTGATGTGTCGTCATGGCTACCGCTAAAGAGCCTGCCAGTGACTCTGCTGCAGCTGGTGTAACCAACAGAGGAAAGCGGTATATTTACTAAATGTCATGTTAAGTGATCCAAGCCATCATTTCAGAGGGAAAGTTCATCTCTTCCCGCATTTTTTTGACGAGATGACGGAGAAAACGTTTGTTTCAAAGAAGCAAAGCCCTAAAGTAGTTTCGTAGATATATTTTATTGAAGAAATATCCACCAATAACTCTGATCAATAAAGATGTATCAACAAACCATCAATTTCATTTAATTAAAAAATGTAGTTATTTATGACCGCGTGCTGTTCTGGTTGCTAACTGAACTGGCATTTAGGCCATAGCAGTTATAGGACTATCAGGCTATTGGACTGGGACTTCTTTTATAGGTGTCTATTGTCACTTTTTAATGGACACTGCAGCCAATCAGAGTCCAGTATTCACCTACACTGTAGTATAAGCCTTATTCAAAGTCAACACTTGGAGCTGAAGCTTTGGTGTCAAATGGTTAATGAGCCGAAAACTGGGGGAGAGGACATGAGGGACTAAGTTGTGGAAATATGATGTGATTTGTATTAAAGTTTGTTCTAGTCAAAGCATCACCGCCAACATCCGTCCAAAAATCAACTTTAGCGCATTGCAGCGCTTCCCTACATCAGTAGGGGGTGCTGTCACAGCAGGAAGATACTGAGTCACACAAATGACCTGCAGAGTCCTGTGGTTATTAGACTGCTGCAGGGAAAGAGCTGTGGAGCATTTTCCAGCTCAGAGCATAATTTAACCTTCTAAAAAATGCATTAGAGACACACAGAAGCTGGTGGTAAGTCATCCCGGACCGACTGCAAATCTCTGACAAAAACTAGAAATATCTGCAATAGAAAATTTTACAGTTACCCTGCTTTGTTTTTTTTTTAATTGAGAAGATGTTTGTATTTTTCATATTTACATTTACATAAATCAAAGGAAAATGAATAAAATTAAATGTTTGCAAAGGGAAATGCCCCCCAAAAATGTCTGAGGTATTTTTTTATTGAATTTACAACAGATTTAAAGATACTCTATGTTCTGTCTGTTCCATCACTGCAGCAACAATGTAAAACCCTCACTTTAAAGAGAACTCAACTTGATCATGGCTTTCAAAATCTCTGCTTGATGGGGGTGTCATCTCACATGCTAAACACTGATCATTGAAATAAATTTGCATCTTCATGAGGTCGTTCTGTCTTTTTTAATTCATGAATGCGCTGTATGAGAGAAATCTGCAGAGCTCCTTGGTGCGCCTGGACCTCCTGCCTAATCACTGAGGTTTCATTGATAACTGTAGCTGCAGATACAAACTCTCCGAGCCATTCCTTGCTTCCTGGTGTAAATTGATCGTCTTTGAGAGAAAGAGCATCGATCTTCCTGGAAAACAAGGCCTTTCTCTGCATGCTGAGGAGAGCGGGCAGAAGCAAGCAGATGACCGTTTTAACAAGCGTGTGTTTATTTGTGTCAGCTGGAATCAATGAAAGGGAGATGGACGGCACTCCAGGCTGCACCCGCATTGTTCTGGAGTTACACGCTGCAGTGCGCGGATGAGCTGCAGGTCCAGCCGGATGCTGCAGTCAACTGAAGGTGAAGCGGTTCTGTTGCCCTCTAGCGCCCTCACATGGACAGTTGGAGCTACAGCCCCTCAACTCCAACGTTTGGACATATTTCAGTCGTTGCTGACGGATGTTTGGAGCCAAAATCCTAAAACATGAACAGAAGTCTTCAGGAGGAGAAGGTGTGACTGCATCCTGATTGCACTATTACTTTTAAAGGTGCTGCAGAAAACAGCAGCGACTTGTTCCAGATCATTACAAAGGGCAAAAATATTCATCATGTTTGGTTTCACAAACTTCAATAGAATACTGACCTTCTTAAAGACTAATTTATTTAATTCCATTTTTAGCTTTGTTACAACACAGACCAGATTTCGAGTAAATAAGATATTCTGCTCTTTTGACTCTTTAACTGACGGTTTACAAAGGAGCTTACTTCATCCCAAAGAGCTGACTTCATTTTGTTTTGTACCGACCATATGTAACATTTCAGCGACTTTGAAGATTATCGTTGGGTTTATCGAGTTTTATGTTGAGTTTATTCAGCTTTTGCATTCAGGTAATCCTTTGTAATTCCTGCTCTGCTTAGATCTCCCCCCATTCTGGTTTGTATCTCAGCAGCTTCCTGTCTCTGGTTAATATACAGAGTCTGGATGGACAAAACCAAAGTCAAACAAGGCAACGTACAGTAAAATATACAAACAAAAAAGACAACAATTAAAAATTTTAAAGTAAGATATTAAGATAATACAATGTAAACAAGAACACTAATTAAAGCAATAGCAATTAAAAAAATCGAAAGCACCAGCAGAGCAGAGCAGAGTCTCATGAAGTGTCAAAAGCCTGCAGATAAAAATGGGTTTATTCCAGCATGGAGGTGTTGGTCCTCCCAGCCAGGATGAGGCGCTGTTGCATCAAATACTTCCAGGCTCAGAAGAAGACGTATTCCAGGATTAAATGTGGGGATCTGAAAGTGTAATCCCAATGTAAACGATGAAACAACACTAATAAATAAGGTGAATTCTTGGCAACAGTTAGTAAAGCCTTTCTGCCCTTCTGAGTGAATAATAGTTGTTCGTGAGTAAAAAATGGTCAAACCTGTACAGGACACACAAGTGTACCACACAAAATATTATGGACATTGACTGCTTGGTGAGACCCTTGAAATGATCATCCATCTGTTTTTACGGGCATGCTGCAAGGGACAGGGCGTAGTGAACACTTTTGCAATGGTAGAGGGTAATAATAATAATAAATGTTATTTGTTAGCCGCCTTTCAAGGAACCCAAGGTCCTTGAAAGGCATGTCGTACAGATTGTTCTTTTTTTTTTTAACCACAAAATTCTTGTGGACTGCGTAACGAGCCCGTTAGTGCTGTTCAAATGAGCCTGACTGTTAGAAATGAGCAGATTGGACAACCAGTTTGTGTGGACATCCTACAGACGTCCAATGGCTACTTGCGTATCACGTTCACACTCCGTGTTTGAAGCATTTGCACGTAGTCATTGAGCTGCCGCTGCTTTTCCTTCACTAATTGACTTTTGGTTTTTCAAATCCTTCAACTTTTTAAGATATTCCAGGTTTTCCGGGAATTTTTGCCCTATTAAAATACATTGGGAAGTTATGGTACAAGAGGTTGCCGGTTCGGACACTTCAAAAATCTTTCATCCATTTAACTATTAAAATTTTAACTCTCTCAACTTATTCCAGCTATGACTTTTGGCCCTTCAAATCCTTCATTTTTTTAAGATATTCCAGGGTTTCCCAGGATTTTCCAAGATTTTTGCCCCATTAAAATACATGGAGAGTCTTTGAAACCTTTGAACCATTATAACTTCAACATGCCTTTAGCTAGAAACACCGTTCAAACATTTAACTGCTCACAAGACCTTGGAGTTCAATATACGTTTTGAAATTATTATGGGATGGCAACAGCAACTACGGTTTGGCAGCCATTTTGTGTCTAAATGTAAGGCAATTTTAAACTTCAGTTTTTACCTATTTTAACCATTTTACTATTACAATGTTTAACTCTTTCAGCTTAATCCTTTCAGCTATTACTTTTGTACCTTCAAATCCTGGAACTTTTCAAGATATTTCAGGATATTTCAGGATTTTCGCTCCATTTAAATACATTGAAAATCCTTGCAAACCTTTGTTTCTTATAACCACTGTAACTTCAACATACTTGTAGCTAGAGACACCGTTCCAACATTAAAATGATCACAAGGCTTTGGACTATAAAATACGTTTAGAAATCATTATCGGATGTCGACACAACCTACTGTTTGGTGGCCATTTTATGACAAAATATGAAGCAAATATTGCAATAAACTTCATCCATGGCGGGAACTGAACATATTGAAATTCACTGGATCTGGACATATAAGGAATGTGGGCGTGGTTAGCAAACAAACTTCATTGTTAAGGACGTCCAAAGGTATACTTTTATCGATTTGTCTGTGTCATGTCTCGTCAAGCTTCCTGTTGTCTCGTGTGGGGTTTCCTGTTTTATTTTGAAAGTCTAACCTACCTCTCGTTCCAGACCTTCCCCTTCCTGCCTTGTCTGTTCCTCACACCTGAGTCTGCCTCATCATCCCTGATCATTCCCACCTGTGCTTCCCCTCCTCATGTATTTATAGCCTGTGTTTCCCTTTGTCCTGTTCCTGTTTGTCATGTGCTATCACCTGTCAAAGCTAGCTCTTCTCTTGTGTCCAAGAATTAAAACCTTAAGCTCTGCATCTGAGTCCAGTCCTGTGTTCTGCCCTGTCAGTACAAACAGGCCAGAATGGACTCAGCAGAGAGCAGTAGTTTGACATCTATCCTGCAACGCCTGGAAGCTCGCCTTTCTCAACAGGAGGAATTCCAGAAGGCCCTGGCGTCTCATATGGTTCAGGTCTCTACCCAAGTTCAAGACCTCCGTTCAAGTTCACCCTGGACCTACCCTCCTCCAGGACCCTCTGCGTCCATCCCAGTTCCTCCTACCTCCATGCCTGCCAGGAGCCAGGAAATCAAGCTCGCCCCTCCCGATCGTTACTCTGGAGAACCGGGACTGTGTAAGCCCTTCCTCACTGACTGTTCTATTCATTATGAACATTCTCCCCATGCCTTTGTTTCTGACAGAGCCAGGATCGCCTTCATGATTTCCCATCTAGCAGGAAGGGCTCGCGCATGGGCCATGGCTGAGTGGGCTCATGACTCCCCGCTCTGCTCATCTCTCGTCGCCTTCCAGGAGGCGCTTCAGAACACTTTCGACCCGGTGTCTACCAGCCGGGATAAAGCCCGTGAGCTCACCATCATACGCCAAGGGGGGGACTCTGTCTGCGATTACGCCATCCGATTCCGTACCCTAGCAGCTGAGAGCGGGTGGAACTCCGTGGCGTTGTATGACGTCTTCATGAAAGGGCTGGCTCCGCGCATTCAGGAGCAGCTCATTCCGTTGGACTTACCTAAGGGTCTCGACTCTCTGATCGCTCTCGCCATCCGCACGGATAACCGACTCCGTGAACTCGTCTCCCGACGCAGCAGCGGATCATCAGGAGGCGGGTCTTCTCGCGGGGCTGAATCCGCGAAAAGGCGAAATCTTCGCCGATCTTCATCCGACCCGCATCCTTCCGTCGCGGCGGACAGCTGTGAAGAGCCCATGCAGGTGGGCAGGACACGACTTTCGGCGGAGGAACGACAGCGACGCCTGCAGGAGGGCCGGTGCTTCTACTGTGGGGAGATTGGTCATCCTGTTTTCTCCTGCCCCGTGAAAAAAGCAGCGACGGTGAGTCAGATCACCGCTATGGACGTCATTAGTGGTGACGCACCACGGCTCTTCCACGGCTTTCATAGCTCTCATTGACTCCGGGGCTGATGTCAGCCTAATGGACTGGAAGCTGGCAGTCGGCTTAGGTCTTAAGCCACAGCCTCTGGACAGACCCATCCAGGCCCGGGGCCTCCATGGGACGGGTCTTTTTAAAATCACTCATGTCTCAGAACCCCTCAAACTGTCCATAGGAAACCATTCAGAAATCATGTCTTTCCACCTGTTTGAGGGCTCCTCTAGGAAGCTGGTTCTGGGATTTCCTTGGCTGTGCGAGCACAATCCCCGGGTGGACCGGGCGACCGGGAAAATACTGGAGTGGGGGCCAGGATGTGACGGACACAGAATTCCCCATGCTGCAGGTAAATGAACCATCATAGACAATAACCCTGTTCCTGTTCGTCCTGCTCCAGGTCCAGAGGCCCCTGACCTGAGCACAATACCCTCCTGTTACCATCATCTGTCCGAGGTCTTCAATAAATCCCGGGCTCTGAGCCTTCCACCCCATCGCCCCTACGACTGCGCCATCGACCTGGTTCCGGGATCCATCGTTCCTAAAGGACACCTGTATTCAATATCAGCTTCGGAACGCCAGGCACTTAATAAATACATTGACGAATCTCTGGCAGCGGGTCTCATTCGTCCTTCCTCAGCTGGCGCCGGGTTCTTCTTTGTCGGAAAGAAGGATGGGACCCTCCGACCCTGCATAGATTACAGCGCGCTCAACAACATAACCGTCAAAAACAGATATCCGTTGCCGCTCATGTCCTCTGTCTTCGACCAGCTCCAGCAGGCCAGGGTGTTTACTAAGCTCGATCTCCGTAACGCTTATCATTTGGTCAGGATCAGAGAGGGGGACGAGTGGAAAACAGGATTCAATACCCCAAGAGGCCACTATGAATACCTGGTCATGCCCTTTGGACTCACTAACGCCCCTGCCGTTTTCCAGGCCATGATCAATGATGTCCTCAGGGACTTCTTGGATCATTTTGTGTATGTTTATTTGGATGACATCTTGATTTACTCCCCGGACCTGGACTCTCATGTCTCCCATGTCTCCGCAGTCCTCCAGCGACTTCTGGATAACCACCTTTACGTCAAAGCCGAAAAGAGTGAGTTCCACGTCTCCACCATCGCCTTCCTAGGTTTTGTTGTGTCAGCAGGGGCGGTAAAGATGGATCATGCCAAGGTCAGCGCAGTCAAGGACTGGCCGACACCTGACAGCCGTAAGAAGCTGCAGCAGTTCCTAGGCTTTGCGAACTTTTATAGACGCTTTATCCGGGGTTTCAGCTCCATTGCAGCGCCCCTCCATGCCCTCACGTCTCCACGGGTGCAGTACCGGTGGACGCCTGCAGCCGAGGCCGCTTTCCGGGCGCTGAAGCACCGCTTCACATCCGCTCCGCTGCTCACTATGCCTGATCCTCACCGTCAGTTCATCGTGGAGGTGGACGCCTCCAATGAAGGGTTAAGGGCTGTCCTGTCGCAGCGGTCGGAGCAGGATGGGAAGGTTCATCCCTGTGCGTTCTTGTCCCGGCGGCTCTCTCAGGCGGAGCGCAACTACGACATCGGCAATCGGGAGCTGTTGGCGGTCAAGGTGGCATTGGAGGAGTGGCGGCACTGGCTGGAGGGGGCGGAGCACCCCTTCATTGTCTGGACAGATCACAGAAACTTTGAGTATATCAGGACTGCCAAGAGACTAAATGCTCGCCAGGCCCGATCTCTTTTTTGATCGTTTCTCTTTCTCCCTCTCTTACAGGCCGGGGTCCAAGAACGTCAAGCCGGATGCCCCGTCTCGTCAGTTCGACCCCGCGCCTGTTGCCACAGAACCTGAACCTATTCTTCCACTGACTTGTGTGGTTGGAGCGGTTTCTTGGCAGATAGAATCTGAGGTAATGCTGGCTAACAGTGGGGTGCAAACGCCCAGTGGTTGCCCGACGAATTGCCTATTTGTACCCCCGACACTGCGGTCTAGGGTGATCCACTGGGCCCACACCTCTCTGCTTTCCTGTCATCCGGGAGTAAGGCGGACCATGCACGCCATCTCTCGGGGGTTCTGGTGGCCTCGCATGGAGCCGGAGGTCCGGGAGTACGTTTCCGCCTGTTCAGTCTGTGCCAGGAACAAGTCTTCCACCAGTCGTCGCATGGGGCTCCTACAACCGCTTCCTGTTCCTTCCAGACCGTGGGCGGACATTTCCATGGACTTCGTCACCGGCCTTCCCGTCTCACGTGGACACACCACGGTTCTAACAGTTGTGGACAGGTTCTCCAAGATGGTACGGTTCATTGCCCTGCCTAGACTGCCTTCAGCTAAAGGCACAGCTGAAATGATCATGAACCAGATTGTGAGGTACCATGGTTTCCCAAAGGACATTGTGTCGGACCGGGGGCCTCAGTTCATATCCCGGTTCTGGAAGGAGTTCTGCCGGCTCATCGGTGCTCCGGTCAGCTTGACCTCTGGATACCATCCAGAATCCAATGGCCAGACTGAACGCCTTAATCAGCAGCTGGAAACCGGCCTCCGGTGCTTGGTCTCTCAGAACCCCTCAACATGGAGCAGGCACTTGCTCTGGGTTGAGTATGCACACAACACCCTGCCCACTTCGGCTACCGGCATCTCACCCTTCAAGTGTGTCTTCGGATACGAGCCTCCCCTGTTTGCAGCCTTGGAACCAGATGTTGCAGTTCCGTCTGTCCACACCCTGGTCCGCCGCTGCCGCCGCGTCTGGGCGGCAGCCCGGCAGGTTCTGGTTCGTCAACAGAACAGGGTCAAGGCGGCTGCTGACCGCCGGAGGCGTCCCGCCCCCACTTACCGTCCCGGTCAGAAGGTCTGGCTCTCAACCAAGGACCTCAACCTGCACGTTCCTAGCAGAAAGTTGGCTCCAAGATTCGTGGGTCCATTTCCCGTCACCAAGGTCGTCAACCCCGCAGCGGTCCGGCTTCGGCTGCCCCGGTCCCTCCGGGTCCATCCCACGTTCCATGTCAGCAAGATGAAGCCCGTGGTGGACAGTTCCCTGATGCCACCTTCGGAGCCACCCCCTCCGCCCAGAATGATGGGTGGGGGTACGGTGTACACGGTGCAGAAGATTCTGGCTGTCCGGAAGCGGGGCCGGGGACGCCAGTTCCTGGTGGACTGGAAGGTTTACGGTCCGGAGGAGCGGCAGTGGATTCCGGAACGCTTTATTGTGGACAGGTCACTCCTGACGGATTTCTTTAGGTCTGGGGCTCCTGGACCGTCAGGAGTCGGTCCTTAAGGGGGGGTTCTGTCATGTCTCGTCAAGCTTCCTGTTGTCTCGTGTGGGGTTTCCTGTTTTATTTTGAAAGTCTAACCTACCTCTCGTTCCAGACCTTCCCCTTCCTGCCTTGTCTGTTCCTCACACCTGAGTCTGCCTCATCATCCCTGATCATTCCCACCTGTGCTTCCCCTCCTCATGTATTTATAGCCTGTGTTTCCCTTTGTCCTGTGCCTGTTTGTCATGTGCTATCACCTGTCAAAGCTAGCTCTTCTCTTGTGTCCAAGAATTAAAACCTTAAGCTCTGCATCTGAGTCCAGTCCTGTGTTCTGCCCTGTCAGTCTGAAACTGACGTAGATTTGTTCGTCATGCCCCGGTGACCCAAACATAAAATGGTTGCTATGGAGATAAAATCAATAGAAAAGCCACCATTTTGAAAAAAGTGGATTTTTTTATCAACTTAGAACATGTAGCTTTTACCGATATGATACTCTCCAACAATGTGTTTTTTGGAGTCAGTTGATGATGCTGATTCCAATGCTAGCACTTTTAGCCATTTTAGCAACATCTTCAAATTTTCAACAGTTCAGCCATTTTATCATCAACTTAAGCTTTCATGCTTAACTCCTTCTACAAATTTTGACCTATTTTAGCCATTGTACTATTACAATGTTCAACTTTTTCAGCTTATTCCTTCTATGACTTTTTGATCATTTAACTTTTTAAGATTTTCAAGCACAGTTCAGCCATTTCTTCAGCAAATTCAGCTTTCATTCAGTAGTACAGCATTCAACCCTGCATTTTCTTCTGGAAATGCAGCTCTTTCTAGTTGCTAGAATGCATTTAAGGACACCCTACGACAGCGTCATACAAGGTATATGTTCAGTATAGTATATGTTCCATACAAGTTTACTTGCTCTCAGACACAAGTTGCGCATGTGTGTGCGCTGAAAATGCAGCCCAGCCTCAGCTAGACCTGCCTTCAGTGGCCCCCAGGTAAATTGAGTTTGAGACCCCTGCTTTAGATGAACCAATGAACCTATGAAGTATGTTTTTGGACGGTGGGAGGAAGCCAGAGTTCCCGGAGAAAACCCACTCATGCACGGGGAGAACATGCAAACTCCACACAGAAAGGTCCCCCATTGGTGTTCTGTTTCAGGTCGCCCAGACAGGACTTGTTTTTATTTTGGTGAGTTTGAAATCAATGTGCTTTAGCATTTTAGTTTGAAAATCTGCATAACGCCAAACAAGGACACCTATGTGAGCATTTCGTGAGACTTGAACTCAGTTTTTAGAAACACTAGTCTTCTTCAAATGTGATATTAAATTGGAAATTTACTTTAGAAGACGCAGGAGGTAAAGCTTTCTATAAGGCAGAACTTCATGGCGGCAAAGCAGCAGAAACGGCATAGGCCTTAACAGTCGGTGACCGAAAAATCCCACTTTACTCTGAACTTCTGCTTCAATCCTCCTCACAGAAGTTAATGAGCTGCTGTGGAGCTCATGTTTTAATCACACACGTGATTACCAGCTTCCTCCTCAAGCTGTCAACACACACTGCTGCAGCTGCCTGTCTTTTTCTCTTCAAGGTGTTAAGTTTCCAGGTGGATCTTCCGCTCATTCCATCTTTCATGGAGAAGAGGAACTCACAGCTGTCGGCGCGGCTTCGGTATTTGATCTAAAACTTCTTTCACTGTTTGTGACAAGTCTTGATGTGTAACGTTTCACTTTGCTGCACTGCATTAAAAATTGCATCCGATGCAGATTTTTCAAACGGCTTCTTGTTTTTCTCCGTCCACAGAACTCCACATAAATATTCTGACATTTAAGGCTGAGATTTACACTGAAAACACTCCGTTCAACACAAAAACTCGTTTATTCTAAAATAAAACATAAAATGTTGAGAGTTAAACCTGATTTAAAGTCAGCCAATTTAAAGGAGCATCTGTCTTCTGTGCCTGCTTTGGCCTGTGGAGGGTCACAGGGTTGCTGAAGCCCATCCTTTGCTCAAGGCCCAAGGCAAAGGCCGGGTACCTTCTAAAAGGCTGACAGGGCTGCAGACTCACACAAACATGTTTTTGGACTGTGGACAGAAGATGGAGTGATATCTAAGCTCCATACAGAGGAGATACAGCTGGGATTCAAACCATTGAGTTCCTGCTGTGAACCGCAACACTGTTCCAGATCCGACAACATTCGAGTTGTGTGATCTGCGTATCTTTTTCTGCATTTTGTTTTTTTACTTCTTCAACTAAGTCCACAAGTAGTTGCTGTTTTTTTGAGATGTGTGCAATTTCTCCAGACATAAAGTTCAACGATATTTCAATCTCCTCTAGTTCTGTCGTTGTGTTACTTTGCTTGCCGTTTTTAGGTGGCATTTTTCCACTATTACTGTGGTCCGCTTCCACTGGTGCCGTTTGCTACTGCAGGATGATGACCTAGGTTTGATGGCCGTTGGCCGCACCGGGCTACATAACGCTGCCCTGCGGGCGTGGATGTCGTCGCTCGCCAAGTTGGAGGCTGCTGCTCGCCTGTGTTTGGTAGATGATGCTACTCTCCGGTTTGGTTGATGGTCAAAGTTCAACCCAACAACTCCAAATCAAAGTCTCCAACTTTTAAAGTGGGTATTCGTAGTTATCTGCGAGTTCCTTGTTCATAAGTCCATTTTTTAGGAGTTGATATAGGAGCTCCGTCATAGCACGACTGCTCCTGCCGCCATCTTGTCAGTTTTGACACCACCATCCAACGCGCTCAAAGAAAGAGTAGTTTGTACGTTAAAAGATTTTTATATGACCAAAATTTCCTAAAAAGGCAACTTTTTTTGCTCAGTGATGCAGACACACGAGTTATTTTGCAGCTAATTTTCATCATCCATCCATTTTCTAATCCTTTTAGGTGTCAAGTGGTTGCTGGAGCCTATCCCAGCTACAGTTGTGGGAAGGCGGGCCACACCCTGAACAGGTCTTCCGACTGTTGTGGGGCAACACAATCGCACTCGCATTCCCCCTCAGGGACAATTTAGATCCACCATTTAACCTATGGAGCATGTTTTGTTTGTTTTCACGCAAACTCCACACAGAAAAGACCCAGCTGGGATTTGAACCACAGCCTTCTCACTGTGAGGCAACTGTGTTCACCACTACATCACCATGCTGTCCCTTCTTTGACTAACTTGGCAATTTTCCGAGTTTTTCTAAGAAACTCCCACTTTCAAGTTGCTTGTAAAGAAAAGTAAAGAAACATTTTCTGAAGAAACGGCACACCAACTACAATATTTTTAAATCTTTATCCAATTTTACATTAAACACTTTATTTGAATAAAGAAAAATATGTTGCTTTTTTTGCATCATACACAGCCCTTATCTCCATTCAGTCACTGGATTATTGCTATGCATTTCTAATAGAACCTCAACACTAGAAAGTCATTTGCATATCTAGTGGAATGCAGAGGTGGACATGGAAATGTGCTGGTCTCTCTGAATAAATGTCTCAGCTCTTTGTTGTTGTGACTCATTTTGAAAATGCATAATGAGGACTTCGAGTTTGGCTCCAATTTACCAACCATCACCATAGCTGCATCTGCTGGAAGCTGATTTATTAAGACTATACGTTTGGTTTCACTGCATGAGCCACAACTCTATAGTTTAGATAAGTTTTTGAAACCAAAGTATCCAGTTAAGTACATTTTTATTTACAAATATATTCATATTTTTATACTGTAGTCTGGGTGATACTAAATTCTGATTGGATGCAGGGTGTCCATTAAAACGAGATAATGGACACCTAAAAAAGACGTTCTGGTCACATTGACCAAATGTTCTATTCCACTTTACTGGCCTAAAGGCCAGTTGGTATTCCGATCATTACCATTTAAAAAAAAAGAAAACACTATATAGATTTTACCTTATTCTATAGTTTAATATCAAAAGCCAGACAGCAGAAAAGACGAGCGATTTCAAAGTTTCCTTTAACATTTTTAATTTGTTAATTTGATCATTTTGATAAAAAGAATCTAAGAAGGGGGAAATGAGACTTAAAGAGGAATTGAACTATTCAAACTTTAGACTAACTTTCTCTGAGAAAAACGTTTGCTTAATCTGAACAAAAACTAGCGTTAAGAAGTGAACTTTCTCCCTGAACTGATGCTTTACTTTACCTAACACAGGGGTCGGGAACCTATGGCTCGCGAGCCATATATGGCTCTTTTGATGGTCACATGTGGCTCGCAGACAAATCTTTAATTATACTTTTTTTTTCAATAGACCAGTCCTTCTCGGGCGCGATGCCAGAGGCGTGCAGTAGTAGCGGTGCTTGGAGAGAAAACTATCAGTTTACTATTATCTATTATTTCACAGAGTTTGTACCAGCTGGAAACCTGTGAATTGCCGTGCCTAAAACTGTGCGTTCCCGTCTCTGAGAAAGAGCGCGCAGTAGCGGGGACGGGATGTGTGAGGAAGAAGGGGGGGGAGTTGCTGAATTAATTGTACGGCGTTTGTTACTGTCTGCAGTAACCAGAATAAAGAACCTTAAAAGAGGTTAAGTCTCCGTGCCTCAGAGTGGTAAAGGGACACTACATTACTGTATGGCTCTTTTGAAATTACATTTAAAAATATGTGGCGTTTATGGCTCTCTTGGCCAAAAAGGTTCCCGAACCCTGACCTAACATAACGATCAGCATACCTCTTTCCTTTGCCACTGCAGTCGAGGCCATTGCCATGACAACATGTATGAAATAGTCTGCTTGTTTTGAAAAAGCGATTTCAATTAAAAAATAAGATTAAAGTTCTAAAAAACAACTTTCCTCTGCTGGTTCGTCCTCATACACCAGCTGTAGCAGGTTTAGGCTGCCGTTACCATGACAACGTGTCACACCACTCATCAAATAGTCTGCTTCTGATCAAAACGACTTAAACGTTAAACATAACAAGAATAAAGCTTTCACAATAACTGGAAGGATTTAAATGCAGCAGGTTTATTAGCTCAGCTAAAAGTCCACTAAGCTAAATCGGGGTCAGGCAGGAGATCTTGGGGTGCTGTTTGACAGGTCTATCTCCCTGTAAGGTCACTCAAAACAGATAATAAAGAAAGTTTGTACCGTAAATTCCGGACTACAAAGCGCACCCGATTACAAGCCGCACCCACCCATATTCACGTGTTTGACTGCTTTTATACATACACAAGCCGCGTCAGAATACAAGCCGCGCATGTGTTAGCCGATATTGTCATCCTGACAGATCACGCCCAGCATCCCAGAGTGAGTGCAATTTATTAGCACATTGTGGGTGGTGCCAGTTTTGCCTCTGGGTCACGTATTTGAGTGTATCGACATCTGTCAAACAGCATGGACCTATATTCTGTTCACAAGTCCCTCAGTTATGGTGTTTTTATTTCATTTTTTTTTTACTTATTGACAATCTAGGTATCTAACATAAAATTACAAACAGTAACCATATAATCAACATTACATCCCTCAGTTATAATGAGGAAATTTACATCCGCGATTCCACATTTCCCATGAGTCTTAGGGGCTAAAGGCGGGGCCAACGCCCGGCTCGCCATTCTGTTGTACGTGTTTAAGAATTAGCAAGTAGCAGCAGTGCATGGAGGGGTGAACGGGAAAAGCTCTCCTTCCGCTTGTGTCGCAGCAGCGTTATGGGAGTAACAGGACTGGTTAGAAAACACACCGGTAAAATACAGCAGCGGCGACTGAAAAGCGAGCGCCTCAGCGTGATACGCGCGCCTCAGTGCGGCGCGTGCGTCAGAATTCAGAAGCCTCTGCACTCCGCGGACGCCTCTGCGCTCCGCTCCCGCCCCGCGCGCTCCTTGTCTCCCCTTCCTATCTACTCCGACCCCTCTGGCCAGGGCAGCTTCAAGGAGGAGCACTTCGTCCCCGTTGCGCCGGTGGATGGAGCAAATCGTTTCTGTGCAAAGCAATCGGACTTAATACTGTACGTTTTGTGTATGACGGGCGGGTGCGTTGTTACGTGTGGGAGCCATCAGACTGCCATCGGCCCCGCAGCTCAATCAGCAGGAGAAGATGTCTCCAGCTCACACGGAGGCTGTGAGTTTTTCAAAGCAAAATTCCGCTTTTACGGTTTCCTTAGAAACCGTAAATGGAGTGTAAATTCACACGCTGTTCTCTCCGTCACGCAGCAAACCGGCTTTTCCAAACCCGTTGGTGACGGTGGACTTTTTTACGCTGCTTTTAACGATTGCTTTTAACTTGAAAGCTTCATCATAATGTAGCGGGGATCACGTGCACGTTGGGTCTAATGGCACCAAAGGATTCTGGGATGCGGCCGGGCATGCGTGTTTCGTTTTGTTGAACCATGACTGAAGTGTCTAAGACCTGAAGTCAAGTCCATGCTGTTTGGCTGCTAAGAGGTGTGTTGAATAAAAATGCCTCGTGCTTGGTGTTAGATAGAGAATTCAAACTATTCACTGAGTTCGAAAGTACGTACATGGCGGCCGCCAATTAAATCCATAAATTAGCCGCGTCACTGAATAAGCCGCAAGGCTGTAAGCGCAGGAAAAAAGTAGCGGCTTGTAGTCCGGAAATTACGGTAAGTTAAGTTTCCTTATCCCCTGGTGGAGGAAAACGTCCTTGAGTCTGCTGGTTCTGTCCTGGAGACTTTGCAGCCTCCTCCCTGATGGCAGCAGGCTGAAGTGTCTCTGGGATGGATGTGATGGGTCACCTGTAATCCCGGTGGCGTTGCGGGAGAGGCGAGAGTGGTAAATGTCAGAGACCCCAGTGAGAGGGACACCGATGATCTTCTCAGCTGTTTTCACAATGTGCTGCAGAGTCTTCCGGCAGGACGCGGTGCTGGCTCCGTACCACACGGTGATGCAGCTGGTCAGGATGCTCTGGATGTCTGCATGATGGGGGGAGGAAGTACAGGCGTTGTTGGGCTTTCTTGGCCAGTGACGCAGTGCTGTGGTTCCAAGACAGGCCTTCCGAGATATAAAGCACGCCCAGGAACTTGGTGCAGCTCACCTTTTCAACAGCAGCACCATTGATGATCAGTGGAGCATGCCGGGTGTGAGTCCACAACCATCTCCTTTGTCTTCTCCTCATTCCACTATTGTTGTAAATATTAGGCAATATAAATAAAAATGAACTGAATTGAATTAAGGTGGAGCCGGCTCACCTCCTCCATGATGAAGACCTGGGGTGTCGGTAAACAGTCTTCTGCTAAATCAGCCTTGTTTCTGTAAACAGGGCTCTGCGCCACACTTGTTTCCTCTTCAAAAGCCTTTTTCTCTTTGAATCAGTCGAGTCTTCTGTCTTCTGTCTGCAGGCAGCAGGTTTAGGAAATGCTGACTCCACTGAGGACTGCCAGCACTTACATTACGGTGTCAAGCTCTGCCCTGCAGATCTGACTAGACTCTCAAATACACCCGTTTGTCTGATCCGCTTTAATCCAGGGCTTTGATGTCACACGCATGCATTATGATGACAAACTGCAGCTCCCTCTGATGCTTGGAAACAAACTCAAAAACTGTTTCTGAGAAACAGGAACCTGCTGTGACAGGCTGTCGTAAAGCAGGGTTTGTGCACTCGTGTCGTACAAGAGTCTAAGCTTTGTTGTTTTAATCAAAACTAAACGGTAATGTTTTGGCTCAATGACTGGAATTTATGTTTCACTGTAGTAAGAATGTAGAATCCTATTGTCAACATAAATAGTAGTTAAAAATAAAAAAAATGTTCTGCATATTTCAGGTTAAAGTTGTGTATGGATTTGATGTTGACCAGAATATAAACATGCTTGTCATGTGATCATGTGTGTTCAGCTGGAAAAAGCTGTTTTTAATAGAGATTTTTGTCTCTTATTTTGAAACAAAAACAAAACAAAAACACCTGAGACACTGACAGAATTTCATGTAAAAGATTGCTTCTCTATATTCTTTCTTAAAGTCATACCATACATAATATTAGTACTAAAACATGTATATTTTAACCAAGAAAATAAAGAAAAAAAACTTTGATTTTTAGTGTGATTTCTGGCTATGCAGTATAGTAAAACGTCAAATAATAATAATAATAACAAATAAGAAGTCACAAAGGTATAGTTGTGCTAAAAAAAATATACCAAAGAAAGCAAAGTAAACAGTTTTAAAAATGAAAGTATAAAAGTAGAAAATATATTAACATCTTTGTTAGCATGAATAACTAGTTTTAAACAACTGCTTCAATATTTTAAACTAAAGGAAATCAAATAAAATGCTTTTAGTTTTATTGTAGCTGAAAAACAACTTTTTTTAACCAAATACAAAACAGTAAGCCTTAATGCTTTTAGTCACTATCAATAATTAGCATGATTATCCATTAGTTAGCATAATGACAGAGTAAGCAACGTAATGGATAATGTTTTCTTAACCACACAAATCTCTTCTTTACTAAATTTTACACCGGAGAGACTAGTTTCTTACCTTTGTTTCCTCAATCACCACCTGTGCAGGTGAAAAAGCGGTGCTCCATCTCCACGTCTTTGGCTCCACGAGCCAATTGGTTTTAAGCTAACCGCGGTTTTATTCGTACTTCCTGTTTCAACATTATTAACTTCCGTTTTTCAAAATAAAATGATGTAACTGCTATATGACGTGAGCCCCCTTTCCTGTTCATTTCACCAAGTCTCCCTTTACAGGATCTCAATCAGGCTTGTGTTTTGTTAGGAGTTAGTGCCATCTGCTGCTGAAAACAATCAAATGATTTGATTTCTGTAGACATAAAAAATTGATGTACGATAAGGGTAATAAAACACAGAAAACATGTGATAATGATGATGTTTGGTGTCTGGGTCACATGGTCCCACCCCAAAAAATATATATTATGAATAAAAATAATAATAATTTAAAACAACCAAAATAAATCGTGAACACAAAAGTCGACAAATTAAAATGTCAAAATTAAGTGCCTTTAGCAAAAAGTAGTCTATTTAAGTGTACTATAAGTACTTAGTCTGTACTAAAAAATGAGGCAGTGTACTTATACTAAATTATTCTTAATTAGAATAAACTTTATGTGTACTACTTTTTTGTAAGGGCAGTTATCATGAGTAATGGCTCACTAAACAAGTCTCAAAGCCAGACCTGGAGATACTTATCCATGCATTTGTCTCCAGTAGGTTAGACTACTGTAACGGCCTGCTCACCGGCCTGTCCAAACGAGCTGTAAAACAGCTTCAGTACATCCAGAATGCTGCTTCTCGAGTCCTGACCAAAACCAGGAAGTATGATCACATTAGTCCTGTGCTCAGGTCTCTGCACTGGCTCCCTGTACCTCAAAGAATAGACTTCAAAGCAGCTCTGCTTGTGTACAAGTCTCTCCATGGCCGCGCACCAAAGTACATCTCTGACATGTTAGTGCCATATGAACCATCTCGTACTCTGAGGACCTCAGGGACCGGCCTCCTGTTGATTCCCAGAGTCAGAACTAAACAAGGGGAATCAGCGTTTCAATATTCTGCAGCTAAAATCTGGAACAGCCTCCCTGAAGTCGTAAGACAGGCCTCTTCTGTGTTCATGTTCAAATCTAGACTTAAAACATTTCTGTTTAGCCGTGTATATGACTGAAAGGTCCTATCTGCACCTTTCTTTCCTTCCTTTCTTTTTAAATCTTTTTTTTTTTTTCCTTTTCTTTTAAAGTAAATTTTATGTTGATTATTTCTATGATGTATTGTGATTTTAATGCATTTTTCTGTTTTGTGAAGCACCTTGAATTACTTTGTGTACGAATTGTGCTATACAAATAAACTTGCCTTGCCTTGCCTTTTCATGTTTTTAATTACATCTATATTTAAGTAATGATCTACACACATTATCGTTCAGTAATACTGATACTAAACTGTACCTCGTACCTGAAGATCCACATTTCTTTCCTAGTCTTTTTTACTAAATGCTGCTGAGTTTGTCAAATAATCAAATGTATTTAACAATTGAATCGCTTTGTTCAAAAGGGGCCAATTAATATAGAGATAATATATGTTCTATGGTCTTCAAGGGAAAAGCTATCTGATTATGTGCAAAAAAAGTCCCAAATCCGTTGTAATGTATTGAATATACTTGA
Organism: Oryzias latipes; assembly: GCF_053564925.1. NCBI lineage: Eukaryota > Metazoa > Chordata > Actinopteri > Beloniformes > Adrianichthyidae > Oryzias > Oryzias latipes. Next base: position 28,413,336 of record NC_136250.1, read on the forward strand.
CATTTAAAATGCATTACCGGTAATGCAAAATTCCTGGACTTGGGCCTCTATTTTATGGGTTTTGCTTTATCCCATAGATGGCAGCACTAGTTATCCAATATTTAAGCACCCCTGTTTAATTCAAGAAGGACCCAAGTCCAGAGACTTTAGTTTGTTAGTCCTCTGAAATGATAAAAGTGAGGTGCTTCTTATTATAGCATTTGTAAGCTTAGAACTGGTGCTAAATCTGGGTAAAGTACTAATCATTTGGTGTAGCCTCCCTGTAACCCTTGTGCTATGCTAGGCACTTTAACATTGGGAGTTGGGTCATCTAGACCCAAAAGACAGTGCTCTGAACCTTTTTTCTTCAATGATTTGTGATCTTCACTGGTGTCCATGGATTACATGAAGTCTTTCCACCTTTTTCCACCTTTGTCATTGTAGGGAGAACATATCAATGTGAGGGTGGGGTCATCTAAGATAGCACAAGGGTTAAGCTATACAATTAAAATCATTTCCTGGAAAAACAAACCTCTTGGACTTGGGCCCCTTTTGAACTAACCGATTCAATTTTGTTTCGCAATTCCAGAAAAACAGTTGGATCTGTGATTTAAAAAAAAAAGGAAGATTAAATGTTTGATCTTTCCTGGTGTTTTAGGACTGGATTTGATCTTTGTTTATGAAATAATGTTGAAAACTGGGTTTTCTTTTACTATGAAGAGTTTTTAACAAAAAACTAGGAAATGTACTTTCCCATGCATTCTTGTCATAAGAGAGATAGAATAGTGTCTCATTCTTCAAGGATACAATTTGTAAAAAATTTTGCACATTTGGTTGTAGTGACAAGCTTCAAATTTGTCACATTTAAATTTGAAACCTAGATAATACAGCTACCGGTGCATAAAATAAAAAAAATTCAGTTATTTACTATATTTTTTTCAAATCAACAGCTCTGAGTACAATCATGACAAAAAAAAGTTAACTTTCTAGAGTTTTTTATTTTCTTGAACTTTTAAAAAGTACAACACGAATAATTGAAACACAGTGTAACAATACTCAGGATTACTTAACTAAGGAATCTAGAGAGCAACAGCAGTGAGTGAGAGTGAAAATATCAAGCAGATGGAATGATCAACACGCAGCAGTAGAAGCAGAAGTTGTCTACAGTGTTGCTGGATCTACTTCCACAACACATTTCTATTCTATTACCTTCAAAGAAAATACAAACTGCAAGCAAGAGATGAAAGCAGTGCAGACATCGAAGAAAAAACATCGGAATAATACTGACAAAGAGCTTTTACCTTCAATTTAAAGGATCTAAAAAGGTACAAGTCTACTGAAGCACAGTCAACAGTGCAGGCATGGCAGTAAAACGGTGGCGATACTTCAGATTTTAGATGTCGTGCATTATGTGAACCAACGTTAAACACAGCGATCGTGTGTAGAAGAGAAGCAGCACTGAAGAACACATGTTTAGGATGTTTAGGATAACATTTGATGAGAAATGAATGTGACTCAGAGCTCAAATGACAATCAAAGTTCTGCTTTTGATAAAATACCCTTTTTTCTACTGGGAATCACATTTGGTTTCTTTATGTTTTACCACTAAATATTTGTGCAAAATTAATAATTGTTGTTTGAAATACATGGTACACGGTTTGTTTTTTGTTCACTGGATTAACTTCTTACTTAAGACTCATGACATAATTTCAGACATTTTGAGTTTGCACACTTTAAAGTAATTAAAAAACATTTTCTTGTAACAAGCCTGTCCTAAAAATCCAAACTTAATTCAATTGTTGATTCTTTAAAACATTTGTGAAAAAGTGTCAGTTGCTACGGAAAAAAAATACTTTAAAATACAATTGCAACAGTTGGTACCACAAATTATTACGTATAGACATATAAAAAATAAAGATAATGGTAACCTATTAGGGTTGGATTTACTCTCATTCTAACTTCATTATTTTAAAAGAGGGAAGGTTATTTTTATTGGAAAGACAGAATAGTGGTTCTTAATCTATTTTCAGTCAAAATGTATGAAAGTTTCAAGGTTATATTGTTGTTGTAGAACACTTTTCTTTGTTATGTGGGTTTTTAATCACGTGTTGACTCATTTAATTAAAGTCTTAACTGATAAATCAAGACTCTAACTTTAACATTCAACATCTTCTCTGTTCTGTTTTTGGCCTTTGCTGTCGTTTCTTCCTCTGTTCAAGTGAAGCCCTTCCTACTGTTCATTCAAAGAAGCCTTTAGGTGATTAGCATTACAGCTCTGAGATAGAAAGCAAAAAGTACTCAGGCACGCGCGGCACAAAAAACACATTTAAAGAGAGAAGCCGTGAATCAAAGGTAAAATTATTGCTTTGGCTGGCACACAGTGTCACATTCAGTGAACAAATCAATAACACAATCGGATGAACATTCAGAACAGAATCGTAACAAAATGAAGGCAAAAACTGCAAACCCGCAGACAAATAGTTGATGTGCATGTGGCTCTCGCAGGTTTGAGTTCACCACTAACAAACAGCTGCTGCGATAAACGTCTCATTCTTTTTTTGTTTCAGTTTTTTTTTTTTTGGCCAAGAGATGAAATGTTTGTGACAATCTAAGCTGCCTGCTAATAAAGACGAAGCACTGAAATGTAGTTCCTTCCTTATATTTGATTGAATTAGCGCCAACCAATACAATGTAAACCTTACACCTATTTAGCTTCTTATATATACATTGATCCTTTTTTTTTAAATCAAAGCAATTTAGGTCATGCAGAAAGATGAAAAAACTAAGTGTTTCTAATTTGTGATTTTTTTCATATATTTTTGGTTGAGAAGTTACATTTGGTTTAGTAAAACAAGCAAAGTGGTTCATAACTGAGGTGTAAAAGCTGTGGTACAATCATTAAAGCAACAATAACTGGTCATGATCATGCGGTGCGGCCCCTTCATGCACTACAATCGCTATGGTCGTATCTAATGCTGGTGGTTTGACGCTGTGGTGAGGGCGTTGAGGCAGTGCGTTTCTCTGTTTTTATCAATTCTTTTAATGTTGACACTCAGATTTTAGAGACCCGACCCCCTGAAGAACAGAGTCCCATTATTCATTAGATGGTTAATACTAGAAGTTTAGAGTCTGAGTAAAACAACGGTTTTATTGGAGCATTTTAGACATATTTCACAAGCTAGAACCATTATCTAACTTAGAGTCTTAGAGACTAGCTGTACTATATTAAGCAGTCTTCTGTCAATTGGTTGGTCAGTAGTTTAAAACCCTGGTGTTCCTTAGTGTCCTTGAGCAAGACACCAAACCCCAGAAAATGTAATAAAACCGCTTCTCCTCCACATCCAGAGAAGCCAGTTAAGGTGGGGCATGTAGTCCGGATGCCTCCTGGACGCCTCCCTAAGGAGGTGTTACGTGCAGGTCCCACTTGGTGGAGGCCCCCGGGAAGACCCAGGAAACGCTGGAGAGACTGCATCTCACGGCTGGCCTGGGGCCTCAGGGTCCCCCCAGAGGAGCTGCAGGAAGTGGCCGGGGCGAGGGGCATCTTTGTAGCGGCTGGGTAGCTCGGTTGGTAAGGTAAAAGGCTGCCAAGCAGGAATCCGGAGGGGAGTAAACAATGGTACTGGGGGCAATTACCACATCAATGGTGAGCAATTAACATCCCCCACGCTGCTGCCTCCCGACGCGACTCCTCTGCAGCTCACGCTCCCCCAGGGGAGGGGTGAAATGTGGAGAACAAATTTCGCACACCTAGGTTTGTGACAGAAAGTGGGACTTTTCTTCTTCTTTTTCTTTCTTTACTGCTGCCCCCACGACCCGGATAAGCGGAAGAAGATGGATGGATGGACTTTTAGCGCTTTTAGCTAAACATTTTTAGCACGTTCCGCTAAATGCTTTTAACTAAATGGTTTTACCACTTTTAGCTAACCGCTTTTACCTCGACGCTTTTGGCTAAATGCTTTTAGCTAAATGCTTTTAGCTAAATGCTTTTAGCGCTGTCAGCTAAACACTTTTAAGTAAATGCTTTTAGCAGTTTTAGCCCAATGCTTAATTAGCGTTTTTATCAAAATGCTTTTGAATAAAGGCTTTTAGCTAAGCGCTTTTAGCTAAATGATGTAAGCGCTTTCAGTTAAACACTTTTAGACCTTTTAGCAGAACACTGTTAGCTATAACCCAGGGGCTCTGCTGGGCTTTTCTGCAGTGAAAATCATTTCAACCCAGTTTTTTAGTTCTGAGGTTATGTGATCCATAAGTTGATAAAAAAAACATTTAGCCTTAAATAAAGTAATGGAGCAAAGAATTAGCCAATGCTCAATGTAACAAGAATATGGTTTAAATACGGCCTAATACTTGCAGGACCTTGATCTACCACTTAAGTATTGTAAAATGTAACTTTTAAAGCTGAAGTCACATCAGTTCAACAGGTAACCGCTGAGCTGCTCATTAAAGTCAGACTTCACTCACTATAATGCAAAATTACTGTAACAGTTAAATCTGTTTTCAAAGCACTACTTCTGCTTTACTCAGACTTTAAGACTCACATGAGGTTTGGTTGTGTGTGTGTGTGTGTTGTGAGCTCCTGGCAGTGACAAACATGGTGTTAGCTGGGATGGGATGTGCTAAGCGGAGGAGAAAGGGTCTCCTTGGGTGTGTCCAGCAGTTTGAGCAACCAGCTGAATGTGTGAAGGGGTTTGCTGATCCGTCATTGGCCTGCTGAACACCCGGCCGGCGGAGACTCGCGTGGGGTCAGCAAAGGTGGCGGTGGATCTAGAGGTTAACCAGGTGCAGGTCGGAGGCAGCAAAGTGGGGGCACAGAGCCATGTCTGGGTTCTTGAGCTGGCGCAGGATCCTCCGGTGGAACTTGGAGCGAACGCGGTTGAACTCCATGATGTCGCTGGGATCCTCCTCGATCCAGAAACGCTGGAACTCCTGCATCAGGTAACCTGCCATAAGAAAAAGAGCTGCAACTTAAAGCTGGGATTGATTTTTCAATTTCCTTTAATTTTTTTTAGCATATGAAAAAAAAACACAAAAAAAAAACCTCTAGAAACCTTCAAAAACTAATTTTATGAAGTTAAATGTGGATGAAATGTGGTTGCATGTGTTTCTGTGTTTGTCAGGAAGGTTAACTCACAGAAGGTCTGCTGGAAATGCTGCAGGTTGGGCATCTCTGGAGCCACGTTGTACAAGTGGGTCTTCAGAGCGCCGCTCACCAGCAGGGAGTAGGCCAGGTCGGTGATGTTGATGCCCACGATGGCAAACGAATATCTAAAGACAATTACTAATTATAGGAAACTGTTAAAGCATTCAAAAATGTTTTTGAAGTACTGGAGTGAACTTTCATTTTTAGTATACTAAAAATTTTAATCTACAAATCTACATCGACAATGAAACTATTAATATTGTGAAAGAAGTGAAAATAAAACTTCCCTTTTTTTATTGAAGAAAACTTTTTAAAAAAAGTTGAGGCCAGCAGTGACTCTGGTTTGCTCCCTTCCTGTCACGTGACTTACCCGATAGCTTTGTCAAAGTTTTTCTGCTCCCATTCAGGCTTGTTCCCCTCGCTGCAGAAAACAAACACCAGTCAGGCACAAACATTAAAGAGTATTTCAGAAGCTGCCATCTGTAAACTGAGCAGATTGACAAAATCCAAGGTTTTAAACCAGACTTCACGATCTTGAGCAAAAATTTCCGGGAAAGTAAATCTTAAGGTCTGTTTCTTTCTAGCAAAGCTCAAAATCTTAAGGGTAAAGCAGCAGCAAAAACCTGAGTCAAAAGCTACGAATGACGTCAACAGAACAAATGAAGGTGAGAGTGGAGTACCTTGGCATTCTGTGAGTGGTCCTAAAGTGCATGAAACGGACAAAAAAAGGAGGGGATGGATGGAGGCGGAGAAGGAAAAAGAAGATTTTTCATGTGAGAACGAGAGAGAGAGAGAAAGAGCTCACAGGGTGTTGATGACCAACAATAAAAGCAGCAGCAGTAAGAAAAACAAAGCGGAGGATGAAAACAAGTTCATGTGGTTTTAAACGAGCAGTGTGACGAAATGCAAAGCAATGAAGAAAGTTAAAAGCAAGAGCATCAAGAGAACGGTGTTTGTGTTCCTCAGTACCAGCATCGGACCAGCATAACAGTTAACCTTTCCCCATGTTGCTGTTTTCTCAGATTCTATGTTATGCAATGTGGCATGTTTGTTTTTTTATTCATTAATTTATTTTTACATCCCACTGTGTTCTGCATCCTGATTGGCTGCTGACCTGGTCAATTCATCTCCTCTGTACAGAATGCGTTCAGTTTGCTACATTTACATAAATCCTGATCAGATGTTTGTTTTCATTCTATAATCCTGGACTCATTTTTCTGTTAAGGTTTGAACTTTGAGAGTTTAAAAAAGAGAGTGTGAAAATGGGGATAAAGTGTACATTGAGGGGTTTTAGCACCTTAAACATCTATGATTAATGTAAAAACTATGTCTTTGTTGATTTCTTCTATCACAAGTTACTTTTAGAATGTAACCTTAGAGGGTTTGTTCTCAAGTTTAGACCAAAAGAGGAAACTCTTTGATTAAGAACAGCTGAAGTCAGATTAGCTCAACAGGAAGGGCGCCATTTACTGTTAAGGCTCAACAAAAACCCTCTTTTCCTCCATTTCTTTCCACTGAAGCTGATATATGCCTACTTGTGCTTGGGCTGCAGGGAGTCCTGGAGCATCTGCAGAGCTGCAGACTTGTCATGTTCAGCGAAATACCTGCAGAGATCACAGAAGCAAAGGGATACAGACATCTGAACAAGCGTCTGACCGCTTCGGTGGATTGATTTTTTTTTCACGCTGGAGGCTCACAGCAGGTTGTGCAGGCCCAGAAGGCCCATGCCTCTGAAGTCAGTTTTGGGGTCGCTGCCTTGGAATCCGATCTCACACCACTGCTTAGAGATGCGGCTGGTCAGGGGGGTGTCGGGACGCAGCTCCTTCCAGAGCTGAAACACAAAGACCCCACAGCTAAAATTATTTACAGATATAAAGACCCACTCTGCTCATCTTACGGTCTTTTATCAAAGCGTTCCCAGTGCTATTTTAATTCTGATTATGTCGTTTTCTAGGACATCGTTTCTGCAGAGCGGCAGGAGTTCATTACAAATTCCCCCCTGAGTTCTGCAGAAACGAGCTCAGACGAGGAAAAAAAGACAGACGTGGATCTATTTGTCTGCAAGTGGATGCATCAGAACGGAGCGGAGCAGGGAGCTTATTTTGTACGTCACAAATAAAGCAATACTCAGAAATGCAATTTTAATCTTAGTGTTCTTTATAAATGTCTGCCATCATCAGACAAACGACACTGACGGACACAATTTTCATCAGAAATGGGTCTTTGACAGGAGCTGAACCTCAGAGAAAGATCATCTTGTTACAGATAACCAGCAGAGATGAGGTCAGGAGCAGGAAGACTCAAACAGGTTCAGAAGATTCAGAACTTTGAATCATGACCAAACAGAAAGATCAAATACAAAAAAAACGCTCGGACACTAAACTCAGAAAAGAATCATCCTTAAAAAAATGAAACCAACTGATATGATTGCAGGCAGCTGTGACCAAGGGAACTCAAGGGGGCGAGTCATACAGGAACAGGCACAGCTGAGCTGCACGAAGGAAATACCCAGAAACCAAAACCGCAAGGAGCAAACACATCCAAATGAAAGTCTCCCCCATCCAGAGTTCTGTCACAGATTCAGTCACATTTCTGTCAGCCAATCATGGACCTTTTATGGATGTAAATTTTCCAATACTGTTACAAACACCCTTTGACTTTTGTCCAGACAGATGTAACGAACACACTGTTCTACTTGTCTGAAGAGCTTTTCTTTGTGTCTGTGCTGGCTGGATGGGACTCCACCCATTCACCTGTGCTCCTGTGGAGCAGTCACAGCTGCCTGCACTTTGCTAATCAGCCACACAACATCTAACAAACTTTCCTTCATTCTAAAGCGAAGCTCTCCTTAGCTTTATGCTTTTCATTAAACCTGTTGGACTTGTTACATGCTGGTTTGTGGTTCTTTCCTGCATCTGGATTTCCTCCTGTTTGCCAAACTGTGACACCCTCAGTCTCCACAGGAAGAATTTTTAAAGGGGAGAAAAACGACGAGCTCAGCTTGACCTTCTTTTAAACTAAAGAAAGATGTGCACTTACATTTAAAAGGACATGAAAAACATCACACCTGATGTTATCTTTAAATTATTTTAGGATAAAGTCAGTATTACATCCAACCATCTTTTTAAGCCACTACATCCCTTTTAAGGTCATGGTCAGTGTGTAGCAGGTTATATGTAAATAAATGTATTCAACAAAAGAAAAAACATTTTCTCCATCTTGTAACCCTTTTGGGGTTAACTATATAAAATTTCACTTTCTGCACCATAGCCATTATCTTTGTCTTTGTGTGTTGTTTGGGCCTTCACCTCCCTCCCTGAGACGAACCATAGATCATCCGACACTAGCCTAAACTCAAATATCTCAAAGATCCCAATAAGCATCTGCATTGAGCTACATGTTAAAAGTGGCGAGCTAGCTAGGAGGGAGTAGGAAGTGTCTTAACCCACACTGTGCAGTAATTTTAATTTATTTTCCTCTGCAACATTATTGTGTCATCATGGATGTGTTTATGAACTTGGGAATTAAAATACCAAACAGTGTAATAGTTGAAGGCATATCAGTCACTGAAACAATAGGTACTGAAGAAGTTATCGACTTTTTGGAACAATATGGACGTGTTAATAGAACTGAAATGATATCTGACTCGTGTTCAGAATTTGAAGGATCGCTTATTATTGAATTTAATAGTGGTACAACAATAGTTGATTTACGTAACATTCTACCGTATACATTTAGTTCTTCTGATAAAACAGAAACATGCCTAATTTCTGAACTGTCCACGGTTTATGCGGAGTACATTGCGAAAAGTAAAACGCAGTCTTATTTGACAGAGCTGCAAAATGTTGCAAAACTGTTTGGTATGGACTTTGCTGAAGTGCTAAAAACTACAATGGCTCAGATTGGACGCTCACCTTCATCAGCATTTCCTCGTGCTCTGCGTTTTCACAGTCGTAGGGTTCCCGGCGTAGCTTCTCCACCTCCGCTACCAGATTCCTGTAGCCCACAATCTGCAGCAAGCTGGCCTGCAGAGAGATGCCGAGCCT